>NC_138161.1:122166913-122766913 GCF_964165515.1 Mesoplodon bidens
TCTCCTCTCCTCTCCTCCAACTACCATGCCTAGTTGCTTTTCTTCTTTTGTACTTAATTCTGCGGCATGACAACATTTCACCAGTAAGGAGTTTATGAAGGGTAGGGGACTAAACTCAGAACAACAATGAGAATATTTACCTATTAGCAATTGCAGAACTGCACCCAGCATTTCAGCTACATGACAGATGACCAGGAATCAAGGAAGACTGGCAGAGCAGTCACCACCCCACCAAGGGCATTGCACCATTACTAAAAATACATTGGTCATATTTTGCACACAGTAGGGCTTTTAAGGAACAATAAGATGATAATAGAAAATCAATGTCTAGCCAACAAATTTCAATTAGTCACAATAAACTACGGAACTTACGGTATATTTTAGGGTAAAGAGACGTTCTCAAATCTTTCTAAACATCCTTCTTTCAGCAGGAGATACACACATCTTGCTTACGTAAGACTGAAAATAAATCATATAGGACACACAATGTTGCTAGAAGAGAATGAAGCTGATTTTTTAACAAGATGATTCCAAAATATAATCAAATGAATTAGAGGAGTCACCTAGAAGGCTATACAATGGATGACTCTAACTTAGTGAAACTTATTTCAAAAGCTACACATAAAAATGAATTTCCCTATGGGTAAATGGATAAAGAAAACATGATATATATTAATATAAGCCACACAGATACACAACAGAATATTATCCAGTCATAAAAAGAAGGAAATCCTGCCATTTGTGACAACACGGAAGGACCTTGAGAGCTTTATGTAAGTGAAATGTCAGTCAGAGGGAGAGAAATACTGTATGATCTCACATATATGTGAAATCTAAAAACAAAAACATAAACAACAACCAAAAAAAACCCCAAATGAACTCAGAGTTGCAGAGAACAGATTGGTGGTTTTCCAGAAGCAGGGGAAAGGGGTGGGTGAAATAAGTAACGGTGTTCAAAAGCTACAGACTACCAGTTAAAAATAAGTAAGTCCTGGGAACATCACGTACAGCATGGTGACTATGGTTAACAATACTGTGCTGTATATTTGAAAGATGTTAAGAGAGTAGATCTTGGGCTTCCCTGGTGGTGCAGTGGTTGAGAGTCCGCCTGACGATGCAGGGGACACGGGTTTGTGCCCCTGTCCGGGAAGATCCCACATGCCGTGGAGTGGCTGGGCCCGTGAGCCATGGCCGCTGAGCCTGCACATCCGGAGCCTGTGCTCCGCAACGGGAGAGGCCACAACAGTGAGAGGCCCGCATACCGAAAAAAAAAAAAAAAAAAAAGAGTAGATCTTAAAAGTTCTTATTACAAGAAAAAGAATTATAACGTGGTGATGGATGTTAAGTAAACTTATTGTGGTGATCATTTCTCAATATATACATATATGGAATCATTATATTGTACACCTGAAACTAATATATGCTTTGACATATATGTCAATTTTATCTCAATAAAAAAGAATGAGTCTCCCCTTTGTATCTTCTTTAGGGCAGGGATACCTGCAATACAGCTTTGGCCCAGAACATTTTATAACGCCTTTTTGTGACTGTCCTCAGAGCAAGTAACAGTAACTGTCAATTGCTGAGCTCTTACAAGATTCCATGAACTTACAAACCTTCTTACACATTTCATCTAACAAAATCCTGCACAGCAGCAGCATGAGGCGTTCCAGATGGGAAATACTGAGGCTCCCGGAGATTACAAAACTTAAAATGCCAAGTTGGTCCCAGGTCACGGGGCTGGCAAGGAAAAAAGCTAGCATCTGACCCGTCTTTCTCCTTCCACATCACGTCACTGTGCAGTCAAACAGGTCACATCATGAAGTCAATCAAATTCACGACTTTGCACACTGTGACAGTTTTGCAAGCTCGTGTGGACGGCCCATGGTTTCCCAGGCTCCACTCCAAGGATACCAAAATGTAAGAGAGAAGTCACCAGAAAATGAGATATAGGCCCTCAAGGGTCTTATGAGCTGGTGAGGTTGGTCTTGGTTAGTACCAGGCTCTTGCCAAGAGATAAATCTGTCTGCAAAGGATAAAGCTTCACCACTACTGGAGATGATTTTTAAAATGAGGGGATGGAGAGGTTGCTGATGGGAGACATAGAAGACAGTGCCCTCAGAGATCAGTCACAAACTATGCTGAGGAGCGACACCAATGTCACAATTATGGTAGTTACTCTCACAGCAAATACGTTAAGGAAAATGACATGAACTTGAAGTTCTGCTATGTCTGTAAACGTCCTATTGCTTCGTGGTCTCTACTTTTCATTTGTGAAAGTGATTGTGGAAGTGCTTTTGAGTTCATGAATGTATCCTTTATTAACTGAATTCATAAACTGTTCACAAAACCAGATTTCCTTAAAATTTTATTTACCTTGAGTACTAGCTGCAAGCTGGGCTCACATTCAAATTACATTTCTGTTTAGCCGAGTTTTAATTGTAGAATATTATTTTAAATGCTTGTTAAACACTGGTGGGTATATACACACACCAAAAGGAAGCAAGAGCATGCTATCAGTCTGATAGAGGTTGTAAAATTACATAAGCTATTGTTAGACTTCCCTTTTAAGCAGAGTACAAGACAAATAGATTTTAGCATAATAAATTTACTGATTTAGCAATTATTTAAAAATTTGCAGCACTTAGTTTGGATATCAGAGCCCAGCTAGGTATAGAGCACATGCCAAAGTATAAACAAATGCTTATGTGAGCATAATTTAAGCATCTTCTCACATCCTTAAGAAACAGAAATTGTCACTTTTCAGTAAATAAAGGCTTTTGATTTTCACAAAATCAACAATACTCTCTAGAATTCTTGCAGATGATCACAAAATTCTGTCTCTTCTGGAATTAGAAAAATTCTAGGAACTTAGAATTTTTGTATGAATATAGATTTTTGGATGGCTTAGAGAAAAATTGGGAGGTAAGACAAATCAATTTGCAAAACTGACAATCAAGTGGAAAGGTGAGGCAAGTAAAAATAACTCCAATAATAAGTGATAGGCAATTTCCTTGTGCAATGTTTGTGGCTTTGTCTGAGATTTTAAGATTTATCAGTTGTACTAGCACAGCCAAGAGAATGGTTTTCCCATTTTTATTTTAAAGTTTCCCCTACAAAGTCCACCTTTTCAGTAAGGGTCAGTATAGTCTCTATTGCTATGAAATCAGTTATATTAATTTATCCCCTAATGTCACTCAAAATAATGACTCAAAATAAAAGTAAATATAAACTATTATGAATAACAGCAAGCTATTAAAACTTGGATAACTAAATTCTAAAGTTTTAATCTTCCCAATGTAGCCTTACAGTACAATAATAACTCCTTGCAAATTACTGAAATGCAGTATAATTCTAGAATAATTACGTATATTTCTTTAAAGTGAGGGGGAAATTTACAATAAGAGCAATTAAAAAGTCAGATAATTTTACAGATTTTTAAAATAATAGTTATTTATATTTTGTAGTTTGCCAAGTGTTTCTACACCTAACCTTATTTACAATGCCTTCCTAAGGCAGATATTTTATCCCATTTTACAGATGATACTGAAATAAGATTAAGACTTGTCCAAGTTTACACAATTTCAAAATGCATCAAGAACCGAAAATTAAATAGGTAGAACAGAATTGGGATGACTGGAGAATTATTCAAGCTAGAGATATTTAAATCTCTTCACCCAAAGAAATTATATTCTTGGGCAACTAAATAATCATTCAAATTTTTCATATAATCAATAGCTGTCATTATAAGCATCTATGAAATTGGGACGTTATCTGGAGACTAGAATATTTAACAAATATTTCACACCAATACCTGAGAAAGAATTTCCTAATTAATTATAAAAATTTTCCTTTATTTTCTATCCCCAAAAAGGCTGGATTATGAAAAATTTTAGTCAATGGGGCAAGTTTTCAAAAATCCCAGAAACTTGGTAAAAAATAAACTTCTTTGTAAGTAACAGGTTAGCTCAGCTCAATCTAATTTACTTCTTGTCACATAGGAACAAGGAAATGCAAATGGAAAAATACCTTTACTTTGATAGTTTTTCATATTGTTATTTCATCCTAAATGAAGAAACACAAGTAGTAATTAAAATTCAAATTAAACCACTAGGTGGTGTTCTAAAGATTGGAGGACTTCTTGGTGAGGGAGAAAATATCAAATGATGGTCTCAATGCACCACTGCATAGCTTTTATTTTTTAGTTGATATATTTTTTTAAAGAACTATATCTGATTACTTATATGAGTCACAGACTCATGCAATTGGAACAGGGGAAATGTGCTCCTTAGATAGGATGGCTCTGAACACAGGAAAAGTAAATTCATACTGCCTACCTTTGTTTCTGCTAGAAACACCACACTCCAATGGTGACTACTACAAAAGTTTCTTGATTAATCTCAGATCCATCCATCTTAACAATTACCATATCTTGATTAAAACCAAATGCTTTGACCATCAGAATAGTGAATGTCAGAAATAAGTTTTTACTGGTGAAATTTGTGGCTTGTTAAATGCCATAATGAATGTTAGCAGTTGCTCTCACTGGTGAAATAACTAAATGTTAAAGACATGTAATTGGATAAAACTTTGAGAGATATTCTCTGTTCTTTCATGAGAAAGGAATAGCACTCTACAAAGGCCCCCAGCCTGACAACTTTAAAGGTGATACCCAAGTCTTGCTCCCCAAGAGATTCTGTTTCAACCACTGATTAAGAAGATTTCTCATTGTCTAGTTCCAAATATAAGGGTACAGAATTCCTTCTCTGGCATATTGTCTTATCTGTCCTGAGTAAATTTTTCATGCAAGGTGATGGATGCAATATTTACATGCAGAGAGAGCTGAGACTTCCTTAGGTTTACACAAAAGGTTGTGGGAATATACTGTATCTAGTTCCTAATTAGAGTTTGTTTAATAACTGAGAATTCAGAAGCTACCACCCAAGAATGGCCTCAATGCCAAGAATTCTCTTATATTCCAGCTTCTTCAATCCTCCATGGGTAGAACAACTTAAAATTACTTCCAAACCCCATTCTCCAGTGGAGAGAGAACTATGCTAGGCTTCCATTGTGCTAGGGATGGTAGATGGCAGTCTTTCAGTTGTTCATTCATTTGGTCAACAAAGTGAATTAAGCACCTGTTAATGAATTAGACACTGTGGGTTAGGGGCTCAGGTAGTCATCTAAGTTGGGGCCAAGATGAGGCACTGATAGGCCACGCCTTCATCAAGACCACCCACTAGGGAAAAATTGGAAAGACCAGAAGGAAAACGTTACTCTCCTTTACACATGAGAACTTCTTATCAAGGAAACAAAACATAAGAAAGGAACAGACTCCTGATTCCCAGGGGCCTGCAATTCTAGCTGTAAAACTTGGCAATGGAAGCCCTGCTATTAGCCTCATGTGGACTGTGATGTGACCTACCAAGCATTTACCCTCAGCCCTGTCACCACTCCTGCATCCACTAATGGAGATGACACTTCATACAGCTGCCAGGCACTTGGGTTAATACAGTCACTTGGGAATTTGGATTCCATCTTCAAAGCATTCCTGACATTATATTGTTTTCTCTACTTTGGTGTATATTTGAAACTTTTCCATAATAAAGTATTTTTAAATCCCTGGCATACAAAGGGTCATCAAGCTTCACTTGAGCTTTTCCAGAAGTGAGATCCTACCACTTTATAAAGTTTATATTCAGCTGAAACTTGACTTCCTATCATGTGCACCAATTGATCAAAGTTCTCTCGTGAACTACATAAAAGTAGTTCTTTACACAAAAGTAAATCTCTCAACAAGAGAATCCTCCAAATAGCAGGATGGTTATTAGGTGTATAATTTACTATCCAAAATGGGGACAAATTTTGAAGGTAAAAAGTGGTACTAAAATAATAAATATATTCCACAAAGAAGATATACAGATTGCCAACAAACATACAAAAGGATGCTCAACATCACTAATCATTAGAGAAATGCAAATCAAAACTACAATGAGGTATCACCTCACACCAGTCAGAATGGCCATCAACAAAAAAGTTTACAAACCATAAATCCTGGAGAGGGTGTGGAGAAAAGGGAACCCTCTTGTACTATTGGTGGGAATGTAAATTGATACAGCCACTATGGAGAACAGTATGGAGGTTCCTTAAAAAACTAAAAATAGAACTACCATATGACCCAGTAATCCCACTACTGGGCATATACCCTGAGAAAACCATAATTCAAAAAGAATCATGTACCACAATGATCGTTGCAGCTCTATTTACAATAGCCAGGACATGGAAGCAATCTAAGTGTCCATCGACAGATGAATAGATAAAGAAGACGTGGCACATATATATAATGGAATATTACTCAGCCGTAAAAAGAAATGAAATTGAGTTATTTGTAGTGATGTGGATGTCTGTCATACCGAGTGAAGTCAGAAAGAGAAAAACAAATACCGTATGCTAACACATATATATGGAATCTAAAAAAAAAAGGTTCTGAAGAACCTACGGGCAGGACAGGAATAAAGACGCAGACATAGAGAATGGACTTGAAGATGCAGGAAGGGGGAAGCATAAGCTGGGACAAAGTGAGAGAGTGGCATGGACATATATACACTACCAAATGTAAAATAGATAGCAAGTGAGAAGTAGCCACAAAGCACACAGAGATCAGCTCGGTGCATTGTGACCACCTAGAGGGGTGGGATAAGGAGGGTGGGAAGGAGATGCAAGAGGGAGGAGCTATGGGGATATATGTATGCATATAGTTGATTCACTTTGTTATAAATCAGAAACTAACATACAATTGTAAAGCAATAATACTCCAATAAAGATGTTAAAAAATGCAAAAAAAAAAAAGAAAAGAAACATAACCCCTCAAAAGATAAAATAAAAAACAAAATGCTGCATGGACTTGCTGTGAGGGCCAAAGGTGGAGATATAAATACAATCCCTTACAAACTGTAAAGTCTAAAACACATAGAAGGAATTATGACTATTAGTAGTACAATTTAGTAAGTGGAGAGCAAGGGGGAAAGAGAATATACTATAATTAAAGTCTAAGGTGGCTGTGCATTTGGCAAATTATTTACATATAGTCTTTACTTTTTTTAACAATTAATATACTTTACAAAAAACTCAGTAAAAGGGAAGAAAAGTTTCAAAAAATACTGACTACTACTGCCTTGATACCATAACAAAAATTTTTATGCTCTTTTAAAGCTGTTTTTGGAACGAAATTATTTTTTTCTTAAGGACTTTAAAACTCTGACAGCATCAAAATTACAGTGATAAAGAGTTTATGAAGGCTTTTATTTATCACTTCAAAATAATTCAGTCAGAGAGCCTCTAAAATTTTACTCCTGGCACAGAAAAAAAAACCTACCAAATTTTTAACACTGGCTAAGTTAGGAAGACAGATTTTTAAAATTTGATTTATTAAAATCAGAAATATTTTTTAACTTAAAATATTTAACAACATAAATGTGATCAAAAAATAATAACTCTCACTTCAAATAAGCTCTT
Source organism: Mesoplodon bidens (assembly GCF_964165515.1). Lineage (NCBI taxonomy): Eukaryota > Metazoa > Chordata > Mammalia > Artiodactyla > Ziphiidae > Mesoplodon > Mesoplodon bidens. Next base: position 122,174,429 of record NC_138161.1, read on the forward strand.
AGTTTTTATTGAGGGCATTTATGACAGTCCATAAATTCACTTGCCATAAATAAGAAAATGCAATTATTCCACTGTATTTATTCCCCCAGTGTTTTTGTAGGGGACAGTTGACTTCTTTATCCTACTGCCCATTATCCTACTGTGCATCAGCCCACTGCCCATCTTATTTGGGAAGAATTCCCCTGATTCAAGTGATAAGAGAATTCTATCTTCTACTACAGAAACTGAAGGATCCAGATATCACCTCTCCCTGACCCCCTAAATAGCCAGCTCATGACACTGAATCAGTGAAATTCTTCAGCTTTGACCTGGAATCTGCAAAGATGCAGGTACATTTGAAGACATTAGCATAGTAGTACTGTGAGGCTTGCAGAGGTGCCAAGAGTGTTATACTTAGCATGAACTAGACTGTATTCCCTGATTTCTAACCAAGACTCATTCTCCAGCTTTTGAACTGAAGTTTTTTAACTGATCATTAGTCATCCAGGAAAATAATTTTTCCTTAAGTTTCCAGAGTTGGTGTTGTTGCTTACAATAAACACTCTGGTGAAGAAATTGGTATTTGTGAATAGACTGTAGACAGCAGATGCTTAGAGAAAGGAGGATTCTTGGGTTTGATATTGCCTAAACATTGCTGAAGGGGAATGCAAATCTCCTGTTCTAATGACAGGTGAAAATCTGGCAATGCAGGTTTCAAGACTATAGGGTGGCGTAGTTACTTATAATCATACTGGAAAGCTTAAAGAGAGAGAAAGAGGATAAAACCTGTGCTGTCCATATGGTAGCCACTAGCCCCATATGGCTAAATAAACCCTGGATACCTGAAAACTTAGTGCTTAGGAACAAAAGAATGTAAAATATCTCACTTCTAATTTGCATACTGTTTATATGTTGAAATTATAATATTTTAGGCATATTGGGTTAAATAAATTATAAAAATTTAAAAAATATAATAAAGATATTATAATTGTTAAAATTTGTATTTATTAATTGAATATTAGGTTTTAGTAGAGCGGGATATCTATTAAAAAGTTCTAATCAGAAAGCATTTTCAAAAATAAATTGCTTTCCAGAATGTAAAAATAACATATTTGGGACAGATGCTAAGCCAGATGGGACGCTGAGAAACATGCATGAACAGGGAATGACCCAGGTGAACTGAAACATATGTTCACCCTAGTTACCATGTCTCATCATCATTTCCCTTGTTCAGGTTGAACATCCCTGAGTCTGAACTCTGGGTTTCTTCAGTATCCAATTTCTTTCATCTGACAATATCCCCTTAAAATATGGTACCAAAAATAACACAATAATCCTGATGAGTTCTGACCAGTGTCCATTACAATGAAGCCATCACTGCCATTAATCCAAACAGTATATTATCCTAAAACTTCCCTCAGATTGCATTAGCCTGCCAAGCAGCTGCAACTGTATTGTTGGCTCCTATTCAGCTTGTAATCAACTGAAATCTTCTGCACATAAAGCCCTACTAAACTTGGTTTTCCTCTTTATAAACATTCATAAAGTATTTTATTTTTCATGCCTAAATTCTGGAATTATATCCTGTTAGTTTCAGGCCATCATGATAGACTATTTATATAGCTTTTGATGAACCATTTGTCATCAAATATATTGTCTGTTCTTCCAATATTTTGTGACATCCAAAGTTTGTTAAGCAAATTCTATGTGTTTTTAATCCAAATTTTAATTAAAATGTTTGACAGAACAGGGCCCAAACTAATCTGTTTAGCCCAATTAGTTAACATTTTTCAGCCAGGTAAGAATCCACCTAACTCTTCTGACATTAGGTCCATATTTTTCCATTTAATCCAAAAGAACATCATGAGAGGTATCAAATAGGACAGAAGATGATAGAATCCTCAAAGTAATTGTTTACATTTTACATGAGGGGAGAGGGTTCATGATGGCAGTGTAGGAAGATCCTGAACTCACCTCCTCCCATGAACACATCAAATATACAACCACATATAGAACAATTCACCACACTCCAGCTGCAGCATTCCATAACTAGGAGGGACCACAAAGGTATGAATCTTTTCCATGAGGAGAAAGTAATTCAGTTTTCACATCAGGCACCACAACTCCTAGATCCTGCACAGGAGAGACAAGCCTCCAAAACACTTTGCTTTAAAAACCAACTGGGAATACGCACAAAACTATAGAACTGCAGGGAACAGAAAATCCACTCTCAAAGTACACATTCACAGACTCACTTGACCCAAAAGGCTATCAAAAAATTTTTCAGCAGAAACCTTATGGACCAGAAGGGAGTGGCATGACATATTAAAAGTACTGAAAAGAAAAAAAATTCCAAATAAGAATTCTCTACCCAGTGAGGTTATCATTCAGAATTGAAGGAGAGATTAAGAATTTCCCTGAGAAGCAAAAGCTAAAGTAGTTCATCACCACTAAATTGGCCCTATAAGAAATGCTTAAGGGACTTTTTATAAGCTGAAAAGAAATGGCACTAATAAATAATAAGAAAACACACAAAACTAAATGTCTCTCTGGAAAAGGTAAATACATAATAAAGGTAGTGTATTGATCACTTATAAAGCAAGCATGAAGTTTAAAAGACAAAAATAGTCAAATTAACTAAAATTATAAGTTAAAGGATGCATAAAATAAAAAATGTAAAAGAAGATATAACATTTATAACTGTATATGCATCCAACAAAGAAGAACCTAAATATATAAAGCAAGCACTAAAAGACTTGAAGGGAGAAATTGAAAGCAGTACAATAAGAGCAGAGGACTTTAACACCAGACTTACATCAATGGATAGATCATCCAGACAGAAAATCAATAAGGAAACATGGGTCTTAAATGACACATCAGACTAGATGAACTTAATAGATATATACAAAACATTCAATCCAAAGGCAGTAGACTATACATTCCTCTCAAGTACACATGAAACTTTCTTCAGGATAGATCACATGTTAGTTTACAAAAAAGTATCAGTGAATTCAAGAAGACTGAAATCACATCAAGCATCTTTTCTGACAACAATGGATGAAACCAGAAATCAATTACAAGAAGAAAACTGGAAAAAAAACCCACCAAACATGGAGATTAAAAATATGCTACTGAACAACCAATGGTTCATCAAAGAAATCAAAGGAAAAATAAAATACTTAGAGACAAATTAAAACAGAAATATGTTATATCAGGGGCTACGGGACAAAGCAAAAGCAGTTCTAAGAGGAAAGGTCATAGCAATACAGACCTACATCAAGAAATAAGAAAAATCCCAAATAAACAATCTAACTTTACACCTAAAGGAACCAGAAGAAGACAACAGAAAAGTTCAAATTAGTAGAAGAAAGGAAGTAGTAAAGATCACAGCAGAAATTTAAAAAATAGAGACATTAAATAAAACAGTAAAAATCAATGAAACTAAGAGCTGGTTCTCTGAAAAGATAAAAAAAATCAACAAACTTTTAGCTAGACTAACCAAGGAAAAAGAGAAGACTCAAATAAATAAAATCATAAATGAAAGAAGAGAATTTACAACTAATATCAAAGAAATACAAAGGATCATAAGAGACTACTACAAACAATTATATGCCAACAAATTGGACAACCTAGAAGAAATGGATAAATTCTTTAGAAACATAATCTAAGAAACAAATCATGAAGAAATAGAAAATCTGAATAGATGAATTACTAGTAAGGAGATTGCAACTGTAATCAAAAATGTCTCAAGAACAAAAGCCCAGGCCAGATGGTTTCACTAGCAAATTCTATAAAAATTCAAAAAAGATTTAATAGCTACCCTTCTCAAAATCTTTCAAAAGATTGAAGAGGAGAGAAACATTCCAAACTCATTTTATAAAACTAGCATTACTCTGATATCAAAACCAGACAAGGACCCCACAAAAATAGAACATTATAGGCCAATATCCTTATATATACATCACATTAACATCACATACATCAACACATACATAACATTAACAGAATGAAGGATAAAAATTTTATGATCATCTCAACTGATGCAAAAAAAAGCATTTGACAAAATTCAACATCCATGTATGACAAAAAATCTCAACAAAGTGGGAACAGAGGGAACGTACCTCAGCACAACAAAGGCCATATACCACACACCCAGAGCTAACATACTCAACTTTTCCTCTAAGATCAGGCACAAGACAAAGATGCCCACTCTCACCACTTTTATTCAACATAGTATTAGAAGTCCTAGCTACAGAAATTAGGCAAGCAAAAGAAATAAAAGGCATCCAAATCAGAAAGGAAGAAGTAAAATTGTCACTATTTACAGATGACATGATACTATATATATATAGAAAAACCTAAAGACTCCACCAAAAAACTATTAGAACTAATTAATGAATTCAGTAAAGTTGCAGGATACAAAATCAATATACAGAAATCTGTGGCATTTTTATACACTATTAGCAAACTATCAGAAAGAGTTCATACTATCCCAAGCAATCTACAGATTTAATACAATCCCTATCAAAATTCCAATGGCATACTTCACAGAACCAGAACAAATAATTCTAATATTTTTATGGAAACACAAAAGACCCTGAATAGCCAAAACAATCTTGAGAAAGAAGAACAAAGCTGGAGGTATCAAGTTACATAATTTTGAGCTATACTACAAAGCTATAGTAATCAAAACAGTATGTTACTGGCACAAAAACAGATACACAGATCAATGGAACAGAATTGCAAGCCTCAAAATAAACCACATAAATTGACATATATATATATATATATATATATATATATATATATATACACATATATGTATGATTAATTTACAACAAAGGAACAAAAACATACAATGGAGAAAGGACAGTCTTCAATAAATGGTTTTGGGAAAACTGGACAACTACATGCAAAAGAATGAAACTAGACCACAACATACACAAAAAAATTAACTCAAAATGGATTAAAACCTTGAATGTAAGTCTTGAAACCATAAAATTCCTAGGAAAAAACATTGGTGGTAATTTCATTGACATCAGTCTTAGCAATGTTTTTGAGAATCTGACTCCAAAGGCAAAGGAAACAAAAATAAAACTAAACAAATGGGACTACATCAAACTAAAAAGCTTCTGCACAGCAAAGGAAACCATCATCAAAGGAACCTACTGAACAGGAGAAGATATTTGCAAATCATATATCCAATAAGGGGTTAATATCCAAAATATATAAAGAACTCATATAACTCAACAACTAAAAAACAAACAACTCAATTAATAAATGGGCAGAGGATCTGAGTAGACATTTTCCAAAGAGGACATACAGATGGTGAGCAGGCACATGAAAGTATGTTCAGCAACACTAATAATTAGAGAAATGCAAATCCAAACCACATGAGATACTACCTCACACCTGTTAGAATGGCTATTATCAAAAAGCCAAGAAGTAACAGATGAAAAAAAAAAGAAATAACAAATGTTGGAGAGTAGGTAGAGAAAAGGGAACCCTTGTATACTGTTAGAAATGTAAATTGGTGCAGCCACTATGGAAACAAAAAATTGAAATAGAACTACCATATGACCCAGCTATCCCACATCTGGGTATAACAGCCAAAAAACAGAAAAACACGAATCCAAAATATACAATATATACACCTTTTTTTCCACTGCAGCATTATTCACTATAGTCAAGATATGGAAACAACCGAAGTGTCCATCAGTGGATGAACAGATAAAGAAGATGTGGTATATATGTACAATGGAATATCAGTCAGCTATAAAAATGGGTGAAATCCTGCCATTTGTGACAATATGGATTGACCTTGAAGGTATTATGTTTAGTGAAATAAGTCAAATGGAGAAAGACAATACCATATGATTTCTCTCATATGTGGAATCTAAAAAAACAAATGAACAAACAAAAAACAAAAAAAAACAAACTCATAGATACAGATAACAGATTATTGGTTATGAGGGGTGAAGGGTGAAGTGGATGAAGCGGGTCAACCGTATGGTGATGGGTGGTAACTGGTCTTGTGGTGGTGATCACTCTGTAGTCTATACAGATGTTAAATTATAATGCCGTACACCCGAAACATATGTAATTTAACAAAACATTAAATAAACCATTTGCCCTAACAGTTTACTCATGTGTTTGTCTTGTTAAACAATTGGAAAATTTTGCAACAGTAAAGATACCACACAATCCAGGTCACTTAACAGCTGTTAAATGCTGCCTGATGTGCACGTTATCCAGAAAGAAAAGGACAAGGCATGTGGAGTACATTTGGCAACCAATTACTTTGATTCAGTACAGATGTTACATCCTCCTATGCCCTTCTTTGTGGCATCTCAATCTCACTGATGGGACACTCTGAGTTGTTTTCTATCCAAGGGTCACACTGAAGCTAGGCTGAAAAGTGGTGGCAAAGACCCACCATGACTCAATGGGAGGAGTTAATTTGAGGCAAGAATGAACCAGGACCAAGAGAAACCTATGATGAGGAGTGGCGGAGCATATGACTTCTCCTGAAAAAAGAGAACAGAGAGGACGCTGGAGATCTATTATATGCCTCAAAAAAAAAAAAACAACAAAAACTCACTAAGTAAAACTCAAAGTGTCTGGAATCTGAATTACCCTAGACATGCAACAGTCGTCTCCATAAAAAAAAAATGTTCTAAGCAAACTATAACTGGTTTTAATTGTAAAGGATTATGAAGGAAATGTAATCTACAGAAAATGTGCATCCGGTCTGAAATCAAGCTCCAATTTCTTCACTTACTTGTTCTGTGATTTAGTGTTTTGTCATGCATACTTCCCAAGTCACAGTTTTATTACCTGTAAATGGAGCCCTTCTTTCAAGCCATGCCATGTCACAAAAAAGATATCTGCCAACCTCATAAATTTGTTATGGAGATCAAATGTGAAGACACAAATAAAAGCTCCATACAAATATGTTTTCTTGTAATTATTAATCCTAATATTATAAATGCTTGGATATTTTTAGTGAATTTGATTCAATTTAGTGAATTTGATTCCTGCCTCTTAAAGGTTATGTTAAATAGGTAGATAGATGGATAGATAGATCAATGATAGGATATAGAGAGATGATAGATACAGATATGTTTATGAAAGCAAACAAACTATGTTTACAGAATGCTATCAAAACATATTCTTGCAGAATAATAAGAATTTGAACATAGAATAGAATCTTGTTTCACAGCACTGTCTTACAAATGAGCAAACTAAGGTTTAGGTGTGTTTAATGACCTGCCCATGATCGTGAGTAAGAGACTAAGGCTAAAACCTAGATTTTCAGACACCCAGCCTATGCTCTTTCCACACCACTGGAATGCTAATGCTGTTAGTGATGACACTATCAGGGTTTTCCATTCAGACTGCCACAACTTGAAAGATAAATAAAACTAGCACGTTCTCAATACTGCCAAGAGACATCACGAAGCTTACCTCACTATGAAGCTGCATTAGGTAATGCAGAATTAGTGAATGCAATGCATAATTTTCTCCACTCTCTTTCCTCTCTCACGGGCCAAAAAGCAGCTTCTTACTCTTGAAAATAATAGGCCAGACAGGCACTACCAATCAGTCAGAGTTGCCACATTACATAAGAATTATTTACACCTCTTAGACGTATTGGAAAGATATTGAAACGAGAAACAGGAAACTCCAATTCCTGAAACTCCCTAGCCATGTCACGTCAGGCAGGCAAGATATGGGTATTTCCTCACCTGCAAAATAAGGCATTTGGATTACATGACTCCTTCCCAGTTCCAATATACTCCACCTCCAGGACTAATGCCTAAACCAGCTTAAGTTAAATGCAAGAAAAATAAGATCATGACTGCTGCAGATAAAAGTGTATGCTAAGAGAAAAGAAAGTTATCTCCTTTGTGATTTATGACCTTTGCTTATTTTCAAATCAGATAATTTCCTATATAATAGCTTATAGGGTTTAATCAAAACAGCATGGGCTGGCACAGAAAAAACAGACACATACATCAATGGAACAGAATAGAGACCCCAGAAATAAACCTACCCAGCTACAGTCAATTAACCTAAGACAAAGAATATACAATGGAGAAAAGACAGTCTCTTCAATAAGTGGTTCTGGGAAACTGGACAGCTACACGTAAAACAAGGAGATTAGAACATTTCCTCGCACCATATTCAAAAATAAACTCAAATGGTTTAGAGACATAAATGTAAGATCTGAAACCATAAAACTACTGGAAGAGAACATAGGCACAACACCCTTTGACATAAATCATAGCAATATTTTTTTGGATCTGTCTCCTAAGACAAAAGAAATAAATGCAAAAATAAACAAATGGGACCTAATTAAACTTAAAATTAAGTTTGCACAGCAAAGGAAACCATTGACAAAGCAAAAAACAACCTACAGAACAGGAGAATATATTTGTACGTGATATGACCAGCTACAGATTAATATCCAAAATATATAAACAGCTCATACAACTCAACATCAAAAAAACAAACAACCCAATCAAAAAAAAAAAAAAAAAGGGCAGAAGGGCTTCCCTGGTGGCGCAGTGGTTGAGAGTCCGCCTGCCGATGCAGGGGACATGGGTTCGTGCCCCGGTCCGGGAAGATAATGGGCAGAAGACCTGAATAGACATTTTTCCAAGAAGATATACAGATGGATAACAGGTACGTGAAAAGATGCTCATCATCTCTATTATTATATAAATGCAAACCAAAACAACAATTAGATATCACCTCACGAAGATGGCAGAGGATTAAAACATGGAGATCACCTTCCTCCCCACAAATACATCAAAAATACATCTACATGTGGAACAACACCTACAGAACATCTACTGAACGCTGGCAGAAGACTTCAGATTTCCCAAAAGGCAAGAGCCTCCCCACGTACCTGGGTAGGGCAAAAGAAAAAAGAAAAAACAGAGACAAAATAATAGGGACGGGACCTGCACTTTGGGGAGGGAGCCATGAAGGAGGAAAAGTTTCCACACACTAGGAAGCCCCTTCACTGGTGGGGACGGGCTGGGGGGAGGGGGGGATTGGGCAGTGGGGAAGCTTCAGAGCCATGGAGGAGAGCACAGCAACAGGGGGGCAGAGGGCAAAGCGCAGAGAATCCCACACAGAGGATCAGTGCCGACCAGCACTCACCAGCCCGAGAGGCTTGTCTGCTCACCTGTCAGGGGCGGGTAGGGGCTGGGGGCTGAGGCTTGGGCTTTGGAGGTCAGATCCCAGGGAGAGGACTGGGGTTGGCTGCATGAACACAGCCTGAGGGGACCAGTGCACCACAGCTGCCTGGGAGGGAGGCCGGAAAAAGGTCTGAAACTGCTTAAGAGTCAAGAGACCATGGCTTCGGGGTGCGCAAGGAGAGGAGATTCAGAACACCACCTAAACGAGGTTCAGAGACTAGTGCAAGCTGCAGTTATCAACATGGAACCCAGAGACAGGCATTAAATGCTAAGGCTGCTGCTTCAGCCACCAAGAAGCCTATGTGAATTACAGGTCACTATCCACACCACCCCTTCCGGGAGCCTGTGCAGCCCACCACTGCCACGGTCCCGTGATCCAGGGACAACTTTCTCAGGACAACACACGGCACGCCTCAGGCTGTTGCACTGTCACACTAGCCTCTGCCACCGCAGGTTTGCCCTGCATTCCGTATCCCTCCATCCCCCCAGCCAGAGTGAGCCAGAGCCCCCAATCAGCTGCTCCTTTAACCCCCTCCTGTCGGAGCAAAGAACAAGCACCAGAGGGCAACCTACATGCATAGGCAGGGACAAGCCAAAGCTGAACCCAGGAGCTGTGCAAACAAAGCAGAGAAAGGGAAATTTCTCCATGCAGCCTCAGGAGCAGTGGATTAAATCCCCAAAGTCAACTTGATGTACCATGCATCTGTGGAATACTTGAAGAGACAATGAATCATCCCAAAACTGAGGCAGTGGACTTTGGGAGCAACTGAGATTTGGGGTTTGCTGTATGCCACTGTCCATTTTCAGTTTTTTTTTTTTTTTTTTTTTTTTTTTTGCGGTATGCGGGCCTCTCACTGTTGTGACCTCTCCCGCTGTGGAGAACAGGCTCCGGATGCGCAGGCCCAGCAGCCATGGCCCACGGGCCCAGCCGCTCCGCGGCATGTGGGATCCTCCCGGACCAGGGCACGAACCCGTGTCCCCTGCATCGGCAGGCGGACTCCCCACCACTGCGCCACCAGGGAAGCTCCATTTTCAGATTTTTATGTCTATCTCAGTTTAGTTATCAGGGCTTGTTAACATTGGTGGATTTGTTTATTGGTTTGGTTGCTCTCTTTTTTTTTCTTAATTACTTTTTAAATTTTTTTATTTTAATATATTTTTTTTATTTTAATAACTTTCTTTTCTTTTCTTTTCTATCCTTTGTTTCTCTGTTTTCTTCTTAGCTGTGTGGCTGACAGGGTCTTGTTGCTCCGACCGGGTGTCAGGCCTGAACCTCTGAGGTGGGAGAGCCGAGTTCAGCACATTGGAATACCAGAGACCTCCCGGCCCCACGTAATATCAATCGGCAAGAGCTGTCCTAGAGATCTCCGTCTCAATGCTAAGACCCAGATATCTCAATGATGAGCAAGTTAAAGTTCTGGACACCCCATGCCAAACAACAAGCAAGACAGGAACACAACCCCACCCATTAGCAGAGAAGATGCCTAAAATCATAATAAGGTCACAGACACCCCAAAACACACCACCAAAGGCAGTCCTGCCAACCAGAAAGACAAGATCCAGCCACACCCACCAGAACACAGGCACCAGTGCCCTCCACCAGGAAGCCTACACAACCCACTGAACCAACCTTAGCCACTGGGGACAGACACCAAAAACAATGGGAACTACAAACCTGCAGCCTACAAAAAGGACAACCCAAACACAGAAAGTTAGGCAAAATGGGAAGACAGAGAAATACACAGAAGAAAAGGAGCAAGGCTAAAACCCACCAGACCAAACAAATGAAGAGGAAAGAGGTAGTCTACCTGAAAAATAATTCAGAATAATGATAGTAAAGATGATCCAAAATCTTGGAAATACAATGGAGAAAATACAAGAAACATTTAACAAGGACCTAGAAGAACTAAAGAGCAAACAAACAATGATGAACAACACAATAAATGAATTAAAAATCCTCTAGAAGGAATCAGTAGGAGAATAACTGAGGCAGAAGAACGCATACGTGACCTGGAAGATAAAATAGTGAAAATAACTACTGCAGAGCAGAATAAAGAAAAAAGAATGAAAAGACTTGAGGACAGTCTCAGAGACCTCTGGGACAACATTAAATGCATCAACATTCGAATTATAGGGGTCCCAGAAGAAGAAGAGAAAAAGAAAGGGACTGAGAAAACATTTGAACAGATTAGAGTTGAAAACTTCCATTATATGGGAAAGGAAATACTCAATCAAGTCCAAGAAGTGCAAAGAGTCCCATACAGGATAAATCCAAGGAGAAACATGCAAAGACACATAATAATCAAGCTATCAAAAATTAAATACAAAGAAAAAAATATTAAAAGCAGCAAGGGAAAAGCAACAAATAACATATAAGGGAATCCCCATAAGGTTAACAGCTGATCGTTCAGCAGAAACTCTGCAAGCCAGAAGGGAGTAGTAGGACATATTTAAAGAGAAGAAAGGGGGCTTCCCTGGTGGCGCAGTGGTTGAGAGTCCGCCTGCCGATGCAGGGGACATGGGTTCGTGCCCCGGTCCGGGAAGATCCCACATACCGCGGAGCGGCTAGGCCCGTGAGCCACGGTTGCTGAGCCTGCATGTCTGGAGCCTGTTCTCCGCAACGGGAGAGGCCACAACAGTGAGAGGCCCGCATACCACAAAAAAAAAAAAAAAAGAGAGAGAGAAGAAAGGGAATAACCTACAAGCAAGATTACTCTACCCGGCAAGGATCTCATTCACACTTGATGGAGAAATTAAAACCTTTACAGACAAGCAAAAGCTAAGAGAATTCAGAACCACCAAACCAGCTCTACAAAAAAAGCTAAAGGAACTTCTCTAGGCAGGAAACACATGAGAAGGAAAAGACCTACAGTAACAAATGCAAAACAATTAAGAAAATGGTAATAGAACATATATATCAATAATTACCTTAAATGTAAATGGATTAAATGCTCCAACCAAAAGACATAGACTGGCTGATGGATTCAAAAACAAGACCTGTATATATGCTGTCTACAAGAGACATACTTCAGCCCTAAGGACACATACAGACTGATAATGAGGGGATGCAAAAAGATATTCCATGCAAATGGAAATCAAAAGAAAGCTGGAGTAGCAATTCTCATGTCAGAAAAAATAGGCTTTAAAATAAAGACTATTACAATAGACAAAGAAGGACACTACATAATGATCAAGGGATCAATCCAAGAAGATAAAACAATTGTAAATAGTTATGTACCCAACATAGAAGGACCTCATATAAGGCAATTGGAAAAGCCATAAAAGGGGAAATCGACAGTAACACAACAATAGTAGGGGACTTTAACACCCCACTTTCACCAATGGACAGATCATCCAAAATGAAAATAAATAAAGAAACACAAGCTTTAAATGATACATTAAACAAGATGGACTTAATTGATATTTATAGGACATTCCATCCAAAAACAACAGAATACACTTTCTTCTCAAGTGCTCATGGAACTTTCTCCAGGATAGATCATATCTTGGATCACAAAACAAGCCTTGGTAAATTTAAGAAAATTGAACTCACATCAAGTATCTTTTCCAACCACAGTGTTATGAGACTAGATATTAATTACAGGAAAAAAACTGTAAAAAATACAAACACATGGAGGCTAAGCAATACACTACTAAATAACCAAGAGAGCACTGAAGAAATCAAAAAATACCTAGAAACAAATGACAATGAAAACACGATGACCCAAAACCTATAGGATGCAGCAAAAGCAGTTCTAAGAGAGAAGTTTATACCAATACAATCCTACCTCAGGAACAAGAAAAATCTCAAATAAACAACCTAACCTTACACCTGAAGCAATTAGAGAAAGAAAGAAGAAGAAAAAAATCCCCAAAGCTAGCAGAAGGAAAGAAATCATAAAGATCAGATCAGAAATAAATGAAAAAGAAATGAAGGAAACAATAAGAATAATCGATAAACCTAAAGGCTGGTTCTTTGAGAAGATAAACAAAATTAATAAACCATTAGCCAGAGTTATCAAGAAAAAACGGAAAAGACTCAAATCAACAGATTAGAAATGAAAAAGAAGTAACAGCTGACACTGCAGAAATACAAAGCATCATAAGAGACTGCTACAAGCAACTCTATGCCAATAAAATGAACAACCTGGAAGAAATGGACAAATTATTTAAACGGTATAACCTTCCAAGACTGAACCAGGAAGAAATAGAAATTATGAACAGACCAATCACAAGTAATGAAATTGAAACTGTAATTAAAAATCTTCCAACAAACAAAAGTCCAGGACCAGATGGCTTCACAGGTGAATTCTATCAAACATTTAGAGAAGAGCTAACACCCATCCTTCTCAAACTCTTCCAAAAAATTGCAGAGGAAGGAATACTCCCAAACACCCTGATACCAAAACCAGACAAAGATATCGCACAAAAAGAAAACTACAGGCCAATATCACTGATGAACATAGATGCAAAAATCCTCAACAAAATACTAGCAAACAGAATCTAACAGCACATTAAAAGGATCATACACCATGATCAAGTGGGGTTTATCCCAGGAATGCAAGGATTCTTCAGTATATGCAAACCAATCAATGTGATACACCACATTAACAAATTGAAGGATAAAAACCATATGATCATCTCAATAGTTGCAGAAAAATTTTTTGACAAAATTCAACACTAATTTATGATAAAAACCCTCCAGAAAGTAGGCACAGAGGGAACTCACCTCAACATAATAAAGGCCACATATGACAAACCCACAGCCAGCATCATTCTCATTGGTGAAAAACTGAAACCATTTCCACTAAGATCAGGATCAAGACAAGGTTGCCCACTCTTACCACTATTATTCAACATAGTTTTGTAAGTTTTAGCCACAGCCATCAGAGAAGAAAAAGAAATGAAAGGAATCCAAATCAGAAAAGAAGAAGTAAAGCTGTCACTGTTTGCAGATGACATGATACTATACACACAGAATCCTAAAGATGCTACCAGAAATCTACTAGAGTTAATCAATAAATTTGGTAAAGTATCAGGATACAAAATTAATGCACAGAAATCTCTTGCATTCCTATACACTAATGATGAAAAATCTGAAAGTGAAATTAAGGAAACACTCTCATTTACCATTGCAACAAAAAGAATAAAATACTCAGGAATAAACCTACATAAGGAGGCAAAAGACCTGTATGCAGAAAACTATAAGACACTGATGAAAGAAATTAAGGATGATACATACAGATGGAGAGATATACCATGTTCTTGGATTGGAAAAATCAACATTGTGAAAATGACTATACTGCCCAAAGCAATCTACAGATTCAATGTAATCCCTATCACTACCAATGGCATTTATCAGAGAACTAGAGCAAAAAAATTCACAATTTGTATGGAAACACAAAAGACCCCCAATAGCCAAAGCAATCTTGAGAACGAAAAACGGAGCTGGAGGAATCAGGCTCCGGACTTCAGACTATACTACTAAGCTACAGTAATCAAGACAGTATGGTACTGGCACAAAAACAGAAATATAGATCAATGGAACAGGATGGAAAGCCCAGAGATAAACCCACGCACATATGGTCACTTTATCTTTGATAAAGGAGGCAAGAATATACAATGGAGAAAAGACACCCTCTTCAATAAATGGTTCTGGGAAAACTTGGACAGCTACATGTAAAAGAATGAAAGTAGAACACTCCCTAACACCATACATAAAAATAACTCAAAGTGGATTAAAGGCCTAAGTGTAAGGCCAGGAACTATAAAACTCTTAGAAGAAAATATAGGCAGAACACTCCATGACATAAATCAAAGCAAGATCCTTTTTGACCCACCTCCTAGAGAAATGGAAATAAAAGCAAAAATAAACAAATGGGACCTAATGAAACTTAAAAGCTATTGCACAGCAAAGGAAACCATAGACGGTGTGAACAGACAACCCTCAAAATGGTAGAAAATACTTGCAAACGAAGCAACTGACAAAGGATTAATCTCCAAAATATACAAGCAGCTCATGTAGCTCAATATCAAAAAAAAAACAAAGTGCCCAATCCAAAAAATAGGCAGAAGACCTAAATAGACATTTCTCCAAAGAAGATATACAGACTGCCAACAAACACATGAAAGAATGCTCAACATCATTAATCATTAGAGAAATATAAATCAAAACTACAGTGAGGTATCACCTCACACCAGTCAGAATGGCCATACTCAAAAAATTACAAACAATAAATGCTGGAGAGTGTGTGCAGAAAATGGAACCCTCTTGCACTGTTGGTGGGAATTTAAATTGACACAGCCACTATGTAGAACAGTATGAAGGTTCCTTAAAAAAGTAAAAATAAAACTACCATATGACCCAGCAATCTCACTACTGGGCATATACCCTGAGAAAACCATAATTCAAAAAGATTCATCTACCAGAATGCTCATTGCAGCACTATTTACAATAGCCAGGACATGGAAGCAACCTAGGTGTCTATTGACGGATGAATGGATGCAGAAGATGTGGCATATATATACAATGGAATATTACTCAGCCATAAAAGAAACAAAATTAAGTTATTTGTAGTGAGGTAGATGGACCTAGTGTCTGTCATACAGAGTGTAGTAAGTCAGAGAGAGAAAAACAAATACTGTAGGCTGACACATATATATGGAATCTTTAAAAAAATGGGCCTGAAGAACCTAGGGGCAGGATAGGAATTAAGACAGAGATGTAGAGAATGGACTTGAGGACATGGGGAGGGGGAAGAGTAAGCTGGGACAAAGTGAGAGAGTGGCATGGACATATACACACTACCAAACATAAAATAGATAGCTAGTGGGAAGCAGCCTCACAGCACAAGATCAACTCTGTGCTTTTTGTCCACCTAGAGGGGTGGGATAGGGAGGGTGCGAAGGAGACGCAAGAGGGAGGGGATATGGGGATATATGTATACTTATAGCTGATTCACTTTGTTATACAGCAGAAACTAACACAACATTGTAAAGCAATTATACTCCAATAAAGATGTTAAAAAAAAAGATATCACCTCACACTTATCAGAACGGCTATCATCAAAAAGTCTACAAATAACAATTGTTGGAGAGGATATGGAGAAAAGGCAACCCTTGTACTCTTTTGGTGGGAATGTAAATTGGTGTAGCCACTATGGAAAATAAGTATGGAGGAATCTAAAAAAAAAAAAACTAAAAAAACCTAAAAATAGAGCTGCTATATGACCCAGCAATTCCACTCCTGGGTATATATCTAAAAAAACCGAAAACACTAATTTAAAAAGATACAGCATCCCAGCGTTCATAGCAGCATTATTTTAAACAGTCAAGACATGGAAGCAACCTAAGTGTCCATCAAGAGATGAATGAATAAAGCAGATGAGGTATATGTGTATGCAATTGGATACTACTCAGCCATATAATACAATGAAATTGAGTAATTTGCGACAACTTGGATTGTCCTGGAGGGTATCATGCTTAGAGAAATAATTCAGACAGGGAAAGACAAATACTTATATGTAGACAAATCACTTATAAGTAGAATCTAAAAAATAAAGCAAATGAATGTATGTAACAAAACAGAAACAGACTCACAGATACAGAGAACAATCTAGTGGGTACCAGTGAGGAGAGGAAAGCGGGGAGGGGCAAGATAGGGGTAGAAGTTTAAGAGGTACAAACTACTGTATACAAGATAGATAAGCAACAAAGATATATTGTGCAGCACAGGGAGATATAGCCAATATTTATTAATAACTTTAAATGGAGTATAATCTATAAAAATATTGAATCACTATATTGTACACCTGCAACTAATGTAATATTGTAAATCAACCACACTTCAGTAAAAAGGATAACTAATAGGGTTTACATTAGCTAAGTTTGGCCAAACATCTGTAACAAATAACCCCCAAAACACAACAGCTCAAACACATGAAAGTTTA
Organism: Mesoplodon bidens; assembly: GCF_964165515.1. Taxonomy (NCBI): domain Eukaryota; kingdom Metazoa; phylum Chordata; class Mammalia; order Artiodactyla; family Ziphiidae; genus Mesoplodon; species Mesoplodon bidens. The sequence goes on from NC_138161.1 coordinate 122,191,566, forward strand.
ATTCTCTCTCACAGAACAGCCCAGGCAGCACATGTCTGTCTTCCACATGGTCATTCAGGGACCCAGGCTAATAGAGGCTACACATCAAGTTTCAAGGTAAATCCGGTCATTGCCTTTCCAGCCCACAGGAAAAGAGAAAGAACATGTGTAGAAAGCACATTCACCAGCTTAAAGGCTTGACCCCAAATTGCTTACATATGAGCTAGAGAGGTAAATCCTTTGAGTCCCTACTTATAAATCCCTTCCACCTATGAACTCCACAGAGACCTGGCAGTCAGAAGTTTACTCAGTTTGATCCAAGGAAACAGGCTTCCTGCTTTTGATTTATTATAGCCATCCATAGGAAGCAGCTCTCTTTGAATCATAACTGGAATCTATAGCTCTAGAGAGATGCTTTCCCTGGCAGTCGAGGCAGAGCAGTGAGCAATCTGACTGGCTAAGACTGAGTGATACTCGATAGAACTATGTTCATCTGTTACACTTGGCAAGGTTGTTAATGCACGTGATGTTGTTTGTTATGTCTCTTCTTTAGCTCATATGTTTTAAAAAAAGGAAGACATGGGATAAAACAGAACTACCACCACCCCATTCCAGCAGGTCCCTCTTCACTGAGCTCTTCTACTTGTAAAACACAGCAGATGGAATGTTAAATCTAAACTAGAAAGCCTCTTGCATTCCTCACTGTCAAAACAAACCATGTGCCTCCTGCTTCTCAACTATAATCCACCAAAAACAATGAGACTATTTCAGACACCAGAACATGCACATCAAAGCCTATTTTAGGGAGACGTGTTTTTTTAGCTTAGGCGTTGGAAGGTGAATGGGTGAACTCAAGTAAGAAATATGTGTCCTGACTCAATGAGGATTTATTGGCATTTTAATTACAACTTCAGTACGGCAAATATCAAGACCAGCAAATGTCAATATTTCTCAACTGTGATCTGTGCTAAACATTAATATATATTAAGACTGTAACAGTCTTTATTAATTGTTTAGCACAATGTTGTCCAATACTAATATAATGTAAGTCAGTAATGTAAGCCACATGTGTAGTTTAAAATTTTCTCAGTCACATTTAAAAAAGGAAAAAGAAAAAAGTGATTAATTTTAACAATATATTGTATTCAACCCAATCTATCCAAAATATTATTATTTTAACATGTAGCCAATATAAAAAAATTATTAAGAAGATATTTTAGATTTCACTTGTCATACTTTAAAATCTGGTGTATATTTTATATTCACAGTGCATCTTTGCACTAATTTGGACATGCTATGGTTCAAATGTAGTCAACATATTGGTCAGTACAGGTTTAGAATCTCTTAGAGTTTGTTTTCTCAGGACTTGGGGCTTATATAAAAATTAGAATGATAAGAAAGTGTGCTGAGTATTATAAAGCATTATAAGTATTATAAACTGGACATATCTTAACCCCTAATCCTTCCCCCAGACCCACAGTGATTTAAAATGCATGCAAACCAGAATTTACATAAATATGTTGAATAGTTACGTAAATATTTTGAATAATATCCATGGCCAAGCATACTACAGGTCCGAAACCCTTAGCCCACACTTGCAGCCCAAATCTTGGTTGTTGTTAATAGGCTGTAAATGGAGCATCTAATTCCTCAATCCTGTCGAATGCTTTGTTATAAAAGTTGTACCCAGGAGAGAAAATAAGACTGGGTGTTAGCCAGATGTGACTGAGTTTTGAGAAATCCCAAAATGTGTCCAGTTGAGGAGCTGGCCCAAAAGGCATTCATATTTTCAAAAAGAGAAAATTAGACAGCCACCTTCTAGAAACTGAAGAGCATCCTAGGACGCTCTCCAGGGGCCAACTCCATCATAGAAATGTACAAGTTGGGTCAAACAAAACAAAGTGATAGGGACAAGAGGAAGCTGGCACAGTAATGGCCATCTAAAGGGCTTCATATTGGAAATCCGTTTAACACTGTGTAAAGTCTTGGGTCTTATAAGGTCTGAGGTTTGAGCCTCCTATTTATGATCCCTGATAGCTCATTGCCACCTAGAAGAAATTTTCCCACAGTATACAAAAGCAAAGAACATCAGCCAAGATTTAAGAGGAAATTTTAAAAAACAAACTGCATAAGAACCAATTTCTGTTTTAGCACTTCATTTTTGAACAATCTGAGGAATGAATCAGCCCTCTTTAAGACACCTCATGGGTAAAAAGTAGTAAATGGATTTGACAACAGTTGTATTGTGCTACTGACTAAACTCAAAGATTTTATTTTTTCGGTATGCGGGCCTCTCACTGTTGTGGCCTCTCCCGTTGCGGAGCACAGGCTCCGGATGCGCAGGCTCAGTGGCCATGGCTCACAGGTCCAGCCGCTCCACGGCATGTGGGATCCTCCCGGACCGGGGCATGAACCCGTGTCCCCTGCATCGGCAGGCGGACTCTCAATGACTGCGCCACCAGGGAAGCCCATAGATGATTTTTTTAAGAGAGCTTACTTCACACAGTATTCTCACCTAAATTGAACAGTGCCAATAAATGCAAGTTGAAAATGAGTACTTTGCCCAGAAGACTTAAAAATGATCCTGTTCCACGTGAGTCCTGAGCTGCCTCTTCAGCAGCTTATAATTTTGGTAACACAAACAAAATGTTCTCGTGAAGAAATGACTTCAGATAAGGATTCAAAAATGTCATGCAGGATTTCCCTGGTGCTGCAGTGGATAAGAATTCGCCTGCCAATGCAGGGGACACGGGTTCAAGCCCTGGTCTGGGAAGATCCCACATGCAGCGGAACAGCTAAGCCCATGCACAACAACTACTGAGTCTGCACGCTAGAGCCTGCGAGCCACAACTACTGAGCCCTCGCACCACAACTACTGAAGCCCATGCACCTAGAGCCCGTGCTCCAAAACAAGAGAAACCACGGCAACAAGAAGCCCACACACCGCAACAAAAAGTAGCCCCCACTCGCCACAACTAGAGAAATCCTGTGCACAGCAGTGAAGACCCAATGCAGCCAAAAATAAGTAAATAAATAAATTTATTTTTTTTTATGTTATGCAAAGAGTACAATGGGTCTACAGCCAAGAATCATGCTTAGTCAACCCATCACTTCCTTGAAAACAGCATCATTGATATGATGAGCATCATTGGAGAAACTCACAGGAAGTATCTTGAGTACTTGTAAAGATATATGCCCCTGTAGCCAGAAAGCATAAACAATATTCTTCCTGTGAAACTAACTTGTAAACAAGGTAAGCCAAGCCAGATACGTTGCTGAGTCATTAATATAGACAAATAAGCAAAAAAGTTCTACAAAAATTTATAAGTGAAAATCATACCAGAGATCCTCACCCAATACCCTGAAAGGTATCTAATCTGATGGCCCTGAAATCCATAATTTTTCTAAAATTATTTAACCTCTCCGTGACTCAATTTTGCCATCTATAACAAGAATAATAATACCTACTTTGTAGGTTTCTTGTGAAGATTCCAATAACTAGGGTAAAGTGCTTAGAAGAAGGCCTGGTACATATTGAAAGCATTCAATAAATACCAGCTATCATATTTATAATTAAATAGAGAACAATAGGGAGACTAGACAAAGTAGAGCAGTCAGAGGTTACACAAATATATGGGCTCGAACCTATGGCTATAGACTCTTTGTAGGTCCTAAATGTTCACACTCTACTTGCGGACAAGTTTTTTTTTTTTTTTTTTTGAAATATAGTTGATTTACAATGTTGTGTTAGTTTCAGGTGTACAGCAAAGTGATTCAGTTACATATAAATATATTCTTTTTCAAATTCTTTCCTACTATACGTTATTGCAAGACATTGGGAATAGTCCCCTGTGTCATAGAGTTGATCCTGTTGGTTATCTATTTTATATATAGTAGTGTGTATCTGTTGATCCCAAACTCCTAACTTATCCTTCCCCCACTTTCCCCTTTGGTAACCATAAGTTTGTTTTCTATGTCTGTGAGTCTGTTTCTGTTTTGTAAATAAGTTCATTTGTATCATTTTTTTTTAGATTCCACATATAAGTGATATCATACGATATTTGTCTTTCTCTGTCTGACTTACTTCACTTACTATGATAATCTCTAGGTCCATCCATGTTGCTGCAAATGGCATTATTTCATTCTTTTTTATGGCTGAGTAGTATTCCATTGAATATATGTACCACTCTTCTTTATCTATTCATCTATTGATGGACTTTTAGGTTGTTTCCATGTCTTGGCTATTGTAAATAGACAACACAAGTTTTGATGTTTGATAATAGGCCCTCAATCCAGCAATTAACTCTTCTATCTTATAAAATACTTTGGTTTTACAAAGCTGATCTCAGGACACAAAATATGACTGTGCATTTGACAGGTATGATTGGGTACAGGGAAACCCCAAACAGGTACCCAATTAGTGAAGAGGCCAAAAGGAAGCATGGTCTTTAAAAAAGAAAATAGATAAGGATTCTACTTCTAAAAACTGGAGAATACTATTTTGATGCAGGTAGACTGCAGTTCAACAAACAACCAACAAAACAAAACAAAAAAAAACAGAAAAAAGAAACTGCCCACCACTGAGGCAAATTGATGTCACAGAGAGAGATTCTATTATTTCATTTGCTTAAGAGAACAGAGGAAACACTCCAGCTTCATCTTGAACAATCCAGTCATAAGCCAACGGGGTGTGGCAGGAGCCCGATCTCGAGCTGAGATGATTAGCACTCACCATACCTTAGTTCTCCCAGTCCCTTGCAGTGAGGTGTGTTTATGCGGCTGGGTCCTTACTAGTGAAATGTGGAACAGACCTGAGATGAGCCAGTCATAGGCCTAGCTTTAACACAGGCACATGACCTTCCCCACCATCTCCCTCTGAGGATGCTTAGAACTCTGAGATGATAGAGGCAAAGCATGAAAGTCCATACATGAGAACTGGAAGGAGAAACTTTTACTATCAAAAGCCACTAGAACTTGGAGAAGCTAGTGTTACTTACATTTTTTCACTTGTTGACATCAGTGGTGATTTAAATCCTACTTGGATTACTGCCTGCAACTTACTGCTGATACAATCGACACTGACTTTTTCTATGTCACTGGCTTGCAGACCCAAGGAAGACATAATGAAAGATGTGAACTCATGTCCCACTTGACTTAAGCTTATTTAATTTGTTTTCTAATGATTTTCGGACTGGTACACTCCCATTTCAAAGCACTCCTTGCCTTGGTGTTTGTTAAGATCTTGAGGGAATCCCCTCTTCTCTTCACCCAAGCCACCCGCATCTCCCATCTGGACCATGGAAATTAGTTCATAGCTGGGATCCCATTGTGCACACAGTAGTGAGAATAAATCCATGCTTGAGACCTTGAAATGGCTCTCACCACTGGCATGTCACAGTCTAGGTCCTGGAACTCCACCTGTAAGGCTCTCCACGATCTGACCCCTGCCTACTCCAGAATCACCTCTCTCTATCATCCCACTGGGTTTCTGTGCTCCAGCCACTCTGGTCTTCGTTCAGCCTCTTGAATAAAACACATCTGCCCCATCTCAAGTCATTAGTACTTTTCTTCTGTTTTCATCCTTCAAATGTCACCCCCTAGGAATTCTTTGAATCCCCCAGCTAAATTAGTGGCCCTCAAAGCCAGTGCCTATCACATTACTCTATTCTATTTTCTTCAGAGCATGCGTTCATATCTAATCTCATTGACTTATGTTTATTGTCTGAATGGTCCACCCCATCCACCTCCAGTGGAATACAAGCTCCATATGAATCTGTCTATTCATAGCTGTTTCCCCAGCACTCTGTCCAGTACCTGGTGCTTAATACACCCCCCAAAGTATATATGTTAACTGACTGATGAAAGTTATGAACACACTTTCCCCAATGCATTCACTCACAAAAAAATTTTTTCATATTATTTTATAGGATTGTGAACCACTGAATCCACATACATGCTGCCTAGGGACCATGAAACTTAAGTTAGTAAGCATAGAAGTCAAATATTGTATGTCTAGATCAGGAAGCTGGGCTAGTTCAAATCAAACTTGGGCAAGAAGTTTGGAAATCCTTAGTTAATATTCACACCTTCTAAATATTGTTGATTTTCTTTCTAGTTGTTCCATCAGTTATTCTGAATGGGGAATTGAAGTCTTCAAATATTTTTGTTGAATTATCTATTTCTCTCTTCAATTATGTGAGTTTTTAGCTTCATGTGTTTTGGGATTCTGGTGTTAGATATATATATGCTTATAACTGTAATGTTTTCCTGGAAATCTTTTTATAACTCTTTTATAATTATACAATGCCCCTAATGCAGAGAGCTGTTATAGTCTTCATTTGTCCCATTTATTATAAATATTGATACTTGGTATGAACCTCAAAAATGAAATATTAAGATGCTTGATTATGGGGTGTTGCTCCAGATTTCACCAGGGACACTACAATATAAGATGTTTGCACTGATTCACAGAAAGATAGACAAAATGAAAAGGCAGAAGGCTATATACCAGATGAAGGAACAAGATAAAACCCCAGAAAAACAACTAAATGAAGTGGAGATAGGCAACCTTCCAGAGAAAGAATTCAGAATAATGATAGTGAAGATGGTCCAGGACCTCGAAAAAAGGATGGAGGCAAAGATAGAGAAGGTGCAAGAAATGTTTAACAAAGATCTAGAAGAATTAAAGAACAAACAGAGATGAACAATACAATAACTGAAATGAAAATTACATTAGAAGGAATCAATAGCAGAATAACTGAGGCAGAAGAACGGATAAATGACCTGGAAGACAGAGTGGTGGAATTCACTGCTGTGGAAGAGAATTAAGAAAAAAGAATGGGGCTTCCCTGGTGGCGCAGTGGTTGAGAGTCCGCCTGCCGATGCAGGGGACACGGGTTCGTGCCCCGGTCCGGGAAGATCCCACATGCCGCGGAGCGGCTGGGCCCGTGAGCCATGGCCGCTGAGCCTGCGCGTCTGGAGCCTGTGCTCCGCAATGGGAGAGGCCACAACAGTGAGAGGCCCGCGTACCGCAAAAAAAAAAAAAAAAGAAAAAAGAATGAAAAGAAATGAAGACAGCCTAAGAGACCTCTGGGACAACATTAAATGCAACAACATTCGCATTATAGGGGTCCCAGAAGGAGAAGAGAGAGAGAAAGGACCAGAGAAAATATTTGAAGAGATTATAATCGAGAACTTCCCTAACATGGGAAAGGAAATAGCCACCCAAGTCCAGGAAGCACAGAGAGTACCATACAGGATAAACCTAAGGAGAAACACGCCAAGACACATAGTAATCAAACTGGCAAAAATTAAAGACAAAGAAAAATTATTGAAAGCAGCAAGGGAAAAACAACAAATAACATACAAGGGAGCTCCCATAAGGGAACTCCCATAAGGAACTCCCATAAGGAACACATGGACTTGCATGTCGCTGTCCAGTTTTCACATAACAAAACAGAAACAGAGTCATAGATACAGAAAACAAACAGGTGGTTGTCAGAGGGGAGAGGGTGCTAGGAGGAGAGAAGTAGCTGAGGGAGATTAAGAGGTACAAGCTTCCGTTGCAAAATAAATGAGTCACGGGTATGAAATGCACAGTGTAGAGGAATATAATCAATAATTATGTCATATCTTTGTGTGGTGACAGATGGTAACTAGATTTATCATGGCAATCATTTCAAAATGTACAGAAAATTTGAATCACTATGTTGTGTAACAGGAACTAACGTAGCGTTGTAGGTCAATTATACTTTAAAAACGAACAAGCAAACTCATAGGAAGAGATCAGATTTGTGGTTATCCAAGTTGGGGGGGGGGAAGAGGGGGAACTGGATAAAGGTGGTCAAAAGTTCAAACTTCAGGGCTTCCCTGGTGGCGCAGTGGTTGAGAGTCCGCCTGCCGATGCAGGGAACACGGGTTCGTGCCCCGGTTTGGGAAGATCCCACATGCCGCGGAGCGGCTGGGCCCGTGAGCCATGGCCGCTGAGCCTGCGTGCCCGGAGCCTGTGCTCCGCAGCGGGAGAGGCCACAACAGTGAGAGGCCCGCGTACCGAAAAAAAAAAAAAAAAAAAAAAAAAAAAGTTCAAACTTCAAGTTATGAAATAAATAAGTTCTAGGGATGCAATGTACAACATGATAAATACAACTAACCCTGCTCTATGTTACATATGAAATGGTTAAGAGAGTAAATCCTAAGAGTTCTGGTCACAAGGAAAAAAATATTTTCTGTTTCTTTAATTTTGTTAGATACACACAGATCTTGTTAGATCTTATATAGATTATGAGATGATGGATGTTCGCTAAATTTATTGTTATCATCATTTCATGTGTATGTAAATCAAATCATTAGGCTGAACACCTTAAACTTATACAGTGCTGTATGTCACTTATATCTCAATAAAACTGGCAGAAAAAATAAAATTTAAAAATTAAAAATGAATAAATAAACAAATTGTAAAAGCTATTCAAAACCCCTCCTCTTACCTGAAATTCATTAATACATCACACTCCTGCTATGTTTCACCACTGCTGGGAACACAGTATAGCTTTCATTTGAAAACCTCACAAATCATTATTATACTAAATGGTAAACAAATCATCATTATATAGGAGAATAAATAGTATATTTGAGATCTGAATAAGGTATTAGTGATACACAGATGAGTGAGGGATTTACAGTATCTATAAAAAGCAGAAAAAGGTTTCACAAAAGGGAAGACATTTGAGCTAGGACATTCTAGAAAACGAATGGCATAGGTATATCCTACTGACGTCAGAATGAGTAGGTACTGTTATTTTGGTAACATCTGCAAGAAAGCATGTCAGCTGCCCATGTTGGCACTAAATTTGTCCTCATCTGGAATTTGAAAGTTGGGTGGAAGTGGCTGTACAGTCCCTTCCTAAAGGGCACAGTTGAAGCAAGCTTCATGGGGCTGGTAGAACCTTCTGAGCACTTGAAGATTCTGTTACCTCTTATACAAAAAGGACTATCATTTTTGAGAGTAGATATTATGAAAGAGAAGCTTATGGAGTTTCAAATCAAAACAAATGATTTCCCCACTGGAAGAACATTACATGGACCCACAGACTTGTGGAACCCGTTGCCGTCCTGTGGGAAAGTTGTCTTGTTAACTTTACCACAGGTAAATAGTCCTTTTCTCTTTGGTTTTTATTCTTATCCCATCATAAACCCGACAAGCTAACCAAAGTGGACCGTTCCCCTTCTTTTTTAAACAGCTGTTATTCTTCCCACTGGTTTTCTGAACACCATACTTGATACGACTTCCGCTGGGAATTTCAAACAATAAAACCAACGTGAATTGACTTTTAGAAGGAATTATAGAAAGAAAACACTGAGTCTTGTACATTCTTGCTCCCCTTCAGTTGAAGAATTCTTCATATGTTGCTTCTCAGGTACCAAAATGGGCATTCACTAAACACACCTAAAAGAAGGTCTGGAGGGTACTGTCAGAACAACACTCACTTTTTCCAGTAGAGGTAACGCTTTAAAAATACCACCTCACATTTGCAGCATCCTGCACTTAACAAAATCCTTTTCCATTCATTGTCCAGTTTAATTACTGAAGTTATCTTGGGAAGAAAATAATAACACTTTTACATATGAGCAAATTCAGTTTCTGAGGTCAACATGATACTCAAGACACAACTGCTAGTAAGTCAGTCAGAATTTGAATGCATGATTCAGGCTTTTCCTCTACAAATTGGCACTAGTTAGAATCCTCTGGATCATCCATGATCTTGACCACCTAAAGGAATCACTTAGTGTATGGATTTTTTTTTTTTTACTTTATAATGCATTTGTGGTTTTTTTTGTTTTGGTTTTGGTTTTGGTTTTGGTATTACAGGAATTTTATTTTATTTCATTTTTTTTAATTTTTAATTTTTTTCTTACAGTATGTCCTTGTTGGTTACCTATTTTAAATATAGCAGTGTGTACATGTCATGGATTTGGGAGACTTTAATCCCTCTGTGTTAGCTGTGTGTCCTAGGGAAATTTATCTGTATTCTCTGACTTTGTTTCCTTGTGTATTATATTAGTTTGCTAGTACCACAGACAGGGTGGTTTAAACAACAGAAATATATTTTTTCCCAGTTCTATGGGCTAGGAGTCCAAGATCAAGGTGTTGGCTGCCGGTTTCTTCTAAAGGCCTTTCTCCTTGGCTTATAGATGGCCACCTTTTTGGGGTATTTTCACATGGTCTTCTCCCTGTGTGTGTCTTCTCCCTGTGGTGTCCAAGGACACCGGTCATTGGATGAGGGCCCATCCTAGTGACCTCATTTAACCTTAATTACCACTATCAAAACCCTATCTCCAAATACAGTCACATTCTGGGAACTGGGGGGATAGGATTTTAACATATAAATTGGCAAGGATACAATTCAGCCAATAACATCTATAAAATAAGAAGATGGAAAGGGTTAATATATAAAGGTCTGAGCATGATAAATTGTATCTGTTTTCTATTATTGCTGTAACAAATGACCACGAACTTAGCGACTTAACACAAATTTATTATTTTACAGTTCTGCAGGTCTTGTGTCCCACATGGATCTTACTAGGCTGAAATTAAGATGTCACTAGGGCTGCATTCCTTTCCCTAGGCTCAAGGGGAAGCTCTATCTGCTCCTTGATCACTCAGGTTCCCTGCAGATGTAGGACCAATGTTCCCATCTAGCCATCATTTGAAGGTCATTCTCAGCACTAGGGGTCATCCCATCCCTTGGCTTGTGGCCTCCTTCCTTCATCTTCAAAACCAGCAACAGAGAACTGAGTCCTTGTCATATCACATCTCTCTGGCCCTTATTCTGTGATGGCATTCCTCTCTGACCACAGCCTAAAGTGCTCTTTTTGTAAAGGAGTGTGTGATTAGATTGGTCTCACTTGAATAATCCAAGATAATCCCCTCATCTCAAGGTCTTTAACCTGAATCCCATCTGCAAAGTCCTTTTGTCATACAAGGTAACATATTCACAGTTTCCCAGGATTAGGCTGTGAACCTTTTGCGAGGACATTATTCTGCCTACCACATAAGTGCTTGATGAAAGACAGCTATTATCTCTTTAATGATTAAAGAAAAACCTTTGTAAGCCAATGAGCCTATTTACAATAATGTTGGATTGATTGGTTTGACTAAATGGTTCCAACCAGGGGACATTTGGCAATGTCTGGACACATTTTTGGTTGTCACAGCCATAGGGAGGGGAGTGAAACTGGTCCCTAGGAGGTCAAGGTCAGGGTCACTGCTAAACATCTAACAAAGCACAGGGCAAGCCCCCACAACGAAGAATTAACCAGCCCCAAATGTCAATAGTGCCAAGATGGAGAAACCCTAGCTTACCTGAACACTTTGGGAAAAGTTAATTGATCTACATGGAAATGAAATTTTTATTATTACCCAATGAACTCTCATCAATGCTGTATCGAGTGATCTCTTTTGTTCCATGACAGGAAAAAAAGGTTTCTCTTCCACTGGAAAAAAAGTATGAGATAATATTCCATAGTATCCTTATTGTGTTTGAGACATGGTATAAGTAGATGGCTGTATTCCTGTTTTAAATTCAACCTGGTCTATGAATATGGGAGTTAACTTATTCTAAATGCTAATATATGTATCTACTTATTTATACATATATACACATATATACATATATTTACACATATATGTATACATATACATATATACACATATATTTATACATATATACACACATATATATACGTACATTAGCATTTAGAATAAGAATATATATATATATATATATATATATATATATATATATATATATATATATATATATATATAATTTAATTCATGGCTTCATTGAAAACCTAGCAAGGGCCAGGCAGGCACTGTTCCAGGGATGCAGGATACATCCATGAACAATACAAAGATTCCAGCTCTTGTAGATCTGATATTTTAGAGGAGGGAGACAGTCAATGAACAAAACAAATAAATAAATGATGAATTATGTGATGAGAAATGCTATGAGAGTCATGAGATCAGGGCTGCAGTGGGAGGGGAGGGGCCAGAGAGGGAGCCACAATGGATGTATTACATAAGGTGGTCAGGGGAGGCTGCCTGGAGAAGTGCATCTTGTCTAGTTATGAAGACCAGATGCCATGTCATTTTCTTAACCTTATTTGCAAAGTATTTGTAGTTTGTATGTGTGAGACATAAACATTGAGATAGCTTTGCACTTTTATTGGATGAGAAAAATCAAGTGGAAAAGAGAGGAACCCATTAATATCAACCAATCATAAACAAAGCTCAGGGCTTGGCACTGGAGCCGTTGAGTTACAGAATCGCTATTCTTTTCTCAAAGACTCTCTCCCTTCTCACTCTGCTCCAGTGTCAGGAACCAACAGGCATATACAGGTATTGACCCTACTATGGAATAACCCCTTCTGCTCCCCACCCCACTCCAAAAACAGATTCAAGGACAGGTCAGGTGAGTTACAACTGAGCATCTATTTGTTGGAACAATCTAATGCCCTTTGTGCCAACTGCATTGCATTTGTCATTTACGTTGAATGAGATGAAAAGAGAAAAACAGATGCTAGAGGAAACTATCCAAAATACTACTAAACAATTCCTTTTTATATATATTGGTCTATCTAATTTCTGCCTTTGACCAATGACTTCAAAGTCAAAATAATTACTGACTTGCAGAAAAAATGCTAGGTCCTAAATTGCAGTATGTCCTGAATTCCCAGAGTTCAATTCCTCCATAATTTTTTTGCTTGTTTTATTTATCTTTTTATTTCTGGGCTTAAACGTTTGGTCCTTAAATATTTTGAGGAGTACCACCATTTATTCTTCTAACAGAAAAGAAGAATCCAATTTAGAATACAACTAGTTTCCCTGGTATAAGCAAGCTGGGTCTGATTAAGACCATGCTATGAAATTCAAGTCAGCAAGTTAAAACCTGTTGTTGGATTTGTTGCTTAACAAATCAAGGAGACAAATCGATGTTTTCTGAATACAACCCTGGGAGAGAAGCGTGTAAGGAAAAGGAATGGTATTCCTTGTCTTCTAAGGAATCCAGACAACAGTGTGGGAGCAGACTTTTAAAGATTAACTTTCTCCAAACATCCTTTTATGGCTCACTTTGAAAATAGTTCTGGTTACACAGTATCCTGCCATTTGGCTATTTTTTTTAACACCCTCCATCTCCAGATTCATTCCAGTGGGAGCTGTCCATTGGCAGGAGACCCCTGTGATTATCTCACTGTATATAATTCATTTCACAGCATAATGTACTTTCATAAGTTCTGGCACAGCACGAAGAAAAACTGCCAACATGAGCATTGCAGGGTCATGCAACCTATCCCACTAGGCCTAGTTGTTTATAAGAGATCCCTCAACAAGCCTTCTCATGCCCCCTGATGTACTTGGGATGCTATCCTAATGCTCCCCAAATGTCTTGGAGGCAGCTGCTAACACCTCTTCTTTAGGAATAGCATCAGTACCAGCTGTGTGCAGTGATCAAACCCTCTCCTGCTCTGTCAGTGCGCAGTCCCTGGACCGCAGCATCAGAGACACCTGGGAGCTCATTAGAAACACACAATCTTGGACCCCTCCCCAGACCAGCTGCATCGAACCTGCGTTTAAGCACATCCCCAGGTGACAACGTAGCACACTGAAGTTTGAGGAGTTTCTACTGGATGGAAGTCGAGAATGCCAGAATTTTTCTCCAGTACTTTCTGAGCTGTCATGATCATTGCCAGTTTCTATAAACTCTGGATTGATGTCTGCATCATGGCATTTATCACTTTTCTCCCTGAGTATCATTTTTCACACAGCTGTCTCACCCACACTCCATCATATATTAAGGTACTTCTCTGTCTAAGCCCCAGTCTTTGCCCTTGTCTTTGACTTCGTACCTTTCAGTGGCTTGTAGGTGACAAAGACAATATTAAATGAATGCAAATCATCACTTTTCCATATTCTTCCTAGATGCTCAGGGATACTGTTGGGAACAACTATTGCTTAGGCTTCCTAGTACTCCTTCCCCACTCCCTTGCATCCCAGCCCTCCAGTTTTCCTTTGGGAAGCCACTTTGATCCAATCACAGGCTATGTGTTTCAAATGTCCCGAACAGCCAGTTCCTAGGCAGTCCCATGAGAGCTCCCATCACCCCGGCCTCTGTGATCAGGAAGCTCGTGGGTTCCAAGCCCTGGCAGCGTCAGTCACAGCATACTTGCTGGAGGGAAGGAAAGAAAGACGCTCTTCCCTCTATGGTTGCTAAGGTGGCAAAATGGAAGCCTGGAGCTGCCAGTGGCAACCTCTGTCTCTTTCTAGGAAAAAGCCAACTGAAGATGAAGCCAACACAGAGTGGAATAGAGCCTTGAGATGGAGGAATATTCCAGAGACTGCTGTATGAACACTTGACTCATCCGACGCAGACCTGCCTTCTCTCTCTAGACAAGGGGCAGCCATGGAAGTGTGGCCAGGACTTGCCTAGGGCACCCCTAAAGAAGGCCCTCCTCTGGTTAGGGGCATGCCTAAGATGGGGGTTCATTCTCCAGCCTTTCCTGTGACCGGCCGTGTGATTCCTGAGAGTCCTATGTTGTGAGCGCCCTTTGGTTTTAACCAGGAATAGCCATCTTTGGCCAGTACTACCAGCAACATAATCATCCCCCCAAGGTCTTTAGCTTCCTTCCCAAAAAACCCTTCTCCATATACTCTGTCTTAGTCAGAGTAGGGATCTTGCATTTAGGCAGGTTACCTAGACAACACTTCTGTCAATGTGCTAGTACCATAGTCTGGGACCCCCAAGGAAACAGGCATCCTGCCACTTAACCACAACTCATGTGTGATGAATCACCCCCAAACTCACACAGAGGGCAGTTATCATAGAGTCCTCTCAGGCCAGACGGTGTCTCAAGTGTATCAGCAGCTGGACCTATGGACCTAAGCCAAGTATGCAATATCCATTAAAGAACATTTTAGGTTCAATTAAATATTCACTTACAAGACTGTCAAGGGCCACACTTGGCACCCACTTATTAGGTGAGAGGACAAAACCCAGAGCCTACCAAAAGGACAACTTCAGGTGTTCTATTTCTATGGTGGTCCTTGAAGTAGTCTAACAGCTCAGATGCCAGGAGATGAGACCTACATCAGGCAGGTACAGGATCCACCCTGTCTGGAAAGATGCTAACCCATAAGATCCATAGCTTCCAGGGTCCCTGCAAGATGCATGCCCAGATCTAAGAGTCACAGCTCTTAGGGAAGCCCAAAGTGTAGCTTCCTTGTCAAGTATTTATAGTTCCTTTATTGCGTTTCCAGGACAGATGCAATGTGCCAGTCAAAGGTCATTTTTAGCACAAGTAATCCTACCTAGAAACACCGTTGACATTCTGTCATTGTCAAGTTACCAGGGGAACTGATCTAGAGAGTTAGCCAAAGGTCAAATTCTCATTTTAAAAAAAGGAAAGAGTTTTGTTAACCATTTATCCACAAAGGTAGGAAATAGCCTCAGAAAATGTGAAGGGATTCTTAAAGAGTACTATGGTACCCTGTAATTCAAATGGATACACTGGCAAAGAAGTTATGTGGAAACCAAAGGCAAGCATTACTGGTTACCTCCTAGGAGAATAGGATCATTCCAGCAATAGGACCAGGGTCCTCCGGGTTGGAGCCCCATATGTGAACTGTTCCCCTGCTGAAGTATGGGAAGGGCTCTGTCTCTAACCACTGGACATGCTCAGCCAAAGGAAAAAGATGATCTAGTATTTTTACACACATTTATTAGCCCTTCCTGTAAAGGCTGAACTTAGGCCTAGAGAAGGTGGGTTTTTTCTGAAAAATCATGAGAATTGGTGTAAGAAGGTCTCCACTTCTTGCATCTGTGCCAGTTGGACCCAGATTGGCATGGTGAAGGTTGACCTCCACACGTACAGTGCAATAGCCGGGAATCCTTTATAGTCTTCTGTGTGTATGTGTGTGTGTGTGTGTGTGTACATGAATGATTGTGTACACACACACATATAAACAGTGAGAAGATACCCAACAATATCTCAACTTTCCCAGTCTAGCAAGAAACAAAGAAGTAGGTATATTTAGCTTCCTTGGAAACTTTGTGGCATTGAGAGCTGTCATTTAGTTATCAAATTGTGGCAACATGGCAGAAAATCTGAATTCCCCAGTATATCACACGGGTTGCCATATGAAGTACTGTCAACATGATAACCACCTCTTAGCATAAGCACCATAACCACCAAAAGCACAAGTCCATCATTATCAAAAGCCATAAATATTAGCTACGTTGCCATAAATACTTTCAAGTTGCATCATCATTGAACCTCCAACACCTAGAACCACAAGACCACTATTATCTAAACCCATAGTTAATATAACCCAGAGCCACAAAACTATCAATGTCTAAAACTATACAGTCACTGTCTCCCAGAAACATGTGTCCAATAGCATACAAATTAGCTATTGTCACAAAAATGCTGGGTAACAAACCAATTCAAAATTAAGTGGCTTTATAATCTGGAGAAACAAAAGAAAAAAGCTGGAGATATCACACTTCCTGATTTTAAATTATACTACAAAGCCATTGTAATAAAAATAACATGGTTCTACCATAAAAAATAGACACATAGACCAATGGAACAGAATAGAAAGCCCAGAATTAAATCCCAGCATATACAGTCAATTATTATTTGACAAGGGGGGCCAAGAACACCCAATAGGGGGAAGATATTGTACTAGGAACTTCAACGTATGATACTAAGAAAACTAGAGAAACACATGCAGAAAAAAGATATTGGATCCCTATCTCACACCACTCACAAAAATTAACTTAAAATGGATCATAAGACCTAATACTCCTGGAAGAAAACAGGGAAGAAGCTCATTGATATTGGTCTTGGTAATGATTTTTAGGACATGACAACAAGAACACAAAACAACAAAAGCAAATATCAACAAAGGGACTACATCAAACTCAAAAGCTTCTGCACAGTAAAAGAAACAATTAACAAAATGAAACAGCAGCCTACAGAATGGGATAAAAATTTTGCAAACCATATATCAGATAAAGTGTTAATATCCAAAAATATATAAAGGATTCATACAACTTAACAGAAAAAATTTGACTTAAAAATAGGCATAGAGGAGCTTCAAGATGGCGGAAGAGTAAGATGTGCAGATCACCTTCCTCCCCACAAATACATCAGAAATACATCTACATGTGGAACAACTCCTACAGAACACCTACTGAATGCTGGCAGAAGAACTCAGACCTCCCAAAAGGCAAGAAACTCCCCCACGTACCTGGGTAGGGCAAAAGAAAAAAGGAAAAACAGAGACAAAAGAACAGGGACGGGACCTGCACCACTGGGAGGGAGCTGTGAAGGAGGAAAGGTTGCCACACACCAGGAAGCCCCATCACTGACAGAGACGGAGGGTGGCGGAGTGGGTAAGCTTCGGAGCCACGGAGGAGAGCGCAGCAACAGGGGTGCAGAGGGCAAAGCGGAGAGATTCCCGCACAGAGAATTGGCACCGACCAGCAGTCACCAGCCCAAGAGCCTTGTCTGCTCACCCGCCAGGGCAGGTGGGGTCAGGGAGCTGAGGCTCTGGCTTCGGAGGTCAAATCCCAGGGAGAGGACTGGGCTTGACTGCATGATCACAGCCTGAAGGGGGCTAGTGCATCACAGCTAGCTGGGAGGGAGTCCAGGAAAGAGTTTGGACCTGCCGAAGAGGCAAGAGACAATTGTTTCGGGGTGCACGAAGAGAGGGGATTCTGAGCGCCAACTAAACGAGCTCCAGAGACAGGCATGAGATGCTAAGGCTGCTGCTGCAGCCACCAAGAAGCCCATGTGCGAGCACAGGTCACTATCTACAACTCCCTTCCCAGGAGCCTGTGCAGCCCATCACTGCCAGGGTCCCATGATCCAGGAACAACTTTCCCGGGAGAACACATGGCACGCCTCAGGCTGGGGCAATGTCACTCCGGCCTCTGCCACCGAAGGCTCACCCCGCATTCCGTACCCTTCCCTCTCCCCAGCCTGAGTGAGCCAGAGCCCCCTAATCAGCTGCTCCTTTAACCCCGTCCTGTCTGGGCAAACAACAGACACCCTCAGGTGACCTACATGCAGAGGCAGGGCCAAATCCAAAGGGGAACCCCAGGAGATGTGTGAACAAAGAAGAGAAAGGGAAACTTCTCCCCGCAGCCTCAGGAGCAGCAGATTAAATCTCCACAATCAACTTGATATACCCTGCATCTCTGGAATACCTGAATAGACAGTGAATCATCCCAAATTGAGACAGTGGATTTGGGAGCAACAATATATATATATTTTTCCTTTTTCTGTTTTTGTGAGTGTATATGTGTATGCTTCTGTGTGTGATTTTGTCTATACCTTTGCTTTTACCATTTGTCCTAGGGTTCTGACTGTAAGTTTTTTGTTTTAGTATACTTTTTAGCACTTGCTATCATTGGTGGATTTGTTTTCTGGTTTGGTTGCTCTCTTCTTTCTTTCTTTCTTTTTATTACTTTTTAAATTTCTTTTAATTTTTAATAACTATTTTTTATTTTAATAACTTTATTCTATTTTATTTGATTTGATTTTTTCCTTTCTCTCTTTCTCTTTTTCTCCCTTTTATTCTGAGCCGTGTGGCTGCAGGGTCTTGGTGACCTGGCCGGGCATCAGGCCTGTGCCTCTGCAGTGGGAGAGCCGAGTTCAGGACATTGGTACACCAAAGACCTCACAGCTCCATATAATATCAAATGGCAAAAATCTCCCAGAGATCTCCATGTCAACGCCGAGACCCAGCTCCATTCAAAAACAAACAAGCTACAGTGCTGGACACCCTATGCCAAACAGCTAGCAATTCAGGAACACAACCCCACCCATTAGCAGAGAGGCTGCCTAAAATCATAATAAGATGACAGACACCCCAAAACACACCACCAGACACGGAACTGCCCACCAGACAGACAAGATGCAGCTTCATCCATCAGAACACAAGCAGGTCCCCCTTCACCAGAAAGCCTACACCACCCACTGAACCAACCTTAGCCACTGGGGGCAGACACCAAAAACAACAGGAACTACAAACCTGCAGTCTGCGAAAAGAAGACCCCAAACACAGTAAGTTAAGCAAAATAAGAAGACAGAAAAACACACAGCAGATGCAGGATCAAAGTAAAAACCCACCAGATCTAATAAAAGAAGAGGAAATAGGCAGTCTACCTGAAAAAGAATTCAGAATAATGATAGTAAAGATGATCCAAAATCTTGGATATAGAATAGAGAAAATACAAGAAACATTTAACAATGACCTAGAAGAACAAAACAGCAAACAAACAATGATGAACAACACAATAAATGAAATTAAAAATTCTCTAGAAGGAATCAATAGAAGAATAACAGAGGCAGAAGAATGGAAAAGTGACCTGGAAGATAAAACAGTGAAAATAACTACTGCAGAGCAGAATAAAGGAAAAAGAATAAAAAGAATTGAGGAAAGTCTCAGAGACCTCTGGGACAACATTAAATGCACAAACATTCAAATTATAGGGGTCCCAGAAGAAGAAGAGAAAAAGAAAGGAACTGAGAAAATGTTTGAAGAGATTATAGTTGAAAACTTCCCTCATATGGGAAAGGAAATAGTCAAGTCCAGGGAGTGCAGAGAGTCCCATACAGAATAAATCCAAGGAGAAGCACGCCAAGACACATATTAATCAAACTATGAAAAATTAAATACAAAGAAAAAAATTAAAAGCAGCAAGGGAAAAACAACAAATAACGTACAAGGGAATCCCCATAAGGTTAACAGCTGATCTGTCAGCAGAAACTCTGCAAGCCAGAAGGGAGTGGCAGGACATATTTAAAGTGATGAAAGGGAAAAACCTGCAAACAAGATTACTCTGCCCAGCACGGATCTCATTCAGATTTCATGAAGGAATTAAAACCTTTACAGAGAAGCAAAAGCTAAGAGAATTCAGCACCACCAAACCAGCTTTACAACAAATGGTAAAGGACCTTCTCTAGGCAAGAAACACAAGAGAAGGAAAAGACCTACAATAACAGACCCAAAACAATTAAGAAAATGGTAATAGGAACATACATATCAATAATTACCTTAAATGTAAATGGAGTAAATGCTCCAACCAAAAGACATAGACTGGCTAAATGGATGCAAAAACAAGATCTATATATATGCTGCCTACAAGAGACCTACTTCAGGGCTTCCCTGGTGGCGCAGTTGTTGAGAGTCCACCTGCCGATGCAGGGGACACGGGTTTGTGCCCCGGTCTGGGAGGATCCCACATGCCGCGGAGCGGCTGGGCCCGTGGGCCATGGCCGCTGAGCCTGCATGCCCAGAGCCTGTGCTCCGCGACGGGAGAGGCCACAATGGTGAGAGGCCCGCGTACCACAAAAAAAAAAAAAAAAAAAAAAAAAAGAGACCTACTTCAGACTTAGAGACACACACAGAATGAAAGTGAGGGGATGGAAAAAGATATTCCATGCAAATAGATATCAAAAGAAAGCTGGAGGGCTTCCCTGGTGGCGCAGTGGTTGAGAGTCTGCCTGCTAATGCAGGGGACACAGGTTCGTGCCCTGGTCTGGGAAGATCCCGCATGCCGCGGAGCAACTGGGCCCATGAGCCACAACTGCTGAGCCTGCGTGTCTGGAGCCTGTGCTCCACAGCAGGAGAGGCCGCGACAGTGAGAGGCCTGCGCACCGCGATGAAGAGTGGCCCCCACTTGCCACAACTAGAGAAAGCCCTCGCACAGAAACGAAGACCCAACACAGCCAAAAATAAATAAATAAATTTATAAAAAAAAAAAAGAAAGCTGGAGTAGCAATTCTCATATCAGAAAAAATAGACTTTAAAACAAAGACTTTTACAAGAGATAAAGAAGGATACTACATAATGATCAAGGGATCAATCCAAGAAGAAGATATAACAATTGTAAATATTTATGCACCCAACATAGGAGTACCTCAATACATAAGGCAAATACTAACAGCCATAAAAGGGGAAATCAACTGTACCACAATCAGAGTAGGGGACTTTAACACCCCACTTCACCAATGGACAGATCATCCAAAATGAAAGTAAATAAGGAAACACAAGCTTTAAATGATACATTAAACAAGATGAACTTAATTGATACTTAGAGGACATTCCATCCAAAAAAACAGAATACACTTTCTTCTCAACTGCTCATGGAACACTCTCTATGATAGATAATATCTTGGGTCACAAATCAAGCCCTGGTAAATTTAAGAAAATTGAAATCATATCAAGTATCTTTTCCGACTACAACGCGATGAGATATCAATTACAGGAAAAAATCTGTAAAAAATACAAACAAATGGAGGCTAAACAATACACTATTTAATAACCAAGAGATCACTGAAGAAATCAAAGAGGAAATTAAAAAATAACTAGAAACAAATGACAATGAAAACACGATGACCCAAAACCTATGGGATGTAGCCAAAGCAGTTCTAAGAAGGAAGTTATAACACTACAATCCTACCTTAAGAAACAAGAAACATCTCAAATAAACAACCTAAGCTCACACCTAAAGCAATTAGAGAAAGAAGAGCAAAAAAACCCCAAAGTTAGCAGAAGGAAAGAAATCATAAAAATCAGATCAGAAATAAATGAAAAGAAATGAAGGAAACAATAACAAAGATCAATAAAACTAAAAGCTGGTTCTTTGAGAAGATAAACAAAATTGATAAACCATTGGCCAGACTCATCAAGAAAAAAAGGGAGAAGATTCAAATCAACAGAATTTGAAATGAAAAAGGAGAAGTAACAACTGACACTGCAGAAATACAACAGATCGTGAGAGAGTATTACAAGCAACTCTATGCCAGTAAAATGGACAACCTGGAAGAGACGGACAAATTCTTAGAAAAGCACGACCTCCTGAGACTGAACCAGGAAGAAATAGAAAATATAAACAGACCAATCACAAGCACTGAAATTGAAACTGTGATTAAACATCTTCCAACAAACAAAAGCCCAGGACCAGGTGGCTTCACAGACAAATTCTATCGAACATTTAGAGAAGAGCTAAGACCTACCCTTTTCAAACTCTTCCAAAATATAGCAGAGGGAGGAACACTCCCAAACTCATTCTACGAGGCCACCATCACCCTGATACCAAAACCAGACAAGGATGTCTCAAAGAAAGAAAACTACAGGCCAATATCACTGATGAACATAGATGCAAAAATCCTCAACAAAATACTAGCAAACAGAATCCAACAGCACATTAAAAGGATCATACACCATGATCAAGTGGGGTTTATTCCAGGAATGCAAGGATTCTTCAATATACGCAAATCAATCAACGTGATATACCATATTAACAAACTGAAGGAGAAAAACCATATGATCATCTCAATAGGTGTAGAGAAAGCTTTCGACAAAATTCAACACCCATTTATGATAAAAACCCTGCAGAAAGTAGGCATAGAGGGAACTTTCCTCAACATAATAAAGGCCATATATGACAAACCCACAGCCAACATTGTCCCCAATGGTGAAAAACTGAAAGCATTTCCACTAAGATCAGGATCAAGACAAGGTTGCCCATTCTCACCACTATTATTCAACATAGCTTTGGAAGTTTTAGCCACAGCAATCAGAGAAGAAAAGGAAATAAAAGGAATCCAAATCAGAAAAGAAGAAGTAAAGCTGTCACTGTTTGCAGATGACATGATACTATACAGAGAGAATCCTAAAGATGCTACCAGAAAACTACTAGAGCTAATCAATGAATTTGGTAAAGTAGCAGGATACAAAATTAATGCACAGAAATCTCTGGCATTCCTATACACTAATGATGAAAAATCTGAAAGGGAAATCAAGAAAACACACCCATTTACCAGTGCAACAAAAAGAATAATATATCTAGGAATAAACCTACCTAAGGAGACAAAAGACCTGTATGCAGAAAATTATAAGACACTGATGAAAGAAATTAAAGATGATACAAATACATGGAGAGGTATACCATGTTCTTGGATTGGAAGAATCAACACTGTGAAAATGACTCTAGTACCCAAAGCAATCTATAGATCCAATGAAATACCTATCAAACTACCAATGGCATTTTTCACAGAACTAGAACAAAAAATTTCACAATTTGTACGGAAACACAAAAGACCCTGAATAGCCAAAGCAATCTTGAGAACGAAAAACGGAGCTGGAGAAATCAGGCTCCGGACTTCAGACTATACTACAAAGCTACAGTAATCAAGACAGTATGGTACTGGCACAAAAACAGAAATATAGACCAATGGAACAGGATAGAAAGCCCAGAGATAAACCCATGCACATATGGTCACCTTATCTTCGATAAAGGAGGCAGGAATATACAATGGAGAAAGGACAGCCTCTTCAATAAGTGGTGCTGGGAAAACTGGACAGGTACATGTAAAAGTATGAGATTAGATCACTCCCTAACACCATACACAAAAATAAGCTCAAAATGGATTAAAGACCTAAATGTAAGGCCAGACACTATCAAACTCTTAGAGGAAAACATAGGCAGAACACTCTATGACATAAATCACAGCAAGATCCTTTTTGACCCACCTCCTAGAGAAATGGAAATAAAAACAGAAATAAACAAATGGGACCTAATGAAACTTAAAAGCTTTTCCACAGCAAAGGAAACCATAAACAAGTCCAAAAGACAACCCTCAGAATGGGAGAAAATATTTCCAAATGAAGCAACTGACAAAGGATTAATCTCCAAAACATATAAGCAACTCATGCAGCTCAATATCAAAAAAACAAACAACCCAATCCAAAAATGGGCAGAAGACCTAAATAGACATTTCTCCAAAGAAGATATACAGACTGCCAACAAACACATGAAAGAATGCTCAACATCATTAATCATTAGAGAAATATAAATCAAAACTACAATGAGGTATCACCTCACACCAGTCAGAATGGCCATCATCTAAAAATCTAGAAACAGTAAATGCTGGAGAGGGTGTGGAGAAAAGGGAACACTCGTGCACTGCTGGTGGGAATGTGAATTGATACAGCCACTATGGAGAACAGTATGGAGGTTCCTTAAATAACTACAAATAGAACTACCATATGACCCAGCAATCCCACTACTGGGCATATACCCTGAGAACACCATAATTCAAAAAGAGTCATGTACCAAAATGTTCATTGCAGCTCTATTTACAATAGCCAGGAGATGGAAACAACCTAAGTGTCCATCGTCGGATGAATGGATAAAGAAGATGTGGCACATATATACAATGGAATATTACTCAGCCATAAAAAGAAACGAAATTGAGCTATTTGTAATGAGGTGGATGGACCTAGAGTCAATCATACAGAGTGAAGTAAGTCAGAAAGAGAAAGACAAATACCGTATGCTAACACATATATATGGAATTTAAGGGGAAAAAATGTCATGAAGAACCTCAGGGTAAGGCAGGAATAAAGACACAGACCTACTAGAGAATGGGCTTGAGGATATGGGGAGGGGAAAGGGTAAGCTGTGACAAAGCGAGAGAGTGGCATGGTCATATATACACTACCAAAAGTAAAATAGATAGCTAGTGGGAAGCAGCCACATAGCACAGGGAGATCACCTCCGTGCTTTGTGACCACCTAGAGGGGTGGGATAGGGAGGGTGGGAGCGAGGGAGACGCAAGAGGGAAGAGATATGGGAACATATGTGTATGGATAACCGATTCATTTTGTTATAAAGCAGAAACTAACACATCATTGTAAAGCAATTATACTCCAATAACGATGTTAAAAAAAAGGAAAAAAAAAGAACATGCAAATAGCCATAGAGATCTAATGCACAGCCTAATGAATATAGACAATTATGTTGTACTATAAAGATGTAATGTGATAACTATTGCTTCAATGGCAATCATATGACTATATAAATGTACCCACGTAACATGCTGGACAACTTAAATTTACAAAATATTATATGTCCAAGTTTTCAAAATTTTTAAAAATTAAGTGACTTTAAACAGTAACGATTTATTATTGCTCATGATTCTACAGGTTGACCAGAGAGTTCTTTGGTCTGGCCTAGGTGTGGCTGATCTTAGCCAGACTTGCTCATTGGCTGCAATTGGTTTGGTAGGTTAGCCAGGAGCTGGCTGGGCTAGGATGTCCTCAGCTGGGATGACTCAGCTCTGCTGCAAATGATCTGTCACTTTCCAGCAGCCTCTCCCAGGCTTGTTCATGTGGAAGGAAAAGGGATACCAGCATGAGCAGAAAAATACAAGTAGCCTGGAGGGCTAGGATGAGAACTGACATACTGTCATTTTAGCTACTTTCTGTTGATAAGATGAGCCCAGATTCAAAGAGCAGGAAATAGACTCCACCTCCTGATGGCAGTTGTTGCAAAGCTCCATTGCAAAGGATACGTGCTCAGGAATGCCTGGAGAATTAAAACCATTTTTGTAATCAATCTACCACAGACACCTTGGAACATAGTACTATATATACTTAGAACTAAAAGTGACACCAACAGCTAAAGTCACGACACTCTTTAACATCACAAGTATGTCACCATCAACGGTCACCCAGAAACAGTATACATCTTATCAACATAATCCTGTGTATCACAACATTACAGATTAAGACACCTGAGTGAAAGGCCCCTCTTTCCTTGCAAACAAGTCATGCAGGCTTGGGTTTCTCTCTTCCCTATTAAGTGGTGACCTGTGAGAAGGAATCACGACTCTATTTCAATTGCAGTTATTTTTCCCAACTCTCTAAGAAATACAAGAGCATTTTTAATGCCATATCCTAACAAAGTGACCCCAGAGAGTAATAAACAAAATACATGTCAGCATTAACTTCTTTTGCTATTCTGCAAATTTTAAAATATGTAAGCATGGTTTTTGGAATGGTCATTCTAACAGATAATGTGTCAACTTTCTTCCTGTGAAAGGATCAAGTATACTTCTTTGGGGAATCTTCCCTGAGTACATTTCCAGAAAGAAAGTGTTTCTTTTCTTGGTAAATAAATGTACTACCTAGAAAAAGTTTCTTGGGAAGATGGAGAAAATGAGCAAGGTTGAGTAATGACTGGTCATTACTAGAAGAATCACAAGCTATTTTTAAAAGTCAAGTATAAGGTGAAATATATTATGCCTAGTGAAATAATACCCTTGGCAGAAACTCAAGCTTAGTGAGTTTTAGGATACAGTTTTAGCAGAGCCAGGAATTTTCTGGGAGCATTCACACTAACGCGAGATCTGTCTTAAAGGAGCCTGCTTGCCCCGACTCTAAGCGGGCTCCTTGAGGAGGGAAGGCACCAGGGCCTTCTCGAAGGAAGGACAACAGCTCCAAACAAGCCAAATATCCTCCTGCATTTGACAGATGTGGTCAATGAAAGCCATTTCTAGCACTACCTCTGAACCGTGATGCTGGTGACAGCACCAGAGGGAAGTACCATTAATGGGGCCGAAGATGCTGCTGCTCAGAAACAAGCTCGTGTCATCACGGTTCAAATAATACTGATGGCAGTGGAAGATGTCTGTATGTTTTACTTAATTTTAATTTTGTTTGTCCAGCAATGCTGCTAGTGATTTATTCTGGGGGCAGGGGGCTTTAGATTTCACTGTGTGGCTTTTTTTACCCCTTCTTGGGGGTCAGTAGGAACAGCATGTGTACAGTTGGGGAACAAATGAGTGGGCTTTGAAACCATGAATAAAGGTCACTGAGATAAAAGACTAATTTTTTAAAACTGTTTCCACAGCTGTTATTTTAGGTACACATTGGCCCAGTCACGTTCTGTAAGTTCCAATTATAAAACCTCATTCATTCAAACAATATTTATTGCACACTTACAGTGTGCCAAGAATTGTTCTAGGCACTGTGGATACTGCAGTGTTAAAACAGACAACATTCCTGCCCTAACATATATGTGAAAATAGAATCCAGGTAATAAATGGGGAACACATCAATGACCAGGAGAATTACCTTGTGATAAATGCTAAGAAGGAATGAACAGACACAGAATGGGAGGAGGGCGGGCAGGCCAACCTACTCTCTGTAAGTGTCAGGAAACAAGGCTCTAGGTGACCCTGAAGCCCAGTTCCAACAATGAGAAGGAGGCATGCATGCCAAGATGCGGAATAACAGAGGAAACCGGAATTCCCTAATGCGGAAAAGGAGCTATTCTAGGATCTGTCGGCCAGCGAATGTGGCTACAGCATCAGACCTGTGGGGAGAGAGGTGTGAGATGGATCCAGAAAAGGACATGGGAACCGGACAAAGCAGGGCCTTGAGGCCAAGGTAAAGACCACGTAATTAATCCCCAAAGTGAAGAGCAGCTGTTGGAAGGCTTTAAGCCAGCGGGTGACATGATCTCCTTTGCATTTTGTAAAGATCCCTCTGCTTCCTGGGTGAAAAATAGATGATGCCTATGTTATCATAGGTATTTAAATATTCGGATACATACCAGCAAATCAATATAAACAACCCCGAGTGATATTAATTTGGGCAAAAGGCCCACAAATCACCTCACCTCCATTTAAGAATCAATATTGTCTTACTAGGTTGCCAAAAGCAGTAGGAGCCA
Organism: Mesoplodon bidens; assembly: GCF_964165515.1. NCBI lineage: Eukaryota > Metazoa > Chordata > Mammalia > Artiodactyla > Ziphiidae > Mesoplodon > Mesoplodon bidens. The sequence continues at coordinate 122,219,138 of NC_138161.1, forward strand.
CACTTAGTAGCGTGTGTTAATTTTCACTTTGATGCTTGGGCTCCTCCTTGTGGCTGTCTGATTGTGACGCCCTTGGCAACACCAGTTGCACACAGGGACTAGAGACCAGCAATCTTTCTTTTTTCAAACCTACCTCTGTTAATAAAAAAGTACAAAATCTAAAATGTAGGTTTGAAATGTCATTAGTGCCTAAGTTTAAAATGTGCTAGTACCAGTTAGTGCTTGTATATGTACTGCATGGTACATGGTATCACATGGTTACATTCTCACCAAACCCTGTTGTTTGCGAAAACATTCTTGCCAACAGCTGGTACAAATAACATCAAATCTGGTAAGAAATAAGGTATTTGCCTCCCCTCAGAAATAACTTCATCAAATAACAGAATGTCTTTAACAAATCTGAAGCAAGAGAGCAAAAGGAATAAATCATAATGTTTCATCCTCAAAGTAAACAATGAAGTGGGACATATTTAACTACTATGGAAGATGTGGATAAAAATAATTGTTTTCTCCATTCATCACCACATACAGCTGATGACTGACAACTTGAATCGGAGCGAATCCCAACCAGTTGGGCATTAGGGACTTTCTAACGATTGTATCCCTTACTTACTAAGAATTACAGCTTGGGAAAATTGCTCTCAGAAGGCACATCCATTCCAAAAAAATCTCATTTTCAACCCATTTTGATGTGAGAACATGTTCGTGCCATGAGCTACCCCGTGCAGATGTGAACCAGAGCGAGCAGGGGAACCAACTCAGCCCTGGAGAGCTGGGATGTCTTACCTAAGGCTGGAGTTAACACATTTACTGCTTTAATTTTATGCATCTCTTTTCTTATCTCTACTTATTATTCCTCATGTATTTCCAGTGTGTTTAGAATTTCCAAGTAGAGGCACTTGGGCTGGCGTGTACTGAAAAATGCCATGAGCTCTATGGGGCCAGTCAGCCAGCAGGTAATCATGGCAGTGGCACCAGCCCCTGCCCAGGTAGGAATATTCTGATGGATCTTATTTGAAGCCTAAAATTGTCCTCAGAGCATGAATGACAGCCAGTGACTATTTAAGGTAGAAAACCACGTTAAACTTCCACTAATGTCACACTCCTTACACATGGCTGTAAGCCCATTGGACCAGCCCATTGGACCACGCTGGGTATGATTCTTGTAGAAAACTGTACTTAACCACAAAGACCTGCTTTGAAATAGCAATAAGGCAAAAAACTGCTACAGAATTCTGTTCCTGGTCAGAACTCAGGAGGGTGGGAATAATGGAAAGAAATTTACAAGTGCCTGCAATTTCTTGCAGACAAGTATCTATAATATTGGGAATGCCAATTACTAATTCATGATACAATATTGCTTTATGATGTATGAAATGGAGAGCATTTCAGTAATTTTGTTGTTTCTATCAAAAGAGTAATAGCTCACTAAAAACTGGGAATCAATTTTGTGTAGTGTTAGTTTACATAGAAAATTCATAAAATGTGAAAACATTTGCAACAAAAATAAAACCAGGCAACACAGAGATTCTTGAATTAACATGAAGGTGTTGACACTGAAATGCATGATAATTTAAATGTATTGAAAACATGAAATTAAGACACAAATCACTGCAGATGACTTGACTAGACAAGATATTTTGAATCCTCTGAATAATGGTGTACAAAAGGATATAAAAGTTCAAAAGGGAGGTGAAACTATAGTATCATGAATGGACTGTTGTAAATGTGATCCCAATGTAGCTTAGGAGATCAATCAGGACCCTTTGGGCATAAATGATAGGAACTCAACTCAAACTGTTACTGAACCAAACTTGGGTCCGCTTGCCTGAGGGCAGTAAAGCCAATCTGCTGACACCGGGTTGTGGTTAAGAAAAGTGCAGCATTTATTGCAGGGCACCAAGCAAGGAGTCCAGGCAGCTAGTGCTTAAAAGACCCAGACTCCTTGCTTGGAGTTGGGTCCGGTAACATCTGGGCTGACCAAGGCTCTACCATATTGTGGTTTCTTTTTTGATTTTCTCAGAAATTTAGTAGATGTCTTTCTATCTGATTTCCCAAAAGTTTATGGACCAACATCTTCATCCATAGTTTTTCATGAAGCATGTTTTCAGAAAATAGTGTTTTCCAGTCTTTTCCTACAGAACTAAAAGTTCATTAGGATATGCTCTGCTTCTCCAGGTGACAATATTGCCAAGTGATAGCCTCCCACTTGGACTCCCAGTTTACAATCTATTCTCCACAAGGCAGCCAAGATGAATCTTCTATGTTGGTGAGTCAGAGCCTTCCCTTCTTCAGCTGAATCCCTTCAAATAAAATCTCCTCCCACTGCCAATAAAATCTCAGTCCAACCAGGCCCCCCCAAGGCCTGGCCCCTGCTCTCCTCTCTGACCTCATCACTGCTCTCCTCTCTGACCTCATCACTGCTCTCCTCTCTGACCCCATCGCTCGCACACCCCGGCTGCTGATGCCTCAGGACTGCTGCCACTGCCTTTCCTCTGCCTGGAACCATCCCTTGGAAATCCACAGGGCTTCCTCACTCACTTTCTTAAGGTCTCTGCTCACTTACTGTGTCAGTAACATCTCAGACACTCAAATATTTTAAAGCATCCTGTTTCACTCTCTGTCCATGTACCTACACATGTCACTCCAACTCATAAACATCAGCCATTTAAAACTTTTTTTAACTTTTTATTTTATATTGGAGTACAGTTGATTAACAATGTTGTGTTAGTTTCGGGTGTATGACAAAGTGATTCAGTTATACATATACATGTATCTATTCTTTTTCAAATTCGAGTCCCAATAGGTTGCTGCAGAATATTGAGCAGAGTTCCCTGTGCTATACAGTAGGTCCTTGTCGGTTATCCATTTTAAATGTAAGAGTGTGTACATGTCAATCCCAAACTCCCTAACTATCCCTCCCCACTACCCTTCCCCCCTGGTAACCATAAGTTCATTTTCTAAGTCTGTGAGTCTATTTCAGCTTTGTAAATAAGTTCACTTGTATCATTTTTTATGGATTCTACATAGAAGCGATATCATATGATATTTGTCTTTCTCTGTCTGACTTACTCAGTCTGACAACCTCTAGGTCCATCCATGTTGCTGCAAATGGCATTATGGCTATCAATAGATTGAGGATAATGAGGATTAACTTTTATCTGGGTTCATTTGGAAAATTGATGGACTGTGCCCTCTGGAGGCCTGTTGACACAGAGGTGCTGCAGAACGTTGGGAGAAAGACATCTGAGGAAGATGTGGGACAGGCCCAAGGGGCCTCTGTAGGTAGAGAGGCTTCTCAGCCTTCATATAAATGAGCTCTAAGATGTAAGGGGTGATTCTGAGCCTGAGTGAGCTCAGAGGACAAATAGCCCTCCTCAGGACCACTCTGACACAGCAGGGCACAAAATCCAAAAGGAAAGTAAAGCATTCTACTCCAGTTATCTGCTGCTGGGGAACCAACACAAACTGAGATAAAAATCACCATTTTATCATATCCCACGATTTGGAAGGTCTGGAGATTGGACAGGTTGGCAGTGGGAAAGGCTTGTCTGTGGTCCATAATGTCTGGGGCCTCAGCTGGGAAGAGTGAGAGGGATGGGGGGATCCAAACTGTTGGGCATTGGGATCATCTGGAGGCTTTTCACTCACATGTCGGGCCGGGATGACTCTGTGGACTTAGCCAGGACTGCTGATCAAGCACCTACACGTGGCTTCTCCATGAGGCTTGGTCTTCTCACAGCTGGGTTCTGAGAGACAGTGTCCCAGGAGAGACCACCTGGAGAGGAAATGTTCCAGGAGAGCCAGGTGGCAGTGGCATGGCTTTTAAGACCTGACCTCAGAAGCCACATAGTATCGTGTCTGCCATACTCTGCTGGTCAAAGGACGGTTGGCCCACCCAGATTCTAAGGGAAGGGACACAGACATGACCTTGATTGAAGGAACATCGCAGAATTTGGAGCCATATTTTATTTTATATTTTTTAAATTGGAGTATAGCTGCTTTACAATATTGTGTTAGTTTCTACTGTACAGCAAAGTGAATCAGCTATATGTACGCATATATCCCCTCTTTTTTGGATCTCTTTCTCATTTAGGTCACCACCGAGCATTGAAAAGAGTTCCCTGTGCTATACAGTAGGTTCTCATTAGTTATCTATTTTATACACAGTATCAATAGCGTATATATGTCAATCTTAATCTCCCAATTCATCCCACCCTCCCCTTTCCCCCCTTGGTATCCATACGTTTGTTCTCTACCTCTGTGTCTCTATTTCTGCTTTGTAACTAAGATCGTCTATACCAATTTTTCAGATTCCACATATATGCGTTAATATGCAATATTTGTCTTTCTCTTTCTGACTTACTTCACTCTGTATGACAGTCTCTAGGTCCATCCATGTCTCTACAAATGACCCAATTTCGTTCCTTTTTATGACTGAGTAATATTCCATTGTATATATGTGCCACATCTTCTTTATTGGAGCCATATCTTAAAACCATCACTCATTCTTCACCACGTTGGCCATGCTATCTCAAGGGCTTCTGGGTCTCATGGTGGCAGACACATAATTGTCTGTTGATGCAGTGCTGCCCAGCTGAGCCTGGCTGGTTTATAAGCACATATGAGATACCTGTTGGGAACACCTAATACTTGAGGGATACCTCACCTGAGGAACCTAAGATCCTATGTGAACAGGAAGAGCAAAAGCCAGAGGAACAAGCTGATTCTTAATAACATAGCTTCACTTGTAAGCACAGGCTGGAGAAACCCAGACAAAGGGTAGTAGGAACGTGGCTTATACTTAAGAAAGGTCTGATAAAACAGGGCAACCAAAGAGGAATCCTACAGGGGCTCTAAATCTAGGAACTAAAGTACCACTTACCACAATGTTACCTAGTTCTGGATGGCGGTAGATTGCAAAGTAGATGAGCTATTCTGTTCTGTTGAAACAAGGAAACAAGATGTGCTTTTCAAGCCCTCTTTAAGCCAACATCGGGTCTTCTGTAAAGAATTGCAAGCATGATGCTCTTCAAAATGCCAGCCATGAGAACGCATGGAAATGCGAGCTTCATGTATAGATGTTAGGAAAGAACTTCACGTTTGGAGTTGGCTTTTCAGCCACACATATACCCCTCCCATCTTTAAAAATAAAACAAACCACGCGAAATGTATTTCCAAGCACTTGATCATTCTGAAAAATCAGAGGGAATTTGAGACAAAAGGGAGAAAAGGAACCGCTCTCTACAAAGAATAAATATCTGCCCCATAATTTATGGAGAATGCAAATCATCCAAGCAGTGGTCTATGGAGTTGACTGTCATTTCATCTAATTAAATGGCCCTACAAGCCTCAGAATGTCACGTCTCCTGCCAGCTGATCCACTACATTCCCTTCTATTTTATAGAGTTCAGAGGAGCAGAATACTTGAGAAAGACACTGCATTTTAACCTAGAGGAAAATATGGATTTGTACATGAAGGAGGTTAGGTGGTGTGGGGTTTGCCTTGATTAGTCTGTACCATCAAAGCTTCTGTGACTCCTGTGCTTGAGAAATTTACTGTCTTGTTTTTTAAAAAAAGAAAAAAAATCAGAGGGTCGCCAGCCTCATCAATTTTTTGTTGTCATGTAGGTAAATTTTGCATGCAATGTGTGTCACTGTTCATGCTGTTGTTGTTTTTTTTAAATTCCAGAATTCAGCATTTGCTATGCTTGTTTTTGCTACTAAAATCTTGACTTTTGAGCAATGTTGAATATCTTGAGTTCTCTGGGCACTAGAGTTGTGACCTCACAATTAGGCTGATTAGATTTTAGAGGATAAATTTTTTCCATTAAAAAATTTTTTTAATATTTTCCCTTTAAAATTTTTTTATATTATTTTTTGTTGAAGTATAGTTGATTTACAGTGTTGTGTTAGTTTCAGGTGTACAGCAAAGTGATTCAGTTATACATACATATATATTTTTTCAGATTCTTTCCCCTTATAGGTTTTTACAAAATATTGAGTAGAGTTCCTTGCGCTATACAGTAGGTCCTTGTTGGTTATCTATTTTATATATAGCAGTGTGTATATGTTCATCCAAACAGTGGGAAACTCATGCTGGCTTATATCACCTACCCACAGAGTCCATGGATGGTGGGTCCATGCTAGGTCTACCTTAAATGTATCTGCACCATCTCTGACCTCCCTCTCTGTTATTTCCCCCACAACTCCCTCCTCAGGATTTTTTAATGGCTATGTCCATGGATTTTAAAAATATTTTTATTGAGTTGTATCAATATTAAATATAAAAGGGGATTCATTTTTACATATATAATGTAGAGTAGTTTCATGCGTCCTCCTAGTCAATGCCTTCCCCTCAAAGGTAACCACTGTCCTGACTTGAATCACCATACGTTAGTTTTGCCTGTTCATGGACTTCAAATAAGTGGAATCATATAGTATACAGTTTGTACTCTGTTATTTCCTTCATTCACCATTATGACTGCAAGATGCCTCATGAAGCAGTATTGCTCTCTTCCTTACATTCCATTGTATGAATATACAACAGTTTATTTGGAGACATTCTACTGCTACGAATCTATTCTACTGTTGTTGGTGTCCTCAGGCTTTTTTTTTTTTTTTTTACTCTCTACTTGTTATCCTCCCCAGGTGTCAGTGCTAGCCCCAAAGCAAAGAACCAGATCCTTCTAGAAGCTAGGAGCCATTCCAGATAAACAACAAGGACTTATTGTATTGCACAGGGGACTATATTCAGTATCCTGTAATAAACCATAATGGAAAAGAATATAAAAACGAATATATTTATAACTGAATCACTTTGCTGTACACAAGAAATTAATGCAACATTTAAATCAACTATACTTCAATAAGGTAAATTTTAAGAAATACCTTCATATAAATGAGTCAGAAATAAAGCAAAGCAGACAGTTGAAGAGATTATTCTGGGTGGAAAAGAGGAGGAGATTGTGTCAGTCTGGATCATGTTTTTTCAAGAGACAGGAAACATAAATTTAATATAAAGAATGATTAATCCCTGATAGGAGAATAACTACAAAGATGTAAAGACAACTCTAAAGGAGACCTTGGACAAAGGGAGACTATCCAAGGAAGGGCAAACTGAGAGGGAAAGTCCCCTCCCCAAGGCTGACATTCAGCCTCATGGAAGACGGCCTGCTTGCAGCCCTCTGGTGGTGAAGTTCACTGCTTGCCTGTACTGGGGCTGGACCAGGGTTGCTGGGTAAGCAGTACCGACCCTTCAGGCACAGGCGAGCTGTGGCTGCTGAGAGGGCGTGCAGAGGGAGTCTGGCGCCACTGCAGGTGCAAGGCCTGGAGTGTGTGGTGTCCACACACACGTCAAGGGCACAAGCCAGGTTGGTGAGAGGGCACAGGGTCCGGGGTATGCCAGGTCCGTGTCAGGAGGCCAGAGCAAGGTGGTTCCTGGGCCCGGGCTGGGGCTGCAGGTTGCCAAGGGACTGCCTCCTCCGGGGCACAGCTGCGCAGAGCGCCACCAGATGTCCCTCCCCGCTCAGCCCCCCACGACTGATGGCTGCGGGAGAAGCGAACGCAGCCGCGGACGGACGAAGAGCATCTTCCCCTGGCAATGTCCCTCCAGCGCCCTCTACTGACACAGCGTGACATCACCCCCTGAAAAGAACAGCGAAAAAGTCCAACCCATCACCACCTAGCAAATACTGAAGGACCCATCTGAGCCAGGGGAAAGAAGCTGGTAACTGCGCAGGGACCCAACATGCAATAAACAAACGATGTTTGGACCTAAGTTAGAGTGCGCTCCAGCTCCCAGTTTCCTCATCTGCAGAAGGAGGGGAGTAATAGCACCTACCTCATGTGTGGTGTAAATTGAAAGAAAGATACACGACTATGTATAAAATAGAGAGCTCATGAGAACCTACTGTACAGCACAGGGAACTCTACTCAGTGCTCTGTGGTGACCTAAATGGGAAGGAAATCCAAAAAAGAGGGGATTCACTTTGCTGTACAGTAGAAACTAACACAACATTGTAAAGCAGCTATACTCCAATAAAAACTTTTTAAAAATAACTGCATGGACCCAGAATCCTGTAGATAGAACAGTTTGACTTGAATAAGTACATGAGCTTAGCGGCACTTATGCTCTTAAGGAAATAACGATATATAGCAAAATATCACTAAAAATGTCTTTGATTTAGAATCAAAAAGTACAAACCTCCAGTTATAAAATAAATAAGTCATGGGGATGGAATGTACAGCATGGTGACCATAGTTAATAACATTGTATTGAACACTTGAAAGTTGCCAAAAGAATACAGTTGGCCCTTGAAGAACATGGGTTTGAACTGCGTGGGTCCACTTACACACAGATTTTTTTTCAGTAGTAAATACTACAGTACTACACGATCCTTGGTCGGGAGAAACCGTGGATGCAGAGGGCCGACTATAAATTACATGCAGATTTTCGGCTGCACAGCGTTGGTGCCCCTAATGCCCACATTGTTCAAGGGTCAACTGTGGATCTTAAAAGTCCTCATCACAGGGCTTCCCTGGTGGCGCAGTGGTTGAGAGTCCGCCTGCCGATGCAGGGGATGCGGGTTCGTGCCTCGGTCCGGGAGGATCCCACATGCCGCAGAGCGGCTGGGCCTGTGAGCCATGGCCGCTGAGCCTGCGCGTCCAGAGGCTGTGCTCCACAACGGAGTGGCCGCAACAGTGAGAGGCCCGCGTACCACAAAGAAAAAAAAAAAAAGTCCTCATCACAAGAAAAAAAAATATTTTGTAACTGTGTATGGTGATGGATGTTAACTAGACTTATTACGGTGATCATTTTGCAACGTAAAATATTGAATCATTTTATACACCCGAGATATAATGCTATCTCTCAATTATACCACAATTTTTAAAAAAGAATCTCTATATAGAAGGAAGGTGTCTAGAATGCAGCCTCACTTGGTAGATGTAACAGGAATGAAGTAAATTCAGTATCTTTAAAAAAGAAAGAAAGATACCGTGTGTACTTTGAATAATGACAACGTGTGTGCTGATCACAGAACAGCGCCTGGCACGTAATAAGAATTCGATAAGTGTTTGCTATGATCACCTTCACTTACTTGGAAAGGCAGAACTGCAATCAGAGGACCCAAGCTCCATTCCCAGCCCTACTGTCCACTGACCATGGACCACAGAGCCTTCCCTCTCCCTGGGGCTTTGGTTGCTGCTGCTGTGAAGTGGCCCTTTCTCACTTTTTTAAAGAAGAAAGGTTTATTTTCCGTCAACCTTATTTCTGCTTTCTGTTTAAGAGCCCGTGCAGCAACAGCTGAAATTCACTCAGTGGTTCTTCCTACCCACTCAGCGGCCTGAGCAGTGGGGCCTGGGGACCAGTCTTCAGGGGGGACCCCTGGGCAGGCACGGAGGTCACCCCAACCTTCAGACCCCAGGTTGAGTAGTGGTAAGTTCGGGTGCTGAGCTGCCCCTTCACCCTGCGATTCCTCCTCAGTCACAGCCTTTCAGCAGCAGCCTGCCCTTCTGTTTCCATCCCTTCAGCATCTCTGTACAAGCAGAGATCTCGTGCAGAACCTCCCCGGCCAGCACCCACCTGCTCAGACCTGCTGAGTGGGCTCCCTTGTCATGGCCTGGACGGCAGTGGCCCCTTGGCACGGAGGAGAGGCTGTGTGAAGCAGAGCCATGGAGCGGGTGACAGGCTGACGTCACCGGGATCAGGAAGCCCTGGGAGTCAGGGCTCCTGCAGGGCTGCCTGGATGGTCCCAGGAGTGAAGCTGCCAGCGATAGGAGCAGCCCAGTGGCAGCAGGACACGTGAGCACAGCTGGCTGGCCAGTCTTCCTGGAGGAGAGAACCCTGACATCAGCCCAGTTTTCAGTGACAACCACGGCACGAGCTGCCAGCAAGAGATTCTCCCAGGTAGTCTTCAGATTTATGATGTGGAGGCCATCACTTCTCCTTTTGTAGATGTTCTGTCCCTTTTGGAAGTCCAGGTGGGGGCCCCTAAGTGGGTCCCTGCTGCAAGGAATTTGAGGACATCTTCCTCCTTCATTTGCTCTGGACGTTGTGAAGTTTTCCCTTTAAATGACGGCAGGAACCCAGAACAACACCTTGTGGACTCCTCTCTGGCAGCACAGAAAGGCGCTTTCCCACCTTTAATGTCCCACTTTTCCATCTCACATGCCTGACATCCATGCCTTCTGCTCCACACCAGAGAAGCCCATTGCAGGGTATACAGTGAGCCGACCCCTCAAAATACAGCCAGAACACGAGAGAGTGCAGTGAGTTGGCTGCAGGGAGAAATGTCAAAGACACTTACAAGACAAAAAGTAACACTCCATTGTGACAGTTTTTCAAATTCTATGCATTTAGAAAATCTTAGACACTTGTGCTGCGATGTTTTTCAGAGCCAACCTTGGTTTGAAGCAATGGCAAAACCTAGAAAACAACTTATTTGTGCTCAGATTAGATGACTTCTTATGAAAGATGATGGGGGGGGTATGAAGACGTTTCTCTTGCCTTAAAATTCTCATGCCCATCACTGCCCCCCACACCTGCACCCACATTCCCCTGCATTTATTCAAGGGCAGGGAATTGCCCACACTGAATTGCAAGCCCACATGGGAAGAACGTTGCATTAAGTTACAACTTGTCATATATAACTTAATTGAACTCTTTCAAAATGCCTTCCAAGTGGTCCAGAATCCAAAGGCATACGTGGATGCAGAAGGCTGAGAATAGCCCTGGTCACCTGGAAGAAAGGCAGGAACGTGCAAAGGAAGCTGGAAGCGCCTGAAGAATAACATTGCCAACTTCAATTTTTTTTCTGGGGCCACGTCAGTAGGAGGATCACTGAATGGAGAAGCCCACTAATATATTCCTTCCTGTCCACAGCAAGTGCCCAGAATTCCATCACTTTTAATCCTTGGGTTAAAAGATTTTCCCAAATTACCTAATTATCAAAATCATCCAGCACACTTGTTAAAAACACCTATTTTACAGGTTCTTATCGGAGAGCTTACAAGTTCTCAGGTGATTCTTACAGTCAAGTAAGTCTGGGAAGTAGTGGGTTTATGAAGCATCTGATCCTAATACTCACTGTGTAGACTATATATAAACAAATTTATGGACCACAGAACTACTGAATTAGGACATGCAGGGCTTCCCAACTGTACCAGGTGCTGACTCCATAACAAAATGCCATAGACTGAGTAGCTTGAACAACAGATTTCATGTCTCACAGTGCTGGAGGCTGGGAAGTCCAAGACTAAGGTGCCAGCAAGGTAGGTTTCATTCTGAGGCTCCTCTTCTTAGATTAAAGGCAGCTGCCATCTGGCTGTGTGCTCACATAACCTCTTCTTTGTTCTCATGACAGGAGAGAGAGCAAGCTCTCTGTTGTCTCTTTTTACAAGTGCACTAATCACATCACTAGGGCCCCACCCTCCTGACCTCCAAAGGCCCCACGTCCAAATACCATCACATTTCATGGTTAGGGCTTCAACTAATGAATTTGGGTGGGGGAACACAAGCATTCAGTCCAAAACAGATATTTTGAAAATGCTGGGTTAGATAAATGTTTATATGAAGCTTCTCCCCACATTCCTAAGTTATGTGGGAAATGAGAGCACATTTCAACTATCCTCAGACATTAATTCATTAGGAAGTTTTGATTTAAGTAGTGGATAGTAAGGCCCAAATCAGACAGGGAACCAAAAACTAGATTTTAAAGATGCACTCAAAGGGAATGGGGGATTTCTTCTAGGGCGGCTGAGGTGGGATGTGACGGGAATGGTTCTCACTTTTAATGTGCATGTGAGTCACCTAGAGGCCCTGTGATAATGCAGGCTCTGAATCAGCAGTTCCGGGTGGGACCTGAGAGTCTGCATTTCTGATGAGCTGCTCCACAGACCACATGCTGAGTGGAGTGGTGGGGAGCAAGCATTCCAGGTATCCAGGGATGTCTGTGCCCATGGAGCATGATGCCAAAGACAAGCTTTTCAACTTAAAAGTTTTGCTTGGAGTCAATGATGTTATTGCAGAAGACCTGAGTTACAAAATATCATCTAGAAGAAATGAGCTTCGGATATACCAAGCTATGAATAGACTGGTGGTTGCCAAGGGGCAGGGGGGAGGGATGGATTGGGAGTTTGGTATTAGCAGAAGAAAACTATTATATATGGGATGGATAAACAACAAGGTCCTACTGTATAGCACAGGGAACTATACTCAATATCCTTTGATAAACCATAATGGAAAAGAATATGAAAAAGAATGTATATATATATATATATATATATATATATATACACACATAACTGAATCACTTCCCTGTACAGCAGCAATTAACACAACATTGTAAATCCTCTATACTTCAATTTAAAGAAAAGAAAGAAATGCCAATCTCTGAACTCTGTTGCTCCCAACATTTTAAAATAACTTTCAAAACACAGTAATTGAATTAACATAACAGGTCAGAAATGATCTTATACGATCATCAGATTATACCAGGAGTTCCCCAAATTTCTCCCCTTCAAGGGATACTTAAGTGACTTTGTAATTTTTTCACAACATCCCTAACCCAAAAGAAATGACCAACTGCTTTATTTACTAATTTGTTAGGTCCATACAACTTGGTAATTTTTTTTGTCCTAACAACTTAATAGCCATTTGAAAAAATAATACACATAAACTGAAAGAAAATCTGCTTTTTTTTTTCATCCTTAAATAACCACAAGCACTTATTAATCAGGATGTGTGCATCCTGGGCACCACACAACTTCTTAAACCTTGGAATCAGATTAGACACTGCCACCCTCTGCCCTCATTCTTTATCACAGCAACTGTGAAAACCCAGTTTCGCAAATACTTGACACCCTGGAGGGGAATGTAGTACAATCACATTGAAGAAACTGTGAAGTATCTTAGGCTACTAGTTTATGTGGTATCCAACAAAAATTCAATATCACTGTACTTCTGCTTCAAAAAGTGAAAATTTTCTGAGCCGCGCTAAGGTAACTTGGTTCAGTTTGGGAACGGCAGGTTCATACCCTTTACAAAGGACTAACTGTGACCAAAGCCAAAGTAAGAATTCTAAAAGAAGAGAGAAATTTTTGCAAGGAAGACCTACAAACAATACAACAAAATTTCCTTAGGTATTAAAGAGAAATCAGTTCTTCTCTGGCTTGTTAGAATGAAAGTGTATCCTTCTTAAACTAATGTTAAGATTCTTAAAATGTTACAATCTTTTGAAGGAAAATGATTTTCCTAATATTTCCCCAGTAACAACACATCGGTTTCCCCACAGAAAAAGAGATTTAGCATGTAATTATTATTGTTCTTTTATTTTCTTTTGTTCACCTATTTCCTTGACATTTGGTTTTAAATTAAACATAAGGAACAATTTTGATCATTCAACCTTCACCAAAAAAAAGGAACGTTGATTGATTCAAAGTTTTACTTCATGTACCTACAATTTCCCTGTAGCCCTATTTCTCAATCAGAATTTGAATAATCTTTACAACTTGTAGTCCCCCAAACTCAGATTTAATGATTCAGTAAGTTCTGAAAGAGAAATAACAGCTGCAGCTCATCCCACTGTGCTATTCGGTAATGACAATGTTATACCACATTAGCGATTGTGACATTAATAAAAAAGAAGCCCATAGGATTAACCAAAGACAGCTGACTTTAGTCAAATGTAGGTCAGGCTTTGTTTGCTCAGAAGCTGGTGATAAATTCCCAGGTAAGTGCTCTCCTGCGTCACACATATATGTCAGGAGCAAAATTTCAGTCCTGCTAAATGATTCACATTTTTAAGTTTCTCTAAGCCATTTTTGAATTATTGTTAAGCATTTAATTCCACTGCCAAGCCTACAGGCTCCTTAAAATTATTAACTTATGTGACATGATAGCATGTTTTTCCTTGAGGCACCACTTCACCTTGGAGGCTTCTGTGTTCACCTTCCGGTTACCCAAGTTCTTACTAGAAGAGGCTCAGGGGTCACCCCTAATTTATAGCATAATTATGGAGAAAATGGTGTTGATGGCTAAGCCAGCCATCTGTAAGCTCTAAGTCCGCCTTGCCACAGGAAAGATCGTTGTAAGTCTAACGTGAATATTACAGTCTTAATCAAGTCTTGTGGTAGGCTTTATAAGAATAAGATGTCCAGAGCCTCACAATCCTAACATATATTCTTCAAATGTACACACTTTGGAAAACAGCGTAGCCATTTCTTAAAAGGTTAGACATACACCTACCATACGACCCAGCCATGGCTCCCAAGCCATTTGTCTAAGAAAGGGAACCATATGGCCACAAAAAGACCTGCACAAAAATGTTCATAGAAGCTCTATTCATAACAGCCCCAAACTGGAAACAACCCAAACCAACAGGAGGATGGGCAAACAAACAATGACGTATTCATATACCAGAATCCTCCTCAGCAATAAAAAAGAAACGACTCCAGATCTGTGCAACCATCACGGATGAATCTCTACAACAGGTGACAGCAAAACAGTGCATGTTGCGTGATTCCATTTATGTGAAATTCTAGGACAGTCGAAACCAATCTGTGACCATAAATCAGAACAGTGGGGGAAGTAGGGAGTGGTGCAGGATTGCCTGGGAAAAGCACACGTTCTGGGTGATGATAAGTTCTATATTTCGTCAGGGCGAGGTTATGTGCAGGTGTATGTTTGTCAAACTCATCAAACTATGTATATAAGATCTCTACATTAAGATCTTGTAATAGGGGTGGGGCATGCACCTGTCTGTTAGCAAGCGACTGGTAGCGGTCCTGCTCAGCCAGTGGTCGGGGTCATTGTGGGCCCCTCCCCCAAGTGAGCAACCATTAACAGTTCTGCTCAGCCATTGGTTGGCACCGAAGTGGGCCCCTCCCCCTCCCCTTCCTCTGTATAAAAAGAGCCTGAATTCGGACTGAGGGAAGATGGTTTTTTGAGACACTAGTCTGCCATCTTCTTGGTCTGCTGGCTTTCCAAATAAAGTCATTATTCCTTGCCCCAACAACTGATCTCCCAACTTATTGGCCTGTCGTGTGGCAAGTAGAGAGACCTTGGTCTCAGTAACAATCTGTGTGTAAACTATACCTCAGAAAATAAAACAGTGAATTCCCTGGCAGTCCAGTGGTTAGGACTTGATGCTTTCACTGCCGAGGCCAGGGTTCAATCCCTGGTCAGGGAACTAAGATCCACAAGCCACGTGGCCAAAAATAAATAAATAAATAAATAAATAAATTTTAAAATAAATAAAATAAAATATGTGTGGGTGTTCTGTAAGCTCTTCAATTTTATACTTAAACTTTCTGAAATCCACCACCTTTATTAAATACTTACGTAACTGTAAAATATTATAGGTCTTTTAGATATAAGCAAAAAGAGATATCACTTGAAAGAGTTACTAACTCAAATATTACCCAAGTAAGAATCGTAAGCAGTGCATTTATTTAATGAGTTAAATAGTTTCAATTTATTTATATTTTAATTCCTTCTATATGCTCATGGCATAACCTGAGAGCTCTGTGTTTATAAATTTTAAAAACAGAAAAATATCAATGGGTATAAACGCAATTAAGTACTTAAAGCTAGTTTGGAAAAGCAGTTGCAAGATTAGCCAAAAACGGTAAATGACACAAAAATTATTTTAACTTCTAATACTAAGCAGAGTTCCGTTGGCTCTTTCAATACAAACTGCACCCCTGTCATTCCCTCTGATTCAGGCCCTTCTGATCTTTTACTTTTAAGGGCAGTAGATTCCCAATTGGCTTTCCTAGTTTTACTGTCATCTTCCTTGGATCCATTTCAAGTCACCATATTAATCTTGAAGCCCAGCCTGAGCACTGCATGCCATACATCACAATTACGGTCAAGGTCAGCTCCCTGGCCTGGCATTCGAAGACTGGTGTTGGTCTGATCACAGTCTGCCCACCATGGCACCTAATCTCAAGGCCATTTTCCCCCCTGGCCTCCCATCACCCACAGATCTCTGCACTGAGGCGGCTCAATGGAGCTCCCATTCCTGCCCCTGGGCTGCTGTTTATGCTGTCTGTGCATCTGAATTTTATATCATTTTGTCCCTACCTCACCATTACCAAATTCATCCCAGCTTTCAAAATCCACTTTAGCCATCACCTCCTTGTCAAGGAAGTTTCTCATTGTCCTCACGAGAGTAATCTTTCTGTGTTATAAACACTCACCACATTGTATGCCCAGTTTCTTATCATAATCACCACTCTCTGTCTTATATTGTGAAATGGTTTGGGCTCCAGCTCAAGACAGAAACACTAGTTTCAAAACATATATCCCCAGCTGTCAGAATTTAGGCAAGTTACATCATCTCTCTATGCTTCTGTTTCTTCATCTGTTAAAAAATAAATAAATAAAAATAGTACCTCTCTTATAAGATGGTTGTGAGTGGGAAATTAGATAATGTACATATAATGTACATAAACTACTTAGTCTGACACATTAAGTGTTTAGTAATATTTATGCCAAAATCTGCTAGCTAAAGGAGAATCAATTCTCTAATTTGTGGAACTATATTCCAAGAACTGAGAGAACTTGTAAATGGAAAGTTTTTGAGGAACTATCATGATATCCCAGAAGGTTAGAGGTAGATAACTTTTGCTGGAATTTCCAAAATAGGGCATAAGTTAGGTTTTCAAAACCGCAGAATGGTGGTGTTAATTCTAGGTAGGAAGAGTCTGGTGAAAAAACAAAGCAACCCAAAAATCCAAAAAAGGAGAAGTCATCTAGGTACCAAAGAGAAATGAAAACACATGTCCACACCAAGACTCAGACATGAATATTCAAAAGAGCTATATTCATCATTGCTCAAAACTAGAAACAAATGTCTACCAACAGGAAGTGAAGAAAGAAAGTGTGTTCTATCCCTGCAACAGAATACCACTCGGCAGTAAAAAGCAACACAGTCCTGGGAGAGCAGCGACATGGATATGTCTCAAAATCATTGTGTTGAGTGCAAGAAGGCAAACACAAAAAAAGTACATACTGTATAATTCCATCTATAACACGCTCTAGATAAAGCAAGTAACCTATGGTGACGGAAAGGAGATCAGAGGTTGCCCGCTGACCAGGGATGGAAGGGAAGAGTTAAGGAGAAGGGGAATGAGGAAACCTTGGAAGGTGGTGTAAATGTCCTGTGTCCCAGTTATGGTGGTGGTTTCAAGGGTCTATACATAATTCTGTCAAAATGCATCAAATTATACATTTTATTTTTTTAATTTTATTGAAGTAGAGTTGATTTACAATGTTGTGTTAATTTCTTCTGTACAGCAAAGTGACTCAGCTCTACATATATATTTTTTTTCATATTATTTTACATTATGGTTTATTATAGGATATTGAATATAGTTCCTTGTGTTATACAGTATGGCCTTGTTGTTTATCCATCCTGTATATAATAGTTTGCATCTGCTAATCCCAACCTCCCAATCCATCCCTCTTCCATCCCCCTCCCCCTTGGCAACCACAAGTCTGTTCTCTGTATCCGTGAGTCTGGTTTTTTTGCATAGATATGTTGATTTGTATGATATTTTAGATTCCATATATAAGTGATATCATATATCAAATTATACATTTTAAGTGGGTGTAATTTGTTGTATGTGAACTGTACCTCAATCAAACTAACTTCTGAGAAAAGAAATCGCCAAAATACAAAATGACATTTTTAAGTCGGTAAGAGTGTAAAAAAGGAGTAGGGCTGATTGGGACACAATAACATTTTCGCTGAGAAAATGTTATATTTTCCTGATAATTTTTCCTTTCCCGACAGGGCTATTGGGTTGCAAGATCTGGGAACTACCACAGAAGTTGCTTCATTTGAAGATGCTAAAGCTTTAAATTCATGTGATAAAAGGGAAATTGAGGGCAGAGCAATCAGGCTGGAGTTGCAAGGACCCAGGGGATCACCTAATGCAAGAAGCCAACCATACAAAACTCTGTTTGTCAAAGGTCTGTCTGAGGATACTACAGAAGAGACATTAAAGGAGTATTCGTGCAAGGATAGTCACTGACCGGGAGAATGGATCCTCCAAGGGGTTTGGTTTTGTAGACTTCAACAGCAAGGAAGATGCCAAAGCTGTCAAGGAGGCCATGGAAGATGGTGAAATTGATGGAAACAAAGTTAATTTGGACTGGGCCAAGCCTAAGGGTGAAGGTGGCTGTGGAGGTCGAGGTGGTGGCACAGGTGGCCCAGGTGGATTTGGTGGCAGAGGCCGGGGGGCTTTGGAGGCCAGGGAGGCTTTGGAGGGGGCAGAGGAGGAGGAGGAGACCACAAGCCACAAGGAAAGAAGGTGAAGTTTGAAGAGTTCCTTTTATCTCTGCCTTCCCCTCTTCCATTTGAAAGAAAGGACTGAGGTGTTTACTGTGCTACCTGCTCAATGATGGAGCCTTCTGAGGACATTCCAAGACAGTATACAGCCCTGTGGTCTACTTGGAAACCCGTATATATAACATTTCAAGGGAGATAACCCTGTTTGTGTTGACTGGATATTCGTATAAACTTTTTAAAGAGATGAGTGACAGAGCTAACCCTTGGAAGTGTTATTTTCATGATACGCTATTGGGTCAAATGAAGTTTTGCCAACTGGGGCACAACAGTTGGAGAGCTGAGTGGTGATTCCTGTGTCACCCGAGAAGATCTCCAGTGGCAGGTCACAGGGCTCTTCATTCAGTCTATTTAACATTTTTGTCAATTATTTGCCTGACCACCTAAGAGCACAAACATCAACTTTGGGTTGACTGAACATTACTATGTTAGACAAGAGATGATGATCTAAATTATCTTATAGGCTAAAGCAGTAGTTTAGTTCTAACAAGGTGAAACTTCACAAAGACAGCTTCGAAGTAGCTGAATTGAGTCGAAAATTCAGCTTTCTGAGCATGAGATATAAGTGCCACACCATACCAAGAGGACATTAGAAAAAGAAGACTTAGAGTCATAATCAATAATAAGTTCAGTGTCAATTAATAATGAAATGTAACTTTTAAGGAAGTTAACATGGCCTTGGGTTGTATCAAGAATGATGTAAGCTTTTATAAAAAGGAGGTGAAAATCTTGTTCTATATTCCATAATATGCTTATATTAAAATATTGCATTATGTTCTTGGTAGGATACTTGGTGGGGGAGAAATTAAAACTAGATCAGAGGAGGGGAAAAAACAGTATTTTTCTAATCTATGGTTCCCTTAAGGACAGGGTCCGTGTCTTAGTCATCTCAGCCTCACTACACCCATCGCAATTCCTGGCATGACTGTGATTATAGCTGTTCAGGCAAATGTTGTTTGCACCTTGATAAGACTTGGATTGATGCCATATAAAGTAGTGGGAAAGGGACAAGGGCTTTTCAGCTGAGAAAAGCCTGAAGGGTTGGGAGGAGGGGTGAAGCAAGGCAACAGGACAAGATGCACCTCTGGGAACTGAGGTGGGTAACAAGTGGCTACAAGATCTTTGTCAAGTCCCTCCATCAAGAAACAGAGCTACCAGTGTGTCTTTTTGTAAAAGCTTTATCACACACAGGAATTTCTCTGGGGCACATTCTTAGGAATATAATTTAGGGTTATAGAGCATTTTGAAATGATCTTCAAATGAGACATTGCAAAATCTGACTGTAAAGTATCTCACAAATGTTCTTTTTCATTGAGTTGTTATTGACATATAATATATTAGTTTCAGGTGTACTACATAATGATTAAGTGTTTTGCAAATTTCCTTCTCACGAAAATTACATCTGATCCTTTTTTCTCCATATGCTGGCCAAAATGAAAAATTACATCACCATCAAAATATATGACATCTGACAGTTCTGAAATGTTATCTCCTTTTCATTTGAATTCCCTTATTACAAGGTTGAACATCTTTTCATATACTTTATTCGCTATTGGGTTTATTCTTCTCCAAGTTTACAGTCACACCTTCTAAGCATTACTTTCTATTGGTTGCTTTACTTTATTTCATTTATTCAAATCTCCTTTATATATTCTAGATATTAATCCTTTTAAATATTTATACACTTTAAATACCTTTCAAATTTTATCTCTTCTATTTATGGTATAGGAAAATTGTTTTCAGTGGAAGTTTACAAGTCATGTAAAATGTATTAGTAAAATGTATTAGTATTTTCCTCTAAAAAAAAAGAAGAAGAAGAAGTGGAGCTATATTTCCCACACCCTGAATCTGGGGCTGACTCTAGGACAACTTTGACCAAGAGAATGCAGGGAGAGTGAAACTGTGCCAGTTTCAGGTCCAGTCTTTTTTTTTTTTTAAGATTTATTTTATTATTTATTTATTTTATTTATTTTTGGCTGTGTTGGGTTTTAGTTGTGGCATGCGGGATCTTTGTTGAGGCATGCGGGATCTTTCGTTGTGGCGTGCGGGCTCTTCATTGTGGCGTGAGGGCTTCTCTCTAGCTGTGGTGTGCTGGTTCCAGGGTACATGGGCTCTGTAGTTTGCAGCACGTGGGCTCTAGTTGAGGCGCGTGAGCTCAGTAGTGGTGGTGCGTGGGCTTAGTTGCCCCGCCACACGTGGAATCTTAGTTCCCTGACCAAGGATGGAACTTAAGTTCCCTGCATTGCAGGTCAGATTCTTTACCACTGGACCACCAGGGAAGTTCCCAGGCCCAGTCTTTAAGAAGACTGGCAGCTTCCATTTCCTCCCATTTGGAACCCAGCCACTCTGTTAGACGGACTGTCAAGCAGCTACAAGGACAGGCCCACACGCAGCAGAACTGAGGCACCCAGTCAGCCACCCTAACTGCATTCCCTGACAGCCCATGTAAGTGAGCCACTTGGATGTAGATCCTTAATTCACTGAGCTACCCTGGCTGACACCACATGGAGCAAAAATGAGTTTTACCCTGCTTAGTTTCACCAGACTGCAAGATCATTAGCAGAAAAAAGTTACTGTTATTGTGCTGAGCTGAGGCAGTTTGTTAGGTGGCAAGAGGAAATTGAAACAGTAAACATTCAAATATACGAAGAGCTCTCTTAGACATGGCCCCTTGAGCTGGAATTAGAACCAATATGGAGAATTAGAACCAATATGCATACCTTGGAGGGACTCATGGAGAGGCAGGCTGGAACTTCCATGATAAGACTAGGCAGAGAAATCCAGAAGAGGGTACCAGAGTTGGACTCAGCTGGCGTTGGGACTGGCCTCAAAAAAATAAACCAAGAATCTAGATTAGAATGCTCAGGGGACAATGGCTAGCTTAGACTCAGCCTCAGATGGCATCAGTGCCCAAGGTTCCACCTGCAGTAGCAGATAGGGGCATCACAGCATCACGGGGAGGACCATTCAGGTTGAATCCATCCATCCAATGGCTGGGGAAAGACAGATGGGAAAGGACTGGAAGGTTGTCAGGGCCCCAGTCAAGGTGAGATTTAGACTGGGATGTCAATCCCAAGGGAAAACCAGAGAGAAGCAGAGGCACAAGAGCTGGGCAGCAGAGTGGGAGCATGAAGGGTGTAGCTTGGGATAGGGGCACACCTTAGACCTGCCTGACATTAGCCATGGTCTTGATCCCATCCTCTGATGGGAATGCAAATCTTAATATGTCATCAGGCTGGAATAAAATTAGCTCAGAAACTAGCCAGCTGAGGAACTGGCTCGGGAATTGGAAGGAGCAAGTAGGTGGAGAGCAGATCTTCAGAATCCTTGTCTGTATGGGAGTCAGACAAGAGGCTTCTGAGGGGAGATAGTGAAAAAGAAACACAAGAAAGAACTTTTTCAGTCAGAGGGGTGTGTTCCTGTGATTGCAAAAACCTGAATTACCACCTGCCAGGAGAGCTATAGAGAAGATACATTCATCTGATGAGAACTACATTAAATAACTTTCAAATTCCCAGCCAACCTAAGACTTTCTCATGTTGAAAATACACAATAAGAGGGCAAGCTGCTTGCACAGAGTACATAGATACTCAACAAGGAAGGAGTGGATGGATGGACAAATGGACACACATATGGACAAACGGATGGATGGACACACATACGGATGGAAAAATAGATGGATGGATGGACAGATGGACACAGTATAGATAGACAAATGGATGGATGAAGGTGGATGGATGAATGGATGGACACATGCATGGACAGACAAATGGATGGATTGATGGACAGACACATGTATGGCTGGACAAATGGATGGATGGACAGATGACACACATGGAAAGACAAATGGATGGATGGATGGATGAAGGATGGATGGATGGATGGATGGATGGATGGATGGATAATGCAGTCTGACATTTGCAATACTCAGCAGAACCTGTCCATGGACACATTAGTGCTATCTAATAAACTGCACTCCAGAGGAAAAAATAAAATGTATTTGTGCCTCAAAGAGTTTGCCAAACACTTATCTTGAGTGCACAAATATATGCTGCATTTTTGTGCTTATGAAAACAATTTCCTAAGAAAATTAAATTTCATATGAAAATCTCGTTATTCATTTTGACTGGCTGAATCTAGCAGGCATCACCTGTCTCATGCAGAACTCGATAAATTCAGGGCAGCTCTGTTCTGACCGTCAGGAACCCCAAGCCCCAGGGCAAAAGGAGAAACTTGAGCTACAGAAAAGCAGTGACCAGCCAGCGTCCAAAACTCTTTCCTCTCAGCTAATTTCTCATTCACATTTGGCTTGACATGCCTTGCACCTCTTTTTTATGTCCTATCACACACCGTCAATATGGGACGTTTTTGCAGATCTCTGTCACAGGGTGTAGACTGTCCCCTCAATAACAGAGCTCTTCTGGGCAAAGATTTTCTGTACATAAATTTTCTAACACCTTCCTATACAGAGAGCATCCTGCTCTCTAAGGCAGAGGATGATGCTCTGAGTTCTAGGAAGGGGTTTATACGTTTTTTAACCACAACTTAGAGGTAGAAAAATGTTTTACATCACAACCTAGTACACAGAATACATATAAAACAATATTTACCTAACCATGTGCCATGAATTCTAATATTTCTTATTTTATTTCATTTTAAGCCACTGATCAGAACCCTCTCATCTGATTTTATGACACATTAATGCATGGAGACTGGTGTTCTGAAAGGCACTGCTTAAGGATAATTATCAATTAGTACTTATAGGGAATGTGGACCAAGCACCCAAAAACTGTTATCAAAGTGAGAAGCAAAGCCCAGACCCCCACCCCAAAACCTATAAATAATGTAAACATTTTATAAGAATGAAATTACTGAGTTAATACATCATGGATGAGATTAGCTAAATGTAGCAATTAATGCAAACCAATTTAGGGCTGCAGGGATTTGCAAATATGGAAGTCCAATCAAGGTGTCCTGGATTATCATTCTAATGTGGAAATTGGAGACCTGACAGTTTTATTTTGCCTTGTCTGGAGAAAGGGCCATCCAGGGCCTCTGAGCACAAATATACAGCCTGCTTGGCAGCTTGGGAACCAGGGCAGTAGAGCATCTGTCTCGTGGCTCAGTGATGCTCATCACTTTCTCTTCATCTGGATCCTCCATCCATCTTGGGATTTAAACACTTCTTTCCTACACGTTTCCCTAAAGCAGGCAGAAGACACTTCCCAGCTAATATGAATTTCTCACCTGCTCCCCAGTTATATTTTTTATTGTAAATGAATAATTTGGGATCTTCGTTCATATTTGTCAGTCTTGTGGGTTTGATTATACAGTCCTTTCCACACTGAGTGAAATATCAATGTTGTGCAAGGCAAAGACCCAGACTTAGGACAGGGCAGCCCTGCTGGGACAATGACACTCAGGAGACAGCCTGCCTGGGCAGTCTGCCAACCTCCCTCAAAACAACCCTTCTCTAAACTCCATCACTCTACCTGGAACAAGTTACTCAGAGGTTGATAAATGACAAACCAAATATAAACGTATTGGTTTTGTGGAGAAAAATGTTGGCTTAGCGTTCCTCTAGCCAGCTGGAGGGAAGGAGCATCACTGAGACCCAGGCAAGTTTGCTTTCCCACACTAGGGCTGTGCGTGGACCAACCTTGCACAGACTAAAGTGGATATTTTTAAGAGAAGACAAAACGATCTGTGTCATAGGGTCTGATGGCCATATCACGCCTTAGTATTTCAGATCAGCTGCTGGGTCTGGCCTTCCATTTCTCCTCACCCTCATTCATTCAGGCCACACATCACATGAGGTTCAGGGGTCACAAAGGATACAGGGCTCTACCCTCAAGGAGGTCAAAGACTGGCCAGACTCATCAACAAACAAACAAACAACACAATCAAAAAAATGGGCAGAAGACCTAAACAGAGATTTCTCCAAAGAAGACCTACAGATGGCCAAGAGGCACATGAAAAGTTGCTCCACATCAGTATTTATTACAGAAATTCAAATCAAAACTACCATGAGGTATCACCTCACACCAGTTAGAATGGGCATCATCAGAAAACCTACAAACATCAAATGCTGGAGAGGGTGTGGAGAAAAGGGAACCCTCTTGCACTGTTGGTGTAAATGTAAATTGATAGAGCCACTATGGAGAACAGTATGGAGGTTCCTTAGAAAACTAAAAATAGAGTTACCATATGACCCAGAAATCCCAGTACTGAGCATATACCCAGAGAAAACCAAAATTTAAAAAGACACATGCACCCCAATGTTCATTGCACCACTATTTACAATAGCCAGGTCATGGAAGCAACCTAAATGCCCATAGACAGATGAATGGATAAAGTAGATGTGGTACATATATACAGTGGAATATTACTCAGCCATAAAAAGGAAGGAAATTGGGTCACTGGTAGAGATGTGGATGGCCTTAGAGACTGTCATACAGAGTGAAGTAAGTCAGAAAGAGAAAAATAAATATTGTATATTAATGCATATATGTGGAATCTAGAAAAATGGTACAGTTGAACCAGTTTGCAAGGCAGAAATAGAGACACAGATGTAGAGAACAAATGTATGGACACCAAAGGTGTAAGCAGGGTGGTGGCAGTGGTGGTAGTGCTGTGATGAATTGGGAGATTGGGATCGACATATATACACTAATATGTATAAAATAGATAACTAATAAGAACCAGCTATATAAATAAAAATTTAAAAATAAAAAAGCACTATGCTGTTAGCTAATATTTCAAACACAGGATTTGTCTCTTTAAATATCATCTTAAAGTGTATGATTGTGTGAAAGGCACTCATGAGATGTGGCAATGCCTGGCAACTTTGGGCTCTGTTTCCTAATTATCATGAATGGAGGAACAGCTTCTGCAGATGTCTGTTTCCCATGCCTGGATGAGTGAGGACCGGGGCACAGCAGGCCCACCAGGAGGGAGGCCAGGTGTCAGGCGCCAGGTCCAGCACGAGGCACCAGTGCTGATCAGTGGACATCTCGGGAAGGGCTACAGAAAGAACTGGGGTAGCTGTTAAGCCCGAGCCAGACACCAGAGGGGAAGGATGTGGGTGTGCAGGTGTGGATGCAGGTGGGCAGGTGTGGTCGCAGGTGTGCAGGTGTTTGGGCCACAGGAGGGAAGCAGGGACACGCTCTAAGCCAACACTGAAGAAAGACCCAGAATGAGTCCTGCACTAGTGAATGACAGTGGCAGTGAACTTTTTATGGGATGGAGGGGTTAAAGACATATTCAGAGGGGATTGCCTGGAAAAAATTCTCTCCTCTCATAGTTTAAAAAGGATCAGTGTTTCTGCCAAAGGCAGGTGTTATACATTATGAAATCAAACTCTTCTATGATATCAGAACTAAACATAGCCAAATAAACTTATTTCTAAAATCGAATTTGAGGGGACTTGAGAGCAAGGAAGAATCACATTTTTCCTAATTTTTATAAATTTGAGAGTCTCGTAATTTTTTATTGAAGTATAATTGATTCACAATGTTGTATTAATTTCTGCTGTACAGCAAAGTGATACAGTTATACATATATATACATTCTTTTTAAAAATATTACTTTCCATTATGGTTTATCACAGGATATTGAATATAGTTCTCTGTGCTATACAGTAAGACCTTGTTGTTTATCCATCCTATATATAATAGTCTGCATCTGTTAATCCCAAACTCCCAATCCATCATTCCCCCACCCCCCCCACCCCCTTGGCAACCACCAGTCTGTTCTCTAGATCTGTGATTCTGTTTCTGTTTCAATAAATAGATTCATTTGTGTTGTATTTTACGTTCCACATGTAAGTGATATCATAAGGTATTTGTCTTTCTCTGACTTACTTTACTCAGTATGATAATCTCTAGGTCCATCCATGTTGCTGCAAATGGCATTATTTGGTTCTTTTTTATGGCTGAGTAATATTCCATTGTATATATGTACCACATCTTCTTTATCCATTCATCTATTGATGGGCATTTAGGTTCTTTCCATATCTTGGCTATTGTGAATAGTACTGCAGTGAACATTGGGGTGCATATATCTTTTTGAATTATAGTTTTGTCTGGATATATGCCCAGGAGTAGGATTGTTGGATCATACAGTAATTCTATTTTTAGTTTTTTTGAGGAAGTTCTGTACTGTTTTCCACAATGGCTGCACCAATTTGCATTCTCACCAACAGTGTAAGAGGGTTCCCTTTTCTCCACACCCTCTCCAGCATTTGTTATTTGTAGACTTTTTGATGATGGCCATTCTGGAGAGTCTCTTGTAATTTTCATGAGTCACTGATACATATAAAAAGAAACCCTGAGGAAAATAACACCAGTTTTGTTGTGATGTCAGAACATGGTCAAATGCCAATTTTGTTTTAAACTAGCATTTATTTCTTTGCTCATGTGTTTGTTTATGTATGCCTCTTTCCAAGAAGAGCTAGAGGTGTCTTGTTCGAGTGAGCAAATACAAACCTGTGTGCCTACCATCTTCCTGAACTAGAGTGAAGATGTAGCATTGGTGCATTTACAATATATTTAGATAAAAATATTTATACTTGAAAATGAATACATTTATATAAAATATATTGTAAAATACTAAGAGGAAGTCAACTAACAATGTTTTCATGGCATCTACATATAAGGTCTCATGACCTTTGAACCTGTACATTTCAAATGAAAATCATGTAGTGTAGGAAGTCAAACTTAGAGGATTTCATTTATGTACATAAAATCAGAAAAATCCATACAAACAAAAGACCCCTCCGGAAGTCCCCTGATCAACTCTTTGCGTAAGAGTAAGTTCAGGGGATAGATTATTTCATTGTTTTCCAGGAGTTTTAAATTAAAATGTTAATGCTAATAAGTATCATAAGTTGTTCTTCTATTCAGTAGTGTTTTTCCTTCCATGCTATACTTCCTGCTACTCCATGCATATGTTACCGAAAGTGAGGATCTGACTGCTCACCACTCAAAAGCCAATAACGAGGCAAGGTTGGTGGAAAGGAAAGTTTGCTTTATTTTGGAAGCCGGCAACCAGGGGGGAGGGTGCACTCCTGTCCAAAGGCCAACTCCTGCCCCCCGCCCAACTGACAATCAGTGGGCAAGAGCTTTCATAGATGGAGGGAGCGGGCTACGTGCAGAAACAGCACAAGCAGCTCTGACAGTCATCTGTCAGAAATTAATCATGCAGTGGTGTGATCAGTGTCCTCTTGATTGTTTTAAATACATTTAATCTTCATTTCCAGAGTTGGTTTGTTTCCAATTCTTTGAGGTAAATTTTCAGAAATGTGGCAGCTTATGTCATGGCTACAGTCTGGTCATCATGTAGTAAACTTCTTCCACCTGATGGGGGTTTCAGAATCTACAAGACAGCTCACAGGACAGGCTCAGAATATTATCTATAGCCCTTGAGGAGGAACTAGAGGTCCTCGACTTTGCTTAATGACAAAAGTACTGTTTTTTTGTCTTGTTTGACTGTTTTCCTTTGTTTCTGCATTTTCTCACTTCTCTGAGTAAACTTATTCTTTAGCTAAAGTTTTCCACAGACAAAAGGTGGGCTGAGGACATGGGGAGGAGGGCCATAGGGTCCCGCTCCGTTTCATATATACCCCATCATGTCCGATTGGCAGCTAAGCATGTGCTCTTGGTGTGACAATAGCACAGCACACTTTAGGCTTCCATGAAACAGACAGCACTGCTCTCCACTTTCACTCACAGAAGTGCTCCAAAGCAGTTAAAATGCTCTGCAAACTGAAAATAATAAGGAAAAGCAGGGCTTCCCTGGTGGCGCAGTGGTTGAGAGTCCGCCTGCCGATGCAGGGGATATGGGTTCGTGCCCCGGTCCGGGAAGATCCCACATGCCACGGAGCGGCTGGGCCCGTGAGCCATGGCTGCTGAGCCTGCGCATCCAGAGCCTGTGCTCCGCGACGGGAGAGGCCACAACAGTGAGAGGCCCGCGTACCACAAAAAAATAAAAATAAAAAAAAATAAGGAAAAGCAGTGGATGAGCTTTTGAAAACAGAGAAATCAGAAGGTAGTTGATTGCACCGTACATATTCTCATATATGAGGCTCGTTGAAAACCTACGAACATTAAATTTTGTTCAAGGCTTTATCGATGTTTTAATATAAGAACCCCTCTCCCCATTTTTAATTTATCAAAAGAGTGTAGAGAAAAATGGAGATTTTGGTTTTTGTTTAAGGGATGATTCTATTTTGATATGACAATGATTATTTTTTTATGTGTATGACTTATGTAACAAGGAAAAGTTTACAAATACTTCCCCGACTCCAAGACTTTGGAAAACTGCTGAGATCACTGTAACCAGATTAGTGAAGCTGTTGTCAGTTAACACTTAACTATCAAAAGGTTGAGGAGCAAAACCACCTTCTTCTTTCTTTTCCAGAAAAGTTGACTAAGATGATTCATGAACTACACAATATAACCAGAGGGTCCAAAAGTGTACCTGTATTCTCATGTCTAGGGTATTTAAATGTGATTTTAAAGGCAGTGAATACATTCGTATCCATCCTGTCTTAGAAATTAACTCACTCATGCATTTAGAAATTACTTATTTCCACAGTTCCATTTTTCTGTGTTCAGTGAGCTGATGACACGACTATCCCTCTAATAACCTCATACAAATCAAGCAAAATGAATTGCCCAGGCAGAAGCTGTGGGCAGGGAGACAGTAATTGAGGCTCAAAGACCCCCATTTTTACTGAAATGTTGAATTAACTGATATAAAGGGTTTTTTTCTTCCTTGAATTCTTTGGATGACTGTATTTGTTCATAGAGATAAGTAGATTTAGTCATTCAACAAACATTTGCTAAGTGCCTCCTAGATTTCATGCTAGTTCCTATTCTTGAGAATAGAGATAAATGATGTTTCATATCAACTAAGTGACTTAGCTAAGTCATTTAACCTCTCTTAGCCCCAGTTTCCTTATCTCTGGGTCCCAGGGCTCTCACCCCTGCATGATTTAGCACATCTTGTACTCACACCCAGTATCCTACTCCTTTTCCATCACTCAGACTCTTCCATTGTATCCCCTGGAACTCCTAGTCTGTTACCAGCCAAATCCTCAGATCCTATGTTTTTAGGCGTTCCTTCACTTTCTTGTTCTGACAAAGCTTGGCTGTCCTGCTATGACTCTTTCCACACAACTCTCTCAAGTGAGGACTATTTTCCTCCTAAATCCTGCATATCATGAGGCCTGAAGTGTAGAGACCCTTCCTGTTCTTTTTTTACCACTTCTGGACCTGATTGCCTCTTCCGAAAGACTTCTGACTCCCACTGAGAGGTGCAGCATCCTAATACACCACTCTCTAATCCCCTTGCTGCAGTACCTATGGGCGTACTCTTCACCCCCCATTGTTCCTTGATCATTTTAGTACGAGGCTCTCTGCCACCTACTATTTTATTATTAAAGTACAGTTGATTTACAATATTATATTAGTTGCAGGTGTGCAACATAGTGATTCAATATTTTCATAGATTATACTCCATTTATAGTTATTATAAAATACTGGCTATAGCTCACTGTGCTGCACAATATAACCTTGTGGTTTATCTATTTTGTACTGCTCCCTTCCTAACCAACTCCATGTGGATCTTTTTTTTTTTTTTGCAGTACACGGGCCTCTCACTGTCGCAGCCTCTCTCATTGCGGAGCACAGGCTCTGGACGCGCAGGCTCAGCAGCCACAGCCCATGGGCCCAGCCGCTCCGCGGCATGTAGGATCTTCCCGGACCGGGGCACGAACCCATGTCCCCTGCATCGGCAGGCGGACTCTCAACCACTGCACCACCAGGGAAGCCCCATGTGGATCTTTTTTTACAGCCCTGGTTGTAGAAGAGCCTTTCTGTCAGCCTCCAGGTTGTTCTCAGCAAGAGTTGCTCCACATGTAGATATATTTTTGATGTGTTTGTGGAGGAAGGTGAGTTCAGCGTCTTCTTATCCACCACCTTGATCTCCTGCTAGGCCACCTTCTTTAAGAAATAAACAACTTTCAATAAAAGACATTGTTCTCTAGCATACATGTTCTAGCAAATGTAGTTGCCTGGAAGAAACATTAATAATCTTAAGGTTACAAATGACTAGTCCTTGGACCTGTTCAAGAAAACCTGTTTCAAATATAGCAGTATGTATATGTTAAACCCAAACTCCTAATTCATCCCTCCCCCTCCCCAGCTTTCCCGTTTGGTAACCGTAAGTTTGTTTTCTATGTCTGAGGGTCTATTTCTGTTTTGTATATAAGTTCATTTTTTTTAGATTCCACATAAAAACAATATCATATATAAAATAGATAACCAACAAGGACCTACTGTATAGCACAGGGAACTATACTTAATATATTATAATAATCTATAAGGGAAAAGAATCTGAAAAACAATCGGTATATATGTATGTATAACTGAATCACTTTGCTGTACACCTGAAACTCACACAACATTGTAAATCAACTATACTTTGATTAAAAATAAAATAAATTTTAAAAAAAGAAAACCTCAAGATTACAGTAAAACAGCCATTCTTATCTATTTTCTGATGAGTGCACAAACTTGTATAACCTTTTGAAAAGGCACCTTGAATATATCAAGAGCCTTATATTAGTTATCTACTGTTACATTGAAAACTACCCCCCAAAACGAGACATTTTTCATCCCACAATGAACATTGGGGTGCATGTGTCTTTTTGAATTGTGGTTTTCTTGGGGTATATGCCCAATAGTAGGATTGCTGGGTCATATGGTAGTTCCATTTTTAGTTTTTTAAGGAACCTCCATACTGTTCTCCATAGTGGCTCTATCAATTTACATTCCCACCAACAGTGCAAGAGGGTTCCCTTTTCTCCACACCCTCTCCAGCATTTGTTGTTTCTAGATTTTCTGATGATGCCCATTCTAACTGGTGTGAAGTGATACCTCATTGTAGTTTTGATTTGCATTTCTCTAATGATTAGTGATGTTGAACATCTTTTCATGTGCCTCTTGGCCATCTGTATGTCTTCTCTGGAGAAATGTCTATTTAGGGCTTCCACCCATTTTCTGATTGGGTAGTTTGTTTTTTGATATTGAGCTACATGAGCTGCTTGTATATTTTGGAGATTAATCCTTTGTCAGCTGCGTCGTTTGCAAATATTTTCTCCCATTCTGAGGGTGGTCTTTTCGTCTTCTTTATGGTTTCCTTTGCTGTGCAAAAGCTTTTAAGTTTCATTAGGTCCCATTTGTTTATTTTTGTTTTTATTTTCATTACTGTAAAACCACAACAAGCCCTAAGGTATTTTGGAAAGTGGTCCAGAACACACACACACACACACACACACACACACACACACAAAGACCTTTGTGATATTGTTCATTGCAGTGGTATTTATAAAACAAAAGCATAAAAACCTTCACTACCCAACAGTTACGAAAATGTTGAGTAAAGCTCAATATGCACATTATGCAGCAATTTCAAATACTGTTTTCCAAGAATATCCTATAGCATATGCAAAGGCTTCTATTATGACATTAGAAGGGAAAAGCATTATATGAAAAAATATAGATGGAAAAATATCCTAAATAAATCAAAATGTTACAATCAGATGCCTTTGGGTGTTAGAGGTGAAGGTGAACATTCTCCTCTTTCTGCTTTTCAAAATATATCCACATAATGAAGCATCCAGCTTCCACTCTTCCCAGTTTGTGGTGTACTTACATGTACTCTTTTAAAACTTACAAGTATAATGTTTTACTAAACAGTTTCCTAACTTTTAACAGAAAAGTTTCTTCTTTCCATTTTTAAGTTATCCAGTTAGTCGTTTTTCAATTATAAAAGCTCAATCTGGGGACTTCCCTGGTGGTCCAGTCGTTAAGACTTTGCCTTCCAATGCAGGAGGTGCGGGTTCAATCCCTGGTCAGGGAGCTAAGATCCCACATGCCTTGTGACCATAAAACCAAAAACGTAAAACAGAAGCAGTATTGTAACAAATTCAATAAAGACTTTAAAAATGGTCCACATCAAAAAAAAATTTTTTTAATAAACAAACAAACAAAATACCTCAATCTGAAAGACACAGCAAAACAGACACTCCTATTCATTGCTCACAGTGGGTAGAACACCTGCACTTCCCTCCACAAGGGATCATGTTCGTGAGAGGCCTGGGGGGAAATGGGAGGAGACCAGCCAAGTGCAGTGAAGGGCATTTGGAGGCCCAACCTCTGAGCGCAAACAATGGTTAGCTCATCCCAGAGAGTGATTCCTGGACCAGGAGGCTAGATGCAGCCTTCTGCCAACACAGCTCTTAGGAACTCACATTGTAACTCTCATAGTTGTCTTCTCATAGCCACTCACTTGAGAACTTTCCAGAAAACAGACCTCCAAGAAACCACTCTCATGGATGGGATGCTCTCTCCCCTCTCCTCCTTTGTACACTCAGCCTCTACCCACCCTGTTCCATCCACGTGCCCATTATACAAAATCGTAACACATTCTGTCTGTGCTCCTCTTGGGTCCCCTGGAATCGTCCTCACCAGCTCTGAGCATCCATCCCCCAGCTTTGAGTTGTTTGCTGCTAAGGGCTCCTAGCTGCAACTTTCTTCAGTGATTTCTTTTGAGTTGCTGGCCTGCCTTGCTGCAAACACGGAGAGTTGAAAGTGCTTCAGAGTTTATATCTGACCCACTCACACCAAACACCCTGGTCCCCAACACACGCACACACAGAGCAGTCCTTAGGCAATGACTTATGAAAACCCAGTTCCCTGTCTCAAGCCGATTTCGGACGCACGCAGCAGCAAGCAGCAGCGAGCAGTAGCTGGAAGCAAGATCTTAGTTCCCGGGCCGCGAGTCGTAGCTGCTAGACCACAGGGGCCAGAGGCTAGGGCCTGGGTCCCCAGTCCTTGCCTGCCTTGTCAGGAATGAATTCAGGCAAGGAGGCAGAAGGTAAAGAGAAAAGTAAAAAGTTTATTGGAAAAGCAAAGTACATGCGCAAAGACGCACGGGCGAACTCGGAGGGAGAGACGCGCCTTTGGGAAGTTTAAATCCTTTATAAGGGGGCAGTCTTCCGGGTTTTTGTTTCCCTTCTGGCCAATCATCTTGCTTTGTCCCTCCTGGCTAATTAGTCTCAGGACCCTCCCCATAGGTGCGCACGCACCTCTCCATCTCAAGCACGGATCCCACCGTTAAGGCGTCTGGGAGAAGCAAAACTCATTATGGCCTGGCATTGTCCCCTGACTTTTGACCCCCCAAAGAGCCTTTCTGTGCGTGCATAATGTCTCCCTTGCTCCAAGGGGCAGAGGAGAGTGGAGATCCCTTGATACTTTATTCAAACAAGGTTTTTACCCTCTTTATTCTTGCTATGACAGTTATCTTAAGACATCCGCAAGAGACAAAGCTTGGCTATTTACCCTGTCTCTGTCATTGCTTCCATTTCGGAGAGCAAACAGGAGGCTGATTTTAAATGCCTAACCTGAAGCCCACCTATCTCCTGTCTCAGGAAATGCAAACAGGAGGCTAGTTGTAAGTGTCCGGCCTGAAGCCCACTTTTTCCTGCCCCGTGAAATGTAAACAGAAGACCAGTTGCAAATGGCTAACCTGGAGCCCATCTATTTCCTGCTTCAAAGCCAGGACAACCTTGAGGTGTAATTTACACTCAGAACTTCTCTGGGGATCTGTCTGAGGCTGGAACTTGGCCTGAAATATCTCTCTGTCTCAGTGTCTCTCCTTCCCCGCCTTGTTTCCCCTCACACTCTTTCCGATTCTTCTGGGAGCTCTTTCCTAATAAACCCCTTGCACAGATTCCTCTTTTCAGTGTCTGCTTCTGGGGAACTGATGAAAAACTCAAAGTCTAAATGGGATTTAGGTGCCTGGAGACCAGGGACATTAAAAGCCCTTCAATGCCAAGAACATACCACACAACAAAGAATTTCCCACCCAAAATGGCCAAAGCACCCTGACCAGGAAACACTGGAGAGAGAGGGGGAAGGGAAAAAAAAAGAGTATTCAGCTCAGACCTAAACCAGACAAAGTCCAAAGTTTAGACTTGGTTGCGGAGGACACCGAGGGAGAGTAGCCAGAGAGACAAGGAAAATACCAAGAGATGGGAAACCAAGAAAGATGTGTGTTTCAAAAAGAAGGGGTCTCAGCAGTGTTAGGTGCTAGAGGTCACATAGGCAAGAACAAAGAAATGGTCATTAAGTTTGTTCCATGGAATTCTCTGGTGCCCTTGACAAGTGCCATTTCTAAGGGACAGTAAGACTAAAGCCAGGTAAAGTGAAGAATGAATGGGTGTAAAAGAGCAAGAGAAAGCTGGTGTGCTTGGCCTTGAATAGATGCAGAATGATAGGAGGGTGACTGAAGAAGAATTCGAGACAAAGGGAAATTTTTTAAGAGCACGCTTATAATGATAGAAATGATTTGGTAAAGAAGGAGCAGTAGATGGCACAGGAGAGACAAGAAAACAAAGAACATAGCTTGAGCAAGAAAGAAGAGATGGGATCTACTCACCCTTTCCCAGTGGTCCCATTCTTAGAAGAATAATGCCTCTCCTCTTCAGCAGCCCACCTCTGACCTCTCCCTACAGGGAAGGAAATGCACCAATTTTTCAAAATGACTCATCTTCCTCAAACAAGGGATTGAAAGACTTCTTGCTTTTCTCTTGCTTGCACAAAGAAAACTCATAGTCATAACCCCTCCCGTCATATATGCAGTTCTCACGCCCTATGTAGTCTTGAATAAAGATCAGGGCAGGTGGGGGAATTTGACCTTAATTTTGAAAGATAAGATTTTCCTCCTTTGGGAATTCCCTGGTGGCCCAATGGTTAGGACTCTGCATTTTCACTGCTGAGGGTAAAAGGAAGGAAGGAAGGAAGGAAGGAAGGCAGGAAGGAAGGAAGGAAAGAGATAGAGAGAGGAAGAAAGGAAGGGAAGAAGGAAGGAAGAGAGAAGGAAGGAAGGAAGAGAGAAAGAAGGGAATAGAGAGAGGAAGAAAGGAAGGAAGGAAAGAAGGGAGAGAAAGAAAGAAAGAAAGAAAGAAAGAAAGAAAGAAAGAAAGAAAGAAAGAAAGAAAGAAAGAAAGGAAGGAAGGAAGGAAGGAAGGAAGGATGGAAGGATGGAAGGAAGGAAGGATGGAAGGATGGAAGGAAGGAAGGATGGATGGAAGGAAGGAAGAAAGAAGGAAAGGAAGGAAGGAAGTTAAGAAAGAAAGAAAAGGAAAGAAAGAAAAGGAAAGAAAGAAAGGAAACAAAAAGGGAAGAAGGAAAGAAAGAAAAGCTCCTCCCTTGCCTCCTGTGTCGCTCTGTGACCTCTATGGAAGGGCACTGCTCAAATCTTTCAGGAAAGAACTTGGGGCAAGGAACACAGCTGACCACCTACAGCTGCTGCATCTTTGAGATGTGCCCCAACATTCATATCGAGGTCACTCTGCCCAGGCTGTTTCCAGCTAATGCCTGAGTGCTGCAGTCTACCAGGGCCAACGCAGGGCTCCCCTAACTGACCACCTTTGCTCTGGAGCTCTCCATCAGCCTGATCTAGACTTTCTCAGAGCTGCACTGCAACCTGAGCTTTTCCTAGGATCCTTCTTCTTCGCCGCTGTCCTTTCACAGGTGCCAGACCTGCAGCCTGGTCTGAGCTTCCCCTCTAGCTGCTTCTATGACCTCTTCTCTTTATCTATCACAAGCATTTCCTACACTAAATCTCTTGCACTCTTAATTCCATCTTGGTCTGCTTCCTACAGGACACAAACTGACACAAATCCTTCTTCCTTTGGATATCAGACACATGGCCCAAGATTGAGGTCTTGTTAATTCACCAGTTTGAAGATTTTACCTATATTGCATTTCAAACAAAGACTTGGCATCTGTTAAAATATTAAATCCAATTTTCGTATTTCAAGAAGTAAATGGTTAAGAAATTGTTGTTATTATTGATAGCTATGCTCCTTTTACAAATGATTGTTATAACCTCCAAAGGATCTGGCCCCAACTCATATCTGTCTGTTCCCTATCGAATAAGCATAGTTCCATAGATTGTTATTCCTGTTGTTTGCTCTCTTCTTGTGATTTTCCAAGAAACCACAATGAATAGACTGGAATAATGTCATGATTCAAATAGAGTGAAGGATGCCACCCAGGCATTCTGTATCAGGAGCGTTCTTGGTTACCAGCTAAAGTTAACTTAAGCAATAGGGAATTTATCGCCATGATACAGGGCAGGGCAAAGGAGACTGACAGGACCAAGAGGAAGCAAGGGCACCAGGCTTGGGGATGGACAGAAAGAATCAGGGCGCTGAGGACCAGAAAGCTGGGAGCAGGACACAGCAACCAATGCATGTTGGGAAATCCTGTTCAGGACGACGGCAGCATGTTGGCC
Source organism: Mesoplodon bidens (assembly GCF_964165515.1). NCBI lineage: Eukaryota > Metazoa > Chordata > Mammalia > Artiodactyla > Ziphiidae > Mesoplodon > Mesoplodon bidens. The sequence goes on from NC_138161.1 coordinate 122,255,863, forward strand.
ATTGCTGTAACGTCACCTGCAACCATCCGTGTGTCCAACCGGTTGGGCTCAAGTCAAACAGCTGCCATCTGACTGCACCAGGGAAAGGAGAGAAGAGATCCAGGAAGTTCCCCTTAACGGTGAGGGGACAGGCATTACTACTACCAAGGCTAAGAAAAAAAGGGAAGAAGGAATTGCTTCAAAGGAAATTAAGGAGGTGTTATGAAGGTGCTGAGTGAAGGAAGATAAAAAGAAAAAAAGATGAATTCCACCACACCCTTCTAGATCTCAAACCAACCCTTTTCAATCATTCAAAAGGCATAGATTTGATTTCGAGATCTGCAAGTTTCTGTTTTGTAAAAACAGAAACTATACTCCAATAAAAATGGAAAAGAAATTGAAAACAATTTCTAAATGCAAAAAAAAAAAACATAGAAAGTTTGTTCAAAGAAAATATCAGAGCAGTGGTTCTCAACTTTTGTTGATAAAAGGATCATCAGGGGATCTTTTATGAATCCTGGTTCTCAGGTCAAAACCCAAGCTAATTAAGTAAGAATTTGGGGGTTGGGGCGACCCAGGCATCAGACCTTATAAAAGTGCCCAGGTGATTCTAATGAGTAGCCAAGATTGTAAACAATCTTTCTTCTAGTAGAAAGTCCAATACATAAAACAGACAAACAGCACTGCTTCAGCTGGACAGGGAGATTGGCACCGTTCCCATCCCTGTGGTCCCTGAGGTACCTCTAAGGAATCCTTTATACCAGCACTTAAGATGAGTTGTAACTATGTATATGTTGACTCATTTTTCTCACACCCCAAATCCAGTCTGTCAGCTTGGCTCAACCTTCAAAACATTTTTTTAAATTGAAGTATTTTTTAAATTGAAGTATAGTTGATTTACAATGTTGTGTTAGCTTCAGGTGTAAAGCGCAGAGATTCAGTTTTATATATGTGTGTGTGTGTGTGTATATATATGTGTGTGTTATATATGTGTGTGTGTATATATATATGTGTGTATATATATTTATATATATATGTGTGATTCAATTTTATATATATATGTGTGTGTGTGTGTGTATATATATATATTCTTTTTCAGATTCTTTTCCCTTATAAGTTATTACAAAATACTGAGTATAGTTCCCTGGCTTGCACCATTCTTAAACCAAATCTTTGCCCCATCTATTCCCATAATATGCTGTCCTAAATTTTAATATTGTAGAGAAGATATCAGAGGGAAATATGATTGTCCCCCTTTGTAGGAGACCTGATTTTCTCCCTGGATGCTTTGGAAGTATTTGATTTTTAAAATATAACCAGGATATGTCTGGATATTTTTTCACTACTGTAAGCAGATACTGCATTAGCCATTTCTATATAATCAGGTTTCCCACAGCTCGGGAACATCTGCTTCTAACATACATTTGAATGTGACTCTCATCCTTTTGCTCTGGTCTCCTATTTTAGAAACCTCAGTTACCTCTGTTTAATCACTCCCCTCTGTTCCTAAGCTATCCATCTGTCGTTATTTTTAACTATTTGTCCACTTTTTCTGCATCCTGAAGAGTGGGTTTTGTGTTTTCCTGCTTCAGAATCTTTCTATTAGCTCCTTGGGCTTTTTTCCTACTTCCTCATGCTAGAAGGTAAAGCTAACTTTGGCTTAGTGTTTCCTCCATAAACTGAAAGGCTGGATCCACCTAATTCTCCTGATTGCCCTTGGAACCCTCCTGCCAGGTTCTGAAGCTGAAGGCTGGTTGATGTCAATGGCTGTTTCCTATTCAGCCTGAACTAAACAGCCTGCAGTGAGAACCAAGGGCATTCCCAGCAGAGAAATGTCTTCGCACAGCTTCTTCCCAGCATTGGTGGAGCTGCAGAGCTTCCAGCTTTCTGCTGCTGGCCTGTCGTTTGCCAGGCCTCAACGCCAGGTAACAGCCGTGTCTCTGCCAACCCCGTCTCGGTCCTGCTGCTGGCCAGCTCCGGCGCAAGCCTCACCACCCAGCTGGATGCGGGCCACATGGCGGCTGTGTGAAACCAGATGCCTCCCATTGCTGCCCGCTCCAGCTCCCTGGGCTGTGGAGTGGAGCAGAAACTCAGCAGCGTGTTCTACGTGACCCCCTGGCCCACCCTGGGCATCTCCAGCCTGGGCCCGACAGGTCAAGGGTAATAAATTCTCCCAAGGTCTCCTCGATTGCCTCTGAGTTCAGGTCCTTCCCCATCTTGCTGTCCTTCTACTTGGGATAGTCAGCGCTCACAAGCCCTGGAGATTCCCTTTGCCATGAACCATGCTGAGCTGCAGCTACAGAACAAGATCGGCCACACGTGTTTTAAGTCCCGGATCCCATCTGTCAACACACCACTCAACACCTAGGAACCACTGCGTTCTGGCATTAATTTGCAACGGCGTTGGTCCTTCTCTTGGTGCACGTGAATATTCTCCGCTCAGAGCAATGACAAAACTGGAAAATTCTCTCCCTCTTTCCCTGTCAAAACCATCTTCCTACTTTCCACCTACCCCTAAACCCAACTGAGGTGTTCTGGATCAGAAATCTGTAGCCCAGGCTGCTGTGAGAGAACCAGACACACGGATTCATCTTATCTGGTGTGCACAGACACAGACAATGCTTCAGGATAAAAATCCTCACTTTAGAGTTTGCAAAGAGCTTGCACATAGGCTCTTTCGTGACTCTTCAAGAGATGCATGGAAGAGAGAGATCTTGATGACCTCTGTTGCACGGGTGGCAGGAATATGCCGGGCATCCACTGCAGCTCTGCCCCAGCAGCCCTCTTCACCCTGGACAGCCTCTAGTATGTTCCCATTGCTTCGGTCTCCCCAACTCTGGCAGTCTCTCCAGTCTGCCTCCCAAATGCCCTTGCTCAGTGTTACAGCATCTCTGGAGCTGATCCTCCACTTTGGCTCACTGGGCTGGGACTGGGCACTTCAGACGTCCCTCTGCTTCCTGCCCCACCCCCATGGCTGCAGCCCTGGTTCTGGTCTCACTCTGAGCCCAATGCCTTCAGCAGAAAAGCTGAGCCAGCTCCACTCCCTCCCACGCCGAGTCTGGAAGCTCAGTCTGGGTCAAGCCCTGGCCTCCCCACTTACCTAGGAGAGCAAGACACATATAGAGGAGGAAACGAGGCCCCAGAGGGGGCAGAATATACTGTGACTACATGATCCCCCAGGCCAGGCAGCCCAAGTTGGAAATGCAGCCTAGTCGTCTGCTAAGAGTGTGACCCTAGACAAGTGTCTCAACCTTTTAAAGTCTCTATTTCTCAACTGTAAAAAGAATATCATGGTAATACATTTGCCTCCCAAAGGCGTTTTGCAAATATTAAATGAAATGGGTATAACTTAACTGCTATGCATAAGGCTTGGGGCCTGGTAAGCTGTCATTAATATTCACTGTCATTATTACTATGATTATTAATAAGGTCAAAGAATGAGTAAGTGCCAGAGCTAGGAATTGAGTCTTTCTTTATCTCTTCATTTCATTTTTAATAGCCCATAATTATAGAAAATTAGTCTATGATGGTAGACAGAAAGGGTCCCGAAATAGCTTTTAACTAAATATGGAGAGGTTTGATTACTTTCACAGCTTCCGAGAGGTCAGAACAATATTACCTGTCCTAGATAAATATTACTTAGCCATTTCTATTGTTTTATGAGACTTCTCTGACAGGGAGCTCTAACAGAAATATCACTACTGACAGGTGAGTCGAAACACATTTTCTTGGTCTTTGTTTTTGTAAACGAATACACATGATTAAATCCAATGTCTTAGGACTTCCCTGGTGGCACAGTGGTTAAGAATCCACCTGCCATTGCAGGGGACACGGGTTCGAGCCTTGGTCCCAGAAGATCCCACATGCCACAGAGCAACTAAGCCCGTGGGCCACAACTACTGAGCCTGTGAGCCACAACTACTGAGCCCGTGTGTCACAACTACTGAAGACTGAGCACCTAGAGCCCGTGCTCCACAAGAGAAGCCACCGCGATGAGAAGCCTGCGCACCACAACGAAGAGCAGCCCCCGCTCGCCGCAACTAAAGAAAGCCTGCACGCAGCAATGAAGACCCAACGCAGCCAAAAATAAATAAATAAATTTATTTTTTAAATAATAAATAAATAAATAAATAATATTATTATTTATCCAGTGTGTTGATAGCACTCTGCTAAAAGCATTCTGGGTGGAATTGCTCTCCTGCGGGTCAGCTCTGGATTCATGGCACAGAGTCATCTGTGCAATTAACATAAGCAATTTTGCAGTAGCTTCCTTGGAAGCTGAACATGGCCTAAAGATGAAGGGAGTATTTTTGATGACCCTGGACATCAGGGGAAATTCAGGCTCTTTCCTGGACACTTCTTTCCGTTAGGAGTAGGAATCTATGTTAGGGCAGTTTTCACAGCAGCCACAATACACATGCCAAGGCCCGTCAGGTAATTAACCATGTGTGTTCCAGTGAAACCATATCAGGCCTTTCTGCTTCCCCCAGTAAGGTCTGTAATAGGGTTTTCATTTTATTTGATGGACAAATCTGCCAAAGTCTTTATTGTGGGCCACAATCTTTATGGATTTGGACAGATTATATTTTGATAGTTTGCAGCAGACGTGGCTACAGGAGAGGTGATGTGCTCTGGCTCAGATGATATACTTACCCTACATTGTGCAAGCTTTTAAGGCCTGCTTCCAGATTTCCTGGCAAGGAGATGAACTCTGGGGCATCCCGAGCTCTAAATGGATCCAGATAATTTCTCTATAAAGAACTCTTAGTTATGATTCCTCGGGATTTACCCGTGGTGGTTTGCTCTCATTGTCCGGAGGTTCAGCTGGGTGAGACTTTGCTCATTCTGACAATGACCCCGAAAAGATGTAAAATCCATGGCAAATGGAACATTTGTGAGCAAACCTAATCTAGGTGAGAGAATAACTCCTCTGTGCCCGGGGACGTAATAAACATTTCACATGCACAAGCTCCTTTGATTCTCTTCACAGCCCTGTCCTGGGGGGTGCTATGATTAAGCCCATTTAAAGATGAGGAAACTAAGACTCAAAAGGGTTAGAGAACCTGCTCAAGACCGAACTGAAGGCAAGATGAGGAGGAGGACTTTAGCCAGATTCCCTGATTCTATAACCTGCTAACCAGGTCCCAGCCATACTTGTCCTCCTTTTTTCTGATTCTCGAATGTGCCAAAACAAATCCCACATTAGGGTTTTGCCAACCTTTGCCTCAGCTGGGAGCATTCTTCTCGCGGATGACTTCCTGTTGTCATGCACGGCTCAGTGTACATGTTCTCTGCTTGGAGAACACAGGATGTTCAGAGCCGTCTTAGCAGGGACCAGGGAGATGAGGTAGTTGTCTATCATCTCCTGCTCATCACTGGCTGAGGGCTGCTCCGGGGGCCCTCTGTCCTGCTCTGTGCATGAACAGAAGCTCTGGCTACACAGGGATGAAGAACGAGCACTAAACAGCAGACATTCAATGTGGGTTGGCTTAGAGGTTCACTCACGTCCTCAAGAACCAGACAGCTTGCTTCCCTACACTCCGATCTGAAACTGTCCATTTCCTACACGGCTGCAGGCCAGCTCCCAGGAACACCTGCATCTTCTTGCCTCCTTGATCCCAGTTAATAAGAGAGACAGACCATCTCTTCCTATTAAGGGTAGAAAACTTCCCAGACATTTCTACAAGACTCCCCTGCACATCTCACTGCTTCAGAGTGGATCATGAGCCCCCACCTGATCCAAACCCTACTGATGGGAAAACCTCATGTGCTTGCGCTCAGATTCTTAGACCAATCGCTGGCCAGGGGGGTGGGGCTACCATGACAGGTGATATTAACCAGGGCCGAGCACTAGAGCTGGGACACTCAGCCTTCCCTGAGAAGTGGTTTGTTTAGGAAGGAACAAGGGGGAAGTGGATGCCAGTAGGCTATCAAGTCTCCACTGCATTTTATAACCTTGGGGTATTTTAAGACTCTGCATTCTTATTTGCATAGACAAAAACTATACCTTCTCAGTACCTTCCCCACCCCAGCCCTGTCAATATCACGTCTTCATTTTACATACATCATAGCATTTATCATTCTCTAATTTATACTTGTTTATTTATTGACAGTCTGTTTTCTCCACTGGGAAATGAGCTCCAAGAGAATAAGGACCTCGTCTGTCTCATATACTGCTATAGCCCTCACCCATAAAGTCATGCCTGGAACACAGTGGATACTAAATAATAAATATGTATGTAAAATGTTTCCTGAATGAATACATGAACTAATCAATAAGCAAATCAATGAATCATGGCTCCTTTGACACAAAGCCAAGAGGTAAGAGAGAGGTATGTTGAAGCCACTGATGGGGACTCCCTTAATCCCTGGCAGTGCTGGGAGAGAGTCAGGACTGTGAGAGGGCTAAGTGGAAAAGAATCCTGCTGCCCAGGCCTCATGGGTTCCCAGATGGGGTGTGGACAAGGTACAAGCAGTCAGCTTCCTTCCTATTGAATAGCCCTGCTGGGGACTGGCTAGAGCTAGGACAGGGCAGGGTAAAGGTGGGTCCCCTTCTTTGGGAGAAGAGGTAGGTATTTAAGAGACTGAACAGCCAAGCCAGGTAGAGGAACAATCTTGAGGCAATGGAAACCCCTCCTGGATAGGCATGCAAAAGCCCCAGGCACTACCTAGACCCGACCACAGAGGTGCTCAGACCATGTGCTTTAGGTTGCCTCCTAAACCTGCTGAGTTCAACTGGGAGGTGCCAGAGAGATGCAAACAAATGGTGCAGACCCCGCTGACCTGGACAAATGGACCACCATGGACGCCTTGAAGAACTAACAGATCAATTACACCCAAAGCACTACCCATGTCAGACGTACCAGCCACTCTGGACAGAAGGAGCACATTCAAAATGTGGGCGTGCTGGGATGTGTGAACTGGCAGATGCACTGACCACTCAGGATGAGCAGCAGCCTCCAAATCTCTAGACAGGGGAGCATGAGAGGTCGAAGCTGGGTTAGAAGTGGGGGCGAGGGGAGTGTCGTGCCCTGCAGCATGCACACCATTGTCACGTAGATGATACGTGATTGCAGGGGCCAGAGTCGCCCCTGGCACACTGACTGCGCCATACACCCATCGAGGCTGACTCACTGCTCACTGTTAGGACTCTGGACACAGTGCTGTACTGTGTGGGCTCTGGTACCCCAAACGACGAGCCATTGCTGGCCCAGCACCGTGGAGGATACTGCTCTTTAGATTAGGTGGAGAATAATTGGTGTCACTAGGGGGATGGGGAGGGGAGAACACTCTGCCTCAAAAAACAGTACCTATGGGCTTCCCTGGTGGCACAGTGGTTGACAGTCCGCGTGCTGATGCAGGGGACATGGGTTCGAGCCCTGGTCTGGGAGGATCCCACATGCCACAGAGCAACTGGGCCCGTGAGCCACAACTACTGAGCCTGTGCGTCCGGAGCCTGTGCTCCACAACAAGAGAGGCCGTGATAGTGAGAGGCCCACGCACCACGATGAAGAGTGGCCCCCGCTTGCCACAACTAGAGAAAGCCCTCGCACAGAAACGAAGACCCAACACAGCAAAAATAAATTAATTAATTAATAAACTCCTACCCCCAACATCTTCTTTAAACAAAACAAAACAAACAAAAAAACACAGTACCTATGTTGAGACTTCCCTGGTGGTTAGGACTCTGCACTTCCACTGCAGGGGGTGATGGTTCAATCCCTGGTCCGGGAACTCAGACCCCTTTGCCACATGGCATGACCAAAAACAAACAACTAGCAGCAGAAAAGCCCCACAGGATCCTGTTGGTCCAACGACTGCACTCATGGAGGCAGACAAGCGCAGCTGATAGGGTTTCTCCTTCTCAGCTCCCCAGTAAGCACGCAGGGTCTCTTTCTGTAGGCACAGCGTACATGGATCATCTATTGCATTTTTCATGTTTTTTCTTTTTTATTTTTTTAAATTCAAGTAGAGTTGATTTAAAATGTTGTGCCAGTCTCTGCTATACAGCAAACTGACTCAGTTATACACGTAGAGACATTTCTTTTTTTCATATTCTTTTCCATTATGGTTTACCACAGGACACTGAATACAGTTCCCTGTGCTATACAGTAGGACCTTGTTGTTTATCCATTCTATATATAATAGTTTGCATCTGCTAACCCCGAACTCCTAATCCATCCCTCCCTCGACCCCCTCCACCTTGGCAACCACAAGTCTGCTCTCTATGTCTGTGATTCTGTTTCTGTTTCATAAATAAGTTCATTTATGTTGCATTTTAGATTAGATGGAGAATAATTGGTGTCACTCTTGGTATTAGCTCTTCTCTAAATGTTTGATAGAATTCGCCTGTGAAGCCATCTGGTCCTGGACTTTCGTTTGTTGGAAGATTTTTAATCACAGTTTCAATTTCATTACTTGTGATTGGTCTGTTCATATTTTCTATTTCTTCCTGGTTCAGTCTCAGAAGGTTGTGCTTTTCTAAGAATTTGGCCATTTCTTCCAGGTTGTCCATTTTATTGGCATAAAGTTGCTTGTAGTAATCCCTCATGATTCTTTGTATTTCTGCAGTGTCAGTTGTTACTTCTGCTTTTTCACTTCTAATTCTATTGATTTGAGTCTTCTCCCTTTTTTTCTTGATGAGTCTGGCTAGTGGTTTATCAATTGTGTTTATCTTCTCAAAGAACCAGCTTTTAGTTTTATTGATCTTTGCTATCATTTACTTCATTTCTTTTCATTTATTTCTGATATGATCTTTATGATTTATTTCCTTCTGCTAACTTTGGGGTTTTTTTTGTTCTTCTTTCTCTAATTGCTTTAGGTGTAAGGTTGTTTAAGGTTGTTTGAGATTTTTCTTGTTTCTTGAGGTAGGATTGTATTCCTATAAACTTCCCTCAGAAAGGCTTTTGCTGCATCCCATAGGTTTTGGGTCGTTGTGTCTCCATTGTCATTTGTTGCTAGGTATTTTTTTATTTCTTCTTTGATTTCTTCAGTGATCCCTTGGTTATTTAGTAGCATATTGTTTAGCCTCCATGTGTTTGTATTTTTTATAGTTTTTTATTTTCCTGTAATTGATATCTAGTCTCATAGCATTGTGGTTGGAAAAGATACTTGATACAATTTCAATTTTCTTAAATTTATCAAGGCTTCATTTGTGACCCAAGATATGATCTATCCAGGAGAATGTTCCATGAGCACTTGAGAAGAAAGTGTATTCTGTTGTTTTTGGATGGAAATAAATACTGCAGACCAGAATAAAGAAAGAAGAATGAAAAGAATTGAGGACAGTCTCAGAGACCTGTGGGACAACATTAAACACACCAACATTCAAATTATAGGGGCCAAGAAGAAGAAGCAAAAAAGAAGGGGTCTGAGAAAATATTTGAAGAGATTATAGTTGAAAACTTCCCTAACATGGGAAAGGAAATAGTCAATCAAGTCCAGGAAGCACAGAGAGTCCCATACAGGATAAAACCAAGGAGAAACATGCCAAGACACATATTAATCAAACTATCAAAAATTAAATACAAAGAAAAAATATTAAAAGCAACAAGGGAAAAGCAACAAATAACATACAAGGGAATCCCCATAAGGTTAACAGCTGATCTTTCAGCAGAAACTCTGCAAGCCAGAAGGGAGTGGCCAGACATATTTAAAGTGGTGAAAGGGAAAAACCTACAACCAAGATTACTCTACCCAGCAAGAATCTCATTCAGATTCGATGGAGAAATTAAAACCTTTACAGACAAGCAAAAGCTAAGAGAATTCATTCTTTTTATGGCTGAGTAGTATTCCATTGTATATATGTACCACATCTTCTTTATCCATTCATCTGTCGATGGGCATTTAGATTGTTTTGCATTTTTAAAACCATCCATTATCTTTGTATTTTGCTGAAATTTCTCCAAGATTATGGCACATGAGTGAATAACAGGCCCAGAGTTTTTAAAATTTTATTTTATTGAAGTATAATGGATTTACAATTTTGTGTTAATTTCTGCTGTACAGCAAAGTGGCTCAGTTATACACGTATATACATTCTTTTTCAGATTCTTTTCCATTATGGTTTGTCACAGAATATTGAATATAGTTCCCTGTGCTCTACAGTAGGACCTTGTTGTTTATGCATTCTATATGTAGTAGTTTGCATCTACTAACCCCAAAGCCCAGCTTTTTTTTTTTTTTTTTTTTTTTTTGTTTGTTTGTTTGTTTGTTTTTTTTTATTTATTTACTTTTTTAATTAGTTTCTGCTTTATAACAAAGTGAATCAGTCATACATATACATCTGTTCCCACATCCCTTCCCTCATGCATCTCCCTCCCTCCCACCCTCCCCATCCCACCCCTCCAGGCGGTCACAAAGCACCGAGCTGATCTCCCTGTGCTCTGCAGCTGCTTCCCACTATCTATCTACCTTACGTTTGGTAGTGTATACACGTCCATGCCTCTCTTTCGCCTTGTCACAGCCCACCCTTCCCCCTCCCCATATCCTCAAGTCCATTCTCAAGTAGGTCTGCGTCTTCATTCCCGTTTTGCCCCTAGGTTCTTCATGACATTTTTTTTTTTAAATTCCGTATATATGTGTTAGCATACGGTATTTGTCTTTCTCTTTCTGACTAACTTCACTCTGTATGACAGACTCTAGGTCTATCCACCTCATTACAAATAGCTCAGTTTCGTTTCTTTTTATGGCTGAGTAATATTCCATTGTATATATGTGCCACATCTTCTTTATCCATTCATCCGATGATGGACACTTAGGTTGTTTCCAGCTCCGGGCTATTGTGAATAGAGCTGCAATGAACATTTTGGTACATGTCTCTTTTTGAATTATGGTTTTCTCAGGGTATATGCCCAGTAGTGGGATTGCTGGGTCATATGGTAGTTCTATTTGTAGTTTTTTAAGGAACCTCCATACCGTTCTCCATAGTGGCTGTACCAATTCACATTCCCACCAGCAGTGCAAGAGTGTTCCCTTTTCTCCACACCCTCTCCAGCATTTATTGTTTCTAGATTTCTTGATGATGGCCATTCTGACTGGTGTGAGATGATATCTCATTGTAGTTTTGATTTGCATTTCTCTAATGATTAATGATGTTGAGCATTCTTTCATGTGTTTGTTGGCAGTCTGTATATCTTCTTTGGAGAAATGCCTATTTAAGTCTTCTGCCCATTTTTGGATTGGGTTGTCTGTTTTTTTGCTATTGAGCTGCATGAGCTGTTTATAAATTTTGGAGATTAATCCTTTGTCAGTTGCTTCATTTGCAAATATTTTCTCCCATTCTGAGGGTTGTCTTTTGGTCTTCTTTATGGTTTCCTTTGCTGTGCAAAAGCTTTGAAGTTTCATTAGGTCCCATTTGTTTATCTTTGTTTTTATTTCCATTTCTCTAGGAGGTGGGTCCAAAAGGATCTTGCTGTGATTTATGTCATAGAGTGTTCTACCTATGTTTTCCTCTAAGAGTTTGATAGTTTCTGGCCTTACATTTAAGTCTTTAATCCATTTTGAGCTTATTTTTGTGTATGGTGCTAGGGAATGATCTAATCTCAAACTTTTACATGTCCCTGTCCAGTTTTCCCAGCACCACTTATTGAAGAGGCTGTCCTTTCTCCACTGTACATTCCTGCCTCCTTTATCAAAGATAAGTTGGCCATATGTGCGTGGGTTTATCTCTGGGCTTTCTATCCTGATCCACTGATCTATCTTTCTGTTTTTATGCCAGTACCAGACTGTCTTAATTACTGTAGCTTTGTAGTATAGTCTGAAGTCAGGGAGCCTGATTCCTCCAGCTCCGTTTTTCGTTCTCAAGATTGCTTTAGCTATTCGGGGCCTTTTGTTTTTCCAAACAAATTTTGAAATTTTTTGTTCTAGTTCTGTGAAAAATGCCATTGGTAGTTTGATAGGGATTGCATTGAATCTGTAGATTGCTTTCGGTAGTAGAGTCATTTTCACAATATTGATTCTTCCAATCCAGGAGCATGGTATATCTCTCCATCTATTTGTATCATCTTTAATTTCTTTCATCAGTGTCTTATAGTTTTCTGCATACAGGTCTTTTGTCTCCTTAGGTAGGTTTATTCCTAGATATTTTATTCTTTTTGTTGCGATGGTAAATGGGAGTGTTTTCTTGATTTCATTTTCAGATTTTTCATCATTAGTGTACAGGAATGCCAGAGATTTCTGTACATTAATTTTATATCCTGCTACTTTACCAAATTCATTGATTAGCTCTAGTAGTTTTTCGGTAGCATCTTTAGGATCCTCTATGTATAGTATCATGTCATCTGCAAACAGTGACAGCTTTACTTCTTCTTTTCCAATTTGGATTCCTTTTATTTCCTTTTCTTCTCTGATTGCTGTGGCTAAAACTTCCAAAACTATGTTGAATAAGAGTGGTGAGAGTGGGCAGCCTTGTCTTGTTCCTGATCTTAGTGGAAATGGTTTCAGTTTTTCACCATTGAGGACAATGTTGGCTGTGGGTTTGTCATATATGGCCTTTATTATGTTGAGGAAAGATCCCTCTATACCTACTTTCTGCAGGGTTTTTATCATAAATGGGTGTTGAATTTTGTCGAAAGCTTTCTCTGCATCTATTGAGATGATCATATGGTTTTTCTCCTTCAACTTGTTAATATGGTGTATTACATTGATTGATTTGCGTATATTGAAGAATCCTTGCATTCCTGGGATAAACCCCACTTGATCATGGTGTATGATCCTTTTAATGTGCTGTTGGATTCTGTTTGCTAGTATTTTGTTGAGGATTTTTGCATCTATGTTCATCAGTGATATTGGCCTGTAGTTTTCTTTCTTTGTGACATCCTTGCCTGGTTTTGGTATCAAGGTGATGTCGGCCTCGTAGAATGAGTTTGGGAGTGTTCCTCCCTCTGCTATATTTTGGAAGAGTTTGAGAAGGATAGGTGTTAGCTCTTCTCTAAATATTTGATAGAATTCACCTGTGAAGCCATCTGGTCCTGGGCTTTTGTTTGATGGAAGATTTTTAATCACAGTTTCAATTTCAGTGCTTGTGATTGGTCTATTCATATTTTCTATTTCTTCCTGAGTCAGTCTTGGCAGGTTGTGCATTTCTAAGAATGTGTCCATTTCTTCCAGGTTGTCCATTTTATTGGAATAGAGTTGCTTATAGTAATCTCTCATAATCTTTTGTATTTCTGCAGTGTCAGTTGTTACTTCTCCTTTTTCATTTCTAATTCTATTGATTTGAGTCTTCTCCCTTTTTTTCTTGATGAGTCTGGCTAATGGTTTGTCAATTTTGTTTATCTTCTCAAAGAACCAGCTTTTAGTTTGGTTGATCTTTGCTATCGTTTCCTTCATTTCTTTTTCATTTATTTCTGATCTGATCTTTATGATTTCTTTCCTTCTGCTAGCTTTGGGGTATTTTTGTTCTTCTTTCTCTAATTGCTTTAGGTGCAGGGTCAGGTTGTTTACTCGAAATGCTTCCTGTTTCTTAAGGTGGGATTGTATTGCTATAAACTTCCCCCTTAGAACTGCTTTTGCTGCGTCCCATAGGTTTTGGGTCGTCGTGTCTCCATTGTCATTTGTTTCTAGGTATTTTTTAATTTCCTCTTTGATTTCTTCAGTGATCACTTCGTTATTGAGTAGTGTATTGTTTAGCCTCCATGTGTTTGTATTTTTTACACATCTTTTCCTGTAATTGATGTCTAGTCTCATAGCATTGTGGTCGGAGAAGATACTTGATACAATTTCAATTTTCTTAAAATTACCGAGGCTTGATTTGTGACCCAAGATATGATCTATCCTGGAGAATGTTCCATGAGCACTTGAGAAAAATGTGTATTCTGTTGTTTTTGGATGGAATGTCCTATAAATATCAACTAAGTCCATCTCGTTTAATGTATCATTTAAAGCTTGTGTTTCCTTATTTATTTTCATTTTGGATGATCTGTCCATTGGTGAAAGTGGGGTGTTAAAGTCCCCTACTATGATTGTGTTACTGTCGATTTCCCCTTTTATGGCTGTTAGTATTTGCCTTATGTATTGAGGTGCTCCTATGTTGGGTGCATAAATATTTACAATTGTTATATCTTCTTCTTGGATCGATCCCTTTATCGTTATGTAGTGTCCTTCCTTGTCTCTTCTAATAGTCTTTATTTTAAAGTCTATTTTGTCTGATATAAGAATTGCTACTCCAGCTTTCTTTTGATTTCCATTTGCATGGAATATCTTTTTCCATCCCTTTACTTTCAATCTGTATGTGTCTCTAGGTCTGAAGTGGGTCTCTTGTAGACAGCATATATATGGGTCTTGTTTTTGTATCCATTCAGCCACTCTGTGTCTTTTGGTGGGAGCATTTAGTCCATTTACATTTAAGGTAATTATCGATATGTATGTTCCTATTCCCATTTCCTTAATTGCTTTGGGTTCGTTATTGTAGGTATATTCCTTCTGTTGTGTTTCTTGCCTAGAGAAGTTCCTTTAGCATTTGTTGTAAAGCTGGTTTGGTGGTGCTGAACTCTCTCAGCTTTTGCTTGTCTGTAAACGTTTTAATTTCTCCATCAAATCTGAATGAGATCCTTGCTGGGTAGAGTAATCTAGGTTGCAGGTTTCTCTCCTTCATCACTTTAATTATATCCTGCCACTCCCTTCTGGCTTGTAGGGTTTCTGCTGAGAGATCAGCTGTTAACCTGATGGGGATTCCCTTGTGTGTTATTTGTTGTTTTTGCCTTGCTGCTTTTAATATGATTTCTTTGTGTTTAATTTTTGACAGTTTGATTAATATGTGTCTTGGTGTATTTCTCCTTGGATTTATTCTGTATGGGACTCTCTGTGCCTCCTGGACTTGATTAACTATTTCCTTTCCCATATTGGGGAAGTTTTCAACTATAATCTCTTCAAATATTTTCTCAGTCCCTTTCTTTTTCTCTTCTTCTTCTGGAACACCTATAATTCGAATGTTGGTGCGTTTAATGTTGTCCCAGAGGTCTCTGAGACTGTCCTCTGTTCTTTTCATTCTTTTTTCTTTATTTTGCTCTGCATCAGTTATTTCCACTATTTTATCTTCCACCTCACTTATCCGTTCTTCTGCCTCAGTTATTCTGCTATTGATCCCATCTAGAGTATTTTTCATTTCATTTATTGTGTTTTTAATCGATGCTTGATTCATCTTTAGTTCTTCTAGGTCCTTGTTAACTGTTTCTTGCATGTTGTCTATTCTATTTCCAAGATTATGGATCATGGAAATAGAATCTTGGATCAGCTTTACTATCATTATTCTGAATTCTTTTTCAGGTAGACTGCCTATTACCTCTTCATTTGTTAGGTCTGGTAGGTGTTTATCTTGCTCCTTCACCTGCTGTGTGTTTTTCTGCCTTCTCATTTTGCTTATGTTACTGTGTTTGGGGTCTCCTTTTTGCCGGCTGCAGATTCGTAGTTCCCGTTGTTTTTGGTGTCTGACCCCAGTGGCTAAGGTTGTTTCAGTAGGTTGTGTAGGCTTCCTGGTGGGGGGGACTAATTCCTGTGCTCTGGTGGTTGAGGCTCGATCTTGTCTTTCTGGTGGACAGGTCCACGTCTGGTGGTGTGTTTTGGGGTGCCTATGGCCTTATTATGTTTTTAGGTAGCCTCTCTGCTAATGGGTGGGGTTGTGTTCCTGCCTTGCTAGTTGCTTGGCATAGGGTGACCCGCACTGTAGCTTGCTGGTCGTTGACTGAAGCTGGGTGCTGGTGTTGGGATGGAGATCTCTGGGAGATTTTCGCTGCTTGATATTATGTGGAGCTGGGAGGTCTCTTGTGGACCCGTGTCCTGAAGTTGGCTCTCCCACTTCAGAGGCACAGCACTGGCTCCTGGCTGCAGCACCAAGAGCCTTTCATCCACCTGTACTCTAGCTGCCTTCTCAAGGAGGAAGTTTTAGGTGTGTGGCCAAAGAACCCTGGAGTGGGATTCTGGCAATGCCATCTACTTGCTGAACTTGGATGAGCAGCTGTACACTTCTCAGAGCCTCAGTTTCTTCACCTTCTCCCAGAGCCAACCTTCTTTGTCCTTTGCCGAGTTTCCTTCCCAGGCTCGCAGGCTACGTGAAAGTCGCCGGCAGATGCCTCATTGTTGCTCCGCGGAAGCCGCTTCTCTGTCCCCGGGATGAAAGCCCAGCTTTTAATACTAGGTTTCCCTTTGCTTCACAGGGATTATGGAGCACCACTGGCATGGGCTGTGTGAGAATCCAGAAGCCTCCCCAAACGGAGCTCATGACTGCTAACGTCTGCACGGCTCTTCATGTTCAGAAGTATGTTCTCCCCATCAAACTGCAAAGAAATGGTCCTTTGCCCTTTCCTTTTACTGTGCCCAAGCTGGGTTTTCTCTCTCCTGTGCCTTTCTTTCTTTTGATGTTTTTGTTAATTAAAGTATCACTTAAATATAGCAAAGTGCACCCAGCTTCACAGTTGGGCTTGATGAACTTTCAATATGTATCACCATCCCTAGGATCCAGGTACAGAATATTTCTGTCACTGGAAAAGCCTCCTTTGTGTCCCTGCCCTGTCAATATCCCCTCCCTCAAAGCTAACCATTACTTTAACTTCTTGCAGCACAGGTGACTTGGGGTCCGAACACGTTTCCTTACATTTTTTTAGGAACAGAGTGCCTGGGCTTCAGGGCACTTCAATCTGTCCCTCTTGACTTCCTCTCATAAAAAGTGAAAAAAGTAGGTATTATGGTGATAAAAGAGAGGTGGGACAGAGGGGGTGCTCCAGGCTCTGGCTACTCTAGTCATTTAGATCCTGGTTCTCAACCTGGGGCTGTTCTGCCCCTCGAAGAGTTTGACAATGTCTGGAGACATTTTTGTGTCATCAAAACCAGAGGTGAGAGTAAGGAGTGTTACTGGCATCTAGTAGATAGAGACCAGGATGCTGCTAAACATCCCACAACACACAGAACAGCCACCCACAACAAAGAATTTTCTGGTCTAGGGACTGGATGTGACTGTCTTCCTTTTAGTTTCCTCCTCTGTTGCCAGTTTGGGTCTTCTCTGTGCATCTCTTCAGGGTACCATATCAGAAGCTGGGAGAAGGGTGTCAGACACAGCCAGCCTGTGACCCTAATCCTAGCTGTAACCCTAACCCTAACCCTAATATCAATAGTGCCAAGATTGAAAACTCCTAACTCAGAGAATGGCCCCCTTTAAATAGGGGTTGACTTAAGATCTCTTCCTATTATCTTTGGGCCTCTTTGTACAGTTCAGATGCAAAAAGTGCGCAGGTGGTGTGTAGTCCAAGAATAGAATCTTAATTTGTCTCCATCAGTGGTAACTAGTAGACATTTCATGCAAAAGTTGACTGGCTGTCTTCCTTTTAGTTTCCTCCTCTGTTGCCAGTTTGGGTCTTCTCTGTGCATCTTTTCAGGGTACAACACTGGAAACTGGGAGAAGGATGTCAGACACAGCCAGCCTGCTATCACAGTAATCCATGGGTCCCTTTTATATTTACATGTATAACTTTCATATTAAAATGCAATGAATATCAACATTATTACTTTAAATGAAATGCTTTTGTGACTATGAAACAGGGAGCAATTTCACCTAATGGGAATTCCAGGAGAGCAGATGAAATTGAACAAATTGTTTTCTTGACTGTCGACCTTAGCTTTTTCTAAGGAAAGGCTGTGAGCAATATTCTCATTTAACAGTACGTTATTGATCAGGCTCCCAGGGAAATTTGCTAGCTCTGCAATGTAGGTCAGAATCACAATTTATAAGTGACCACTGATGCTTTTTCCCTAGGAAATAACAGATTCTGCAATCAAGGACAACGCATTCTAATTTCCCCTCCTGGATCTCAAGAGCATCTCTTGAGCCTCATTTTCATTAAGATATAAATTGTACTACAAGTGTGTGAGAAACACGATTAGAAGGAAAAGGCTCACAGAGCCAATGACAGTTTTGTTTTATTTCTGTTTAATCAGACAACAAAAATTGTACAGGAAAATACCCGTATTCTCTCTCTACCTCTACCCTGAATAGCAAAATTCTTTATAAAACACATCTTATTTATCAGGCATTATTGAGAAATTAGGTATTTCATGTCAGTAAACTTTCCGGGTAAATGAAACTTAGCTTTTAAGCAGGAAAACTCATTTTTTAAAAGCATGAAATCTTATCTAGTCTCTGTCAATAAAAATTTTACTCGTGCTTTAGAGCACCATCTCTTCCTTCATGAGAAATTTCTCTTATTGACCTGGTCAAAAAGAATCTCTTCTACTTAGCATTGCTGCTGAATTTTAATTGTGTTTCCATATGTTACACCTATATTGAGGGTCACTCCAAGAACATGTAAATAAAATAAATGAGTTTGCTCCCTTGGATAAATAAGCTATCAAACCAACACATGATGGACAAAAAGGGAGATCGAGAAAGACACTTTGAAGAGGATTAAATGAGTTAATGTATTTAAAGCACGTGGAACTGTGCCTGGCACGTAATAAGCCCTAAATAAACATCACTGACTATAATTATTGATTTTATTATTAGAGTTAAATAACATGGATTGTTCCCAAAGAATAATACTTGATTGTAGTGGAATATAATGTACCCATCAGATGGAGGACTGTCCTTCCTTGAGAGACCAGAAAAAAGAGAATGCTAGAGGAAAATACTGGCTGGACCCAGTCCAGCAGTGTCTGAGAGAGGATGTCTTTGCCAAGGAGACATCTGTTGACCAGGAGCAGGTACATCTCATATTGTGGAGGTGGTGATACGAGTAAATATCTCCACTCTTTCTCTGTTTTCTCATTTCAAGTTCATTGATCAAGAATATAAATCAGTTTTCCCAGTTGAGAGGCTTAATAGAGACTACATGCCCAGTGGACTGCAATCTAGATATATTTTCTTAAAACCTGGACTAGCTGGCATTTAAATGATAATTTAGCTTTCTGTATGGGGTATCCATGGACAGAAGGTAACAGTTCGAGGGCAGGTCTGGACTCTTTGGCACATCTGTTTTTCCTGTGCATTAATAAACTGGGTTTGTACTTCAGGCTCCATAAGTTTGGTTATTGTGAATCTATTCCTGGAAATTGAATCTACTCAGTAAGTAAGCAACAAGTTGGGTTTCTGAGTCAGCCTTTTGGCTGGGAAGAATTCACTAAGGCATCCCAGAGATAGCATAACCTCTCTTCACCTTGCCAAGAAGCACAAGCCATTACTTCTACAAATTCAGCTATCTTTAAGGCATTATTTGTGTTGCCTTATATTACAACTATTTATATACTTAATCACATTCAATTATAAATTCCATGAACACGATAATCATTCATTTTTACCATCTCCCATGATATTTAATATATGAAGTGTTGATGAGAAGATAGAAATGAATATTTTTTATATATTCTTAGAAGGCATGCCAATTGGAAAAAATTTGTAGGGAAGAATTAGGCAGTACTAATCAAACTTTCATATGTGCATACTCTTTGACCAATTGTAACTCTCAAAGTCTACTTTAGAGAAAAACTTGCAAGCATGCATAAAGAGATGTGTATAGGCTATGTTTTAGCACTGTTTATAATCATAAGAGAATTGAAACAGTCTACATGTTCATTAATAGAATGAATAAATAATCCATTGCATATCTGTCCTATTGAATACTAATCAGAAAATTAAAACAATGAGGAATTCTAATGTTCTATCATGAAAAAAATTCTAACGCATATTGTTGGGGGGGAATAACAACACACACACACACAAATAAGGATTACATGGTACATAGACAAAAAAAATCATGACATGATACCATATGTCTTCTCTGAGTACATTTACATATATATAGATGTGTAGGAAAATATGTAGGGGTACACGCCAGATTGATAACTGTGAACAGCCCTATGGAAAGGAAAAGATATATCTGAGTTTGGGATTATAAAATTATTTGTAATGTTTTAATTTTTTAACAATAAGAATGTATTCATATTTTAACTATGTGAATATAATTTGTTTTAAAAAATTATTAATACTAAACAGCACAAGGGCAAACAAATAGATGGAGAAACTTCATAGATAAACCTAGGAGAAAAAAATCTATAAAGACGACAATACCTCCAAAATTAATCTGTAAAGTTAAAGTACTCAAAATAAAAATCCTAGCTATTGGGTTTCTCTGGTGGCGCAGTGGTTGAGAGTCCACCTGCCGATGCAGGGGACACGGGTTAGTGCCCTGGTCCGGGAAGATCCCACATGCCGCGGAGCGGCTGGGCCCATAAGCCATGGCCGCTGAGCCTGCACGTCCGGAGCCTGTGCTCCGCAACGGGAGAGGCCGCAACGGTGAGAGGCCCACGTACCACAAAAAAAAAAAAAAAAAATCCTAGCTATTTTTGGAAATTTATAAAAGAATTCTATGAGGAAGAAAACTTATTTTGAAATAAATGAATGACATTCATAGCATATATCATGGAACTGGAATTTTATTTGTGTACAAGAGTTTTTTAATAAATTTTACTTTAAGGATTCTGCTGAAGTTCAAATCAATGTTACAATTAAAATCAAAAGGCAATGAAGATTAATGTGTTTCTGAGTTGACTACTTACTTGTCTTTTACTTTTTTATTGTGGTTTATTTAACATGCACACATTCAGGTGTATAGATCATAGGTATGCAGCTCAAAGAAATATCACAAAGTAAAGAAACCCAGGTCCAGAAACAGAAGGTCAACAGCACCCAGAAACTCCCCTCCTGCCGTTTCCATCATTTGCCCCTCTACTCCCCAAGATCAACCACCATCATGACTTCTGATACCACAAGCTTAATTTTGTCTTTTCTGAACATTACAAAAATAGATACCATACAGTATGCTTTACTTTATGCCTTGCTTTCTTTATTGAATTATGCTTTGAGATTCAAGCCTATTGTTTCCTGAACCCCACAGCTCATTTTCAACTCTGTACAATGTCCCATTGTGGGCTAATGGACCACCTCTTGGTCATCCCTTTCACTGTTGATGGACCTGCCTTGCTTCCAGTTCTACTTTTTCAAACAAGACCGAGCAACAAACACTCTCACACACTGGTGGTGAAAGTAAATTTAACCACTTTGGGTAATGGTTTGGCCTCATCTATCAAAGTTGAACGTACTATTCCTTATTATCCAGAAATGTTGCTCCAAGTACATACCCAAAATAAATGCATGCCCTTGTTTACCAAAATAAAGGTACAAGGAGTGTTCCTAGCAGCGTTTTTCTTATTTTATTTTTATTATAAACATGGCAATTACTACACTTGTCATGTGAGTTTGAGATAAATGGGATAAATATAATGGATATATTTATATTTAGAAACCCTGCTTGAGATGCTGTGAAACGGTGTTTTACACCCTATGTGACTTAGCTAAATAAAACCGATCTAGAAATGAATCTAATTATTAAACTTCAGCTTGCTGGAAATAATACCTTATGCAGGAGTGTCACCTGTCAACCTTGCCATTGTGCTACTTTGTTTAAAAGTGCTAGATACCTATCAGTTCACAGTCTGCATGGCTCTTGGAACTAAGATTTTATTTCATCATGAGCTTGGGTATTACAGCGAGTTTTCCATTTAATACAATAATTAGCTTCACTAATGATTTAATTGTCATCTTAAATTACTGTTAACTGAACCTGAAATCTACTTCATTAACTTTAAAAATATAAGTCCATTGCTAAATTGAATTTAGAATGTCAGCAGCTAAAATAACAAAGAAGAAATATATTCACTCTGTGGTTTTCAAACTTCCTGTTCCACAGAAGATTATTTTAAAGGCAGAAATAACTCCATATGTTATATGGCCTAAAACAATAACTTAGAGAACATCTTCTTTTTAATGACATTTTTAATCAAATCACAAACTGAGCACCAAGAAAAAAATCTATTAGCATAGAGAAATTATTTCTCAATATTTGAAACATTATGAAATGCAAAGACATCCCTTATTAAGTTAAAATGTCAAGTATATAACAAAAGGTAGTTTTACAAATTTACATTTAATAGCAAAATAATCAAAATTATTTGGAGATGGCGATTTATCAAAATAAATTCATGGTGTAGGCTATTCTGGTTTTATTTAAGACTTTGAAAATTAATTTAAATGGAGATTTTCCAAAAGTCCCAGAAATTCCACTCCTCCAAAAAAAATTTCCACCATGAGAAATGAAAACACATGTCCACACAAAGTTGTGTATGGTAATGTCTTAAGCAGCTTTACTTATAATAAGCAAAAGTGGAAATAACCCATATATCTGTCAACCGATGAATAATAAACAAAATATAGTATACCCATATAATAGAATACTATTCAGTAGCAAAAAGCAATGAGGTACTGATACATACTAAAGCATGGATAGGCCTCCAAAACATTACACTATGTGAAAGAAACAAGACATGAAAGATCACATACTGTATGATTCCATTCATGCAAAATGTCCAGCAAAAGAAAAGGTATAGACACAAAGTGGATTCATGGCTGTCGAGGTGAGAAAGACAAGTGACAGCTAGTGGACACAAAGTTTGTGTGATAGAAAGTTCTATAATGAGAATGCAATGATGGTTGCACTGCCCGGTAAATATACTAAAAATTACTGAATTATTCACTGAAACTGCGTTAAGTTTATGGTACCTAAATTATGCCTCAATAAAGCTGTTTTTAAAAATAAGATTTTATTCTGGAAATGAGCCAGGGTCTTATGGATTCGTTGCAGTTTGACATCGGTACATGTGAGGCCTTTCTGTCTGTCTTCTCAAAAGTTCCCGTGTCGCTACAGATGGCCAAAAAGTACATGAAAAGATGCTCAACATCACTAATTATCAGAGAAATGCAAATCAAAACTACAATGAGGTATCACCTCACACCAGTCAGAATGGGCATCATCAGAAAATCTGCAAACAACAAATGCTAGAGAGGGTGTGGAGAAAAGGGAACCCACTTGCACTGTTGGTGGGAATGTAAACTGATACAGCCACTATGGAGAACAGTATGGAGGTTCCTTAAAAAACTAAAAATAGAATTACTATATGACCCAGCAATTCGACTCCTGGGCATATATCTGGAGAAAACCAGAATCTGAAAGGATGCATGCACCCCAGTGTTCATTACAGCAGTATTTACAATAACCAGGACCTAAAGCAACCTAAATGCCTATCAACAGATGAATGGGTAAAGAAGATGCAGTATATATATACAATGGAATATCACTCAGCCATAAAAAAGAACAAAATAATGCCGTTTGTAGCAACATGGATGGACCTAGAGATTATCATGCTAAGTGAAGTAAGTCAGACAGAGATAGACAAATATATGATATCACTCATATGTAGAATCTAATTTTAAAAATGATACAAATGAACTTATTTACAAAACAAAAAGACTTACAGATATCAAAAACAAACTTATGGTTACCAAAGGGGAAAGGTGGGGGAGGGATAAATCAGGAGCTTGGCATTAACATACACACACTATTATGTATAAAATAGATAACAAACAAGGACCTACTATGTAGCACAGGGAACTCTACTCAATACTCTGTGATAATGGAATATTACTCAACCATAAAAAGGAACAAAACTGGGTCATTTGTAGAGATGTGGATGGACATAGAGTCTGTCATGCAGAGTGAAGTAAGCCAGAAAGAGAAAAAATATATATTAATGCATATATGTGAAATCTAGAAAAATGGTACAGATGAACCTATTTGCAGGGCAGGAATAGAGACACAGATGTAGAGAACAGATTTGTGGACACAGGCGGGGAAGGGGAGGGTGGGACGAACTGGGAGATTAGGTTTGACATAAATACACTACCATGTGCAAAATAGCTAGTGGGAACCTGCTGTATAGCACAGGGAGCTCAGCTCGGTGCTCTGTGACAACCTAAATGGCTGGGATGGGGGGGGAGGTCCAAGAGGGAGGGGATATAGGTATACATATAGCCGATTCACTTCATTGTACAGCAGAAACTAACACAACATTGTAAAGCAATTATACTCCAATAAAAAATAGATAGATAAACACAATTAAAAAATTACTGTGATAATCTGTATGAGAAAAGAATCTAAAAAAGAATGTATATATGTGTGTATATATATATATATGTGTGTGTGTGTGTGTGTATAACTGAATCACTTTGCTGTACACCTGAAACTAAGACAACATTGTAAATCAACTATACTCTAATAAAATTTTTTTTAAGTTCTAATGTTGCATCATCTGCATTTCCATAAAGCTCACTGTGCAAAGGATCATAAAACATATTAAAAATGTAAAGCTATTCCATTAGCTGATAGAATAAGGAATCAAACAGATTCAAGGAGGTATTTATAAACTAATATAACTTTTTTAAAAATACACCCAGGGGACACAGAATTAACAGAATTGTTCGTGAGGATTTTTTTTTCATTACCTCCTTCTTCACCCTCAAGTCCCTTCTCCATTCAGGATCCAGAGTAAATTATTTTTAAACCTAAATCAAATCGCACCACTGCCCTGTTAAAAGCCTTCAGCAATAAGAACAATCTTTACCTCACTCCTTACCCCAGTCCGTAAGACTGCTATGTTGTCACCTTTGTCTACTCTCCGGATTCAGTTCATATCGTGTTGCTCACGCCTAAATAAACACCAGCCACACTGGGCTTCTTTGCTGTCCTAAAAACTCCACGTTTGTTCCAGCCTCAGAGTCTTTGCACTGGCTATGCCTTGAAAGGCAGCAAAGCACAGAGGTTAAGTGTACAGACTGTGGTCCCATATTGCCTGGTTTTCTGTTTAAATATTAACAGTGTGACTTTGGATGAGTTATTTAATTTCCTTGCACCTCATTTCCTCATCTGTATAATGGGAATAATAACTGCACATACATCACAGGGTTTTTAGAGGATTCAGTGAAATAATGTTTGAAAAATGCTTAGAAGAGCTTTTATATAAAATCTTATTCCAAATTGTCTTCATGAAATGATCTTTCTTCCACAGATCTTTTCAGAGAAGGCCTCTTATTAAAAACCCGGTTCAGGGACTTCCCTGGTGATCCAGTGCATAAGACGCCGAGCTTCTACTGCAGGGGGCGTGAGTTCAATCCCTGGTCAGGGAACTAAGATCACACATGCCGCGCAGCAGAGCCAACAAAAAAAGGCAAACTTGGTTCAAATGTCATTAAGTAATTTCCAGCCCCATTTATTCAATACATATTTATGAAATGCTTGCTATGTGCCAGACACTTTTTGGGTACCATGAAGAAAACAAAGATCCCTGCCTTTGTGTGTGGAGTTGACTTTCTCATGGGACAAGACAGATGATAAAGGATAACCACAGCAAATATAGCATACGTTAGAAACAATAGATTGTCAGAAGCTGTGGGAGAAAGAAAACAGAGCCCAGGGTACAGGAGAGAGGCAGCTCAGGAGTTGGAGTGGGAAGGAGCATCCTCTGGGTGGTCAGGGACACAGAAAGGTAGCATAGAAGCAAAGAGTTGACAGAGTCAAAGGAAAGCAGAGGTTTTGTGTAGGAAGCGCACTCCACACCGTGGGAACAGCCAGAGCAGAGGCCCCGAGGCTGCAGAGTGCCTGGTGGGTCTGAGGACCTGCTGGGGGCCGCAGGCTCTGGAGGAGGGGCAGCAAGGGGGGTGGAACCGTGGCCAGAGAGGGAAGTCAGGGTGGGCCGTGTAAGACATTGCCTTCTTCTCTCAGTGCCAGATGGATGCTAAAAGACCCCCACCATCCCCGACTCCTGACCCCTGAAACAGTAAGGTGTAAATGTGTGCTGGTTTAAGCCACTAGTTTATAGTAATTTGCTACCCAGCCACAGAAAACGAAGGGTGAGCCACTGAAGTGTTTTAAGCAGAGGAGTTGGGTGATCTAACTTGTGTTTTAAAAAGACTACTCTGGTTGTTGCATGGAGAATAGACTAAAAGAGGCTGAATTAGAAAACCATTGCAATAGTCCAGGCAAGACATGATGGGGCTTGTACTAGGCTGTGAGGTCATGAGAAGTAGTCATATTTTCTCTTTCTCATAGATCGTCTACCTAAATTTTCATAACTTTTTACTTCTTCGCTATAACCTCTTTCCTTCCCCAACCCACTCCTAAAAGAATGAAAGTCCTGTGATGACAAGTACCTTGTCCAACCTGTGCATCACTTTAACCACTGCATCTAAAGCACATGGTGGGGATTAAATGAATGTTTGTGGAATGAGTAAGTTGAAGAATGAATGAGTAAATGAAATGAATGAATATGAGTTCAAATCCACTTTTTATCCTTTGTGCAGTATAAGCGTGATTTTAATATATGATAAGTGAGACATTTCAGATTAATGAAAGGATTTTAAAAGCTGTTATTTGGGGCTTCCCTGGTGGCGCAGTGGTTAAGAATCTGCCTGCCAATGCAGGGGACAGGGGTTTCAGAGCTGGTCCAGGAAGGTCCCACATGCTGCAGAGCAACTAAGCCCGTGCGCCACAATTACTGAGCCTGCGCTCTAGAGCCCGCGAGCCACAACTACTGAGCCCGCATGCCCAGAGCCCATGCTCTGCAACGAGAAGCCACCGCAATGAGAAGCCCGTGCACCACAACAAAGAGTAGCCCCCGCTCACCGCAACTAGAGAAAGCCCGCGCGCAGCAACGAAGACCCAATGAAGCCAAAAATCAATAAATTAAATAAATTTTTTAAAAAAGAGCTTAAAACCTGTTATTTGAATAGCTGACAACTTAAAACAAAAACTAGATACTTAGCTCATACTACACACTAAAATAGAAGGCAAATGGTTTAAGGGTTTAATATAAAAAAATCCTAAAAAAACAAAGAAAAATACTTGAGTATTTTAATGTGGAAAAGGACTCTCCAAAGGCAGAAACTACTAAAAAAAGATTAATAGGTCTTGATAACACAAAAATTCTTTTTTTTTTTTTTCTTTGTGGTACGTGGGCCTCTCACTGTTGTGGCCTCTCCCGTTGTGGAGCACAGGCTCCGGACGCACAGGCTCAGCGGCCATGGCTCACGGGCCCAGCCACTCCGCGGCATGTGGGATCTTCCCGGACCGGGGCACGAACCCGTATCCCCTGCATCGGCAGGCGGACGCTCAACCACTGCGCCACCAGGGAAGCCCCACAAAAATTCTTAACTTCTGCACAGCAAAATCATTATAAACAAAATTTAAAACCCAAGAACAAACTCAAACAAACATACCAAAGAAATCACTACATATGGGATATGACACTTACAAATATATACAGGAAAAAATCCCCCATAGAAACATTTGGCAAAAGTATGGGAATAAAAATTTTAAATCAAAACATATAAATGTTCAATAAGCATAAGAAACATTCAACCTGACTATAAATCACACATATGCAAATTAAAGCATAGATGCAAATTAAACACTTTTCACCTTATCAAATAGGTATTGATTTCTTTTACTATAAATACCTATGTTGGCCAAGTCACTGGTTAGTGGGCAGTGTCATCCACTCTGCTCACATGAGTATGAATTGATACACTATTTCAAGAAATGAGTAGTAGCATGCTGCCAATACCTTTAACATGTCCATAGCCATTGACCTCCTAATTCTACTTACTATAAAGAAAGTATCCAAGATGCACACAGATGTGTATGTCAACACAATGGAACACTAGATAGACAAAAATATAATCATTATAGGAGAGATATTCATTGTATTGAAAAATGTTCTCAATGCACTAAATTGTTAAATGAAGAAAAAAGTTATAAAGCAGATTATACAGAAAGTTCCCAATTTTTAAAATGTATATATACAATTTTTATTGTTGTGGTGATTACATGAATATATACATGTGATTAAAATGACAGAACTATACACACGCAGTGCACCAATGTCAGTTCCCTGGATTTGGGTGTTATACCATAGTTGTATAAGATGTGACCATTGGGCGTAACCAGGTAAGGATACACAGGACAGATCTATACTATTTGGGTTAATTTCTTATGACTCTATAATGGTCTCAAGACAGGAAGATTTTTCCCCTGAACATATACTTTTTAGAATACAGAGAAATACAACAAACTGCTAACAGTGGTTTCCACTGATTTATAAGATTTGGGTGATTTTGATTTTCATCCCACTTTTAAAACTTTTCATCAATGAGCAAAGATTAGTCTTATAATCAGAAAATGTTATTATATTGTTTTAAATAACATAAAAGCCTAAAGATGTCCCAAGAATTAAAACCTTTTTTTGAGTATGTATGTATGTGTGTGAGGGTACATATATACACATGGTATACACATGAGGAAAGATGGATGAATGGATGATAGATAGATAAATAGATAAATAGATGATAGATAGATAGATATGGGTGACAGATAGATAGATATAGATAGACAGATACATAGATAGATACATAGATATGGGTGATAGGTAGATAGATACAGGTGATATAGATAGATAGATATAGATGATAGATATAGATAGATAGACAGATAGATAGGGAGATAGAGATATAGATAAACAGATATGGCCATTTACAAAATTTATCAGATAGTGGAATGGATTATCACAAAAACATTTCTGTTAATGTAAGGAGTATGAATACGTGAGCCACAGAGTTTTCATATTAGTGTTTAGTGACCATGTTGTTAAATAAATTCAGTTAATAATCAGCCCTTTATATTTATGTAATTTTGTATTACATGTTATATTGTGGTCAACTGCAAATATAGATGTTAACACCAAAAAACGTCAATTACAAATGTCATAAAATGGTCTTGTTTCGTCTCCCTTCTCCCCATCAGTGCAGTGTCCTTGACCGGTTTCCTTCTCCTTGATACCCCTCACCCCCAACACAAGGATTGTGATGAAATAGTTTGCAATGGAAAAAAAAACAAAGTTTGCATCTGGTATCTCCTTGTTAGCGTCTGTGGTTGTGGGCAAGTCTCATCCTCTCTGAGCTTCAGTTACCTCCTCTGTAAGATGGAAATACTAATACCTACTGACGGAGTGGTCAGGAGCATTAACTGAGAAGATACAGGCAAAGTGGACGAGTAGGTTCTCAGTAGCAGATGTGAGTACCTGCCTTTCTCTTTGTCCACTTACTGCCCATTTCTTTACTTCTTAGTGTCAACTCTTTGAAGCCCTTATTTTCTGAGAAAACACGTGGATAAAAAAGGTTGCAGAGACGAGGGCACTCATTTTCTCAGCAAGCTCCTATTTTAAGACTTAAGCTCACGTCTTTGGGGGGAGGGGGGATAGGGTAGGGCGAGAGAATGGAGGAGGGAAGAGACTGATAATTTTTTGTTACCACTAAGAGTCCAGTGCTGTGTGAAAGACAGCCTCTCCCTCGTAGAAGTTACTGAAGATCCAGTTTTACTGAACAAATCAGGAGTACATGTCTCTAGAAGAACTCCCCAGAACTTTAAAAGAAAGCTAAGAGGGCTTCCCTGGTGGCGCAGTGGTTGAGAGTCCGCCTGCCAATGCAGGGGACACGGGTTCATGCCCCGGTCCAGGAAGATCCCACATGCCGCGGAGCAGCTGGGACCGTGAGCCATGGCCGCTGAGCCTGCGCATCCGGAGCCTGCGCTCCACAATGGGAGAGGCCACAGCAGTGAGAAGCCCGCGTACCTCAAAAAAAAAAAAGAAAGAAAGAAAGCTAAGAGAAATTCTATTCTAATCTTCAAGGCACTATTTCTTCCCCATGTCATTTTTAATGCTGCTGAATGTCATCATGCAATGACTTTAGTAGAAGACGACTTTTCAAAATGGCAGTTTCTCAACTTTCCCCAAGAATTCATCTTATATTTCAAAAGGCCTGGTCAAGCTCTTGTCTCAGTCAGACTAATACATGGTCTCAGACTTAGCAGTTTCGAAGAGGGCGATGGGGAATGAAAGGGCTTGATTTGGCCCTACAACATAGCACAGCCTTAAATCTTAAGAGCCTTCACGTCCTGGGTTCGCCTCCTCTGCTTTTGAACATTGCCACAGACTGAGCGTTTCACACCGAGGTCATCCAGCCCTAGTTTCCAGCTGACCTTCAAAGCCTCTTCAGGACAGCCCACCGTGGTCATTCCCAACATGCAAAGAAATAACTGCAATGTGTGTGCTCCATAAATAACCATAAGTGAGAAATGAAATCGGCCCGTCTTACATCTGACTCACAATGCAGCAAGCTCAGGGGTCTTTGGTCTGCTGGTCTCATTATATAATAACCCCTCTGGTTCGGAGGTGCATGTATATCAGTGGTTGAGCTGTTCGTCTTTTACCATTTTGTCATCTCTCAGTCCTAATCTAAGTGTATGGAATAGATTCTGCAGGGTCAAGCAGGTAGGACTAAATTTTTAAACGTGCACTTATTTAGGTAGAAATCTCTAGTGTTTCATTGTAGTGGGCATTTGTTTCCATGTTCTGAGCCTGGTTGTTCCACTTTATCCCTCACCCTTGGAGCTGCCAATGTTTCCAGAAAACTCCTTTTCTGGGAAATTTAGCCAGTCTGTTCTGTTGTTTGCAAGCAAGAACCCTGAGCGATATACTCTTTAAGACGGCGCAATACACTCTCATAATCTAAGATAATAGCAAGAAAAATATCTGGAGAACTTTAGGTAATGTGAGTACTAAAAAAAGTATACTTGAAAGAAAAATGTTAATGAAATACTATTGGGGGTAAAACAATTTACCAAACAGTATGTATAGTCCCATTTTTGCAAAAGAAAAACATATGGGTATATTTACTTGTCACAAAAGACTAACCAGATACATACCAAAATGTTAAGAGGATGATCTTCATGAGAAGGGTGTGCCCCTGATACTCATTTAATTCTTTTAGCCTCTCCATACTTGCTGTATTTTCTACAATGAACATGTATTCCTTTTGCAATATAAAAAAATGATCAATGTTATTTTAAGAAATGCATGCTCCAGGATGAACTTACAGAATAATTAGGGGTTAGTTACTGATTGAAAACTACGTGGGCAATTAATGAAATGTTATTCCAAAGACCTGCCTTTGTAAAGGCTCTTGAATCTTAATGTACCACTGGAGTGTCTCACCTATTGTTACCCAATCCTCACAAACTAAACATGTACAAGTAGGTCATGTTGTTCATCATTACTCATAAAGATGAATCACGGAATATGGCTCATGCTACTAAGAGTCTGTAGTTAAACATACAATCAATCTACATATTCAAGTATCCACGCTATTTTGAGGTTATTTTTAATGATTTTTTTAATGTTTACTACATTGGCTTGGTATTTGAGCAGTTATTTCTTCTTCATCTCAGTTAAAACAATGCATTATAACTGCTTGTACATAAGCTAGAGAAGAATACGGATAAAGGAAATTAACAAAGTATTAGCTAATTTAGCTAAAAGGCAATTTTAAAATAAGAATTTTTCAGTAACTTTCAAAGCTTGTGGGTTAAATTTAAACTTTGTCCATATTTTAAAAGACTGCGCCATTACAAGGCATGATAATTTCTTCACCTCTCAGTTCCTCTCCTGCTAAATTCTTTAGAAACATGAGTCTGGTGGGTTTTTTTTTTTTTTTTTGCGGTACGCGGGCCTCTCACTGCTGTGGCCTCTCCCGTTGTGGAGCACAGGCTCCGGACGCGTAGGCTCAGCGGCCATGGCTCACGGGCCCAGCCGCTCCGCGGCATGTGGGATCATCCCGGACCGGGGCACGAACCCATGTCCCCTGCATCGGCAGGCGGACTCTCAACCACTGCGCCACCAGGGAAGCCCCTCAGGACTTCTTGATCTCAGGACTTCTTTACACATTAATAATTATCCAGGACTCCAGAAAGCTTTTTGTTCATGTGGGTAAATATTTTTCAAAATTTACCATATTTGAAATTAAAATAGAAAAATCTGAAATATCGATTTATTCATTTATAAATAAACAATAACAAACTCATTATGTTACCATAAATAACAGGTTTTATGAAAAATAACTCTATTTTCCAAAACAAAATAAGTAGTGAGAGAATAGTGTTGCTTCACATTTTTGCAAATCTCTTTAACATTTGGCTTAATTGATGAGAACTGGATCATCCCATCTGCTCCTGCGTCCACTCTGTTGCACTATCACGCATCATTTAGTCTCTCAAAAAACTCCACTGCAGGGCCTCCCTGGTGGCGCAGTGGTTGAGAGTCCGCCTGCCGATGCAGGGGATACGGGTTCGTGCCCCGGTCTGGGAGGATCCCATATGCCGCGGAGCGGCTGGGCCCGTGGGCCATGGCCGCTGGGCCTGCGCGTCCGGAGCCTGTGCTCCGCAACGGGAGAGGCCACAACAGTGAGAGGCCCGCATACCGCAAAAAAAAAAAAAAAAAAAAAAAAAAAAAACTCCACTGCATACTCATGAGAAAACGAAGGTGAAAAAAGCAAATAACATCTTAGTATAGTTATGAAAATAGTTTTGACTTCAGGGGCCTTCTGAAAAGATCTCAGGGAGCCCACTCCCCTGGGCTCCCCAAGCCACCAGAGACATAAATGAATTAATGTCATTTCATGGTTGTACTGGAGCTAAATCTGATATCTAACTCATGGCCCTGAATGTTTTCTGGGTCAAGGGTTTCTTTCCTGGTGGCAGCTGTTTACCTTTTAAGCCACAGCAATGGATAAAGGTCTCCTTGGAACTTGCATTAAGATGCAAAGAGATTTGCGCTGCCTCCCCAGTTTTCAGCTAGGACAAGAATCAGGGCCACATGTATAGTAGACCCTCTTTTTGGGCAATTCCCAACTCTATCCCTCTATCTCAGAAAAAGACTAAAGCAGTGTTTGTCCCTAAATAACTGAAGGATCCCAGATATTCCTAAGGAAAGGAACACCTTCCATCCCCACCATAAATTATCCCAAAGACAGCTCCTGAGGCTACATTCACTTTCCCACTAGTCTTCAAAGGTGAATGTAGGTTAAGATATAACTACTAATGGTTTGGTCAGTCATCTTCTGCATGCCATGCAAGGTGCTAACCACTTGATATGCATTTTCTTATTTAATGCAAGGAGGATTTCTACCTTCCTCTATGAAATATTACAATTTGATGAAAACATTTTACCGGCCATACTTTAATGCAGTAATTGTTCCAATGATCCATCACGGTCAGTCATCTAAGCTAGAAGATTGAAATAAAAAAAATAAGTATAGAAAGTAAGTATGGAAGAAACCCTTGTTTCTATTTTCCAGTCACAGATTACCTGATGCCCTCCCAATCCATCCAGAAAATATACTGACTGATGCCAATGGTACATTAGCCATGACCAGTACATACACACACCCTACATAATGACAGGGATTACACCCAGCCGAGTTGTATTTTACTAAGAGTCAGTTAAGTTTGTCTCCAAATTATTAATGCCAGTTGGAATTGTTATTATAATTATGTCATTTAATTGAATATTCTATAAACTGATAAGTATGAGGGTGAAAAAAGTCATTTATACAAAATCTCAGCTGAATGCTTGTGAAAAGTTTTAATAAAGGCAAGTCCCTTAAAAATACTAGAGTCGAATCAAATGGGTGTAACAATTTTTAAAGGACTGGAGGAAAAAATAGAATGTTAGATGGATTCTACTCTCAAATTTCTCTAAAAATGACTTTAATATCTCGTTCCAAAAATTGAAAATCATAGATGATTCATAATGGGTGAATTTTATACAAGGAAGACAAAATGGCACTTAAGTCAACAAACTCAAACTCCAAGAAAAGAATTTTGCCTTACATTAAAAGATTAATAAGTGAATATCCATTTACATTCTAAATAAAAATAAGATGTTTGTTATATATGTAACTTTTTAAAAATGGTTCTCCTTAGCCAACAAAGTACTCAAAAATGAGTACTTCTTACACAATCATGACATTTGCATCCTTGCAAGTATACTAAAATGTGTAACTTTGATTCAGAAGAGGGCTTGTTCATAATGCAATTAAAAACTAAACAAGTTGGTCCCAATTAAGTGCTAGTATTGATTGCACTATTGTACATTATAGCATTTATTAGAGATGCTATAAAAATCCAGAAAGCACGCACCATGCTGTGCTGAAGTCATCAGGAAGGCTTCATGAAGGGGGTGGGATACAAACTAGATCTTTAGGATTGATGAGGAGTAGTTCGTCTTCTGTAATGTGTGACCAAATGATAAGATGAATTCAATGAGTTGCTCGTGACCATTAGTGGATTCCTTTTCTGTCACCACTTACCTTCCCATTGCTCTATATTCCTCCCAACCCCGCCAAAATCTAGCAACATACTTTATGGTCACTGCTTGCTTATTTCACCTTTGGCTTTCCCAAATTTCCACCTGATTGTTTTCTCTGTGAAAATCTCCCTTCCTTATATCTTTAATAACTTTGACTTTGCCAATACCAGAAGCCTCGATCTTTAGTCATTCTGCAACTTGGACATCTTTTTCCTAACCTTTATTGCTTTTTTTCCCCACTATTATAAAAAGATGTAAGTAGCAGAATGACTGTCCTAAACATTTTATGATATAAATATAAAGAAAATAAAAATCACAAATTACTCTAGAATATTCTATTTTTACAGAAGTAGTCCCTGAATCTACACCCCTGAGCCTCTTGAGTTCAAAAAAAATTTTTAAATGTTGTCTCTTCATGTTCTTCTCACGTCATCACCTGTCATGTTCTTTTCCTGGCTGTTCAAAGGGCTGGCTCCTTCCCTCCCTTCAAATGCCAGGGTATGGATAAGTATCACCTCCTGAGAGAGGCTTTGTGCAACCCGCCAGCATGTTACCCCCACAATTAAAACTGTTATCATTTTTTGAACTCCTCCTATGTACCAAGAAGCAGTAAGCATTTTCTAGTATTTCTTATCCATAGAACAAGCATACAAAGCAGGCATTACCCTGATTTTACAGAGGAGGAAACTGAGGCATAGGTGAAGTCACTTTGCCAAGATCTCCCAGCTACTAAGCAAAGAGGAAGAGTTGGAATCAGGTCTGACTCCCCAGATATACATACTTTCTGCCCTGTCTCCGAGAGTCATATTTTGATAGCGCAGAGCTAGGCATTCATGCATCCATTGACATGGGAAAGTAGGATGAATTCATTTTGTAATCATCAAACTAATTCAAAACAGTTACACAACCATCTAAGTAAACTTGTAAGGGAAATACAAAATTTATAAAATGAAAGCTTTCTACCTTTGAAATGCATAAGATACTGACAATAATCCATTGTCACCTACCTTTTAAGTTTTGCCATTTTTCTGACATTTAGGGAGTTCAAAACAAATTTTTCTGGAAAAAGGCAAAAACTTCATGCATGTTTACTAAATCCTAAGGCAGCCAGAATTTTCCCTTCTCATTGATCCATTGCAGACTTTTAAAATCATTATTCTCTTCTACTATATCAAAATTAATTGGGCCAAGTCCAGTAGTTAAGGACTTTGCAGCACGCTTGCCTTCATGCATCCACATGAAAGTAGGTGGAATTCGCGTTCATAGCACTTATAAGAGAGATATATTCCCTCACTTGGAGCTAATGTCCAAAGTGCGAATCCATAACCTCCTCCATAGACTTGCCTCTTTTTCACAGTTAACCAGTCATATTGTCTTATCATCCACTGGAAATGCTCTAATAAAATTATACCCCCTAATGATAAGAAGAGCTGGAGCCAATACCAGTCCTCCAAAATTATACAATAATTTGGTGTAAAAATGGTGACACAACGTTTGCTCATATGAAATAACCCAAAAGGAAAAAATCATTAAAATTAAGCCATGGACAATTTCCCAATACAACCATTCACAGAAATATTCATGATATTTAAATTTGCAAAATTCCTTTCTCTAGTTAGAACAGCTAAACTATTTCTTTTTTTTTTCTTTTTTTTTTTTTTTTTTTTGCGGTATGCGAGGCTCTCACTCTTGTGGCCTCTCCTGTTGCGGAGCACAGGCTCCAGACACGCAGGTTCAGTGGCCACGGCTCATGGGCCCAGCTGCTCTGAGGCATGTGGGATCTTCCCGGACCGGGGCACGAACCCGTGTCCCCTGCATCAGCAGGCGGACTCTCAACCACTGCGCCACCAGGGAAGCTCTAAACTATTTCTAAATAAACATTAAACTCATATTAAAAGAGTAAACTATTTAAAAATTAAATAATGGCCATACTCAGACATAGTAAAATTGACACATTTTTTAAAAAATCAATTACTTAGTGTTTTTATTCTACTCAGTTGAAAACCAAGATTATTATCCCTTTTATGTTTTATATTTTTTTTCAAAGAACAGTTAACATGTTTAAGTAAAGGATCACAGGGAGGGGCAAATACAGTAGAATATAAGAAATCATTGTGAAAAATAAATCATTTTACTCCTTTCCCAAATAAAAGTAATAGTGAAAGCCTATAACTTTATTTGCACAGATTCAATTATATAATAGTCCAACTTTGGCTAATGTCAACATTGTCCAGTGAGTCTTAGCATTAGAAACTACCGCTCAGTTCTACAAGCTGCTGTGTGTAAGACCTGAGCTACGCGAGGCACAGCAAGGCATGGCATGCACAGATAAAAAAACATTCTCAGGCTTCCGTGGTGGCGCAGTGGTTGAGAGTCCGCCTGCCGATGCAGGTGACACGGGTTCGTGCCCTGGTCCGGGAAGATCCCACATGCTGTGGAGCGGCTGGGCCCGTGAGCCATGGCCGCTGAGCCTGCGCGTCCGGAGCCTGTGCTCCGCAACGGGAGAGGCCACAACAGTGAGAGGCCCGTGTACTGCAAACAAACAAACAAACAAAAAAACATTCTCCCTGCCATCCAGTGGTTAAGACTACGCGCTTCCAATACAGAGGTCGCAGGATTGATCCCTGGTCGGGGAGCTAAGATCCCACATGCCACATCATGCAGCCAAAAAAAAAAAAAAAAAAAAAAGGTGTTTCTTAAATAGAACGATTCTTAACGCATGTGCACCAAAAATTATTAAGCATATAAGAGAGGCACAAAAATGCAATGAAGAAAATGAAGTGTTTATTTCAGATGAGGAAAATCAACAAAATCAAAAAGACTTAGTGTTGGATCTTCTGCTGAGAGTTTGGGTAGAGTTTCAGAGGGTGGAGAGGAGGACAGAACAGTGTGAGCACAATATGAAAACAGGAGAGAAAAGAGAGGTTACAAAGGCCTTGGGTTAGGGAAGGGACAGAGTTGGGGACACTGGCTGCACACCTAGACATGGGCAGCTTCCTCTGTAGGCATAAGGAGCGAGGAACGTGCTCATTTCTCTGTAAAACTGAGACAGGCTAGGATGTGGGACCCTTTGCTGCAGTGCTGCAAGGCTTGCACCTGAACAACAAAATACCAAGAAACTATGATGGACTAAAAATAACTGCGTACATGCGCAGTTGGGGCAAATTATGGACAACAAGATACAAAAAGACCAAAAACCCAACTGCCATTTCTGAAGAGTTAGGAGCCAAAGAAGGGCACTGCGCATGCCCCCTGCACTCAGCACCACCTAAGGGGCGGGCAAACCACCTAAGCGGCACCTCTGGCCCCACCCCTGGACACACCCCTCCCCTCACCCCATAGAAGGAACCAGCTCGCCCCCCCCCCACCCCACTAGGGCAGTGAGCAAGGGAACCTGTTGGTTGTTCTCACTCCCCTGTGCCGCAGCAGGGGACCCAGTAAAGTTTTGCCTGCATTTCTTGTCTTGGCCTCTAGTCAACTTCTATTGATTGGGGAAGGCCAAGAACCCTGGTCGGTATCAAAACCTCTGAGCAAGAGGGACAAACTCTGACTTGTCCTTGAAGAGGTCACTGCACAAATGATGTGGAGAGAGGACAGACCGGACAGGAGACTCTTGCAACAGGCAAGGGCAAAATCTAAAGAACCTAAAGGAGTACAATGAGCAAACATAAACTACTTAATCTTCCCATATTTCAGTTTATCAATTCATTGAATGCACACAATACATTTGTTTCACCTTGCAGCTGTATTCCCAATGGAAACATTAGCAATAAAAAGAAAAGCCCCTTAAACAGACACCTCACCAAAGAAGATATACACATAGCAAATAAGCATATGAAAAGATGCTCCACATCATATGTCCTCAGGGAAATGCAAATTAGAACAATGAGATACCACTACACACCTATTAGAATGCCCCAAATCTGAAACACTGTCATACACCAAATCCTGGCGAGAGCGTGGAGCAAACAGAAGTATCATTCATTGCTGGTGGGAATGCAAAACGGTACCGTCACTTTAGAAGACAGTTTGGTGGTTTCTTACAAAACTGAACATACTCTTACCATAGGATCCAGCAATCATGGTTCTCGGTATTTACCCAAAGGAGTTGAAAACTTATGTCCACATAGAAACCTGCATGTGGATGTTTATAGCAGCTACTTTCATAATTGCCAAAGCCTGGAAGCAACCAAGATTTCCTTTAGTAGGTAAATGGATAAATAAACTGTGGTCCACCCAGACAAAGGAATATTATTCAGTGGTAAAAAGAGATGACCTTTCAAGCCATGGAAAGTAATGAAAGAAACTTAAATGCATACTCCTGAGTGAAAGAAGTCTATATGACATTCTGGAAATGGCACAACCATGCAGACAGTAAAAGGATCCGTGGTTGCCAGGGGTTAGAGGGAAGGAAGGATGAATAAGCAGAACACACAGGATTTTAAGGCAGTAAAACTACTCTATATGATACTGTAATGGTGGAAACATGTCATTATAAATGTTTCCAAATCCACAGAATGTACCACACCAAAAGTGAACCATAACGTGAACTATGGACTTCGGGTGATTATGATGTGTCAGTGTAGTTTCCTGAATGGCAACAAGTGTCCTACTCTGGTGGGAGATGCTGATAATGGGAGAGTCTGTGCATGTGTGAGGGAAGGGGGTACATGGGAAATCGTTGTACCTTATGCTCAATTTTGCTGTGAACCTGAAACTGCTCTAAAAAATAGTCTTTTTTAAAGCCCATTAACTAAATTCAGGAATTCAAAACAATGCACGCAAAATTCAGATGCACTGTAGAAAAATTAAACTGCTTAGAAATTTCATTAGGGAAATCTGTATAGATTTTGTAACATTAATAATTACTACAACAATGCTAAACTCATTTTGAAAGTAAATTAGAGGTAATTTTTTAAGCTACATATTAAATGTACTTAAATTCTCTAGAGCTAATGTTTAGTATTCATCTTACTACAATAAAAATTTTTCATATTTAGCGAGAGCTTTGGAAAATCAAGGGTTATTCAACCTGCACACGATTTTTTTTAACATTGGTGTTGGTATGTTAAACACGTACGTATGTGGAGTTTTATTTTTATAGATAATTAATTCATATATATGGATTTCTTTCCTCATAAGGTTATTGTGGGATGCCACTAATGTTTGGTAAAATTTAAAGTGTAAATATAAAGGTACTGTATGGTCTTAGAAATGGAAGCCTATTATACATTTATGAATTAACAGTGACACTATATAATACATAACTGTAAACTAATGTGAAATTGCTGATGAGTTACTGTGAGCACAAATATTAGGGAAAAACATTGAAATGCTTTGCAAAGTAGCTTATAATGAATTTGAGTTTGAATTTGCTAGTGATTTTTCAAAACTCAACTAGAAATAATTCTCAGTCTCCTTCACCATATCTTTTTTATAACAAGAATAAAAATTCCACAATAGCAATGACAATTTATTTTTAATATAAAAATTGTACAGGATGTGTGAAGAAACTTTACCGAGACAGTAAAAGACTTAGGTAAATATATATTAACCATATATCTGGATTGGAAGACTCAAAATTGAAAAGATATCAATTCTCTACAAAATAATATGTGACTATAATACAATGCCAAAGAAAATCCTAAGATACTTTTGATGCAGAAGGGTCTTGAAAAAAATCCCTGGTTTGTTTAGAAGAATAAACATGAAAATTGAATATCCAGAAATTTTCTGAATAAGAAGAGTAATGAAGTGAAACTTATCATACTATATTTTAAAATACATTTTAAAGTCATTTCAAAAATGAAAAAGTCTTGACAAGGGAGCCAGAATAGACATATAAATCAATTGAAAACAAATAAGTGATTAATGATGATAAAGAGAGACCTTCGAATCAATGGGGAAATGGTAAATATTCAGTAAGCCTTGTTGGGAAAACTGGAGAAAAATCTGCAGTTACAGAAAAAAAGAAAAATGTATCCCTAATTCATACCTTCATCCAGAAGAAAATCCAGATGAATTAAAGATATAAATATTAAAAAAATGTAATTGTAAATATAAAAGAAGGAAATTCAGGTGGCTATTTGCACAATCAGGTTGGGGAAGAATTTCTAAACATGACATAACAAGGAAAAGAGCAAAAAATCTGACTGCAAAAATGCTGCAAACAAGGTTAAATGACAAATTTGGATGGAAATTATAACACGTGAGGCAAAAATATGACCATAAAAATGAGATATTATTTGTGACATCTATTAGTGAGGGTCCTGGGAGAAAACAAGGCACACTTAAGCAGGGTGACTGGGAACAGCTTAATGTCGCGGGCTTTTCACACAAGTGTGGGAAAGGCTGAGAGAGACCAGCCAGGGGCGGTGAAGGTCCAAGCAAGCAGCAGCCCTGGAGGGAGCCATCTCCTACCCTAAGTCAGGGGCAAGGGTGGAGTAGCTCCTGGAGACCACCAGACAGGTGCCGCCACCTTTGATGGAAGCATGCAGCCCATCCACCATCGGCCTGGCAGGGAGGGAGCAGAAGAGTCAATGCCTTGACCTCACTCTGCTCCTGTCTGCCCAGCTCTGCCAGTGGTTCCACTGCTGACCCATGAAGAGGCCAGAGGGCAAGAAGCCTGCTGATGCAACAGAGAGCAGGGTGGAGAAGGGCGGAGAGCAGGGCGAGGTGGAAATGGAAAACTTGTCACTGGCAACTATGAAAATAATGATTAACACTGGTGCTGTAGAGGGTGTGATGAACTGGAGGTTCAAGTGTGTGTTTGTGGTTGTGTAAATATTTCCACCCTTCTGGAGGTCACGTTGACAATGTGAAATGTGCATAGCCTGTAACCCAGAAATTCTACTGCAAAGGATCTATCTTCCAGAAATAGTCAAAGTAACAGCGTGGGTATGTGGGTATGTGTGTGTGTGTGTGTGTATGTACATACACACATATATGAATATTCATCAGAGCACTGTTTATTATAACCAAGATTTTATAGCAACCTAAATATCCATCAGTAGGGAATGGGTTAAGTACATTATTGTATTCATAAAATGGATTATTAAAATTGATCATTTAGGCTTATATTTCTTTTTTAATTTCAGTTTTATTGGAGTATAATTGACAAATAACTGGCTTAGATTTCTTTATAAAGAAGGATGTTCATAATAAACCATTATGTGACAAAATTAACATAGAGAATAATGAGCATGTATGTACAGAAAACAAATCAAAGGGATATAGACCAGGAGGAAAGTGGTAAAATTATGGCTGATTTTTGTTTATTATTTTTATTTCTGGTTGTGTGTGTTTTCAAACAATCAATACAAATTGTTTAGTAGTTGAGTTTTTTAAACAAAAGAAGAGAGAGAAATTTGAATGTAAAACTAACTCTAATATCAGATATTTTTGGCTCTTTTCAATTTAGGTTCTTACTGGTTTCAAAAGAAAAATGTGTATCTTTTATTAACCAAAAAAAAAAAAAAAACTAGATAGAGGTCTGCATCAGGGTAAATGAAGGCCTCTGTAATGAAAAGCCTGGGGAATGGAGAGCTATAAATATTTATGAACAAATTGTATTTGGTGAGGAAAGAGACGTTTTTAATGATAGAAAAAGGTACATTATAGAGTTGCTCCAGCCACAAAAGTGACAGGATCACCCGTCATCAAACTCATCTTTTCCTCTAGTCGCTGAAATACAGTGCCAACTTCACAGCATGAAACCCATTATAAATTGCAGTCCTAATTTTACATTAATATCACAATAAGACTAAGAAAATTTAAGTGTCAAGCAGCATACAGCACACAGTACTACTTATGTCTTGTAGATGAACTGAAGTTTCTTAAAAATCTTTCAATATCAGTTAGATTAACTAGCTGTTCTTAGCTATTAGGGGAAGGCAATTTATTCATAGAGATAATCAGAAAATCAGCCCATGAAAATAAAAGTATGTTCCATTCTGGGAACTGCATTAAAACCACAATTTCTGGCTTCAAGTTAAAAATGACAAATAGACCAAATACATCTCTCTCTCCTTCCTCTTAATAACTCACTAATGATAGTGAAAGGAAAATATATACACCTACCATAAGAAAGAGAACAGGAGGGAATCCACTGGCAGACAGGAAATTTCAAGAAAAATCTGAGAGATGGAAGGAGGAATAGCACAATGTGTACACAGAGGCAGACATGGAAACTAGGGCACAAAGTTGCCTGCCTTCTTGACACAGTCCCAGGGGGCCTCGAGTTAGAAACTAAGTTACATCACAAAGTGAGAGTAAGATGTAAAACTGAACAGAGGAAGACAAATTGGAAGTCTGCATGGTGGCCATCATACAGGATGACCTCCAGTGATCCTTATGTACTGGTATTCGTTTGTTCAGTCCCCTTTCATATTAAATACAAGAAGCCCTATATGACCAATAGAATATAGCAGGAGTGACAAGGAGTGATTTCTTTTTTTTTTTTAACTTTTTATTTCATATTGGAGTATAGGTGATTGACAACATTGTGTTAGTTTTAGGTGTACAGCAAAGTGATTCTGTTATACATATACACATGTTCATTCTTTTTTAGATTCTTTTCTCATATAGGTTATCACAGAATATTGAGTAGAGTTCCCTGTGCTATATAGTAGGTCCTTGTTGGTTACCTATTCTATACATAGTAGTGTGCGTATGTTAATCCCAACCTCCCAATTTATCCCTCCTCCCCCATGTTTCCCCTTGGTAACCATAAGTTTCTTTTTGATATGTGTAAGTCTGTTTCTGTTTTGTACATAAGTTCATTTGTATCATTTTTAAAATTAGATTCCACATATGAGTGATATCATATTTGCATTTCTCAGTCGGACTTACTTCACTTAGTATGATAATCTCTAGGTCCATCCATGTTGCTGCAAATGGCATTATTTTGTTCTTTTTTATGGCTGAGTAACATTCCTTTGAATATATGTACCACATCTTCTTTATCCATTCCTCTGTCAATGGACATTCGACACATCTTGGATATTGTAAACATGCTGCAATGAACATTGGGATGCATGTATCCTTTCGGACAATGTTTTTCTCCAGATATATGCCCAGGAGTGGGATTGCAGGATCATATGGTAGCTCTATTTTTAGTTTTTTAAGGAACCTCCATACTGTTCTCCTCAGTGGCTATACCAACTTACATTCCCACCAACAGTGTAGGAGGGTTCCCTTCTCTCCACACCCTCTCCAGCATTTATTCTTTGTGGATTTTTGGATGATAGTCATTCTGACAGGTGTGAGGTGATATCTCACTGTAGTTTTGATTTGCATTTCTCTAACAATTAACGATGCTGAACATCTTTTCACATGCCTCTTGGCCA
This sequence comes from Mesoplodon bidens, assembly GCF_964165515.1. Taxonomy (NCBI): domain Eukaryota; kingdom Metazoa; phylum Chordata; class Mammalia; order Artiodactyla; family Ziphiidae; genus Mesoplodon; species Mesoplodon bidens. The sequence continues at coordinate 122,299,317 of NC_138161.1, forward strand.
TCTGTATGTCTTCTTTGGATTAAAGACCTAAATGTGAGACCAGACACTATAAGACTCTTAGAAGAAAACACAGGCAGAATAATCTGTAATGTAAATTGCAGAAATATCTTTTTTGATCTGTCTCGCAGAGTAATAGAAATAAAAACAAACAAAAATGAATGGGACCTAATTAAACTCAAAAGCTTTTGCACAGTAAAGTAAACCATAAACAAAATAAAAGGCAACCCACAGAATGGGAGAAAATATTTGCAAATGATGCAACCAACAAGGGATTAGTCTCCAAAATCTACAAGAAGTTCATGTGGCTTAATATAAAAACAGGCAACGCAATCAAAAAAATGGGCAGAAGACCTAAACAGACATTTCTCCCAAGATTTCTGAGGCTCAATCTTCAGAGGTTTTGCAAGCTTCCACTTTGTCCACTTGGATTGCGCCCTTTTGGAGAAGCCATGCTGTGAGGATGCTCAAGCAACCCTGTGGAGAGGCCATGTGGAGAGACCAGAACCAGCATCGACTTCCCAGGCATATGAGTGAGTCTCCTTGGAAGTGGATCCCCTAGCCTCAGTCAAGCCTTCAGATGACTATGGCCCCAACTTATGAGCAATCCCAAATCCAAACCACCAGTCAGAGCCCCTACCAAGTTTCTAACCCACAGAAACCTTCAGAGGTAATAAATGACTATTTTAAGCCACTCTGTTTGGGAGAAATTTGTTATGCAGCCATAGTGGTTACAAGAGTCAATATGTGATGTGACAAGTATCAATACTACAACTTCACACAGAATATTTCGCACAGGGATCTGCCTTCCCATCATGAAATCGGAAGCTTCTGCTTTGGACAAGAGTCTGCTTTAGACTCTCACCTTTGGGAGTATTCTTGAGTCCCAGGGCAGGTCAGCTCCTTGCTCCATCACTTGATACCCAGAGGCACCTATCAACAAGCCCCAACCTTGCAATAGAACTCCCAAGCAACTTTCAACACCTCATTTTAAAATATAAAGAGACGATCAGCAATCACCAGATGTTTGTAAAAAGTCTTCCACATGAAAGAGAAAGGCCAGTATGAACAAAGAGAAGTTCATTTCAAAAAGAGAAAGAAAAAGAAGAAAAGGTGCTGGGAATAAATGAGAACTTCAAAAATTTCTAACTGGTGGCATCAGAGAAAATTGACAAAATATTAAATCTATTTTTAAAAAATCAAGATGATATAAAACAAGTAAAGTTCTTTGAAATTTAAATATTTGCCAAAATTTAAAAATTCAATAGAAGGGTTGGAAAATAGAATTGAGGACATTTCCCAAAAAGTATGACTAAAAGATAAAAAATATGAGAGAAAAAAATTAGACAGAAAGAATCAGTCCAGGAGATAGAATATGTAGGATTTGGTTTTCCATGACGAGAGAATGGATAAAGAGGAAAGTTGGTTAAAGAAATGAATCAAAATTTTTTCCTAGAACTCATAAATTGAAAGGACTCACTGACTGAAAATGTGAAGGAAGAGAGGAAAAAGGAAAAGACCTATATCAAGACACATTCTGAACTTAGAATACTAGCAGTAAATGTAAGATCCTAAAAGCTTCCAGAGAGAGGAAGGAAGGGAAGGAGGGAGGGAGGGAGAAAACCAAACTGCAAACAAAGCAGTGATCCTGTGAGCCGAACTGGATTTTCTCAAGAGCAAGCAATGATGGATGCTAGACTGTGGAGGAGAGCATACACAATGTTGGGAGACCAGTAGTCCTATGGTTATGGACATGGACTCTGGAGTTGGTTCACCTGGGTTTGAATTTCTTGTGTTTCCACTTATTAGCTACCTGACCTCATTTTAACAATGTTCATCTGCCTCCAGGTAGGTTGTCAATGGTCAGAGGCAGTCAGGCCCACGGTGAACAAAACAGAAAAAATGATCGGGACTTCTGAGTTGGGTTAGACAGCATGGTTACTAGGAGTAAGGCCTGGCCTAGTCCTAGAAAGCAGTGCTGACAACAACCAGGATGAAGGACTAAGTCCTCAGTCTACCAGCTGAAGCAAAGGGGTGACCTCACAGCCAAGGAAACCAAAGTGAGTTCTCTGCGACAGTGACCAAGAAGGATGAAGATATTGGAAGGTGGTCTCCAGTCCCCATTCCCAAGAAAGAACCATCATAGAAGCCAAACAACACCAGTGGGACAGGACCAGTTGAGCAAATTGGCTCCTGGGTGGGAGTTAGATTTGCGAAGCTGACATATCTCCATACCCAGCGGCCAAAGACATCTACGTCTCCCTTCCTAGAAAGCAGAATTTGGTTGTCACTTGCAGAACAAGGTCAGTTTAGCCAGGAGGGGTCACAAATAAGCCTTAACATGTTCACTGAACTGTAACGAATGTCTCCACCCTAAACTCTGAGAGCTCTGGGGCAGCAATTGTCCATCTTTATCCCCAGTGCTGAACACCTGGTCAGCACTCGCTAAATAAAGGAGAGAATTATGCAGGATTCTATGAATGAAGGATGCTTTTAAGAGGCCACTGAATCAAAGGCTAAAGGCTTAAGATGGATATCCAGGCTTGGAATTAGTTTATCGCCCAACTGGACCCCTCCTTGGAGGCACTATTGCTTCCACTGGCCACTACCTCTTGCTGGTCACCTCCAAACCATACCCTCTGACACCTGCACTGCCCTAAAAGATGCCTGGCCCCTGGCAAGGGCAAAATGGCCAGTCATCCACTCTGATCCAGCTGATCAAAACAGCTAAGCCTGCCCAGAGGTCCCCTACCTACTTTCCTCCGGTGTGAGGATCTGTTCTACTCCAGGAAAATCACACAAAACTCCAACTTTCTTGATTTTTTTCCTGGCTGCCTCTCCTCTCAGGCATCCATTGTCTTTTCCTTCTCTTTTGAGAACACAGTCTAAACTCACTGCCCAGGAACTGTGGGGAGAAACTTTCTTAGTGATACACAAACAAGGAAATTGAGTCTCAGAGAAGATGAACTTGTTCTTGGTCACAGAGCTCATCGGTGTTGAAGATAAGATTAAAATAATGCTGTCTCAGACTCGGCAGTTCATGGACTCCATCAAACCTTCAAAGCTCTTGAACCTTCCATGAGCAGCCTCCCTGATCTCCCCAGCAGCTTCACACTGCTGGCAAGTACAAATGAGCCCAGGCGTATACCTCCTACCTCCACGGGCCCTTTCTTTCCAGAGGGAGGAGACTGTCAAAAGCTTCATGCCCTATAAATCCTGGACTACACTTTGGTTTCATAAAGGTCACATTCAAACTCAAGTCTTAGGAACACTTGCATTTTTGGGCCTTTATCCTAAAAATATGGCCTCTTGCAAAATTCCACAAACTTGGAACAAACTCAAGGGGCAGGTCTGTCTGGAATGGGAAAAAGTAATGAAATGATGGTACACTATTTTCAAGGAAGTGAGGCTTAGCCGTGGTCGTGTTCATGTACTAATTGGAACTGGATGTATTAATCATACTCGGAAGAAAACCCTAAGTTAATGAATAGATAAGAATATTTGAACAAGCAGATCAGAAAAGGAATCCAAGCAGCTACAAAGCCCTGCTAACCGAATCATTTCATTTCGGCTATGTAAGTACAATTATTGAAGCTCTTTAAGTTATTTATTCTCCAAAGTGAATAACTGTCTCTTTCTATATTCTTATGTATACTATTCCTCACTTAGGAATGTCCTTTTTTTTTTCGTGATATAGAAAAGAGAAACCTTAAAGACCTTGCTGAATTATCACAAATTTTAAATTGGTCATACCAGAATTAATGAAATTTTAATACAATACCAGAATTATCTGTGGATTGTAAAAATAAAGGTAACATCTTGATTTTTAAGTGGTATTTCCTACCACCAGGGGACATTAATAACCACATAGGTGCTAAAAATTGTTAAATGCCCCCAAATATTACTGCCATTTACTTAATCCCATTCTTCTTAATTATGTGATTGTGTGGAAAATTTAAACCTATTTTGATCATCTTTTCTAAAGAAGCTTTTCCTTTTACTATATTATATTTTCTAAAGTTTTTATTCTCAATGTTCTATAAAATATTTTATGGTTGATCACTTGATTTTATCAGTTCTCCCTTCTAAAAGTGCTCAGTAGCCATAATGCCGGTCATAGCCAAGAAAACCATAAAATTTATAGCCCAAATGGGAGCACTTCTGAGATCAAAAGGGGGCACTATTAATAAATACACCAGGCATAAGCCAACTGTCCTAGGCAACCAGAGAAGTAGGGTCGGCCCAACCCAGTGACCCCGTCCAAAGAATGCATCCTCAGTAAAATTTTCAAAGGATAAAGCTGAATGCACAAAAATTCTCATTGGTATAAAATATGTGTTGGTGAAAAACACGAGAAGCAACCTAATATGGGAAAAATTGAGGTAAGGGAATAGAAGCTTGATTATAAATGTAATTAATTTAATATTCTATAACAATAAAAACTAATCATCATGAAGATGATAATAACAGCATAAAATGGCATGAAAAATACCTATATTTTCGAGTGAAAAAAGAATGCAGCTTCACATCAGCCCTGGACTCAGAGCTGTATAAAATTTCATGCCGATACATACGTGTATTAAGACGTGACCAGCTAGGGAATTTGTGGGCCCTTCTGAGTGTGGAGCCCTGTGTCACTGCCAAGGTCACACAGCCCTGAAGCTTGATCACAGACTAGCTGAGGACAGACTAGCTGGAAAGACAGAAAATGAAAACAAGTGAGTCATTTATCAGGGTTATGGAATTTACTGGTTTTATTTTTGTTATTGCTATTATAATATCATTTTTCCATAAATTCAAGGAAAAAAATTTAATTGGTAATGCCTCCTTAGGTTCACATAGTGAGAGAAACTTTGTTTTGACAAGGTGGGGATTTTCTGCCACCATGAAAACAGACATATCCTCAGGCTGTCGTTCTCAGTCCTGCCTGAATACCAGGCAGGACTGAGAATGACACCCGTTGTTTTGCCACTTTTTACATTTCAGGTCCACGCTTTGCTCACACTGATTTTAATGCAGCAGGTCTAAATCAAAGCAATTGAAACCCAGCTACAAAATATTCTAAAAGACCTTTTCCAACAGAAGGATTTCCAGTGTTGGTTTTGGCCTTTGGGATCTCATTCTCTTTCAAAAATAAAGAATTTTTCATAATTTAATCATGACAAGTCATGTGGGGGAAGGGGTATGGTTTGTGGTTTTGGCTGGCCGTTCTGTTTTGTGTTTGTTTTGTTCACAAAAAACTCACTCAATCTGGAAATTTCCATCCTTAGGTAAGCTTTCCAAATAACAAATATACAGGCTATGAAATTCTATGGTAAAATAACACTCCATTTGTAAGAAGCCCAAGAAGAAATGTTAGATACAGAGGAGAAATTTGTTTAAAGAATTGTCGAGATTTTTTCCATCTCTATGTCTTCAAGAAAGGATCTGGCATGGCTTTATATGGGATTTATTTTGGCAAACCACAAAACGTATGAATAAAAACAGTATTCCAGACAACCGGTAACAACCAAAGATACATGGAATATATCTTCATCCAGGTAAATGGTACACCCATCATGCATTTCTCAATACAAGCATCATCTCCTTGCAATGTCTGTCATGGGCACCGGCAGAGTCAGAATTAGGGTGAGGCAGGTGAGGCATCTAAGGTAAAAATTAAGGAGGCCCTTGCACCACCCAGAGAGTGGGTGCCTCCTTAAATTTTGTTCACTAGCTACCTGCTGGCCGCACTCCGAGCACAAGAGTAGAGATTTATAGAGCATGCTTGTTGTAATCTATCTTCTTGACTCCAGAACCAAATAACAATTTTTCCCTTAACAGATTTTTTGAGAAAATTCTCAATCATCAGTAAGTCATTATTTGAATTAGATGTTATCTTCAGGAAATCTGGTTTTCAAGTATCCATTAACAATAGGTCAAATTATGCCTAGTTAAATCCTTTGATGACATAAATAGAATCTCTGTACCATTTATTCTGTATTTTTAGACCTAAAATGACCTTTAAACAAAATGTTATCCACCACATCCCCATTCTGGAGAGTAACCAGAAACCCTTTGCAAACAAGCTAATGCTCTGTACTCCACTGGTTGGCATCACTCTGAGAGGTAAGAAGGAGTGAGAAAAAGAAAAATTCTTACAGAGGGGGAAAAAAGATGGGAGAACCGTTGTCCACCATAGGTGCCCTCAGCTCATCTCAATTCTGGGCACTGAGGTTTTCAACCTACAGCCCCAGTGCCATCAAGTTTAGGTGTTGCATCCTTTGCTGTTCAGGGCGTGTGGAGCAAATGGTGCCCAGAAGCCAGCCTTGGCATTACTTAAGAGTCTGATGGAAAAGCAGAATCTTAGGCCCCACTCCAGACCTTCCGCATCGGTACCTGCATTTTAACAAGATTCCCAAGCGATTTGTAGATGCTTTCACACTGAGATGCATCTTCTATTCCAACCCACTCCTTCTCCAACAGCCTTTCAAGTAGTATCAGTGTCATAAGCAAATGGACCAGCACATCTGGGTAAACCCAGGCTTATCTGTCTCCACGCAACCGTGGCCTCTAACCCTTGATGTGTTTGCCCAACCTCACCATGGGTTTCTGCCGCGGTTACTAATTAGCAGACTGAAACCAGCGCTCTGTCTTGATTCACACTCTTTGGGAATCCCATTCTGTACCCCAGAGGACTTGGGAAATTTGTGGGGGTGATTTTGGGTTGTCTCGGGATGGGGTGTGCTATTGGTATTTAGTGGGCAAGAGTCAAGGATAGTAATGCTCGGCCATCCATGGGATAATCTTGCATACAAAGAGTGGCCCTGGGTTCCAGGAAAATTTCAAGCATCCCCCTGGGCATTCCTGTAGGTGAAAAAAACATCCATCCTTATCTGAGCCTAAAATTCAACTTCCTTTCACAGATGAGCGCAAAGCATTTTTGCAAGACTGCAACTAACTGTGCAAACCAAGGGAAGTGGAACAGGTTTTTTACCAAGAATTGTTCAGGAATTTCCTGAAAAATCACATTAATAATGACAACGCCACTCCTGGTAATTCAATTGCTAATTCAACACGCCTGTGTCAAGCTGCATTCGCAGATATAACCACTTCTGCAGTTATAACTTCTAGGGCCAAGCTACTCAAAGTGTACGCCAGGTGCCAGCAGCACTGACATCACCAGGAAGTTTATCAGAAATACAAACTCTCAAGGTCTACCCAACACCTACTAAACCAGAATCTGCTTTTTCACAAGATCCCAGGAGATGTGTATGCAGGTGAGTTTGGGAAGCATTGTTCCAGTGGGGTTGTGCACAAGCATTATATATTAAAATAAATTTTATCAGTTCATTTTTAATTTCTTTTCTATTTTATAGTTAGGGCATACTGATTTTTTTAAATTACCTTTGTAATTAATCATCGGTGCCTAAGGATTTAATCAACCATGCCTGTGTAGTGAAGCCACCGTTAAAATCCAAAAGGAGGGGTTTCAGAGAGCTTCCAGGTTGGTGAAGAAGAATGCCTTCATGTGCCACTGAGCAGGGCTCCAAACTCAAAGAGGACTGAAGTTTCTTTATTCTCAACCTCACCCTTCTGAATCTCTTCATCTGGCTGTTAGTTCCTGTGCTTTAATATCCTTGGTAATAAACAACTCATCTGCCATGTGGCTGACAGGTCTTGGTGCTCCAGCCTGGTGTCAGGCCTGAGCCACTGAGGTGGGAGAGCCGAGACCACTGGTGGACCACTGTTCAGGACACTGGCCCACCAGAGACCTCCCGGCCCCACGTAATATCAATCTGCAAGAGCTCTCCCAGGTATCTCCATCTCAACGCTAAGACCCACCTCCACCCGACAGCCAACAAGCTCCAGTGCTGGACACCCCATGCCAAACAACTAGCAAGACAGAAACACAAACCCACCCATTAGCAGAGAGGATGCCTAAAATCATACTAATTTCACAGACACCCCAAAGCACACCACCAAACACAACCATGCCCAACAGAGAGACAAGATCCAGACTTACCTACCAGAACACAGGCACCAGTCCCCTCCACGAGGAAGCCTACACAAGCCAATGAACCAATCTTACCCACTGGGGGCACACACCAAAAACAACAAGAACTACAAACCTTCAGCCTGCAAAAAGGAAACCCCAAAACACAGTAAGTTAAGCAAAATGGGAAGACACAGGGATATGTAGCAGATGAAGGAGCAAGGTAAAAACCCACCAGACAAAAAAAATGAAGAAGAAAGAGGCAGTCTACCTGAAAAAGAATTCAGAGTAATGATAGTAAAGATGATCCAAAATCTTGGAAATAGAATGGAGAAAATACAAGAAACGTTTAACAAGGACTTAGAAGAACTAAAGAGCAAATAAACAATGATGAACAACACAATAAATGAAATTAAAAATTCTCTAGAAGGAGCCAATAGCAGAATAACTGAGGCACAAGAACAGGTAAGTGACCTGGAAGACAAAATAGTGGAAATAACTACCATAGAGCAGTATAAAGAAAAAAGAATGAAAAGTATTGAAGACAGTCTCAGAGACCTCTGGGACAATATTAAAGGCACCAACATTCAAATTATAGGGGACCCAGAGGAAGAAGAGAAAAAGGAAGGGTCTGAGAAAATATTTGAAGAGATTATAGTTGAAAACTTCCCTAACATGGGAAAGGAAATTGTCAATCAACTCCAAGAAGCACCAAAAGTCCCATAAAGGGTAAATCCAAGGAGAAACACGCCAAGACACATACTAAACAAACTATCAAAAATTAAATACATAGAAAAAATATTAAAAGCAGCAGGGAAAAGCAACAAATAACATACAAGGGAATTCCCATAAGGTTAACAGCTGATCTTTCAGCAGAAACTCTGCAAGCCAGAAGGGAGTGGCTGGACATATTTAAAAGCATGAAGGGGAAAAACCTACCACCAAGATTACCCAGAAAGTACCTCATTAAGTTTTGACAGAGAAATTAAAATCTTTACTGATAAGCAAAAGTTAAGAGAAATGAGTACCACCAAACCAGCTTTACAACAAATGCTAAAGGAACTTCTCTACACAGGAAACACAAGAGAAGGAGAAGACCTACAAAAACAAACCCAAAACAATTAAGAAAATGGTAATAGGAACATACATGTCGATAAAATGTAAATGGATTAAATACTCCCACCAAAAGACAGAGACTGGCTGAATGGATACAAAAACAAGACCCATATATATGCTGTCTACAAGAGATCCACTTCAAACCTAGGGACACAAAGAGACTGAAAGTGAGGGTATGGATAAAGATATTCCATGCAAGTGGAAATCAAAAGAAACTTGGAGTAGCAATTCTTATACCAGACAAAATAGACTTTAAAGTAAAGACTATTACAAGAGACCAAAAGACACTACATAATGATCAAGGGATCAATCCAAGAGGAAGATATAACAATTGTAAGTATTTATGCACCCAAAATAGGAGCACCTCAATACATAAGGCAAATGCTAACAGCTATAAAAGGGGAATTCAACAGTAATACAAAATAGTAGGGGACTTTAACACCCCACCTTTACCAAAAGACAGATCATCCAAAATGAAAATAAATAAATAAAGACAAGCTTTAAATGATACATTAAATAAGATGGACTTAATTGATATTTATAGGACATTCCATCCAAAAACAACAGAATACACTTTTTTCTCAAGTGTTCATGGAGCATTCTCCAGGATAGATCATATCCTGGGTCACAAATCAAGCCTTGGTAAATTTAAGAAAATTGAAATCGTATCAAGTATCTTTTCTGACCACAACACTATGAGACTAGATATCAATTACAAGAAAAAAAACTGTAAAAAATATAAACACATGGTGGCTAAACAATACACTACTAAATAACCAAGAGATCACTGAAGAAATCAAAGAGGAAATCAAAAAATACCTAGAAATGAATGAAATGGAAACATGATGACTCGAAACCTATGGGATGCAGCAAAAGCAGTTCTAAGAGGGAAGTTTATAGAAATACTATCCTACCTCAAGAAACAAGAAAAATCTTGTTTTTCTTGTTTTTTTCTTTTCTACTTTTCTAAAGCAATTAGAGAAAAAAGAACAAAAAAAAACCCCCAAAGTTAGCAGAAGGAAAGAAATCATAAAGATCAGATCAGAAATAAATGAAAAAGAAATGAAGGAAACAATAGCAAAGATCAATAAAACTAAAAGTTGGTTCTTTGAGAAGTTAAACAAAATTGATAAAGGACTAGCCAGACTCATCAAGAAAAAAAGGGAGAAGACTCAAATCCACAGAATTAGAAATGAAAAAGGAGGAGTAACAACTGACACTGCAGAAATACAAAGAATCATGAAGGATGACTACAAGTAACTCTATGCCAATAAAATGGACAACCTGGAAGAAATGGACAAATTCTTAGAAAAGCACAACCTTCTGGGACTGAACCAGGAAGAAATAGAAAATATAAAGAGACCTATCACAAGCACTGAAATTGAAAATGTGATTGAACATCTTCCAACAAACCAAAGCCCAGGACCAGATGGCTTCACAGGCGAATTCTATCAAACATTTAGAGAAGAGCTAACACCTATCCTTCTCAAACTCTTCCAAAATATAGCAGAGGGAGGAACATCCCCAAACTCATTCTATGAGGCCACCATCATCCTATACCAAAACCAGTCAAAGATGTCACAAAAAAAGAAAAAGACAGACCAATATCACTGATGAACATAGATGCAAAAATCCTCAACAACATACTAGCAAACAGAATCTAACAGCATATTAAAAGAATCATACACCATGATCAAGTGGGGTTTATCCTAGGAATGCAAGGATTCTTCAATATATGCAAATCAATCAATGTGATACACCACATTAACAAATTGAAGGATAAAAACCATATGATCATCTCAATAGTTGCAGAAAATTTTTTTGACAAAATTCAACACTAATTTATGATAAAAACCCTCCAGAAAGTAGGCACAGAGGGAACTTACCTCAACATAATAAAGGCCATATATGACAAACTCACAGCCAGCATCGTTCTCAGTGGTGAAAAACTGAAACCATTTCCACTAAGATCAGGAACAAGACAAGGTTGCCCACTCTTACCAATATTATTCAACATAGTTTTGGAAGTTCTAGTCACAGACATCAGAGAAGTAAAAGAAATAAAAGGAATCCAAATTGGAAAAGAAGAAGTAAAGCTGTCACTGTTTGCAGATGACATGATACTATACATAGAGAATCCTAAAGATGTTACCAGAAGTCTACTAGATAATCAATGAATTTGGTAAAGTAACAGGATAAAAAATTAATGTACAGAAATCTCTTGCATTCCTATACACTAATGATGAAAAATCTGAAAGAGAAATTAAAGAAACACTCCCATGTACCACTGCAAAAGAAAGAATAAAATACCTAGGAATATACCTACCTAAGGAGACAAAACATCTGTATGCAGAAAATTAAAAGACACTGATGAAAGAAATTAAAAATGATACAGACAAATGGAGAGATATACCATGACCTTGGATTTCAAGAATCAACACTGTGAAAAGGACTATACTACCCAAAGCAATCTACAATGATTCAGTGCAATCCCTATCAAACTACCAATGGCATTTTTCACAGAACTGGAACAAAAAATTTCACAATTTGTATGGAAACACAAAAGACCCCGAATAGCCAAAGCAATCTTGAGAAAGAAAACGGAGCTGGATGGGCTTCCCTGGTGGCGCAGTGGTTGAGAGTCCGCCTGCCGATGCAGGGGACACGGGTTCGTGCCCCTATCCCGGAAGATCCCACATGCCGCGCAGCGGCTGGGCCCGCGAGCCATGGCCGCGGAGCCTGTGTGTCCGGAGCCTGTGCTCCGCAACGGGAGAGGCCACAGCAGTGAGAGGCCCGCGTACAGAAAAAAAAAAAAAAAAAAAAAAAAGAAAACGGAGCTGGAGGAATCAGGCTCCCAGACTTCAGACTATACTACAAAGCTACAGTAATCAAGACAATATGGTACTGGTACAAAAACAGAAATACAGCTCAATGGAACAGGATAGAAAGCACAGAGATAAACACACACATATGGTCACCTTATCTTTGATAAAGGAGGGCTGAATATACAATGGAGAAAAGACAGCCTCTTCAATAAGAGGTGCTTGGAAAACTGGACAGCTACATGTAAAAGAATGAAATTGGAACACTTCCTAATACCATACCCAAAAATAAACTGAAAATGGATTAAAGGCCTAAATGTAAAGCCAGAGATTATGAAACTCTTAGAGAAAAACATAGGAAGCACACTCTTTGATACAAATCACAGCAAGATCCTTTTGACCCACCTCCTAGAGAAATGGAAATAAAAACAAAAATAAACAAATGGAACCTAATGAAACTTAAAAGCTTTTGCACAGCAAAGGAAACCATAAACAGACAGAAAGACACCCCTTAGAATGGGAGAAAATATTTGCAAACGAAGCAACTGACAAAAGGTTAATCTCTAAAATATACAAGTAACTCATGCAGCTCAATATCAAAAAAAAAAAAAAAAAACCCAACCCAATCCAAAAACGGGCAGAAGACCTAAATAGACATTTCTCCAGAGAAGATATACAGTTTGCCAACAAACACGTGAAAGGATGCTCAACCTTATAATCATTAGAGAAATGCAAATCAAAATTACAATGAGGTATCACCTCACACTGGTCAGAATGGCCATCATCAAAAAATCTACAAACAATAGATGCTAGAGAGGGTGTGGAGAAAGGGAACCCTCTTGCACTGTTGGTGGGAATGTAAATTGATACAGTCACTATGGAGACGAGTATGGAGTTTCCTTTAAAAACTAAAAATAGAACTACTATATGACCCAGCAATCCCACTACAGGTCATATACCATGAGAAAACCATAATTCAAAAAGAGTCATGTAGGGGCTTCCCTGGTGGCGCAGTGGTTGAGAGTCCGCTTGCTGATGCAGGGGATACGGGTTCATGCCCCGGTCTGGGAAGATTCCACATGCCATGGAGCGGCTGGGCCCGTGAGCCGTGGCCGCTGAGCCTGCACGTCCGGAGCCTGTGCTCCGCAACGGGAGAGGCCACAACAGTGAGAGGCCCACGTACCGCAAAAAAAAAAAAAAATTGTCATGTACCACAATGTTCATTGCAGCACTATTTACAATAGCCAGGACATGGAAGCAACCTAGGTGTCCATTGACAGATGAATGGATAAAGATGATGTGGCACATATATACAATGGACTATTACTCAGCCATAAAAAGAAATGAAATTGAGTTATTTGTAGTGGGGTGGATGGACCTAGAATCTGTCACACAGAGTGACGTAAGTCAGAAAGAGAAAAACAAATACCATATGCTAACACATATATATGGAATCTAAGAAGAAAAAAGGTTCTGATGAACCTAGGGGCAGGACAGGAATAGAGACACAGACATAGAGAATGCACTTGAGGACACAGGGTAAGTGTAAGTGTAAGCTGGGACAAAGTGAGAGAGTGGCAAGGACATATATACACTACCAAACGTAAAATAGATAGCTAGTGGGAAGCAGCTGCATAGCACAGGGAGATCAGCTCGGTGCTTTGTGACCACCTAGAGGGGTGGGATAGGGAGGGTGAGAGGGAGATGCAAGAGGGTGGGGATATGGGGATATATGTATACATATAGCTGATTCACTTTGTTATACAGCAGAAACTAACACAACATTGCAAAGCAATTATACTCCAATAAAGATGGTAAAAAAATAAATAAATAAAATATATGTAACATAAAAAAATAAAAAATAAAACACCTTTGTAGAGAATACCTTTGTAGAGAATATTATCAATGAATGTTAAGTGGATATAACAAATATTTGTGTTTTTTTATTTTAATTTTTTACCATGGGGCCTTTCTCAAAACAATTTGTTTTCATCTTTATTTTGTCAAACACGTGCAAATCTTTTTGTAATTATTTTTTTAATTTAATTTTTATTTTATATCAGGGTATAGTTGATTTACAATGTTGTGTTAGCTCCAGGTGTTTTGTTTTAAACAGAGGGCATTGTGTCCGGGTGAAAGCCACTTAGCTGGGACTTGACCACCTGCCCAGTCATTGATTATCAATTCTTTTTAGCCTACGAAGACTAGGTGAAGACTTGGAGCCACCTAATTTATGGTGTCACCATTGACAGAAATTCCTGGTGCTGCCACCCATGAACCAGATGTATTGCCTTAGATAATCACACCAATCCAAATCAGGGTGAAAACCCAGGGTTCTTCGGGATAGAAACTATCTTTACCTCACTGGCCATCCTCTTTCTCTTGATGATCAGATCCATGGCCAAGTTAGCTGCCCCCTCCACAACTACAAAATTTTCTCCCATACCTACGAAAGTTTTTCAAATCCTAATACGCTCTGCAAGTAATCCCAGCAGAGGTATGAAGCAGGTACAGATAGGATCTTGGCAGCATTTAAACTTGAGGATTATATATGAAACTTTCTGAGTTTCCAGAATGTTACATACACCTACATACAACTGAATACACAAATACATTTCCAAAGCAAAAGTGGATGACTTGGCAAGGATGAGAGAGGTCTGTGCTGACACTTGTCTAACACGTTTTTCCTTGTTATGGCGTATACTCTCAAAGAATTGCTTCTTTCAATTATAAAAGCTAAATTATGTGATCTTAGTTTGGATTATGCCATTATCAAGAGAGTTAGGAACTGAATCACCCAAGTTTCAGCTACACAAATCGTCTAAGAAAATCTAGTCATTTCCAAGAATACTAATATTTGACCTTGTGTATATGAAGCATGCTAGAATTATCACTTGGGCAAAATTTTTAAGGACACATTATGTATCTGTGATACTCATAGCATTACTGTTCCTTTTGATGCAGTTTCCAGCAATCCAAAGAGAAGTACCCAATTTGCCAGTTATATTTCCTGGCTAGGGGCTTGGTATAAATCATTTACAATGATCACTTTATGCCAATTTTTCATTATGTACTTGAAATAATTTTTCATTCCAACTATCCTACCCTAAATCCTCACCTCTAAACTTGCAGCTTAACTAATAGCATGATTTGTTCCGTAGTATAGCCTGTAGACCTTTATTTAAGATAGTACAGATATGAAGCTGGAAAGAGAAACTTTAAAAAGTCAGAAAACCAGTGCTTAGCCACTGTTTTACATTATCAGTGGTGTGATTTCATCTATGTATCAAACTCTGAGAATCAGTTTCTATTTCTACAAAAGAAGAGAGTGGACCGAATGGTCTATCACTTGCTTTCCAGCTTCATCACGTGACTGTAGCCAAAGAGCAAACATGTAAATGTGTTCTTTAAACTATACATCAATTTTGTCACATTTGCAGATTCAACCTTGATATCAGATCACTTGATGATCTTGCAAAGGATTATAACTGCCAATTCTTGGTTATATATGTTCGTTGAAGGAAGCAATGTCTTTCTTGATACAAAAAAATCAGGTACAATTCTGTTCTGAAAGTAGTATTTTAACTTATTTTCTATTGGTTTTTATTTTTTTAGTATTTCAACTTTTTTGCCTTCCTGACTAAAATTAGCAAATATTTCTGATCAAACGGAATTCAGAGAAGTAGGCCTCAAGAAGATGGGTCACAAATCCCAAGGCAAAGGAAGGGCACACAGGGCATTAAAAATGTCAGCAATAGGGCTTCCCTGGTGGCACAGTGGTTAAGAATCCGCCTGCCAATGCAGGGGACACTGGTTCGAGCCCTGGTCCAGGAAGATCCCACATGCCACAGAGCAACTAAGCCTGTGTGCCACAACTACTGAGCCTGTGCTCTAGAGCCCACGTGCCACAACTACTGAGCCCGTGTGTCACAACTACTGAGCCCGTGTGCCACAACTACTGAAGCCCGTGCACCTAGAGCCTGTGCTCCACAATAAGAGAAGTCACGGCAATGAGAAGCCTGCACACTGCGACGAA
Source organism: Mesoplodon bidens (assembly GCF_964165515.1). NCBI lineage: Eukaryota > Metazoa > Chordata > Mammalia > Artiodactyla > Ziphiidae > Mesoplodon > Mesoplodon bidens. Next base: position 122,315,263 of record NC_138161.1, read on the forward strand.
GAGTAGCCCCCGCTCGCTGCAACTAGAGAAAGCCTGTATGCAGCATTGAAGACCCAACACAGCCAAAGATAAATTTAAGAAAATAATAATAAAGAAAAAAGAAAGAAAAGAAAAACGTTAGCGATAAAGGGGGGAAAAAGCAGTTCACACATATGCAAATAACTTAGATGCAGCTAAATTCCGAAACTCTTATTATTTAAATTCCATCAGTTTGAAAGACTACATTGGTACAGGTTACAATCTAACTTTTTAAATGACGTTATCAAATTTTTTCAGTAATATAAAGCAGGCTGTAGTTGTTTACTAAGCAGTCTTTGGCAACTTGGCAAAATCTACCAAAATGCAAAATGTGTATGATCTTTGATTCAACAGTTCTACTTCTCCAATTCCCTTCAACAAATACAGGCACACGTACAGAAAGATGTGTGTGCAGGTTGTTTGCTGCAGGACTGTCTGCCCTGGAGACAAATGCCAGGCAACCAAAATAAATGGCCGGCAGCAAGACAGCGGTCATTTACACAGTACAGTCATTTTACTTTGAAGTAACTTCAGTTTACAGAAACGTTGCAAAAATAGTACAAAGAATTCCCATATATCCTTTACCCAGAATCCCCCAAATATCAATATTTTATTACAATTACTTTATCCTCTTTCACTCTCTACACACATGCACACACACACACATGCATGCACACGTGCACACATGCACAAGCAAATCAGTCATTTACAGCAAGATTTAAAAACACTTTTCTTATGCAAATCAAAACTACAGTGAGGTACCACCTCACACAGGTCAGAATGGTCATCCTTTAAAAAGTCTACAAATACAAATAACAAATGCTGGAGAGAGCGCGGAGAATAGGGAACCCTCCTACACTGTTGGTGGGAATGTAACTTGGTGCAGCCACTATGGAAAACAGTATGGAGGTTCCTTAAAAAACTAAAATTAGAGCTACTATATGATCCAGCAATCCCACTCCAGGATATATATATAGACAAAACTCTAATTCAAAAAGATACATGCACCCCTATGTTCATAGCTGCACTATTTACAATAGCCAAGGCATGGAAGCAACCTAAATATCCATTGACAGATGAATGGATAAAGAAGATGTGGTACATATATACAAAGGAATGTTACTCAGCCATAAAAAAGAATGAAATAATGCTATTTGCAGCAACACGGATGGACTAGAGATTATCATACTAAGCGATGTAAGTTAAAAAGAGAAAGACAAATACGATATGATATCACTTATAAGTGGAATCTAAAATATGACAGAAAAGAACTTATCTACAAAACAGAAACAGACTCACAGACACAGAAAACAGATTTGTAGTTCCCAAGAGGAGGAGGGGTGGAGAAGGGATGGACTGGCAGTTTGGGGTTAGCAGATGCAGACTATTATATAGAGAATGGATAAACAACAAGGTCTTACTGTATAGCCCAAGGAACTATATTCAATATCCTGTGATAAACCATAATGGAAAAGAATATGAGAAATAATATATATATCCATATATATAAATACACACATATATATATATAAAACTGAATCACTTTGCTGTATATCAGAAACCAACACAACATTGTAAATCAACTATACTTCAATAAAATAAAAATTTTTAAGTAAAAATAAATAAAAATAAAAACACTTTTTCTTTCTGGTCCAGAACTGGGCATTGCATTTACTTGTCATGTCTTTTGAGTTAATCTGGGATAGTCCCTTGGTCTTCCTTTGTCTTTCATGACCTTGAAGAGTACAAGCCAAATTTTTTATACAATGCCCCTCAATTTGTGTTTCGTCTGATGTTTCCTCATGATTCATTTATGCATCTTCATTTAAGTAAACATACACATGAAGATATGGAAGACCTCAGTATATCTTGCTAATGGAAAAATGTGACCCTATTTGTCATGGTCACAAAAGAAAGCAGAAGGCCTACTCAAAGAATTTAACTAAAATTATTTTAATGAACGTACCCTTTTCAGAGGTGTGGACAGGGTTAAGGAAGCAGCAAGGGGTCAAGGGAACCAATACGTGACGGTAATGCATCCTGGGGTTAGCAGAGTGGGAGCTTTATCAGCACTGAACTGATGGGGCAGGAGGAAGGGACCACTAGCTGGGGGTGAGGAGGAGGGGTCGCCAGGTGGGGGCTTCGGCCACAGAGGAACACGGGTTGGGAGGGAGGGTCAGGGTTATAAAATATCCCAACTTCCTTCTCTACCACTTTCCAGTCTCCTACCACTGCCTCCCTTTAGCCAAAACTAACCAGAAGCAAAAAGACCAGGGAACCGAGGTGATATGTCCATAGCAATCAGCTTCCCAGGGTGCAGTGCAGGAGAGGGAAAGGTAGAGAAGAGATCTTAGGGAACAAGACAAATAGAGAACAGCCCACACAGGGAGCAAGTTCCAGAGTATAAGGATATTTTTAAAAGATGTTAACTTGGATTTTTCTCAGGGTGCAAAATTTCAGCTAGGGGTCAGACCTGAAGACAGAAGGCACTAAGCTCTCTGTGTTTGGTGCCCACAAAGCAGCCAATAATGGTGCTGCCCCTCCCCAGAGATCTCACAGACAGAAGCAAAAATGTAGAACCAGGCCTACTGCCACCCCCGGTACCTGGCCCTCCTTAGACTATATAGAAAGCGAACTGTTCAACAGTCTTAAAACAGCAACTCATGGGAAGAATCTATCCCCTCTGTCCCCCAAGAGGACAGAGAGAGAGCAGGTTGCTTCCCCTTCCCAAAACAAGGGAGGTGATCTTTAATGAGCCTCCAAAAATAATGTGTGTAAAGATTGGGGGTGACTGCAAGAAGCAGAGATTGACATTTTATTCCCTATATGGATGTCTGGTTGACCAGCAGACCTGAGGGTCGCTCCACGCTCCCTACATAAGAGATCAGACTAGCAGAGAGATGGCAAGTGGAGGAGTACTGGTGGAAAGAAGGTCGGGATCATCCCCATCCCCTCAGGTGTTTTTTGAAAAAATTTTATTGGCGTATAGTTGACTTACAATGTTGTGTTCGTTTCAGGTGTACAGCAAAGTGAATCAGTTATACATATACACATATCCACTCTTTTTTATTTTTTAGATTCTTTTCCCATATAGGTCATTACAGAGTACTGAGTAGAGTTCCCTGTGCTATACAGTAGGTCCTTATTAGTTATCTCTTTTATATACAGTAGTGTGTATATGTCAATCCCAATATACCGATTTATCCAGCTTCTTGATTTTCGACAGACATGGAAGATGAGATTCCCCCAGGTGTCTGCCAGCCTTTGAGATGGTTTTGGCCAGTTGAGACTGAAGAACTCTTCTTAGAACCTTAGAGTGGGTATTTTAGGAGGCAAAGGTGTATCCTATCAAAGAATGGCAATGGACACCATACTTGGCTGGAAGACGTATTCAAGCATGACCAAGGGCTACAAATGCCCACAACCCTGAGTGGAAGCAAGCCACTCTTGCAAGGGGCGCATTGAGACTTTCACCATCATTGAGCTCACAAAGGCTAGAATAGCAGATGCAGCCAAGGAAGAAAAGGCTGCAAGCTAGTTCCCACCGCCACACCCACGCAGACCCAGCAGCTGGCGTCACACACAAGTCTGGTCTTCACTGAACTTGGGGAGAAGACCTTCTCTGAACTGCACTTAAGATTGAAGTTTTCAAATAAATATAATCCTAAATATTGAAATGAAACCATTCTAACAACTGAAAGTAACAAGAAAGTTATGGAGAGTACTGAGGTTTCATTAAGGAGCCCACTCATCACCAAACAGAAAAAGGGAAGTTTAAAATATCACACTCATTTTTGGAACTTCCTTGGTGGTCCAGTGGGTCCAATGGTTAAGACTCCGAACTTCCACTGTAGGGTGGGGAGGGTTCGTTTCCTGGTCAGGGAGCCAAGATCCCACATGCCTCAGGGCCAAAAAACCAAAACATAGGAGCCAAGATCCCACATGCCTCGGGGCCAAAAAACCAAAACATAGGAGCCAAGATCCCACATGCCTCTGGGCCAAAAAACCAAAACATAAAACAGAAACAATATTGTTAACAAATTCAATAAAGACTGTAAAAATGGTCCACATCAAAAAAAAATCTTTAAAAAAAACCATTAGAATAAATACTGCAAATGCCATTACGATTTTAGTGTTCATTCCCTTTCTAAGGCTCAGTATTAAATATCTTCTTCATAAATGAACTTAGCATTTTTTCAGTGTTTTCGGTAGATTCGTATTCATGTAATTCTTCTTAGCTTCCCTTTGCCATCTGAAAAAATGTGTTTTTCACCGTAAATGCTTACCATGAACACAGCCATCACTCAAAGTTTTCCTTAATCTGGATGGTTCTGACGTGCCTTTTCCTGCATCCCCGTGGAGCATCTCTAATGAGCCTCCCGGAAAAGCACATGTGCAATTCTGAAAGTGCAGAATGTCCCAGAAAAGCTCAGCAACTTCTCCCATGTTCCTTTCTTTGTTGCCTCATGAGCTTTCTCCTGCGCCCTTTCCTAGCTCACATCGGATTACACATCTAGTGCTTTCCCTGCTGAGCTGGTGATGCTACTCAGACAACTAACTCTCAGTATTCCAGTCTTCGTACATTCTACACGCACTTACGAGGGCTTACCATGTGTCGGGGCTATTTTGGGGCTGGAGGATAACAATGTATAAAATATGTTCAGCCCTTGCCGACCACACACCAAGGCAACGACCTTCCCATGGCTTATTGGCCACAAGTCAGCCAAGAACTATATTCCAAGCTTAGCATGAATACCACCCCTCTAATTTACAATTTTCAAAAGTGACTACCATGATGATCTTGGCTGTTAATGTTGTACTTTGAGTAGGTTGTCAAAAAAAAAAAAGAAATCCAAGCTACAGCTCATTTTCTTTCATGTTTTCTGCCTGTGATAACCTACCTCTCTGGGTCATAAAATCTTAACAGAGTAATCTTAATTTTATGAGGAGTGAAAGCTGTTAACAGTCATTTTTAAAGATGTTTATGTAGCATAATAAAACCAGACTGGACATGACTCAATCCCATGACAACCTTTAGAATGCTGTCACAATTGCCACTAATTGTTGAATGGGCTTAAATCAGCTTTGTAAGTGAATGTCTCTGGCATAAAGATTCATGTGGGACAAGAATGAGATTAGAGGTTTATTCTTCTATTACTGTTCTGCCTGTAACTCTGAACTCCCTGGAAGGCAACAAAATAGTTTAGGGACTTTAGTTGGAAATACCTGATTTATAGTGATTGTCCCAGCTCTCTGCTTGCTTTTGAATAAAGTTAATCCTAATGCAGCCATTCAGGTACAAGCACATCTTTAATGAACTTTTCATTAATTCCTCTCTTATCAAAATAAAGCTTTTGATAGAGTTGTTTCTCTACACTGAGTTTACATTTTTTATTTGAGAAGAAAAGAAACAAAATTTCAAAGAAAATAGAATGTACAGGCTAGAAAAGAAGGGAAATTAATAAACCCATAGCATGTGAAACTCACTTCTGAATCTGGCTCTTGGGATTCATTAAATATTGTGTCTGTTGAGAGAATACTGTGGATCATTTTTAGAATCTTTTGCTTGGGTATAAATAATCCTCCTTCAATATTTCAAACTCCTGGATAGCATGTTTTCTGGATTTTCTTTAACAATACATTGCTTACCAAAATTGTTAAGTAACATATTCTACTATCCTACAACCGTGTTGATTCACAACTAAAACCAAAAATCTTCTGTTTAGATAGGGTGGAATTATGACAAGTAATTACAATTTTAAAATTACAAGTTTAAAATCATTGCTCCTGTTGAATCTTTCAAAACTGTTTCCTTGGTTCCCTGCGCAGCTTGAAGCTGAATCCTTCTCCCCCTCAAGTCACATTCCTTTTAAATACGAACTCACTCAACTCTTACCCCTCAAGTGACTTCTCACCAAACTATTCCTTAACAATATTTCAGTCCAGCCAGAACCAAATTCCAACCGAAGGAATGTGACTCCAAGCCAGAACCTTATCTTTTAATAGAACAGAGTAGAATCCACAACTATTTGACTTGTACAATAAATAGCGCATACCCAATGTCATGTGCACGAGAGCTTAATAAAAGAGTTTGATGATGAAATACCTGGAGCAAGAGAGCCACAAGAAAATTCTAGAAGAAGGATCAGGGCCAAACCCTGCGACAAATTTAATTTAGCCCACCAAATCACAACATGTAATTGATAATAAGAGTGAACAAAGAAAAAAAGCACAAAAGTTAATCCTTAGGCACTACACTCATGATATTCAATTATAGCATAGAAAATACATGTAATAAAATATACTAGAAGATTAAGGCTTATAAAACTGTTAGCCTTCTCAACATCTATTGCACTTATCCTAATATACATAGTAAGGCACTGAATAGAAGCCTTTGATCAGTTATAGTCCAAATTACAAGCCTAACATCCTACCTATTAGGCATTAACAAATACAGATGGTCATTTTAACATTCACATAGACAAACTGCACAAGCTACGGCTTCTTTTGACCCCTGTAAAAACACTCCCTTGGTTTGGAAGTATCAGTTTTTAATAGCATTGATGATTAATAATCTTTAAGAAATTATAGAAAACAAGAGAAGTACAAATGAACTTTTCAATGGGGTAAGAGGTAGATTCCACAAATTCTGTACAAGTGCTGTCCAATGGAAATATTATAGCTATAATAAAAAATGTTAAAAGAACCAGATGAAATAAATTTTAATAGTATATTTAAACTCAATATATCAAAAATATTACCATTTTTATGTAATAAATATAAAAATTATTGATAAAACATGGTTAATCCTTTTTTCTAACTATGTGTCCAAAATCTGATTATGTATTTTTTTGAAATATAGTTCACATACAATACTATGATCGTTCAGGTGTACTACACAATGATTTGATATTTGCAAAATTATGAAAGGATCACTCTGTCTATAGTAACCATCTATTCACACACAAAGTTATTACAATGTTATTAACCATATTCCTTATGCTGTATGTTACACACCATAAGTTATTTATTATACAACTGGAGGTTTATGCCTCTTAATCCCCCATCACTTATTTCTCCCACCCTCTCAAACCCCACCCTTCTGGCAATGACCCATTTGTTCTCTATACCTATAGAGAAGTGTTTTCATTTTGTTTGTTTTGTTTTTTAGATTTCACATATAAATGAGATCATGCAGTATTTGTCTTTGTCTGACATACTTCACTTAGCATAATACACTCTAGATCCATCTGTGGTGCTGCAAATAACAAGATTTCATTTTTAATGGCTGAGTAATATTCCATTGTGTGTATATGTGTATATATACATATATATATGTATATATACACACATACACACCACATCTTCTTTATCCATTCATCTGTTGGTGGACACCTGGGTTGCTTCCATATCTTGGCTATTGTAAATAGAGCTGCAATGAACACAGGAAGGCATATATCTTTTCAAATTAGTATTAGTATAGATGGAAATCAGGAAGTGTGACAACTCCAGATTTGTTTTTCTTTCTCCAGATGGTTTTGGCTATTCTGGGTCTTTTGTGTTTCCATACAAATTTTAGAATTATTTATTCTAGTTCTGTGAAAAATACCTTTGGTATTTTGATAGGGATTGCATTGAATCTGTAGATTGCCTTGGGTAGTATGGTCATTTTAACAATATTAATTCTTCCAATCCATGAGCATGTTATACCTTTCCATCTGTTTATGTCATCCTTAATCTCATTCATCAGTATCTTATACTTTTCCAAGTACAAATATTTTGCCTCCTTGATTAGATTTATTCATAGGTATTTTATTCTTTTTGATGAAACTGTAAATGAGATTGTTATCTAAATTTATTTTTTCGGACATTTTGTTGTTATTGTACGGAAATGAAACCAACTTATTAACTTTGTATCCTGCAACTTTACTGAATTCATTTATTAGTTCTAAGTTTTTCTGGTGGCATCTTTAGTATTTTTAACACATAGTATTATATATTTTCCTTTTATCACTTTGAATATAAAATGCCACTCCTTTCTTACCTGCTAAGTGTCTGCTGAGAAGTCAGCTGATCATCTTATGGGAGTTCCCTTGTACATAACTAGTTGCTTTTCTCTGCTGCTTTTAACATTCTCTCTCTATCTTTAACTTTTGCCATTTTAATTATAAAGTATCTTGGTGTGAACCTCACTGTGTTCATCTTGTTTGGGACTGCCTGTGTTTCCTGGACCTGGAAGTTTGTTTCCTTTCCCAGGTTAGGGTAGTTTTCAGCTATTGTCTTCAAATGAGTCCTCTGCCCTAATATCTCTATTTTCTCCTACTGGGACCTCTATATAGCGAATGTGAATACGTTTGATGTTGCCCAGAGATGTCTTAAACTATCCTCATTTAATTTTTTTTTTCTTTTTTGTTCTGCTTGGGTGATTTCCACTACTTGGTCTTCCAGTTTGCTGACCCATTCTTCTGTATCATCTAATCTACTATTGATTTCTTCTAGTGCATTTTTCATTTCAGTTATTGTGTGCTTCAGCTCTGCTTGGTTCTTCTTTATATTCTCTACCTCTTTGTTAAAATCCTCACTGTTTATCCATTCTTCTTCTCCCAAGTTCATTGAGCATCTTTATGATCATTACCTTGAACTCTTTATCAGGTAAATTGTTTATCTTCACTTTGTTTAGTTCATTTTCTGAGGTTTCGCCTTGTTCCTTCATTTGGAACATATTACTCTGTCACCTCATTTTGCCTTATTCTCTGTGTTTATTTCTATGTAGTAGGTGTCTTGGTCACGTTTCCTGATCTTGCAGAAGTAGCCCTATGTAGGAGACATCCTTTGGAGCTAAGAAGCCCACTCTATATGTTCTAAGGTTGCCCCCTAAGTGGACTGTGTGGTCTCTTCTGTTGTGGTGAACCACCTACTGTAGGCACACTGGTAGAAACATCTGGGTCCCTTGGTTGGCTGCCAGGTCCTGTTTCATGCAGTGGTTGCCAATCCAGTGGATGGTGGATGGGACCAGGTCCCCACACAGCTGGCTGTGTGGCTCTGTGGATCTCAGACTGGTGCTGACCTGCTGGCACACAGCAAAGCCCTCAACTAACAGGCTAGAGGAAGGACTCCAAAATGACTCTCACCAGCACCAGTGTCCTGATTATAGAATAAGCTCCCAATAAGCTCCCAAAAATGCCTGCCACCAACATTATGTACCAAGGAGGCGTCCCAGCAAGTGAGTCTGACCCAGGCACCTTTCTGAGCTAGGACTCAGAGCGTGTAAGATTTTGCATGAGCCCTTTAAGAGCAGAGTCTCGTTTTCCAATAGCTCTCCTGTACACAAGTTCTGCTGGCCTTCAAAGCCAGCTGTTCTGGGGGCTCCTCTTCCTGGTACAGGACCCCCAGGCTGTGGGGCTTGGGCCTCTCACTCCTTGAGGAGAAGTTCTGCAATTGTAATTATCCTCCCTTTTGTGGGTCTTCTGCTGTGGGTGTGGATCTTGACTGTACCACACCCCTGCCCCTCCTACCCATCTCTTTGTGTTTCCTTCTTTATATCTTTATATCTTTAGTTGTGGAAAATCTTTTCTCCTATTCTTTGGGTCATTCTCATCAACAATTACTCTATAAATAGTTTTAATTTTGATGTGCCCATAGAAAGAGGTGAGCTCAGAGTCTTCCTACTCTACCATCTTGGCCACACCCTTGATGTGTATCTTATATTTACACAATATCTTAATTAGGAGGACCAGCCACATTTTTAGTGGTCTATAGCCACATGTAGCTCTTGGCTAATATTGGGCTGTAAGCTACTGACCTGTAAGCTACTAACCCCAGCACAATTCTAAAACTGATTGTGTCTTGGTAAAGCCTGAAGCAAAAGCTTATGCACTACTACTTCATCAAAGATGTAATACCAGGAAGTAGAAATGGGACAAAGGGAGACTGCAGCAGGGAAGGAAGGTCAGTGAGTCAGCCACAGCTTGGAAACAAGGACAATTGTTTGTTCCATCTCATACAACCATCTTCTGAGACATGTAGACCACTATGTCTCAGCAGGAGGAAGGAAGAATTTATCAGCTAGCTTCCATCTCACCTTGACCCAAGTTTACTTCACAGAACATTAACATTAACTCCCCCACACTTTCAAGTCACATATAACATGATGCCAGTTCAGATTCCACAGCATCTCACACCTTAGGGGCTATACGGAAAGCCTGGAGAAGCAAGCAAGTAATGTACAGCTGGGGTAGGATGCAGAACATTGTTGGGTTGTACCCATGTGAAGGTAGTTGCCATAGCAGCTTGGAAAACAAATGGCCAAGGGCCCCAGGGACAGGAGTGGTAGAGAGTATGTGAGGTGGTGGATAAGAAATGCCTGATGCAACCAAGAGACGAATGCACAAATGACTAAGAGTTGCCGCTGGTGCACCCAGACTGAGTCATGTCAAACTAAATTTATATTATGCTTTGTTCAAAGCACCAGATGTGTAGATCATGTTATGACCTGCCTGGATCTCTACCTCTCCATTGTCCATCTAACCTTTAAATCTGATGTAGCTTAGTTCCTTTGTACAAACCAAGTGTTGCCCTCCTCAAATTTCTGTATGGAAAGAATTTAAAGAACCCCAAACCAATAACACCACATCCAGAGAGCTTTGCCCTGATTTTCTTCTGATCCTAGGACCCAGTTCAGGTAAGCAGATTTCTGTACTGTTACTTAGTTCTTATCCTTTTTTCCTCTATTTCCTTCCTCTTTTCCATGAAGCTGGAGACCGGTATATGCCAGGATCCATCAGCCTGAGGCTGGGGTTGTTCCTTCATTTCTTTGTATTACTGTTCACTTCCCAGGGCATTGATCTATCTAGAACCCAGATGACTTGTTTTATTGGGTCTTCCAAGTAGAGATGTTTCCCTGGTATATCCCTGTCACCCTGGTCTCCACAAACAGCCTTCCTCAGTGTTATTGGATTTCCCACAAGATCTGCAGCTTAATCTATCCCCCTAGTCCGCCCTCCCAAGTGTTCATTCTACTTTAAAGGGACATCAGTTCTCCCAAGTGCAAAGATCTGCTGTCCTTGGTTTTTCCTAGCTACGGCCTTCTCCAGGGGCTTCTGCTCCCCATCCTGCAGTTTGCACATCCCTTTCTCTGGACAGACACAGCCCTGTCCCAGGGCTCATGGCTTGGTGAGCAGAAGCACCTTTACAGAAGTGACAAGCTGCCGCACTTCACCTTTGCCTTCATTTTTGCTGCCTGGAAAACATTTACTCCACACTCTTCCAAAGACTTTCTTCTCATCCTTCCAGTCTTTGCTTAAACGTTCTCCCTCAGAGAGGTCCTCTCTGGCCACCCATTCTAATGTAGACCCTTACTAACATCTCATCTTACCCTCAAAGCACTTGTCGTAATTTATATATTATATACCTGTTTGCTTATTTACTTATCTGTCTTCTATTTCAGACCGTAAGGTCCATGAAAACCAAAATTACCAATTTATATCTAGCCTCCTTTCTAGTTCTAAAATCAATATTTTTTTAATGAATGAATGATCTATTTATCTAGCAGCCAGGCTCCTTACATTAAAAATTAAGGGAATGGGGCTTCCCTGCTGGCACAGTGGTTGGGAGTCCGCCTGCCGATGCAGGGGACACGGGTTCATGCCCCGGTCTGGGAAGATCCCACATGCCGTGGAGCGGCTGGGCCTGTGAGCCATGGCCGCTGAGCCTGTGCGTCCGGAGCCTGTGCTCCACAATGGGAGAGGCTACAACAGTGAGAGGCCGGCATACCGCAAAAAAAAAAAAAAAAAAAAATCAAGGGAATGACAGAGACTAAGGATCAGGATCTCACAGGGGTCAGGCAGGCAGCATAATATGTAAACCACTGCTTTACAACACTAGAAAGTAGCAGGATTGGGGGAAAACTGCAAAAAAAAAAAAAAAAAAAGACATTTGATTTCAAATTTCAGATATATTCTACTGGCCCAATGGAACTCACCCTGGTCTCAGTCCATTACCTCTACCAAGACTGCTGGACTTCCTTCAGCTCCTGCAGCTTGCGGATCAGGAATCCAGGACCCATGGACATAGTGCTCTCTTAATTCTCTTAAAATAGTCTCGTTGGCAAATTAACATGGAATTTTACCCCCAGGACTTTGCATGTGTTATTCCCTCAATTCCTTTCACATCTGTCCCTTCCACCTTCACTTTACCAACTCCTATTCACCCTTCCTCAAGGAGCCTTTCATGACCATCCCTACCTCCTCCCCATCCTGTGTGTTTGCACCATGCCCGGCACTGCTGTTTACCTGTTTGTCTCCCTCCCAGACTCCCCTGAAGGGAAAGGGCTGGGAATTGTGCCCTGCTGTATCCTTGGCGCCTGGCACTGTGCTTGACACAAAATAGAATTCAAAATATTTACCGAAGGAACAAATGACTCCACCATAGGGATTCTTAGATGGTTAACCCACACTGCTTTGGAAGCTAAAGAATGGATCCAGATACAGGTGAAGGTCGCTAACGCTGCAACCAGGCTCCATCCTCTTTGATCTCCTTTCTGAATGACTCTACCGAAGGCAAGCTTTGCTCTGACTTGCGAGGCATGCAAAGCAGGGCAGAAGAGCCAGGGTGTTGGGAAACGGCCAAAGGAGAGGAGATAAGAGATTGTGGCTGTGGTGAGTGTGGGTTGAGGTCACGGTCTTGTAAACCAAGTTTGAATATTTTTGTGAGTGCTGGGATGCATAGGATGGTGGAAGAGTGTGGAGGAGGAAGCGTGGCTCAAGGTCGGAATGTGCATCTGTTTATTGGATTTGCTTCCTGGTGGTTTTACAAGCTTAAGGCTGGAGCTCTTCCAGTGGTTTCACTTTTGTTTTGCCAGAAAACCTGTAAGGCTATTTTTAAAGTAACATTGCTGGCAGGATGCTATAAATTAATCTGCTTGTACCTTTCCCACCCACCTCGATTATATAACATGGTTAGAACCTAGCTCCCTCTCTTGCTCATCATATTCACATAAATCTAACTGGTTCATTCTCCCTCTTAAATGAATGGACTGATATTTGCTTTATTCTTGAACTTGATATCAGGATTGCTGAATGTCTGTTAAGGTTTAGGAGAGAAGAGTTGATATAAATGGGGCCAAGAAAATCATATACTTTATATGATGGCCAAACGTCTAATGCAGTCTCTAAAAAAAATCCACCCAGTGGAGAGAGGGGACTTCTGGGGAAGACGGCGGAAGAGTAAGATGTGGAGATCACCTTCCTCCCCACAGATAAACCAGAAATACAGCTACATGTGAAACAACGCCTACAGAACATCTACGGAACGCTGGCAGAAGACCTCAGACCTCCTAAAAGGCAACAAACTCCCCACGTACCTGGGTAGGGCAAAGCGGAGAGATTCCCGCACAGAGGATCGGTGCCGACCAGCACTCACCAGCCCGAGAGGCTTGTCTGCTCGCCCGCCGGGGTGGGCGGGGCTGGCAGCTGAGGCTTGGGCTTCGGTCGGAGCGCAGGGAGAGGACTGGGGTTGGCAGCGTGAACACAGCCTGCAGGGGGTTAGTGCACCACGGCTGGCCAGGAGGGAGTCCGGGGGAAAGTCTGGACCTGCCGAAGAGGCAAGAGACTTTTTCTTCCCTCTTTGTTTCCTGGTGCGCAAGAGGAGGGGATTAAGAGCGCTGCTTAAAGGAGCTCCAGAGACAGAGCTCCAGAGACAGAGGTCCAGAGACGGGGGCGAGCCGCGGCTAAAAGCGCAGACCCCAGAGACGGGCGTGGGACGCTGGGGCTGTTGCTGCCGCCGCCAAGAGGCCTGTGAGCGAGCGCAGGTCACTGTCCATGCCCCGCTTCCGGGGAGCCTGTGCAGCCCGCCACTGCCAGCGTCCCGGGATCCAGGGACAGCTTTCCCGGGAGAGCGCACGGCCCGCCTCCGGCTGGTGCAACGTCACGACGCCGGCGTCTGACGCTGCAGGCTCGCCCCGCCTCCGTGCCCCTCCCTGCCCCCCACCCCCGGCCTAAGTGAGCCAGAGTACCCTAAGCGGCTGCTCCTTTAACTCCATTCTGTCTGAGCGAAGAACAGACGCCCTCCGGCGACCTACACGCAGAGGCGGGGCCAAATCCAAAGCTGAGACCCGGGAGCTGTGAGAACAAAGAAGAGAAAGGGAAATCTCTCCCAGCAGCCTCAGAAGCAGCGGATTAAAGCTTCACAATCAACTTGATGTACCCTGCATCTGTGGAATACATGAATAGACAACGAATCATCCCAAATTGAGGAGGTGGACTTGAAGAGCAAGATATATGATTTTTTTCCCCTTTTCCTCTTTTTGTGAGTGTGTATATGTATGCTTCTGTGTGAGATTTTGTCTGTACAGCTTTGCTTCCACCATATGTCCTAGGGTTCTATCCGTCCGTTTTTCTTCTTTTTAATTTTTTTCTTCATAATTAATTTTATTTTAATAACTATTTTGTATTATCTTACTTTACTTTATTTTACTTTAGCTTCCTTCTTTCTTTCTTTCCTTCCTTCCCTCCTTTAGACAACGAATCATCCCAAATTGAGGAGGTGGACTTTGAGAGCAAGATTTATGATTTTTTCCCCTTTTCCTCTTTTTGTGAGTGTGTATGTGTATGCTTCTGTGTGAGATTTTCTCTGTATAGCTTTGCTTCCACCATTTGTCCCAGGGTTCTATCCGTCCGTTTTTTTTGTTGGTTTGTTTGTTCTTAATAATTATTTTTTATTTTAATAACTTTACTATATTTTATCATACTTTATTTTATTTTACTTTATCTTCTTTCTTTCTTTTTGTCCTTCCTTCCCTCCTTCCTCCCTGCCTCCCTCCCTCTTTTCTTTCTTTCTTTCTTTCTTTCTACTTCTACTAATTCTTTCTTTCTACTTTTCTCCCTTTTATTCTGAGCCGTGTGGATGAAAGGCTCTTGGTGCTGCAACCAGGAGTCAGTGCTGTGCCACTGAGGTGGGAGAGCCAACTTCAGGACATGGGTCCACAAGAGACCTCCCAGCTCCACATAATATCAAACAGTGAAAATCTCCCAGAGATCTCCATCTCAACACCAACACCCAGCTTCACTCAATGACCAGCAAGCTACAGTGTTGGACACCCTATGCCAAAAAACTAGCAAGACAGGAATACAAGCCCACCCATTAGCAGAGAGGCTGCCTAAAATCATAATAAGTCCACAGACACCCCAAAACACACCACCAGACGTGGACCTGCCCACCAGAAAGACAAGATCCAGCATCATCCACCAGAACACAGGCACTAGTCCCCTCCACTAGGAAGCCTACACAACCCACTGAACCAAACTTAGCCACTGGGGGCAGACACCAAAAACAATGGGAACTACGAACCTGCAGCCTGCAAAAAGGAGACCCCAAACACAGTAACATAAGCAAAATGAGAAGACAGAAAAACACACAGCAGGAGAAGGAGCAAGATAAAAACCCACCAGACCTAACAAATGAAGAGGAAATAGGCAGTCTACCTGAAAAAGAATTCAGAATAATGATAGTAAAGATGATACAAAATCTTGGAAATAGAACAGAAAAAATGCAAGAAACATTTAACAAGGACCTAGAAGAACTAAAGATGAAACAAGCAACGATGTACAACACAATAAATGAAATTAAAAATACTCTAGATGGGACCAATAGCAGAATAACTGAGGCAGAAGAATGGATAAGTGATGTAGAAGATAAAATAGTGGAAATAACTACTGCAGAGCAGAATAAACAAAAAAAGAATGAAAAGAATTGAGGACAGTCTCAGAGACCTCTGGGACAACATTAAACCCACCAACATTCGAATTATAGGGGTCCCAGAAGAAGAAGAGAAAAAGTAAGAGACTGAGAAAATATTTGAAGAGATTATATTTGAAAACTTCCCTAATAGGGGAAAGGAAATAGTTAATCAAGTCCAAGAGGCACAGAGTGTCCCATATAGAATAAATCCAAGGAGAAATACACCAAGACACATATTAATCAAACTGTCAAAAATTAAATACAAAGAAAACATATTAAAAGCAGCAAGGCGAAAACAACAAATAACACACAAGTGAATCCCCATAAGGTTAACAGCTGATCTTGCAGCAGAAACTCTGCAAGCCAGAAGGGACTGGCAGGACATATTTAAAGTGATGAAGGCGAAAAACCTGCAACCAAGATTACTCTACCCAGCAAGGATCTCATTCAGATTTGATGGAGAAATTAAAACCTTCACAGACAAGCAAAAGCTGAGAGAGTTCAGCACCACCAAACCAGCTTTACAACAAATGCTAAAGGAAATTCTCTAGGCAAGAAACACAACAGAAGGAAAAGACCTACAATAACAAACCCAAAACAATTAACAAAATGGGAATAGGAATATACATATCGATAATTACCTTAAATGTAAATGGACTAAATGCTCCCACCAAAAGACACAGATTGGCTGAATGGATACAAAAACAAGACCCATATATATGCTGTCTACAAGAGACCCACTTCAGACCTAGAGACACATACAGACTGAAAGTAAGGGGATGGAAAAAGATATTCCATGCAAATGGACATCAAAAGAAAGCTGGAGTAGCAATTCTCATATCAGACAAAATAGACTTTAAAATAAAGACTATTACAAGAGACAAAGAAGGATACTACATAATGATCAAGGGATCGATCCAAGAAGAAGATATAACAATTGTAAATATTTATGCACCCAACATAGGAGCACCTCAATACTTAAGGCAAATACCAACAGCCATAAAAGGGGAAATCGACAGTAACACATTCATAGTAAGGGACTTGAACACCCCACTTTCACCAATGGACAGATCATCCAAAATGAAAATAAATAAGGAAACACAAGCTTTAAATGATACATTAAACAAGATGGACTTAATTGATATTTATAGGACATTCCATCCAAAAACAACAGAATACACATTCTTCTCAAGTGCTCATGGAACATTCTCCAGGATAGGTCATATCTTGGGTCACAAATCAAGCCTTGGTAAATTTAAGAAAATTGAAATTGTATCAAGTATCTTTTCTGACCACAATGCTATGAGACTAGATATCAATTACAGGAAAAGATCTGTAAAAAATACAAACACATGGAGGCTAAACAATACACTACTTAATAACGATGATCACTGAAGAAATCAAAGAGGAAATAAAAATATACCTAGTAACAAATGACAATGGAGACACGACGACCCAAAACCTATGGGATGCAGCAAAAGCAGTTCTAAGAGGGAAGTTTATAGCAATACAATCCCACCTTAAGAAACAGGAAACATCTCGAATAAACAACCTGACCTTGCACCTAAAGCAATTAGAGAAAGAAGAACAAAAAAACCCCAAAGTTAGCAGAAGGAAAGAAATCATAAAAATCAGATCAGAAATAAATGAAAAAGAAATGAAGGAAATGATAGCAAAGATCAATAAAACTAAAAGCTTGTTCTTTGAGAAGATAAACAAAATTGATAAACGATCAGCCAGACTCATCAAGAAAAAAAAGGAGAAGACTCAAATCAATAGAATTAGAAATGAAAAAGGAGAAGTAACAAGTGACAATGCAGAAATACAAAAGATCATGAGAGATTACTACAAGAAACTCTATGCCAATAAAATGGACAACCTGGAAGAAATGAACAAATTCTTAGAAATGCACAATCTGCCAAGACTGAATCAGGAAGAAATAGAAAATAGGAATAGAACAATCACAAGCACTGAAATTGAAACTGTGATTAAAAATCTTCCAACAAACAAAAGCCCAGGACCAGATGGCTTCACAGACAAATTCTATCAAACATTTAGAGAAGAGCTAACACCTATCCTTCTGAAACTCTTCCAAAATATAGCAGAGGGAGAAACACTCCCAAACTCATTCTACGAGGCCACCATCACCTTGATACCAAAGCCAGACAAGGATGTCACAAAGAAAGAAAACTACAGGCCAATATCATTGATGAACATAGATGCAAAAATCCTCAAGAAAATACTAGCAAACAGAATCCAACAGCACATTAAAAGGATCATACACCTGATCAAGTGGGGTTTATTCCAGGAATGCAAGGATTCTTCAGTATACACAAATCAGTCAACGTGATACACCATATTAACAAATTGAAGGAGAAACACCATATGATCATCTCAATAGATGCAGAGAAAGCTTTCGACAAAATTCAACACCCATTTATGATAAAAACCCTGCAGAAAGTAGGCATAGAGGGAACTTTCCTCAACATAATAAAGGCCATATATGACAAACCCACAGCCAACATCGTCCTCAATGGTGAAAAACTGAAAGCATTTCCATTAAGATCAGGAACAAGAAAAGGTTGCCCACTCTCACCACTCTTATTCAACATAGTTTTGGAAGTTTTAGCCACAGCAGTCAGAAAAGAAAAGGAAATAAAAGGAATCCAAATTGGAAAAGAAGAAGTAAAGCTGTCACTGTTTGCAGATGACATGATACTATACATAGAGAATCCTAAAGATGCTACCAGAAAACTATTAGAGCTAATCAATGAATTTGGTAAAGTAGCAGGATACAAAATTAATGCACAGAAATCTCTGGCATTCCTATACACTAATGATGAAAAATCTGAAAGTGAAATCAAGAAAACACTCCCACTTACCACTGCAACAAAAAGAATAAAATATCTAGGAATAAACCTACCTAAGGAGACAAAAGACCTGTATGCAGAAAATTATAAGACACTGATGAAAGAAATTAAAGATGATACAAATAGATGGAGAGATGTACCATGTTCTTGGATTGGAAGAATCAACATCGTGAAAATGACTCTACTACTCAAAGCAATCTACAGATTCAATGCAATCCCTATCAAATTACCACTGGCATTCTTTACAGAACTAGAACAAAAAATTTTACAATTTGTATGGAAACACAAAAGACCCCGAATAGCCAAAGCAATCTTGAGAACGAAAAATGGAGGTGGAGGAATCAGGCTCCTTGACTTCAGACTATACTACAAAGCTACAGTAATCAAGACAGTATGGTACTGGCCCAGAAACAGGAAGATAGATCAATGGAAAAGGGTAGAAAACCCAGAGATAAACCCACGCACATATAGTCACCTTATCTTTGATAATGGAGGCAGGAATATACAGTGGAGAAAGGACAGCCTCTTCAATAAGTGGTGCTGAGAAAACTGGACAGCTACATGTAAAAGTACAAGATTAGAACACTCCCTAACACCATACACAAAAATAAGCTCAAAATGGATTAAAGACCTAAATGCAAGGCCAGAAACTATCAAACTCTTAGAGGAAAGCATAGGCAGAACACTCTATGACATAAATCACAGCAAGATCCTTTTTGACCCACCTCCTAGAGGAATGGAAATAAAAACAAAAATAAACAAATGGGACCTAATGAAACTTAAAAGCTTTTGCACAGCAAGGGAAACCATACACAAGATGGAAAGACAACCCTCAGAATGGGAGAAAATATTTGCAAATGAAGCAACTGACAAAGGATTAATCTCCAAAATTTATAAGCAGCTCATGCAGCTCAAAAGCAAAAAAACAAACAACCCAATCCAAAAAATGGGCAGAAGACCTAAATAGACATTTCTCCAAAGAAGGTATACAGATTGCCAACAGACACATGAAAGAATGCTCAGCATCATTAATCATTAGAGAAATGCAAATCAAAACTACAATGCAATATCATCTCACACCAGTCAGAATGGCCATCATCAAAAAATCTAGAAACAATAAATGCTGGAGAGGGTGTTGAGAAAAGGGAACACTCTTGCACTGCTGGTGGGAATGTGAATTGGTACAGCCACTATGGAGAACAGTATGGAGGTTCCTTAAATAACTACAAATAGAACTACCATATGACCCGGCAATCCCTCTACTGGGCATATACCCTGAGAAAACCATAATTCAAAAAGAGTCATTTACCAAATTGTTCATTGCAGCTCTATTTACAATAGCCCAGAGATGGAAACAACCTGGGTGTCCATCGGCAGATGAATGGATAAAGAATATGTGGCACATATATATAATGGAATATTACTCAGCCATAAAAAGAAATGAAATTGAGCTATTTGTAATGAGTTGGATAGACCTAGAGTCTGTCATTCAGAGTGAAGTAAGTCAGAAAGAGAAAGACAAATACTGTATGCTAACACATATATATGGAATTTAAGAAAAAAAATGTCATGAAGAACCTAGGGGTAAAACAGGAATAAAGACACAGACCTATTTGAGAATGGACTTGAGAATATGGGGAGGGGGAAGGGTAAGCTGTGACAAAGCCAGAGAGAGGCACGGACTTATATACACTACCAACCATAAGGTAGATAGCTAGTGGGAAGCAGCCACATAGCACAGGGAGACCAGCTCGGTGCTTTGTGACCACCTGGAGGGGTGGGATAGGGAGGGTGGGAGAGAGGGAGACACAAGAGGGAAGGGATATGGGAAAGATGTATATGTATAACTGATTCACTTTGTTATAAAGCAGAAACTAATACACCATTGTGAAGCAATTATACTCCAATAAAGTTGTAAAAAAACTAGAATCCAAAATAAAAAAATCCACCCAGTGGAACCCTTTGTGGTACTGGTCTTCTCTAACTTATTGTCTCATCAATGCCTTTCTCTACGAATCATAGAATTATATCTGTTAGTAACTAGTAGATCCCCATTGATGCTAGCCCTAGGAAATTATAAACGTAAGGATGCTACAGGTGTGTAACTACTTAATTCTCACAGCAGCCTACTGAGATGGGTGCTTGTAACAGACCATGGAGTTACCCTGCATAACCACTAGACTTGTGTTGAACATGAGGGGCTGGAAATTGAGTTAATAATAGATCACGCCTACATGATGAAACCTCCATAAAAATCCCTGAAGTATGGGGTTCAGAGAAGTTCCAGGCTGGTGAAGAGATCTACATGTGGTGGATGGATGATGCACCCCCATCTCCACAGGGACAGGAGTTCCTGTACTCAGAACCCTTCCAGGATTCCCTGCATGTATCTCTTCATCTGGCTGTTCATCTGTATCCTTTATCATATCCTTTATTATATAATAAACTGGTAAATGTAAGTAAGTGTTTCCCTGAGTTCTTTGAGCTGTTCTAACAAATGATTCAATCCAAGGAGGGGGTTTTGGGACCCTCTGATTTGTAGCCAAACTAGAAAGAAATTGGGAGTAAGCTGGGGACTTACAACTTACTATTGGCATTTAAAGTGGGGGCAGTCTTGTGGGATTAGCCCTTAACCTACAGGGTTGCCCTAACTCTGGTTAGTATCAGAATTTAATTAAATTGTAGGACATCCAGCTGATGTCACAGAGAATTACTTGGTGTGAGAGGAAAAAAAAATCATGTCTGATATCAGAAGTATTATGTGGTTATGTGTATAAGCAAAGGAAGACACCCAGGAAAGTTTTTCCTGTATAACCCCAATGATCTTCACCTTCTAATACTGACACCCTTGTTTTAATTTTCTTCCTTGGGTGTGGGCTAAACTTACTGACTCGCTTCTAACACATAAACTATGACAGAAGAGTTGAGATAGCATATTCAAAATTAGGATATAAAAAGGCTATAGCTTTCATTATGCATTCTTTCTTCTCACTCTCTCCTGGATCTTGCCATGACTTATGGACTGAATTGTGTCTCTCCCAAAGTTCACATTGAAGCCCTAAGTCTCAATGTGATGATATTTGGAGATATGACCTTTAGAGAGATACTTAAGGCTCAATGAACTCATAAGGGCTGGTGTCCTTATAAGAAGAAAAAGAGACACCAGAAATCTCTCTCTCCCCACCCCCCAACTCTTCCATGCACAGAGAAAAGGCCACGTGAGGGCACAGGAGGAAGGAGGCTTTCTACAAGGGAAAAAGAGAGCTCTCACCAAGAACAGAAATTGCTAGCACCTTGATTATGGACTTCCAGCCTCCCAGAAAAGTGAGATTATATATATATCTATTGTTTAAGCCACCTGGTCTGTGGTATTTTGTTGTGGCAGCCTGAGCATACTAATACCTCATGCCATGAGGTAGTCAGTTATGCCAAAGTCCATACGGCGAGGAACCAACAACCACATGAGTGAGTTTGGAAGCAGATCCCCCTTGATCAAACCTTCAGATGAGGGACTTCCCTGGTGGCACAGTGGTTAAGAATCCACCTGCCAATGCAGGGGACACGGGTTTCAGCCCTGGTCCGGGAAGATCCCACATGCTGGGGAGCAACTCAGCCTGTGCGCCACAACTACTGAGCCTGCGCTCTAGAGCCCACGCTCAGCAATAAGAGAAACCACCACAGTGAGAAGCCTCCACACTGCAACAAAGACCCAAAGCAGCCAAAAATAAATTAATTAATTAGAAATAAAAAACCTTCAGATGAGACCAGAGTCCTGGCCGACACACTGACTGTCACCTCATGAGATGACACACAGTTAAGCCACAACCAGATTCTTGACCTACAGAAACTGTAAGGTAATAAATATTTGTTGCTATAAGCTACTAAGTTTTGGTGGTAATTTGTTATGCAACAATAGATAACTATTACATGGAATGTCAAGAGAGTAGGTGGGTGCCCCAAATGCATTGCCATCAAAAAAAAAAAAAGTCAGATCAGTGAATGGGGAATTCAAGTGTGAAGCCGAGCAAAATAGAGGTACAGGAGGCAAAAGCAAGGAACAGACAACTGGCCTGGCAAATGGAACACCATCTTTGTAAATACCAGAGCCAGGAGTTTCAGCCTGGGCCCACTTCCTAACACCATTAAGTTGTACATTAGATTAAAATATATGAATTTAGATGGGGCACACAGACATTTGGTCTATAGCAGCCAACACACAATGTGTTATCATGCAAATTATCACTGTGGGAAACTGAACTTTAATGCCACTGGGGAGCTCTGGGAGACAGAATAGAGCAGGCATCCCAGAGTTATCCCACCCAGGGGTGAGGGAACTGGTGTATCTATCCACTAACTCTTAGCCATCACTGGTTGAGGGCCGGGGATGGGGGCATGAATTCCCAGCACCTGTTGCCTACAGAGAATAGGGAGAAGTTAGCTGGTGTGCATGGCCGCTGTAAATGCCAAGAAGACTGGAATCTGATTCTGAAAGCAACTGCTTCCTATAGGTCCCCTGAAGTAGCCTTTAATTATTTAGGTAGCAACTATATACAGTCTATCTAAATGACTGTATAGCACAGATAACTCTGCTCAATATTATGTAACCACCTAATTGGTAGTTACATTGGGAAAAGAATTAGGAAAAGAATTGGGAAAAGAATTTGAAAACGAATAGATACCTGTATATGTATAACTAAATCACTTTGTTGTACACCTGAAACTAACACAATATTGTTAATCAACTATACTCCAATATAAAATTAAAAGTTTAAAATAAAAAAATGGCATCTTTGAAAATTATTGTTGTGAAAACCTGTCAAAATGAAGCAGGCTGCTGTGCTTTTTAAGAGATTTGAAGAAAGATATTTAAATTCCAACGAACTCAGTCTCACTCTTGTTTCGAGTCTTGATTTGTTTCAGAGACCTTTGAAAAGTTACTTTGCTTCTCTGAGCCTCAGTTTTCTCACCTGTGAAATGGACACAATAACTCCTACTATATTTGGTAGTGGTAAGATAAAGTGTGTAAAACAGCAAGCATAGAGATAGATAATTGCTTTCTTTAAAAATTTTAAACTGGCAATGATAACTTAGTGATGGCAACTTTGCCTATATAATGGATTGCTCAAACAAAAATAGTAATAACAAGTCAAAGGCAGTACTAGTGTATGTAATAGACTGAATGTTTGTGTACCAAATTTCACATTAAATCCTAACCCCCAAAGTGATTATATTTGGAGATGGAGACTTTGGCAGGTGATTAGGTCATGAGGGTGGGACCCTTATGGAAGAGACCCCTTCCATCTGCCACGTGAGGACACAGAAAAAAGACAGCTGTCTATGGGCTAGGAAGAGGGCTCTCACCAGACACTAAATCTACCGGCACCTTGACCTTGGACTTCTCAGCATCCAGCACTGTGAGAAATAAATGTTTGTTGTTTATAAGCAACTGGGTCTGTGGCATTCTGTTATAGCAGGCTGATAGACCAACAGAGTATGCTTAGGATAAAGAACTCAACAATGCCTATCAGTATTGAAACACTTAATCTATGATTGTTAAAATAACATTAAAAATCTAATGCTGTTTTCAGGTATATGCATCCAAATATTTTTCCTTCAAACCTGCTTTTTCTATAAAGCTTTCGTTATTAAAGCTGTTATATATGAAAGAAATATGCAATCAAAATGGTGAAAGTTTATCTAAATAAGTTGCCAACATTAGGTAAAAATGAACTTTGGATCTTAAAAAGCAAGATGACAGAGAAAATGAAGGAATATCTCTCCAAAATTGAGATTTTCAATTGTAAAACCACATTAGCACACACAAAATTTACTGTTATATGAACTAGTGGTTGGAAGCACCCATTTTCAGGAGTTTGTTTCTGGAAAACTTGGAGCTGGAGACAAAACTTGAGTTCATGAAAGATTGTCAAACAAGCTAAGCAGTCGTAACTGGTCAAAAATAAACTCCAAATACGTGAGAAATGAACAGAAACACTGTACCACCTTGTAAGTATCACAGCTTTCATAAAAACAGTTCAAAAACCCTGATACTCTCTGATAAATAGAAACAAATATTTAAGATCACATTAGAAATAGCAACACTATCATCATGGTGCACGAAATTAACAATGGGACAAACTGCTATGATTGAAAATATTTATTTTTGAGCAATTTTTTGTTTCAGTCAATTCCCTTGGAGGCTCCAGCCTGACACATGGTAGATGTTTGAGAAATGTTTGCTCCCCTCTATTTATCAGTATGCCTGCAGTACTCTTAAAGGAAGAAAATGCTAACATAGATTTCTGTGTTAGCAACTCCAACTCCAAGCGCAAACCATCACCAAATAGGGACAATTGGTAAAAGCCCAATTATGGGAAATAAAACAGAAGGATTGCTATAAAGTGCTTTGGGGCTGTTAATGGGAAAAAAGAATACCAAAGAAACAGAGGCAGAGATTAGACACTGAGAGATCCAGTCAAGGCATCGAATTGGATAGTTGTCCAAGAGTCTAGGTGGTATCTCCCAAAATAGTAAGGTCTAGGAGGTCCAGAAGCAGTGCCTGGAACAAGCAGGCAAATTGGAATGGCTCAGAAGCTGGATCTGTAAATTGAAAGTATCTCTTGAGACATTCTTTTTACTAAACCAGACATAAAACTAGAGATGAAACCTTACGCCGTCAGAAAAGACTGGACTAAGTCCATCCAATGCCTCGGATCTCTAGCACAGGTAAAACCCTGTAATGGAAAAGAATGACTCGGTAGCAGCACCTCTCGATGAAAATATATCTTTAGGAGACTCAATTCCTTTCAGGTGGATTTTGTGTTCATCAGATTTTAGTTATTAATTTTTCCCAAAGATCTTCCTAAGAATGAGATGCACTGACCCGTGAACATAAACATTCTGATTTTGATGGCTTCAATGTCCAAAACCGTACATTACAACATACATTCCAGTTTACTGACCACAGGGGAATTAAGTCAGTGGGAATCCACACTTAAAGGCATAAGACAGCAACAGACTTTTAGATGTGAGCTGCTCCAGAAGGGGTTATGACCTTCGGAGGCATCTTTCTTTAGCCAAGTATAAGTCCCAGAGAGGTACTGGCTGAGACATGTAGGCAGCCAACACCCCAGGCAACGGGGAGAATGAATGTTGTAGTCCTGGAGTGGGAGATCTGGGTGGCACATCCCAGCACCACATACCTTTTCTTTTTTTTTTTTATTGGAGTATAGTTGCTTTATAATGTTGTGTTAGTTTCTGCTGTACAACAAAGCAAATCAGCTATATGTATACATATATCCCCTCTTTTTTGGATTTCCTTCCCATTTAGGTCACCGCAGAGCATTGAGTAGAGTTCCCTGTGCTTCACAGTAGGTTCTCATTAGTCATACATTTTATTACACAGTATCAACAGTGTATATGTGTCAATCTCAATCTCCCAATCTATCCCAACACTTATCCCCCCTTGGCATCCATACGTTTGTTCTCTACATCTGTGTCTCTATTTCTGCTTTGCCCATAAGTTCATCTGTACCATTTTTCAAGATTCCACAAATATGCATTAATATATGATATTTCTTTTGCTTTTTCTGACTTACTTCACTAAGTATGATAATCTCTAGGTCTCTCCACATCTCAGAAAATGGTACAATTTTGTTCATTTTTACAGCTGAGTAATATTCCATTGTATATATGTACCACATTTCTTCATCCATTCCTCTGTGGATGGACATTTAGGTTGCTTCCATGTCCTGGCTATTTTAAATAGTGCTGCTGTGAACACGGGGGTGCATGTATCTTTTCAAAGTATTGTTTTCTCTGAATATATGCCCAGGAGTTGGATTGCTGGGTCATATGGTAATTCTGTTTTTAGCTTTTTAAGGAACCTCCATACTGTTCTCCAACCACATACCTTTTCTTAAGATGCAGGTAAATTAATGAGAAACTAGTCTAAAGTGGAAATGACATCTAAAAATCTGTTGCTGGGCTTCCCTGGTGGCGCAGTGGTTGAGAGTCTGCCTGCCGATGCAGGGAACGTGGGTTCATGCCCCGATCCGGGAAGATCCCACATGCTGTGGAGCGGCTGGGCCCGTGAGCCATGGCCACTGGGCCTGCACGTCCGAAGCCTGTGCTCCACAGTGGGAGAGGCCACAGCAGTGAGAGGCCCGCGTACCGCAAAAAAAAATAAAAAATAAAAATAAAAAAACAAAAATCTGTTGCTGTCACAATGAAAAGACCCACCATCCTCAACCCAATTCAAGATATCTCTGAAGGTTCATCCCAGCTGGAGTTCCCCACAGGATTAACTGAGGTCCTTGTTGTGACTGACCGCATTGCAGTTCAACTGCCCTCCCTGCCCAAGCCTGTCTCCTCATTCCCTCAATAGGTATTGATTTTAAGAGCTCACCCCAATAAATGGCTTGCATGCAAAAAAATAAAATAAAAAGAATAAAGGCGTAAGACTCCAGGCACTATACCCTGAGTGTCCTTCTCTGAGGCTCAACCCCAGGCTCAGTCTGAGACAACTTGCCAACCTCACATCTCGATACATGTATTCTACGCTTGGGTGTCAATGGTTACCACCAAACTCTCCGAAGCCATTAATCAAATTCTTTTCATGTGGCTAGACGCAATTCTGTTTGGGGAGTTGCTAAGCTGCTTTGTCTCCTTCCTGGAAACCCATGATTAGTTGTTGAATGTCTTGGTCGTGTTGGTCCCCCGGTTGCCGGTGTGGGGAAGCACCCATCGCTAGGCAGCAGGACAGTCACTCTACTCCAGACTGCAGCTGTGCCACCTTTATCTGAGAAAGCCTATTGCCAAAGATTTTTGAGAAATAGCAGAAAGAAGATGCAGTGTTTCTCTTGGCCAGAATGATTTTATTTGGAAAGCTGTGATCTAGATGTAAAGAAGGTCTCTGCCTTCTTAAAGCATAAACAGTGACCTTATCCCAGGTACTTCGTGCCATCGGGTTAGAACTTGTCAAAGAGCCACAAGGGTGTGCCCCGTCTTCAGACTTACCCCTTGGATGAGTCAGATTGTGTTTACCCAGTGGGTCCCCAGTTCCAGCAAAGTCAGCGGCATGATAACAGCAGAAGCCAGTCTGCCAAGTGGCTAGTTGCATTTGTTATGGGTGGTGATGGGGAAAAGTTTTTAGTCAAAATGTATGATTTGTGACCAAAATATTCATATGATCTCAGTTTTGACTCCCTCAGCATGAAAGAATAATCAAGAATATAAAACCATAGCCCAAGCATTCAGGAGCAGATCTTATTTGAAAAGAGTGTGTTAACCCACTGTTACTGGCCAGGGTTCTTGGCTTCCTTAATCAATAGAAACTGATCAGAAGCCATACAGGAAATCCAGGCAAGGCTTTATTGGGGCCCCTGCTGCAGTAGCAGGGAGTGAGAACAAGTAACAGGTTCCCTCACTCACTCACCAAGGTGGGATGAGCTGTTTTCTTCTATGGGGTGAGGGTAGGGATAGGTTCAGGGGTTGGACTGGAGGGGTGGTTTGCCCACCCCTTAGGTGGTGTTGAGTGCAGGGGGCATGTGTAGTACCCTTCTTCTGCTCCCAGCTCTTCAGAAGTGGCAATTGGGCTTTTTTGGTCTTTTTGTATCTGGTTGTCCATAATTTGCCCCAACTGTGCATGCACGCAGCTATTTTTAGTCCCTTATAGTTTCTCTGTATTTTGTTGCCCGAGGAGACATTTGTCCAGGGGCAAGCCCTGCAGCAAAGGGTCTCAGGTCCCAGGTCCCAGCCTGTCTCACCACACACACCATGACTTGGGAACTGGGAAGATATTTTTAAGCCCGGATGCACCTCCTTCAGTCCCTGAGACATTGAGTGAGTCATAAATCCCTCTGAGCTTCAGAATTTCTTGAGATAATAAGATCAATGTAACAAGTAGTTATTGAGTGCCTGATGTATACCAGTCATTCTTTTAAGTGCTGGGGATACAGAAATGAAAAAGAAAAAAGAGAGAACATTTCAGCCTTTATGAAGCTGAGATCTTTGTACTCATGGGGATTGGTTAGAGGAGTAGAAGAGATAACAAAACAAACATAATGTTATTAGCACTTAGGAAGTTCTTAATGTTTGGTCCTCCAGCTGACCCCGTCACTCAACTTGTTTCATAAATAAGTGCTATGGAGAGAGGAAGAGAAAATGTAGTGTGTCATTTCTGAACTGTGTTTGTAAATCAAAAAAACCAACCTGACCTAGGCCAATATTTTTTTACCAAACTTCAGATTCTGACATATTAGTGAGTTGTAAAGGGAGCCGCAAGAGGGAAGAGATATGGTGATATATGTATATGTATAGCTGACTCACCTTGTTATAAAGCAGAAATTAACACACCACTGTAAAGCAATTATACTCCAATAAAGATGTTAAAACAAACAAACAAACAAACAAAATCAATTCAGTCAGTTAAGGCTAGCATTTTCTTAAATTAAAAAATGGAATGGAATAGTATAGAAATGTAGTAAAGTTAAATATTGATTCCTGAAGCTTTTGTTTCAATTGTGTGTGTGTGTGTGTGTGTGTGTATACATTGGGTCAGGATGTAAAATGCATCTCTGTAGGTCACAGTCAAAAAATTTTGAAAGCCATTAATCTATATATAGTTTTAAAACAAAGGAAAGAAATTTTCTTTCTGCTTTTGTTATTATCCCCAAATACCTAACTTCTTACCTAGTATTGACAATAATGACTACTATAAAAAGGTACAAGATAAATTCATATTTTTAATGAGAAACTATTCTGTAAAATAGAAAACTCTTCTGTAAAACATTTTGAAAGTCATTTTCTATAGGCCCATAGACTTTATTGACTTCTCAGAAGGTCTAACCCAGAAGTAGAATAGACAGAAAGGGGACAGATAAGGGGTGCACTTGCTCCTTCTCAGCACATTTTCCAAAAGTGACACCTTCTCAATAATCTCTAAATTAATACATTTACATGATGGTGTTTAAATCTATCATGAAAACAGAGAAAGACAAATACCACATGATGTCACTTATATGTGGACTAAAAAAATGATACAAATGAACTTATTTGCAAAACAGAAATAGACTCACAGACATAGAAAACAAATTTATGGTTACAAAGGGGAAGATGGGGGGAGGGATAAATTAGGAGCTTGGGATTAACATATACATACTACTATATGTAAAATAGATAACCAACAAGGACTTACTGTATAGCACAGGGAACTCTACTCAATATTTTGTAATAGCCTGTAATGGAAAAGAATCTGAAAAAGAATATATATATATATATACTCATAACTGGTGGAAATTCTATATTTCAGTTAGAGTTAGTGAAGATGAAAATGGAATTCGTTTTCATATCTAAGACCATGGACTCCTTGAATTCTACCTATACAAAAGGTCCATAGGGCTTCCCTGGTGGCACAGTGGTTGAGAGTCCGCCTGCCGATGCAGGGGATACGGGTTCGTGCCCCGGTCCGGGAAGATCCCACATGCCGCGGAGCCGCTGGGCCCGTGAGCCATGGCCGCTGAGCCTGCGTGTCCGGAGCCTGTGCTCCGCAACGGGAGAGGCCCCAACAGTGAGAGGCACGTGTACCGCAAAAAAAAAAAAAAAAAAAAAAACAATAAATAAATAAAAGTGCTGCAATGAACATTGTGGTACATGTCTCTTTTTGAATTATGGTTTTCTCAGGGTCCATAGACTGCAGGTGGAGAGCCCCTAATCAGAGAGAGGAGACAGTTCCAGGTCATCCTAAAATCTCCCTACAAGGTAACAAAGAAGGCAAATGTCTGACAGAACCCTGCCATTTAATTAGCAGGCAGTCCCAAGACAATCGTTTATTCTGTTCTTTAAACTTGATGAAATCCCAGCCCTCTGTCTT
Source organism: Mesoplodon bidens (assembly GCF_964165515.1). Classification (NCBI taxonomy): domain Eukaryota; kingdom Metazoa; phylum Chordata; class Mammalia; order Artiodactyla; family Ziphiidae; genus Mesoplodon; species Mesoplodon bidens. The sequence continues at coordinate 122,345,758 of NC_138161.1, forward strand.
TTAGAAGGTGTGAGAGCACCTTGCAGGAAAGTCTTTCCCAAGCCAATATGCCAAAATTCGAACACCAGAACTCCTCTAATTCTCAAAGTTAGACAACCAAAACTCTTTCCAACTAGTAGCCGGAAATAGGACCGCTCAGAAATCACATCCGGAGCATTTTTCAGGGCCGCCGCATTCAGCTGTTTTGGTTGAGCACTATATAATCCTATAACTAAATGAAATGACTCTGTTGCCATCCTTAAGGGTACAGATTGCTGGGCTCTCTCATTCTTATACCTTGTTTAAGATACAATGCTCACATATTCAATATCAAAAATAGCACAGATTACCCAATCAGAAAGGATGCTGACTATAAACAACTAGTATAGGCATAAAAAATGTGTCCTAGCTGAATTTCAGCCTTGCCCTCTTCACGCAAGGATGGGGACTGTCTTCTAGACAATCCCTATATCTTGACCACTAATTTCACCAAGGAAAGTCAGTTTCTAACCATGTATTCATTAACAAAGCCTGTGGTATTGATCAGAAATCAACATAGGTAAAATACTCAGAGTAGCTATCTCTGGAGGGTGGGCTCTTGATTCAATGCTGGCTAGCCACTTCTGGTGGGTGTAATCCAGCAACTGTCTCTAGTATATGGATTAAAATGAACACAAATGCAGATATATCATAGAGATTATACTCAAAATTTTCATATAGAATACCCAATACCCAAATTGGCCAAATACCCAATTGTCACTCCTTTGGTAAAAACAACCTGTTAGGTTATTAAGCTGCAAAAATATTTTGGAAACAAGAAAGATCTCTTATGGGGTCCCAGCAGCTCGGGCGGCGGGAGGAGCGGTAGCGGCCAGGCAGCCCAGCTTCGTGAAGGCTCTCGGCGCGCCGCGGCCTGCAGGCACCCGGCACGCGCCCGCCCCGCCGCCACGATGCCCAAGAGGAAGGTCAGCTCCGCCGAGGGGGCGGCGAAGGAGGAGCCCAAGAGGAGATCGGCGAGGTTGTCAGCTAAACCGGCTCCTGCCAAAGTGGAAACGAAGCCAAAAAAGGCGGCAGGAAAGGATAAATCTTCCGACAAAAAAGTGCAAACAAAAGGGAAAAGGGGAGCAAAGGGAAAACAGGCTGAAGTGGCTAACCAAGAGACTAAAGAAGACTTACCTGCAGAAAATGGAGAAACTAAAAATGAGGAGAGCACAGCTTCTGATGAAGCAGGAGAGAAAGAAGCCGTCTGATTAATATCACACACCTGGTCCTATCAGTGGTCCCTGTCTCCCTTCTTGTACAATCCAGAGGAATATTTTTATCAACTATTTTGTAAATGCAAGTTTTTCAGTAGCTCTAGAAACATTTTTAAAAAGGAAGGAATCCCACCTCATCCCATTTTTTAAGTGTAAATGCTTTTTTTTAAGAGGTGAAATCATTTGCTGGTTGTTTATTTTTTGGTACAACCAGAAAATAGTGGGATATTGAATATGGGAGGCTTTGATTGTCTTGGGTGTCAGCTTAACATTCCACAGATGGAGGGTAGCTTTTATATCCTGTAATACAAAGCATACTTAATGGCAGTTTGGAGTCAGCTGTGCATTTAATGTCTTAAACACTTTAAATTACTTCTCTTCCCACGTTGTTTTTGGTAGAATTGTTTCCTAAAGCAAACCACTCACCCCTTGATCTTGGCTCTCCTGGGCAGAATTTTGTGCACTCTGTAACATCTTTGGTCGTGGTAGTCCAGTTCTTCTAGTAACTGTTAATGTGCTGTGAACGATTGACAATTTGAGTATGTAGTGTATATGATATTAAATTGTGAATTAGTGGGACTTACGATGTAACAGCATATCAATATTTGAAGATATTGGTACTTGATATCCTGTGAAGGAAAATTTGCCCCCAAATTTTAAGCTGGAAAGTCACTGGAATAACTGTTGAGAAAAGAATCACAACTACATGATTTTTTTAGGTTTTTGGTACGTATGTTGAGAATTGTGTACAAATTGAAATGTCTGTGTACTGATCCTCAAAACAACCAATAAAATCTCAATTATGAAAAAAAAGAAAGATCTCTTATATCTATCACTGAAAGGATTTTTTTTTTAACGTTCTCTTTGAGTTGGGGTGTTGCAGTTAGCCTTCATTAAATGATATTTTGCAAGCTTTGGGAAATCCCCAAAGTTTAAAGTTTCAGTAGAGAGATCCTGTCATCCCCTTTATAAAGCATGAAGGGATCCAGTTAAACAAGACTGTCTGGAAAAACTAAAAGATCAGCACATGGAAAGATCACAATGAAAACAGAGCCGTAGAAGAGGATAAAGCCGTTGCTCTTTGAAAGTGACCAGTTGCAATTGTGTGTGACAGAAGAAGACATTAGTACAGCACAATTGAAGACTCCGAGAAACAACGGGTGAGATTGAAAAGGAAGACATTTGGGCTAGAGAGAAGGGCAGATTCCTCTCTTCCTCCTCCAAGGTCAAAGCAATCTCAAGGGTCCAGACAGCGGCGCCGCCTTCCACTAGGCTGCACCTAGTGAAATACAGTTTCTGAAAACAACCCAAGTTGGGATAATGTGAAGGAAATGTGGAAGTGAAGTACTCAGCTAACCCAGGAGTGAAAAAATAGCCCAAACAAAACTCAGCATAAAAGCTGTAACGAGAAAATGGCAACTATAAAAAGAGAGAGACGTAACCTAACTAGTTCTGATCCAAAAAATAATTTTAAATAAAGAATGATGTTTCAATAGCAGCTACACTGAATCATGACCAAAACAAAGCCGACTACAATGCCAAGGACTCAACAAATGGTCGTGATTATAGTAGAAAATACCTTTTTTTTTTAAATTAGGCTTATTTGCTTTATTAAATTATATGGAAATCATTGTCAAATAAGAAGTAATACTAAGCTTTCTTTACATTGTATTTTTTTTCTTTTCAACATAGCATGTTCTTTATTCACAATCAATGCTCCTCTGTCTTTTTTTTTTTTGGAGTATAATTGCTTCACAATGGTGTGTTAGTTTCTGTTTTATAACAAAGTGAACCAGCTATACATACAGAAAATACCTTTTTTTAAAAAAATTCTGGAACAAAGCTAGACTCCATTTCCCAGCATCCTTTACAGCACTGTGTGCCAGTTCTGACCAGTCTACTATGGATGAAAGTGATAAACCTCTTTCCAGATCTGGCCCACACAAACCACTCATGCTCACCTCCCCACTTTTTCTGGGCTCCTGAAGAACTGCATAGAGTAAAAGCAGTGTGAAAAAAATGTGAGTACCAATGAATAGTGGAATTATGAACGATCTTTTGCCACTTCTTTTCAATTTCCTGTACTTCTCAAAATTTGTATGATAAGCAACCATCATAAAATGTTTCAGTTTTATGATACAGTAAATATATATTATATATATATATATTATATATATATAAAATCTTTTTAAAAGTAAGTTATAACTTTACTAACTTTAATAACTCTAGATAGCATGGATTTGGGTGTGCTTGTTCAGTAATATATCCCTAGCACCCAGGACAGTGCCAGGAACACTGCCAGTATTTAATAAACGTAGTTTGAAAGAATGAATTTGAATGAATTGAAAGAATGAAAGTTTCTGGTATCCTCAACATTTTGCCTAGTTGTCAATGCTCCTCTTAAAATGTGACGGTCTCAATTAAATAAAATGCTTAAGACAACACCAAAATACTTTCCCTATCCTCTTCATGGTGCAGAGTATCCTGAGACTATTATGTTCCATTACCATACATCTAGGACTATTATTTATACAAACATGACCCAAGATTGCACCTGATACTTTTGGGGTTTGTTTTTATGAGGAAAACACTGTTCGCTTATAATCAACTAAAACCCTTAAGTCTTTTTCACATAATTTGCTGTCAAGCCTGATTACCCTCATTCTGCACTTGTACAATTGATTTTTGACCCCCAAATGCTAGACTTTAAATAATCCTTGTTAGGTTTTATCTTATTTGTTTTGGTCCACTATTGGAGCCCACTGACATGATCTTGAGTCCCTAATTCTGCAACCTTGTATATTATCCATCTCTCCACACATGCCTTCTGATAACTTTATCAACTTCTAAGTCTCCAGAGGTGAGGATAAAACTATTCAATGGATAAGAAGCAGCAGGAGGGCTTCCCTGTTGGCGCAGTGGTTGAGAGTCCGCCTGCCGATGCAGGGGACACAGGTTCGTGCCCCAGTCTGGGAAGATCCCACATGCCGTGGAGCAGCTGGGCCCGTGAGCCATAGTCGCTGAGCCTGCGCGTCCGGAGCCTGTGCTGTGCAATGGGAGAGGCCGCGACAGTGAGAGGCCTACGCACCGCGATGAAAAGTGGCCCCCACTCGCCACAACTAGAGAAAGCCCTCTCACAGAAACAAAGACCCAACACAGCAAAAATAAATAAATTAATTAATAAACTCCTACCCCCAACATCTTCTTTTAAAAAAAAATAGACAGATTCCTCTTCTAGTGGAACTTTTATAGCAGAAGGAGAAAATATATTTATTAAATATAATATACCCATATATTTTGCATTATAATAGAAGATGATAAATCCTATGAAAAAGAGAAAAAGTAGAATTGGATAAAGGGCATTGAAGTGAGGAGTAAAATTTTAAATAGATTGACTAGGTCCTCGTTAAGAACGTGACATCTGAGCAGAGACTTGGAAGAGGTAGGGAATGAGCCATGCAAATTTCTAGGAAAGGGGCATTTGTGCAGAGGAAACAACCAGTGAAAAAACACTAAAACAACAGGCAAATGGCATGTTCAAGGAACAAGAAAATCGAGGTGGCTGCAGCAGAGTGAATGATTTGAGGAAAAGACTAGGAGATGAGATCAGAGCTATAATGTGAGTCAACATAAGGACTTTGATTCATACTTTGGAAGAAAGGAAAAGCTGTTGCATTTCTATTTGAACAGAAGTGTGATATAATCTGATTTATTTTTTAAGAGAATAACTTTGGCTGCTGTGTCTAAAGGGGAGAAGTAAGATCTGTTAGGTCGTTATTGTGGCAATCTAAGTAAGAGATGGTGACTTGGACCAGGGTAGAAGCAGTAAGAAATGGTGGTAGTGAGAAGTAGTCAGATTCTGCATTTATTTTGAAGGGCAACAGTCTTTGCTGATGGACTGCATGTGGTTATGAAAAAGAGGAGTCATGCCAAGGTTTTTGGCCTGAGACATCAACTGTGACAAGAAAAGTAGGAGGTGGAGGAAGAAGGTGGGGAGGGGTGGAAGATCAGAAGTTCCGTTTTGGACAGATTGGAAATACAAGTCTGGAGTTTGGAGAAGAGATCCAGGCTAGAGATATATTGAAAGTTGTTCACATATAGATAGTTTTTAAAGCCATGGGATGCAATGAGCTCAAAAAGGATGAAAATAGATCAAAAGGTGGAGTCGTGGGCACTGCAGCATTAAAAAGTTTGGGGAAAGGAGGAAAACCCACAGAAGATGATTAAAATTGGGCAATTGGTAAGCCATGAAAAAGTCAAGATAATATAGAAGACTGTTAGCCAAATGAACAAAATTTTTTGTTGTTGTTAGAAAGGATTTAAGTTTACATCTTTAGCTTTTTAAATCTGTATTTTCCCTTTTTGGAGAATGGTATGATTGACTATGTCCTATCTCTCTCAGAGTCTTCAAAGATTATCCATCAAGATTAATGATAGATTGGGAGTATGGGATTGAAATGAACACAGCGTTATTTTTAAAATAGATAACTGACAAGGACCTACTGTATAACACAGGGAATGCTGCTCAATACTCTGTAATAACCTAAATAGGAAAATAATTTGAAAAAGAATGGATATATGTATATGTATAACTGAATCACTTTGCTGTACACCTGAAACTAACACAACATGATTAATCAACTATTCTCCAATATAAAATAAAAATTAAAAAGAAAAGAAAAGAAAATTTTTTTTCCATTTGCTCTAAGAAAAGGAAAAAAGAAAAAAATGATTAAATAGTCCCACGTACTCAAGAGTTACACTGCTGGTACCTAACCTACCTCAGGGAGATCATCACATATGTGCAGAAGGAATTATTCACTCATCATTTGCTTACATCAGAACATCAGAAACCATCTAAATAGTTAAGGGGATGAATACATTGTGATATACTCATAATATTATAATAGCATGCAGCAATTTAAAAGAATGGTTATATATACATATGTATTTCATATACACATAATCATATGTCTCATACGTATTTTATATATATATGAAAAAGAAATGAGTTTTAAGTTATTTTTCGTCTGAAAAAGACAGCTGACAGATGAAGTTTGATGTCATACAATATACAATACATTAGTATATGATGTTACATTAATGTATTACTCGTATAATAAATATTTATGTTAATAAAAAGAAAAAACTGATTAAATAGTCCCATATGAAAATTCTGTCGGTATCCTGGCATAATTTACTTGAACCGATGACAATTTCTTTTTAAATACCTAGGTGCCCTCTTATTACTCACCATCTGTCCTAGGCATCAGTTCTCTCTTAACTACATTTAACAATCATTCTTAATAAGGAAGCCAGAAGTATACATGGAACTAAAAAGTCCTGCTTTCTCTGTTTTCTGTTAATATTGTACAATATGCCCTAGAAGCTGTCCTCTTCCTCCTTTGTTTGGTAGCTACATAGCTGATCATTGTCCTTTGCATTTTGTAAGGTCCAGCTGTCATTACCAGAGTGAGGTAGGTCATGAAGTATCCTTCAAACTCACGTACAGTGGGAAAGAGAAGAAACCAGTTCTGTAGCAGGAGACCTGGTCCAGTAGTAGGGCTGGCTCTTGAAGGGGTGTAACTAGTAATCCAATATTGAATATCCAAAGGGTATTGATTAGAACTGGTGTCAGTATTCAAGAGTTTCTAAGCCCAGAGATTTTGTTTAGCAGGTGAATACTCAAACCCAGATGGAGCACGGTCTTCACCCCCAGTGATGGGAGTACATGACCAAGGTGGGGCAAAGTCTCAAGGAGTGAAACTCCCAAATGATGGGGTTATAAGGCTAGGTAGAGGTGTGGTCTTAGTCCCAGGTTCACTCTTGGCCCTTGAGAAAAGGTGATGAGATCATGCTTCAGTGTGATCCTTTCAAGCAGACCCTCAATATGCTTATGGCATTTAGGAAACACATCTGGTGGCCCAAAAGAAGGCAGTCCCCTAAGACAAGAATGAGGATATGGTGCAAGAGAAAGTAGAAATGTCACATTCAAAAGCCAAGAGAGTGGCCTCTCATGAAGACTGGATCTGTATGGCAGAATGGACAATTAAGATGGCACCTGGGACTGAAGCACATTAGCTAATTAGTGCACAGTCCACAAGACACCACTCACTGGTGGGGTGGAAGTTTCAAATACTCTTCCTGCCACCATTAAGAAGGACTCAGAATGAGTTTCCTAAGTGAAACTCACATCTGCATCAGCAGGTGCCTGCCCCATTTCCCCTCTAAAGCATGATTGGTTTACCAATTACGCATTTCATTTTTTTAAAAATCTACTGTCTTCCTTGACCTGGATTTCCTTTTGCCTCTTATGGTTGTGGAATCATCACAATTGATTCTCTAAAAAGCTGATGGGAGATCATGGGTCCCGGTCATCACGTTCTGTCTCTTTACTTGCACTCACTCTAAGATGACACTGTGACATCCTCTTTAAGTGTCTGGCACTCCCATACCCCCAACAAATTCTCCCTAGTGACCCGGATATATTCATTTCCTTTGTTGCTTCCTCTACCCTATGGAAAATTAAAATCAGCAAACTCAAGAATTTGTGAAAACTTCCAGGTTGCAGAAAAAAATTCTAGGAGTTATCTGAATAATTAGCATTTCCTTTTATTCCTGTTTGTTATTTGTTCTTCACTTTTGAAACCTCTTCCAATAAGAACTTACTCAAATCTTCCATTTTGTCTGAGCATCTATGTCACCCTCCCTCATACCATTATTCCAAGAATGGAGAGCCTCACCAGATGGGCTCATGGCAAAGTGGGAAAAAACATGCATAATCATGAGTATAACTAGTATAATATAAAATAAAATGTATGATATAAAATTGAGGTTGACCAACCATCCTGGTTTGCCTGGGACTTGAGGGGACTTTTAGGATGTGGTCCCAGTGCTCAAACTGGGAAAGTCCCAGGCAAACCGAGTTGATCATCTTAAAACGGTAAACAAACACTGCACCTGCCCTGAAAATCACCAAAAGTTCCCTCTAAGTTCCTATTTCCTGGGTTTCAAACAGAATTGTATTCCTTTATGATTTTTCCTTAAAACCGCTGCTGCGCACAGCACAAGGCCCTGACTAAATCTGACCTCCCTCTTAATCTCTGCTAGATATCGATAATTAGAACTGACCCACCCTTCACATTTTTACCCTGTTCATCTACTTCTCTTTATCTCCACAAGCACCATCCTGGTTGAAGGCATGATCACTGAACACAAGCCTGGATTAAGGCATTCATCCTCTTCCCTTGTTTTCCAAACAGCGATGAAGGAGAAGTTTTTTTCATTTTTATTTCTGTTTTGTTCTGTTTTGTGTTGAATGTGCAATCCATTATGAACCCATACTTTTGTAACATTCAATAAAAGCTAGGAAAATGATCATGCCCTTTGGTCTTGAAACAATGTTGAATTTGCTCTAAGAGTTTCTAAATGTTTCCTGTCCATTTCTATATTGACTTTGTCATGTATGGGGAACAGTCAGAGGAGCAGCAGAGGACCACACTTTGAGAAACACCATTCTAACAGGTAGCATCTCTTCCATGCTCTCCTCCATTCTTACTGCCGAAAAAAGTCGAGAACCTTTCAAAATGTAAATTAGATTGTGTCAGCCCACAGCTCATAAAATCACAGAAGGAGGGGAAAGGTTATGAACCCAGACTTTGGAGACAGACCCCCTGGATTTAAATCTCTACTCACCACCTCCTGGAGTTCACTAACCCTAGGCAAGCCACCTCATTTCTATGTGCCCCATTTTCCTCATCTAAAAATTGAGATAACAATAACATCTACTTCCTAGGGTTGCTGTGAGGATTAAATGTGTTAATTTTTGTAAAGTGTTTACAACAATGTCTAAGGCATAGTAAGTACATATGCTGCTTCTATTGTTACTACTTATTGTTAGCTTGGCCTACAGCATCCTGACTTTATAAATGTTATACATCACTGCTATTATTGTTATATTATTATTATTAACATGACCTACAAGTCTTTCCCTATCTCTCTGGCCTCATCCAAACAATTAAGGTGTCAAGCCAGCCTCTTACCACAAGATAAAAGAGCAATACATTCAAGATTTCATGCAGATCATTCGTGGAAGATTAGATTATTTTTCAGCAAATATTCACTCCTTTCTCCCTACTTATGGGAGAACTATATACCCACCTCCTTGGCTTTGCACAGTGCCATGAGTGAGTGAGACTTGCTTCGACCAGTGGGATGTTAGCAGGCTGGTGCAGTTGGGTTAGGCCTTGAGTTTCTGCCATCACTGTGAAAAGAACAAGTTCTGGGCAGCCCACTGGCTCCAGAAGATTGAGAGTCACCTGGGTCAGACCTGAATGGGGCCAAGCCCAGACCAGCGCATCTGAGCTCAGCAGAGCAGCCCTGGCCAATCACTGAGTCACTGAAAATTGTGTGTTTGTTTGTTACACAGCCAAAGCTAACTGTTCACACACTCTCACCTCTTTCCTTTTTCCTTTCCTTTAAATTCTGCTTCTCAGGATTTTGTCCCATTTCACTGCTAGGAAACCCCACTGCTATATGCTATGGTACATCTGGAGAAGTAGCACATTCAAAAAATATCTCCTAGTCCATCCCATGGTTTCAGAATTTGGGGAAGCTCCTGAGGTTTTACTTTGGGCACTCAAAATGCCCAGTTTTTAATAAATGTCTTGAATAAATAAATAAATATATATATATATATATATATATATATATATATATACATATATATAATGTATACATATAATTTTATATACAGGTAGAGGTAAAGCCCTCTCTTGATGGGTGCTATGTAAAATCAATCCAGAAGTGCAGAATTTGAGGTTGTCTCCTAATTCCCCATCATCTGAGTATAAGCTCAGGCTTATACATTAAAGCTGACTGTAAACTGAGTGAAGAATATAAGAAACAGAAAGACAGTGGTCTCCATGCCTGGAGAGCACAGGTTCACAGGCACAAAAGGAAGAACTGAAATTGCTACCATTTCCATTCTTTTCCTCCTAGATAATATAAAACAGAAGCTAAATAACTCTAGAGCTCTCAGATAAAATCTAAAATTAATTCTCACACATGCCAGTGATATTCTAAAGATGCCCACTAGTTTGTAATCAGATTAACGTTTGCTATAATATTCAAAAAGTTCCTTTATATTTTTCTCTGAGAATTTTTAAATAAATACGTATGGAACAGGATAGAAAGCCCAGAGACAAACCCACGCACATATGGTCACCTTATCTTTGACAAAAGAGGCAGGAATGTACAGTGGAGAAAGGACAGCCTCTTCAATAAGTGGTGCTGGGAAAACTGGACAGCTACATGTAAAAGAATGAAATTAGAACACTCCCTAACACCATACACAAAAATAAACTCAAAATGGATTAAAGACCTAAATGTAAGGCCAGACACTATAAAACTCTTAGAGGAAAACATAGGCAGAACACTCTATGACATAAATCACAGCAAGATCCTTTTGACCCACCTCCTAGAGAAATGGAAATAAAAACAAAAATAAACAAATGGGACCTAATGAAACTTCAAAGCTTTTGCACAGCAAAGGAAACCATAAACAAGACCAAAAGACAACCCTCAGAATGGGAGAAAATATTTGCAAATGAAGCAACTGACAAAGGATTAATCTCCAAAATCTACAAGCAGCTCATGCAGCTCAATATCAAAAAAACAAAGAACCCAATCCAAAAATGGGCAGAAGACTTAAATAGACATTTCTCCAAAGAAGATATACAGATTGCCAACAAACACATGAAAGAATGCTCAATATCATTAATCATTAGAGAAATGCAAATCAAAACTACAATGAGATATCATCTCACACCAGTTCAGAATGGCCATCATCAAAAAATTTAGAAACAATAAATGCTGAAGAGGGTGTGGAGAAAAGGGAATACTCTTGCACTGCTGGTGGGAATGTGAATTGGTACAGCCACTATGGAGAACAGTATGGAGGTTCCTTAAAAAACTACAAACAGAACTACCATATGACCCAGCAATCCCACTACTGGGCATATACCCTGAGAAAACCATAATTCAAAAAGAGTCATGTACAACAATGTTCATTGCAGCTCTATTTACAATATCCAGGAGATGGAAGCAACATAAGTGTCCATCATAGGATGAATGGATAAAGAAGATGTGGCACATATATATAATGGAATATTACTCAGCCATAAAAAGAAACGAAATTGAGTTATTTGTAGTGAGGTGGATGGACCTAGAGTCTATCATACAGAGTGAAGTAAGTCAGAAAGAGAAAGACAAATACCGTATGCTAACACATATATATGGAATCTAAGAAAAAAAATGTCATGAAGAACCTAGGGGTAAGACAGGAATAAAGATGCAGACCTACTAGAGAATGGACTTGAGGATATGGGGAGGGGGAAGGGTAAGCTGTGACAAAGTGAGAGAGTGGCATGGACATATATACACTACCAAACGTAAAATAGATAGCTAGTGGGAAGCAACCACATAGCACAGGGAGATCAGCTCGGTGGTTTGTGACCACCTAGAGGGGTGGGCTAGGGAGGGTGGGAGGGAGGGAGATGCAAGAGGGAAGAGATATGGGAACATATGTATATGTATAACTGATTCACTTTGTTATAATGCAGAAACTAACACACCATTGTAAAGCAATTATACTCCAATAAAGATGTTAAAAAATAAATAAATAAACAAACAAATAAATAAATAAATACGTACTCCGGATGGTTTCCCAGAACTGTGGCACATGTTGGTCTTCTTTTTCCTACAAGGGTAGTGGGAAATGGTTGCAGTAATGGTTTCTGAGCCTCCTGCATACGATTCCTCTGGGTGAATACACACTTGGGTGTGGATTACTGCAGTGCATTGTTAATTAGCCAGCTCACAACTCCTGTGAATATTATTGGATGTCAACTTGCAGCTGCAATGGATTTTGCCTGCTCTAAAAGCTTAGGCTCTCACTTCAGATTTTATTCCCTCATGTCAAATGCATGATCATTTGAGAAAGCATTTTGAAATCTGAACTGAGATATGAGTTAATGATGGAATGGGTCAAGATGGACCATGTTATTATGTTTTAACCAAGAAATAGCCTATTACTTTGTCCCTTGCTTATTTATCTATTTATTTATTCATTCATTCATTCATTCATTTATTTTTGGCTGCGTTGGTTCTTTGTTGCTGCACACAGGCTTTCTCCAGTTGCAGTGAGCGGGGGCTACTCTTCCTTATGGTGTGCAGGCTTCTCATCGCGGTGGCTTCTCTTGTTGCAGAGCATGGGCTCTAGGCGCCCAGGCTTCAGTAGCTGTGGCACGTGGGTTCGGTAGTTGTGGCTCGTGGGCTCTAGAGCGCAGGCTCCATAGTTGTAGTGCACAGGCTTAGTTGCTCCGCAGCATGTGGCATCTTCCTGGACCAGGGCTCGAACCCGTGTCCCCTGCATTGGCAGGTGGATTCTTAACCACTGCGCCACCAGGGAAGCCCTGTCCCTTGCTTCTTACCTTGTGAAAATTATGGCATCTTAGCATGAACTTGACTTTTGAATGTGTCAGTGGGTGGGGGGAGAGCTGGTTACTGAAGTTAAAACTCCTCACTTTTATAATTCATTGACCAAGATGAAGTGAATGTTGCAATGGTTTTTTAATGTCGATCTCAAAGGTTTTCTCAGTTTGGCTTTTGGCCATGCTAAGGTTCACGGGATTTATGTTTGTTTAGTAAAATATACAAAAATTCCTACTTGAAGGTCACCACCAGGTTAGTGGCATACCAGCTATATTCCAACTTGTCCAACCATCTATAACTGAAAAACAGAACTAAACATACCCTCTCTCTGAAAGAGCAGGTTAATTCTACCCCTCCGATCTGCATAAACTAAAGCAAGAGGGGAGGAGAGGCTGGCTTCCAAAGCTCCCTGGTGAAAGTACGTTAAATCCGGAAGCAGCTGGTGACACTACATCAAAGGTTCCAAAAATAAAAAATAAAAACCTCTGAGGATCAAAACACTAAGGCTCTTTTAGTCTGCCAAACAATCTGATTGATTCTGCAGATCAGCCCCGACACTAAGTGATTTTCTTTAAGTTTTATTTTTTATAGTTTTTTGTGTTTTGTTTTGAGAGGGTAGAATCATGATTCTTTAGGCCAGCACTAATACGAAAATATATTTAGCATTAAAAACTAGCAGAGTTGAATATTATCCTTAGTCTAAAGACAGGTGATGATTTTAAGTAAACTGCAAATGCTCTGTTTTCTGAATTACCTTTATTTTTTTTTACTTGAAGTATTGACCTACCATACTATGTTAGTTACAGGTGCACAGCATAGTGATTTGATGTTTCTAAACATTCCAAGTGATCACCGCAAGCCTAGTTAGCTTCTGTCACCACACAAAGTTATTACAATATTACTGACTACATTCCCCATGCTGTTCAGTTCACCCTTGTGACTCATTTATTCTGTAACTGGAAGTGTGTTGCTCTTAATCTCTCTCACCTCTCATCCCTCAACCCCCCTGCCCTCCTACAACGACCTGTTTGTTTTCTGTAACTACAAGTCTGTTTCATTTTTGTTATGTTTGTTCATTTGTTATATATTTTATATTCCAAATACAAGGCTGCAAGTTTTCCGGTTTTTCTCATCAATAGTTTCTCTGTAAATAGTTGTAATGTTGGTGCCTGTGAGAGACAAGTTCTTCATACTCTGTCATCTTGGCCACACCTCTCCTCCTCGAGCTTGGATGCCTATATTGACAAAGAAGAGCTTGAGCATAACAGCCTACAAGTACTCTGCATGTAACTCTTCCATAAAACATTGAAAAGTGTATATTATCTACCGTGCCTCCTCTAAGCATAATTTAGAGATGAATAAGGAAATTATGGGAGACTTATATAGTTAGTAATGGAATTTACATGGCTTGAAGGGACAAGTTCTGTCAGGAAGAAAAAAAAGTTTGCAGTGGAAGTCTCATCTTCACGAATAAAACACATAAGGTTGGACGGGCTTCCCCGATGGCGCAGTGGTTGAGAGTCCGCCTGCTGATGCAGGGGACACGGGTTCGTGCCCCGGTCCGGGAAGATCCCACATGCTGAGGAGCGGATGGGCCCGTGAGCCATGGCCGCTGAGCCTGCGCGTCCGGAACCTGCGCTCCGCAATGGGAGAGGCCACGACAACGAGAGGCCCGTGTACCGCAAAAAACAAAACAAAACAAAAAAAAACACATAAGGTTGAAATGGGTGATTTATTGGGAGTTTGAGATTGACATGTACACACTACTATATATAAAATAGATAACCAACAAGGCCCTACTGTAGAGCACAGGGAACTCTGCTCAATATTCTGTAATAACCTAAATGGGAAAAGAATTTCTAAATGAATAGAGATATATGTATATGTATTACTGAACCACTTGCTGTACCCCTGAAACTCATACAACATTGGAAATCAACTATAATATAAAATAAAAATTAAAAAAAAAATTTTTTTAAAGACACATTTGGCATGGCTTTCTGGCATGTCGTATAAAATTATCAATCAAAACAAAAGCTGCAGTGACTGTTTAGAACAACTATTGCTGAAAAGCACAAGAGGAAGGAGAAAAAGCAGGAGAAGAGGAATCAGCTTCACCCTTAGGAAAATAGTCCCTATATGTGGCGCAGGGACGATGTTGATTGACAATTCTAAAATGAATGTTGAGCAGAAAAAATGGAAGGAAAGCTGTCAGTGAATCATTCCAGAGAAGAGAGCACTGAGCTGGGTTTTGAGCAATCTGAGTTGTAGCTTCATTTCCATCATTGATTGACTGATTGGCTTTGGGTAGATCAAGAGCCACTTGCTTTCACTGGAGCTCTACTGTTCACTAAGTGCTGTTACCAGAATCACTGTGATGAACTGCATTCTTCTTCAAACTACTTACTGTCCCTCCCTGCAGGCAAGCCCTTCCCTGGAGAGAAATCCTACTTTCTGCTCCTTTGAGGTTAGACTAAGTCTATGACTTCCAAGCAGATGTTTTAAGAGCCAGTATTTACTTCCTCATGATCTCTTTACCCATCTGTCAACCAGCAATGTCTCACATAGAGGCTGCTCTGTGAGCCTGGTCCCAGAATGACAAGCATCACCAAGGGAAGCCACACCTGACCTAGCTTGGACCTGTAGCATCAGCAAGAAATAAGCCTTGGTCACTGAATTTGGGGGTGATTTGTTACTAGGGCATAACAGCTTAAGCTGATTGATAAAATCAGACTGACATATTTAAGATTTAACTGAAACCCGTAGAACTTATGTTTTCCAGGCTTAAGAGGACCTAGCTGAATAAGGCAGTATTCTTTCCCCTTCCTGAACTCCCTGTGATTATAAATTTGGGGCCTTCAGTTCTTCAGCCACATATTGAAAAAGTTAGAATAAATAATCTCTAAAGTTCCTCCCCTTCTAACCTTCTATATTCTTCTGACTCCCTCCTTTCATAGACTTTTTTGAGTCTATGTGTTTCGTAAGGGTTGCTTAGGTGATATTTGCTGCTATGAGTAGTTATCTTAGATATATTCACTTAGATGAGATCTAAAATATTTGCATATTATAAAAATCCCACAACTATTATGGCAGAGTTCTAGGGCATATTGATTTACACTCCTTGATACTTTACTGTGTAAATATGTTACTCAGGTTTTTGTATATTTGCCTACAACCTTTCTGATTAAATTGCAAACTTCTTTGTAAGAAAAGTTTTTCTTTCTCTTTTACTTTGCTCCTTATCATGTCTCACCATGTTTTAATAGGTGCTAATGAACGTGCCTTTTTTTTTTTTCTTGCCACACCACGAGGCTTGTGGGATTTTAGTTCCCTGACCAGGGATCAAACCCAGGCCCTTGGCTGTGAGAGTGCTGAGTCCTCACCACTGGACTGCCAGGGAATTCCCTTAACCAATAAATCCTTCTTTTTTTAATTCAAAATGATGGAAACCAGATTTGACAATTAGATAAAGCGTTCATAGTAAAGATTTTAAAGATGGCAACAAGTTCTTTGATACTCCTCCCATCAAGAGATAAGAGTCTAACTTCCCTCCCACTGAATCTGGGCTAGCTTTAGTGGCTCACTTGTAACCACGACAATGCAGCAGAAGTAACACGTGTGACTTCTGAGGCTAAGTCAGAGAAAGTCATGCAGCGTCCATCTTGTTCCCTGGAGCATTTATTCATGGAGCCCTGGAGAGTAAGAAGTGCAAGTACTCTAGACCACCAGGCTATGAGGAAGCCCAAGCCACATGAAGAGGCCACATGGCACACACTCCAGGAGACAGACCCAGCAGAACCTGGTTTTCAGGCCATCTTAGCCCATGAGCTAGACATGTGATGGAAGAAGCCTCTGGATAATTTCAGCACCCAGCTATTAATGTCACCCCCAGTCATTTGAGTCTTCGTAGCAGAAGCCCCAGACTTCATGGAGTAGAGACAAGCAATTTTTGCTCTGCCCTATGTAAGTCCCTGAAACACCTTTAAAAATCCACACACATAATAAAATGGCTGTGGTTTTATGTTACTAAAATGCTGGCTGGTTTGTTACGCAGCAAGAGAGAACTGGAACATAGAGGGCCTGCAAAAGTCAGCCCGAGCCACCGTGTCAGCCCAGACAAGTGTCACACAAAGAAATGTGTGCAACCACACACTTTCCTGCTTTGTTTGTTTTTATTAAGGTGTAGCAACACACTGGGGTAAGCACCTCTCCAGTAAGAGCAATCTGGAAGACAGGAGTATTAAAACATCAGGCAGAGATACAATCGACTTATTACCAAGCAATTGCAACCTGAAAAGAGTCGGCACTGACAGCGTCTCAGAACCTATTACTTTACTGTGCAATTGCAACACAACAACAGCACCAGTCAGAGATGTCATCACAAAGACAAGTGAAATCAATACTGACTCCAAAATACATTACAGCCCACTTTTAAATAAATATGTAAAAATCTGCTCATGTTGATTCTAGCTCAGCAGGAGCTAACTGCTGTAACGATTTTTACATACAAAGCCCAGAGAAAAGAACATGGAGGAAGCACCCGACACGTGCACAGCTTGGGGAGGAGAGATGGAAGATCCACTTAAATTCATTCCACAACACATCCTCCTTTACAGGCAACAGCAGATTTCACCTTACGGATCTCGAAGGCTCTACTCTGGGAGAGAAAAACCCACATGTTCAAACTATAACAGCTAGAAAGTTATTTTAAAAAAAAAAAAAGCCAGTGTTCTTTAATGTCCATTCAGTTGCCTAAGAAGTCTGCTGTTAGGGAGCAATAAAAAGTGTTAAGTTCTTTTGGGTTGTTTTGTTTGGGTTTGTTTGTGTGTTTGGTTGGTTGGTTGGTTTTGGAGCCAGGTACCATATAAGTTTATATGCACTTAACATAGGCTTCATGACATTTCTGTACAGGGTACTATTCTAAGCACTGAAAGATATGAAAGGCATAATCCTTGCCCTCCAAGGGCTTACATGTCAGTAAGGAAGTTATAGGTGTACCTAAAAGTTAACTACTGTGCAATAGCCAAGACACGGAAACAATCTAAATGTCCATGGACAGATGAATGGATAAAGAAGATATGGTACATATATATAGTGTAAAACTACTAAGCCATAAAAAAGAATATATGCCATTTGCAGCAACATGGATGCAACTAGATATTATCATATTAAGTGAAGTAAGTCAGAAAGAGAAAGATAAATACCATATGATATCATTTATATATGCAATCTGAAATATAACACAAATGAACCTACCTACAAAGCAGAAACAGACTCACAGACATAGAGAAGAGACTGGTGGTTGCCAAGGGGGAGGGGGTGGGGGAGGGCTGGAGTGGGAGTCTGGGATTAGCAGATGCAAGCTATTATATACAGGATGGATACACAACAAGGTCCTACTGTATAGCACAGGGAACTGTATTCAATATCCTATGATAAACAACAATGGAAAAAATATTTTTTAATGTATATATATATATATATGAAACTGAATCACTTTGCTGTATAGCAGAATTAACACAACATTGTAAATCAATTGTGCTTCAAAAAAAATTACAACTGAAAAAAAGCTAACTATTGTGCAAAGTTGAAGGTTCTAAGAACAGCAAACAAAAACAGTTTGGTATAGGCCTGTATCAGAAAGTTATCATTTACTTTGGACATTAAATAGTCCAAATCATATTTTAAATCCATGAATATAAATTCAACCCCACCTCCAATCCTTCTTTCCAAGATGGCAGACTCCTAGAAAAAGTAACCTTATATTACACGTTTTTAAAATCCCTCGCCAAGTCCCTTCAGGTATGCTGCTACACAGCAGTGCTCAGCAAATATGTATGGATTTAGTGAGTGCAGTGGATTAGGTGTAAGACCTACCACTGCAGGACAACCAGCTTAGTGTCCCGGGCTCTCTTTACCTCCTTCTGTGGTGTCCATGGCTCTTGTTCTCATCTTCCCACTTTTAAAAGCTGTCAGTGTGATTTTAATAAGACTTGAAGTGTTACCTTCAGAATTTTGTATTTTGAGCTTATCGTGAATTGTGCAATAAAAGATTTGGTTCCCTGGACAAGAAAATAGCCCTGCTCCATGTACTTGAAATGGATAGGTGAGCATGTATTTCACCTATGAATGACACAAGTCCTGGCTTCTTTACCCAACTTCCAGCTATAAAGTGGTCCCACAGTCATGCAGTCCACAGTCTACCAGCTCTGCAAGGGCCTCTAAAATGTTTGAGACCTGATGAAAGATTTATTGACTCTAAAATATGAAAAGAAGCCTGCAAAATTGAAGTGGAAACTGCTTAATTAAATACCTTCAAAGCGTAAAGTTATATCACCTAGATGATTGCACCTCAGCTTTTACATAATTGTACAAAACTTATATTTAGAGTGGGCTATGGGCACATTTTTACATATATTAGGAAAGGAGTGAACTGTCAGGATACAGAGGTGACTGTTCTTGGTCTCTAGCCTTCATTCCGCCCACCCCCTGCTTTTTTTCCTACAAGGCTCTGGTTTTGTTCAGATACCGAGTCTTTCCGCAAGCAGCTGTGTGCCTTGGGGAAAACTGACCCCAGTTCTAGAAATAAACTTTATGGTCTGATGGTGATATCACTCCCTTTGGCAGTGGTTGGTTCAGAAACTGGCATAGAGCTCAATTCTGACCAGTGAGATATGAAAAGAATTCTACTGAGGGAGGGGCGTTCTGGAGAAAGTTTCTTCTCTTCTAGAAGAAAGGCAGTCCCTTATGCCTGAAATTTCTCTGTCTGAACATGATGTCTGGAACTCCTCCAGCCATTCTGCTCAAACTTGAGGAAAAACCAACGCTGAGGAGGGCAGGATGAAGAGATAGAGAGGCCCTGGTCCTTGACAACAGGGTCAAGCTGTTGAATTCACTTATCCTACTAGAACTTCCTACCATGTGAGATAAAAATGCCTCCTCTGTTTAATCGAGCTTCACTCAGTGTTTCCTCACTGACTTCTAGGTACCCTGTCAGCCTAAGAGCCAATAGAAGACATCCCACCTCCCGCTTCTCTGTTATCATCTGCTTCAGGCATATTCAGAGGATGACAAAACACCTTTCTATCACTGGCAGTAAGTCACCCAGCACAAGGGTCACACTGCACCAGTTCCAAGTCAGTTAGTTTGAATAGAAGATATCCTTTCTCATATCAATGCAACACATTCACTCTTTTTTTTTTTTTTGGCTTAAGTACACTATCTTTTTTTTTTAGTTTCATTATATTCTTTTTTTATTGAAGTATAGATGGTTTACAATGTTGTGTTAGTTTCAGGTGTACAGCAAAGTGATTCAGTTATACATATATGTATGTATATATATATATCACAGTTACATATATCTAGATAGATAGGTAGATAGATAGTTTCTTTTTCAGAATCTTTTCCCTTATAGATTATTACAAGACATTGAGTATAGTTCCCTGAGCTATAAATTAGGTCTTTGTTGGTTACCTGTTTTATATTTAGTAGTGTGTATCTGTTAATCCCAACCTCCTAATTTATCCCTCCCCCACCGCTTTCCCCTTCGGTAACCAGAAGTTTGTTTTCTCTGTCTGGCAACACATTCACTCTTGACAATGGCTAAATTCAGCCTTGTGTCTGGATTCAGTAAACTGTTGCCCAATGGCTATAATCTGGGACCTTTGGCAAGTCCCATGGACAAAAATCTCTCTACTAGATTTCCACCATTAAAACCAAGACAGTGGAAAAAACTAACCAAGTTATCGATTGCTCCTACCTAAGTAATCATTTGTGAGCCTACCTGGAATTGACCTACAGAACTATGTGATAGTAAATTGGGTGTTCTTGTAAGCCATTAAGTTTGTGATCATTTGTTACACAGCATTAGAAAAGAAATAGGGTGTCATATAAATCACACAAAAATTTTTTAAAACACACAAAACGTATAATATATGCTAGGGGTCAGCAAACCACAGCGCATGGACTCAGTCAAGCCCGTGATCTGTTTTTATACAGCCCACAAGTTAAGGATGGTTTTTTTATATTTTTACAGCTTTGTAAAAATTAAAAAAGAAGAATATAGGACATAGACTATACGTGGACCACAAAATCGAAAATGTTTACTGTCTGGCCCTTTACAGAGAAAAAGGGCTCCTGCAATACACTGTTTATTATACCTTTCTGTATAGGGACAAGTAGAGGTAATAGTTCAGGATCCACCCTGTGCTGTGTCTTTGCTGCATTCACCCTCTCTGATCCATTTCCCAATAGCCTCTTTGCCCTGGGAGGCTGGTCTGTATGGACCACAAGGTGCCTCTGGTTCCCGGCTGGGTGTGCAGACAAGCAGTTTGAGGGCAGGAGGAAGGTGAAACTGGGGTGTCCATTCACTCCTTCATCCAGAGCACTGTCTCAGGCAGGTACATCCTTCAACCAAAGGGCACAGTTCCTTTCAAGGCTGCTGCCCTGCACAGCTCTTTCCTCCAGAGTCCAAGACCTGCTCCCCCTTTTCCCCTTAGGTCTAGGGTGTCAGCACCCTAATATCCACGGTGATTTCCTACATTCTGCCCACACCTGTGTAAGCGTCTTTTCACTGCATGCTCCACACCTCACCCACCTCGAGTGTGGCCCCTGACTGATACACCCACTAACTTAAATGTCGTGGTTACCTCTGGGGTGAGCAAGGGAAAGGAATGAGAGATAAGAAGCAGAAACCTTCCATGTGATCTGTAGTGCTAGCTCTTTCATTCATAAAAGGACTTGAAGCAAATATAACAAACTCTTCATCATGCTGATTCTGGGTGGCAAAACAGACACAAATGTGTTTTTTTTTCTGGTATTTACTTATATTTTAATATCTTTACAGACATGGAAAACAAACTCATGGTTACCAAAGGGGAAAGTGGGGGGAGGGATAAATTAGGAGTTTGGGATTAACAGATACACATTACTATATATAAAATAGATAAACAAGGTCCTACTGTATAGCACAGGGAACTATATTCAATATCTTATAATAACCTACAATGGAAAAGAATCAAAAAAAGAATATATATATTGTATATCACTTTGCTGTACACTTGAAAGTAACACAGTATTGTAAATCAACTATACTTCAATAAAAAAAAAATTAAGCCACTTTACCAGCCACACTATTATTTTGGATTAAGACTATCAAAATCACCTATCTGAATTCAAATCACAGAGACTCCCTGATGGGCCCCAGTCTTGCCTGATGGACGGGTGTATCTCTTAACTAGTAACTTCTTCCTGACTCACTGCACCAAGATGCCCACTGCCCATGCTGCTCATCACCACCCAAGGCATGAAGCCATAGAGGCACCTCCGCCTGGGACTGACTCAGCACCACGACCATCAGCACTTCTCCCAGAAGAGCAGTTCCAGTGGCTCTCCTCCCCGGACCTCCCCAGCAGCTCTGTGTGCTGTCTGGGGAATGAAGTAATAAACCTTCCCTGCCAGTACTTATAAAATGTTCTGGCTTTATGGGACAGCATCTCCTGCTGCTTTGGGCACAAGTCCAGTTTAATCAAAGAATCTGGAAGGACAGCAAAGAGATAATTCGATAACCATCACACTAAGAACAGTGGAAAAGAAAAATTAGGTTTGTGGTGAAAAAAGATCTTCCTAAGTGAAGTCAGACAGAGAAAGACAAATATCATATGACATCACTTATATGTGGAATCTAATAAAAAATTATACAAATGAACTTACTTACAAAACAGAAACAGACTCACAGACCTAGAAAACAAACTTATGGTTACCAAAGGGGAAAGGGGAGGGGAAGTGATAAATCGGGATACCGGGATTAACATACACACACTACTATATATAAAATAGATAATCAACAAGGACCTACTGTATAGCACAGAGAACTGGACTCAATACTCTGTAATGACCCATATGGGAAAAGATTCTGAAAAAGAATGGATATGTGTATATGTATAACTGATTCACTTTGCTGTACACCTGAAACTAACACAACATTGCAGTTAGTTCAATAAATTATCAACTATAGTTCAATAAAAAAATTTTTTAAAAAAGAAAATTCAAAAAAAAAAGAAAAAAGCTCATCTTCAGAGCAAATGCAAAAAATAGGACTACTAGCTCGTATCTATCTAGATGAGGTTATAAACGTGAAATTCTTGAGTTACTCATAAAAGAAAGCTTTAAGCATATTAGAAGACACTCCCCTCCACACAAACACCCACAGAAGGATTTCCCATCCCTCTCCCAGTGCTATGAAATAGGTGATCATCACTACCAAGTCATATCTTACCTTGGATAATCTATCCCCCTCATCGGGATTCTGACTTTTAGGGAAGTGCCTTTTGTGAGTTGTGTATGCTCGGTGGTTCTATGTGTGCTTCGTTTTTTACCAGCTGTGGCAAGATTTTTTAATCTTTATACAAGAGAAAGCAAACCTGTGTAGGAACAATCTGTCAGGAATACTTACAGCCTGGCAGTTAACACTTCGCTCTCTCTCTCTCTCTGTCTCTCTCTCTGTCTGTCTCTGTCTCTCTCTCTCTCTGTCTGTCTCTGTCTCTCTCGCGCGCGATTTAATCAGCAAGGTGCTGCTGACAATGTGTAATAGAACACTGTAAAAACTACATGGTTTAACACCTCTGAGGGTGACAAATGAGACTCCGTAAAGGAAAGGGTACGGCAGTGAAATGAAAAACGATTATTATTTAGCATTATTAATCCTAAGCAGTATGCTAGGCTCTAAAGAACACAGCACTGACAGAAGAGGATTGCCTCTAAAGTTCCATGCTTTCCTAAAACAAACATGGAAGGGACTTTTACAACACTATCCCTATATAAGAATATGAAATAGAAATACCTTGACTCTATGGACAAAGGCAGAAAAGTACCAAAATAAAAGCCATAAGGACTTTTGAGACTTGTGTCCTTCGTCTATAATCTGCTTCTGTTTACAGCACAATCTTGGGCAGCTGGATCAGGGTCAGCCAGCTACAGCCTGTCGGGGTGCCACCTGTTTCTGTAAATAGAGTTTCGCTGGAACGCAGCCATACCCATTTGTTTACATATTGTCTGTGGCTGCTTTTGCACAACAGAGATGAGTACTTGTGACAGAGACCATATGGCCAGCAGAGCCAGAAATATTTACTATCTGGTCCTTTCCAGAAAAGGTTTCCTCACCCCTGATCTAGAGTGACCTGGAGAAAACCTGAACCAAATTTGTGATGGTCTCAATAGGTTTACTTACTAATGTACTTATTCATAGTTACTTATGCAAGGTAAAATTCAGTTTAAGTTATTGGTTTGTTAAGCATGGGGAAAATGTCTATGATTTGCATTGAAGAGGAATATACATACCATGGTGAAGGCTAACACATCACCCCTTGGGAGCAAAGGCACCCTGCCCTGATGGAACTATGGGAGATTCCCACAGGGAAAGCTAGTTTCCCTCACTACGTGTTTTGAAAAGGCCAAAGATCCAGACACTGAATGGAGTTGAAGATGAATGGATAATTAATAAAAGGAAGATTACACAAGAGTTCATTCTATGTAGGATAATAGTTCATGGCTTAATTTCTAGAACTGTTTTAGATAAGATTTGAAAACTATTTGCAGCATTAAGGTATTTATTGGTTTTATTTCAAAGCCTATGAGCTGTTGAAAAAAATCACTTGCAATCCTCTTCCTAATTCTGTGGTTATAGTGCATTGAACCACACACTCAACAGTGTGATAAAATCAAATGGTATTTGTTTATTCAGAGACCACAAATGGCTTTCTTGATATGAAAGTAAACATTGCTTGACAAGTTCTAGCCTGAAGGATTGATTTTTTAAGTCTTCTTGGAAGAACCACTTTTAGGGCTGCAAAAAATGTGGACATTGGCAAACGACTCTTTCATCTGAATAGACCAATAAACGTGTCTAAATTTCCCAGCTGCATGGAAAGAATGGAAATAGCAGTATTCCAGCACATAGATGGTGCTTCACATGGATGTTATATTTTGTTCAACAAGAATTGAATGCTCTGACTTAATCTTACCTGCTTAACACCCAAGATCTGTTTTAGATTTTTGGCAACTAACATGCTCTCCCATGGCAACTGCATAAAGACATCATACAGTTTGAAGAAGGAAAAAAATTCAAAACCTTTCAGACCCAATTACTTTATGAAACACTTTTACAAGTGTCTTTTTATTTTACAACAGTTTTAAAGAATCTATTTGAACAATTTATATCTTTCACCACCTGTACCTCTAAACAAAAACACTTTTTTTCACAAAGAACTATGAAGAAAACAACCAGGCTTATTCAGAGAACTGATAATGGATCTTCTTAAGCAGAATCAAAACTAGCACTGAGCAGATGAGTCAGGATTTGAGTTTTACCCTTGGCTGGGTTAACTAAGGAAATGAATGACCTTGACAAGTTACTTTCTGCTCTGGGTTTTGCTTTCCTCATCTGTAAAATCAGGTGATTTAAATCAACCTTCCAGAGTACTTTCAGCCCTAAATACAATGATGACTAAAGCTTGGCACTGATTGTAATTCTAAATAGTATTACTTCTAACCTTCTTCCAGCCTCATTCCTATGCATGAATGCCAGAGGGAAAAAATCACAGTAAAACCGAACATGAATTTGATTCTTCCCTTCTACCCTAGAAGGAGTCATCAAGACATTGCTGGGCCACAGAGAAAGTACAATTCTTTGCTCCTCTTCCAACACATCATACATGATTAGACACAAGTTCCTTCTCAGGTTATTGTAACTGTATTATTTAAAAGAGTGGACTTGAAGAATGATTTTTAAAAAGAAGAATTTAGGACCACTTAGAGTCTTATGCGTCAACACACTGGCATAATGTAGAAATAATCTTTCCGAAAGCTTGCTGCCCAGACAGCTCTATAACCTGTCCTAGAAATAGGGTGTGGTGTCACTAGAACTTTCAGATTTTGCTGATGGAAGGAAAATATGGTCCTGCTTTGGAGAGCTGTTTGGCTGTTCCTTTTAAACAAACACATAACCATCCTATGACTCAGAGAGAATATGGCTATTAGAATCATGATATTTTACAAAAACGTAGTACAATAGTAAGCCCTTCAAGTGAAAAGCCTATCATAAGGGTTCTGAAATTTTGGGGGAATTAATATGAAGTATCAAATGATGATGGCATCACAAACTTAAATATGTTCTTTGAAAAAGAATGCAGTAAGCAGACAATCTTTTAGAACAATAATTAGAAAGAATTAAGAGTGTGAGAAAATGGACTTATAGACTACAGTTTTTGAATGACCAGGTTGGGAAGTTTAGTGAGGGTGGCTTAAAACATTCAACATTTCCTCATATCAGTGAGGACTAGCCAAGCAAAGAGAAAACAATTAAGCAGACTATCTTTTATATTATGAAAGACCCTCCAGGAGGTAAGGGGTCCCAGAGAGGAGCTGATGGTATAAGAAATAATTAAAAGCAACCAAGCACAAACTGCATAATTGCTAGTTTCTAGGAGTTTTTTTTTTTTTTACTTTACCTCAAAGCATTAAAGGAAACAAAGAAAAGAGTGATATCCCCAAGGAATAATTCCCTACTTTTCAGTCATCTTATGCAAAATAATAAATCCAGAGAGAGAGAAGCTTCAGTAAAGAATAGGGTGTTGTTTGACAATTTCTCAGACCCACCAATGACAGCAATAGCACGTGAAAAAATCAGATGACATTCAAATATTCCAAGCCCAAGGTCACAATGTTACATGAAACAAACTCCAAACTCTTTACCTAGCCTACAAAGCCCATCACAACCTGGCTTCACTTCTTGGCCTCACCCTTGTGCTAGGGTGAGGCCAAGAAGTGGCCTC
The DNA here is from genome assembly GCF_964165515.1 of Mesoplodon bidens. Lineage (NCBI taxonomy): Eukaryota > Metazoa > Chordata > Mammalia > Artiodactyla > Ziphiidae > Mesoplodon > Mesoplodon bidens. The sequence continues at coordinate 122,372,315 of NC_138161.1, forward strand.
CTCACCCACTGTGTTCCACCATGTCCCTAGGACTCCTTCCCCTTGGTGCAGCCTCCAGCTGGTTGCACCAGCCTTGCCCTATGCCTTGCAGTGCCCTTTCGCCCATCCGGCGTGATGGTTTTGTCTTCCAGCTCTCAGCTGAAAGGTTTTCTCCTTGGATTGTTCCTCTGTGATCACCCAGCCTAAGGAAGCCCTCGATCCACATAAGGGGAAGTCTTAACATATTTGTTATTTTTTAAATTGTTTGTTTGTTTTTATGCTGTTTTTCTGCGTTTGGAGTTTTTTGCATACTTTTTCTCTATAACAACTAGAATTTAAGCTCCATGAAAACTAGTAACTTATCTGTTTTGTGCCTGACACTGTTAAAGAAAACCTTATTCTGACATTTGTTAGAACAGTAAGGAAGACTTGTTTTTCGAGACTACTGCAATATGGGTCTTGCAATAGAGAGAGACGGAGCTCAAATCCAAATATAGCAAAGACTGCTGGGGATTTACAGCCAGTGAGCATGTAGAAGGTCGGGGATAGAAGATGAAAAATTACCAAGAGGAGACATCAAGGTTGGGGGATCTTGCTAAACTGACTTAATAGGATTCTTACTGAAGGCAGGCCAGGGTGGTCAGCTATCAAGGGTATGGGGGTTGACTTGGCAGGAGTCTTTGCTAAGATTTGGTCGAGCAGACCACAGACAGAATGGGGACCAAGGTTGAGGCCTAGTCAAGGAGAGGGTTGGAAGAGACTAATTAAAGTTTGGTCAAGGAGAGAGTTGTTGCCAACACATAGTAGGCTCTCAAAAATTATCAGCTGGTGACAAAGCAAGAGAGTGGCATGGACATATATACACTACCAAACGTAAAATAGATAGCTAGTGGGAAGCAGCCACATAGCACAGGGAGATCAGCTCAGTGCTTTGTGACCACCTAGAGGGGTGGGATAGGGAGGGTGGGAGGGAGGGAGATGCAAGAGGGAGGAGATATGGAGATATATGTATATGTATAACTGATTCACTTTGTTATACAGCAGAAACTAAGACACCATTGTAAAGCAATTATACTCCAATAAAGATGTAAAAAAAAATTATCAGCTGAAGGAATGAACAAATTCTCTTCCTCAAAAAGATTTAATGGCTTTACTTTTCCATTTCACCTTACTACCATAAACACTGGTAATAATAGGGGAAAAAAGGAAAGAAAACCAAAGAAGAAACTCTCTTCTCCCTTGCAAAGTGAAAAGAATAAATCTTCACAATTAAGGGTACATTTTGTTCATTTATTTGTCCCTCAGATATTTATTGAGAGCTCACTGTAATGCACTGGTTACTCTTCCAGACCTGGACAGACGAATCCAAAGGACACATCCTGACTTCGAGTTCATTTTCACTGTCTGCTGAGTGATAAATACATGAATAGAGTCAGGTAAAGGAGTAGCTGAGATGGGTGAAGGACAGCAAGGACCCCTCTTGGCAATGAGGCTGACAGAAGATAGAGTCCGGAGGAGAAAAGTGTGATGAGAACTTCACAAATGAAATACCTTGTAATATGCCTTCTGCCAGAAACCCTGCCTATCTTCCACAAAATTCCAAACCCCAGGATAGGCCTGGCATGATTCTATTTCCTGTGGAAGTCAGCAAAAAGGCCAGGTGGGGCCAAAAGTTTGTGCAGGGCTTAGACTCAGCCAGGCAGACAAAAGGACAGCTGTCCTTCCAGGTTATGTTAATAAACTGGAAATGCATGACTCTAAGAAAAGCATCTAGTTCATCTGCACCAGGACTGATGTCAAAGGGAAAAAAATGGCATAGATGCTCAAGAGGACGTCATTATTATTTCCCTGAACTCAGAGGGGTAAGGAAGGAATGTGGCCCCATATGAGCTCGCTGCTGCCCCCAAAGGTGGATGTGCATTTCAATCTCAGTGGCTCTCACGAAAGGACAGGCCAACAGAGGAGAGAGCAGCTGATATGCGGCTCTTCTGAGCATGCTCCCAGCATCACCTGCACCCTCAGCGGTATGGAAGGTTAACTACCAAGCTGAAAATAATGTCTGATAATACCTGGGTATTTTAAATTTTTAATCTAACCAAGATCTGAGGCTATAATTATATTTCCCAATGAATAGGAAAAATTGATTTTCCCATCTTAAAATTTTAATCTCAGGAGTATCATAAGCTAAAGCTAACTAGGTGATCCCAAACAGTAAAAGCAAATATGTTGGTAAAGAGAAGACTAGACCAATGTAAGAGACATGATATATGGTGGCAATGATTTCCAACACGTTTATTAAAAAATTGTGCTAATTGGAAGCTTTGCTTCTTCCATGTGAAAGCAACTAATAAAAAGCTGATGACAACAGAATCAGGCACCAGAACCCCACAAGGAAATTACAGATGGAATAGATAGCTCTGGGTGCATGCAAGACTTTTAAATCTAAATTGAATCTTTATTTTAGAAATCAATTTATGTGGGTAGACTCTTTGCCCAAGGGTATTTGTTTGTTATTTTATGAATGTTTCAAGCTAGCAGATTTTTCCAGGGGTTATAAATGCCTCTGACTAAATAAAATATGAGGATAGATTTTTGCAATAAATATGTCTCTGACATTATCTATTTATTTGTCCATGGAAGTGTGTAGAGTTTATCTAAAACAATTATTTAACTATCATACTCTTTATTTTATGAAATAAAGTTGTCTCTAAATGACCTATTTCCCCCTATGCCCTCCAAAGGAGCTAAAATAGTAAGACTTTATCCCAGACACTATGAGGTCAGTCTGACCACCCCCCTTTCCAAATAAGATAAAGGCTACTCAGATTTATTTAATCTCTATTACTCATAGCAAAATATTACATAATTTATTTTAAAGAGCAAGATAGACATTTCTCTCTAAAGCTTTACCAATTGCTCCTTTTTAAACCACACTTCCATATCCTGGAGGGAAAATGGGGCCATAATTCATGCAGAATCAGCTCTAGATAAAGGCTGATGGGAGTGGGGTGGGGGGCAGTTATGGGGGAGTGAGGACTGGGGAACGAGGAAGTTGCTCCCGGAGTCAGACAGAACCAGAGCAGGGGAACGGCCCAGCCTGGCTTGGGCACTGAAGCTGATGGTCAGCAGTCCACACTGAGGATTGCTTAAGAAGAGTGTGAATTTTTTTTAACAACTTTATTGGAGTATAACTGCTTTACAATGTTGTGTTAGTTTCTGCTTTATAACAAAGTGAATCAGCTATACATATACATATATCCCCGTATCCCCCTCCCTCTTGCGTCTCCCTCCCTCCCACCCTCCCTATCCCACTCCTCTAGGGGGTCACAAAGCACCAAGCTGATCTCCCTGTGCTATGCGGCTGCTTCCCACTAGCTTTCTATTTTACGTTTGGTAGCTAGTGTATATATGTCCATGCCGCTCTCTCACTTCGTCCAAAGAGCGTGAATTTGATGCAGTTGGTGTGGATACCCAAGGAGCCTACTTAACACTTTCACATCTCAGTGGCTCAGGAATGTCAACAGATGACAGTCTTATGAAACTCTGTGGTCCATCTTGTTTGGAAACAGATTCCAGCTAACAGCAGGGAGTATGGAGGTCCACCACTCAGCAAAAATAGATTTGTCAATGAGATTTAGGGCAAGATTAAGTCCCAATAAGTTTCTGTTAGGAACCAAGGAAGAAGCACATTCCTATTGGCTAGACAAGGTTAAAGTAGAGAAACTTGGGAATATGGGAATTTGAGCGAACATAAGCTACACAACCTTTCAACTGTATGTAGCCACTAGTGAGGACGGGTTCCTAACTCTAGTCCTGCCTTTGATCAAATTAACCCTCCAAATTGTACAGGATTATTCAATTGTGCTGCCTTTTGGATTCCCTGAGATGGTGCAACAGGTAGACTTCACAAGATAACATGAGACAAACTCAAGTATCTGAAGGACAAATAATATGGAAATCTCCAGTGCAATAGCTACACTAAACAATAAGGTAATGATAAGAAGATGATTTTTTTTTTTTTACTGTACAGATTTTTTTACTATACAAATCAGAGATTTGGAGTGATGCAGTGTATTAGTCCCTCTCCTCTCATATGTCAAGGTTTAGAAATAGCCTTCAAGGCCCTGTTTCTCTTGATCATTGAGTTTCATATTGAAGGTTCTCTTTTCCAGTAAAAACTTCTGCTGTGCTTGAGAATTTCTTAATTACCTTTTTAAGTTTTCTGCTATCATGGCAGAATAATCCAGAAACTAATTATGGAGCTAATAAAAAGAATGGAATACTTTGTTTGTTTTCACAAAAACATGCAAAATGCAAAGTTGTAAACACAGATGTAAATGATTTGCTCCACATTTGTCTCAACAAATTAAAATGCCATCTTCCCTCTATGAAGAAAATGTAGGACTTTCCTGGTGGTGCAGTAGTTAAGAATCCTCCGGCAAATGCAGGGGACATGGGTTCGATCCCTGGTCTGGGAAGATCCCACATGCCACGGAGCAACGAAACCCGTGTGCCACAACTACTGAGCCTGCGCTCTAGAGCCCTCGAGCCACAACTACTGAGCCCGCATGCCACAACTACTGAAGCCCACAAGCCTAGAGCCCTTGCTCCACAACAAGAGAAGCCACCACAATGAGAAGCCCACGCACCACAGCCAAGAGCAGCCCCGGCTCACCACAACTAGAGAAAGCCCGTGCACAGCAACAAAAACCCAACGCAGCCATAAATAAATAAATAAATAAATAAATAAAAATTTAAAAAGGAAAGAAAATGTAGATAGTAAAAATAGAGCACAACAAAGTAAAGCAATAAGACCAGAGATGGAATTTCAATCCAAAATCACTATGGGATTAATTAGATGCTAAAATCTGACAAATCTAAGTAATTTCCAAAAATTGTTTTATGATTAACACTATAGCAAATGTTTCTGGTAGAAATTCTGGAAAACATAGAAAATCCCAAAAAGAATAAAAAGAAACACCCCAAACCTCAACATTCAAAATTAGACAAAATTAACATCTGAGTAGACATTCTTTCAATCTTTTTTCAAGTCACATGTAAGTATTTTTAAAATTGGGAAATCTTAGTATACTTTTATAAACTGCTTTTTCCCTAAACACAGGTTGTATATTTTGCATGTGATTAAATAGTTTTTTACAGCACTATTTTTACTGATTATGCAGTATTTCATTATAAGAATATATTATGATATGTTTTACTAATCCTCTACTATTGGCTGTATAGTTTGTTTCCAATTTTTCCTTATTGTGCACAATACTTCAATAGATTTCCTTTCACATATATCTATGTGCACAACCACGACTATTTCCTTAAGTTATAGTCTTGAAAGTAACATTGCTATATTAAAGGATATACAAATTTAAAACTTTTGCTACATGTTGCCAGATTGCTTTCCAAAATATTTGCACCAGCTTATACTTGCCCTTCCTCCTTTAACATAAATGAGAGTTTATTTCCTTTAACATAATATAAATGTCACTGATAACACTGGTTTTATTACTTCTAATAATTGCTAAATTGATAAAACAAAAATAGTACCCATTGGTATTCATTTTTCCAACTACCAGTCATGCTATTTCTTCATAGTTATCAGTCTTATGAATCTCTTGTTTTGCAAATAACCTGTCCATTTTTTTTAGTGGGCTGTTCAATTTTTCCTTACATAAGGATATTCTATCTAGATTATTAATCCTTTTAAAGTAATATAAGTGTTCTTATCCAGTTTATAACTTGAGTTTTAATTATCTTTCTGATACTTTTTGACTTACAGATTTTTTTTCATTTTTAAATAGTTAAACCTATGAACATTTTCTAATCTTTTACTTTGTTTATATGCTTAGAATGGCTTTTCCCACCCCCAAGATCCTATAAATACTTACTTGCGTTATCTTCTTTCGTTCTTTAGTGAGTTTAATTTTTTACATTTAGTCCATAATCCACCAGGAATTTATGCTGGCAATATAAGTTTTAAATTTAATCCTTCCCATATAACTAACACTTGACCAAGTATCTTATATAACTGTGATTTTTTTTATAGTTTTTTTTTTTTAGATGTTGGGGGTAGGAGTTTATTAATTAATTTATTTATTTTTGCTGTGTTGGGTCTTCGTTTCTGTGTGAGGGCTTTCTCTAGTTGTGGTAAGCGGGGGCCACTCTTCATCGTGGTGCGCGGGCCTCTCACTATCGCGGCCTCTCTTGTTGCGGAGCACAGGCTCCAGACACGCAGGCTCAGTAGTTGTGGCTCACGGGCCTAGTTGTTCCACGGCATATGGGATCTTCCCAGACCAGGGCTCGAACCCGTGTCCCCTGCATTAGCAGGCAGATTCTCAACCACTGCGCCACCAGGGAAGCCCTAACTGTGATTTTTAAAATTCCTTTTTGAAACAGTGGAATGCTTTCTCCAAACAAAATCTTACATGAAAAGCTACTGTGTGTATTACAGATAAAAAGTGGTGCTGTGTCCATTGAACCAGAGGTGGGGAGAAAGGAACAGCCTTCAGGACCTCACAGGGCACTATCTGCAAATCATTTTTCCCCCACAGATTTGAAATGTCACTATTATGTTATACGATCCACCTGAATTGGGTCTGTTGGAATCTTTCCATTTTATTCTCATCATCTGTCCCTCTATGCTTCATCAGCATCCTGTTATTTTAAGTATTGCAACTCTGAAATATACTTACATATCCACACTTAGCTACTCTCTCTCTCCCAATCACACACACACACACACACACACACACACAAACATTCTTTCTCAATAATTTCTTGGATACTTGTATCCATTTATTTTTCCATGTAAACTTTCTAATGAATTCATTTTCCCCCAAAGTTACCAATAATATTTCAGGAGGATTACATCAAATTTGTAAATTAATTTAGGGCTAATTAACATTCTAATATTGAGTCTTTTGATCAAAACCCATAATATACTTTTTCATATTTCAACTCAACTTTTCCTGTAACAAAGTTAACATGAATTTTATACACTCATTATGTTTTAAACTAAGCATTTTATATCTGTTTTATTACTGTGATTGGAATTATTACATTTTCTATCTGGTTATTATCTATTTATAGAAAACTATTGATTTTTTTGTGATTCTCTTTCTGATTTTTAAAATTTTTTGTTGATTCTTTGGGTTCAGTAATCAAATCACCATCAAAGAATAATCTGGCCTATGCTTCTTGTTTCTTTTTCAAATCTAATGGCATTGGCTGAATATTCCAGAAGAATGTTGAATAGGAGACATGCCAGTGAGTATCCTTCTTTTGACTCTGACTTTGACAGGGGTTCCTTGGGTGGTAGCCATTACACTGTGTGTTTGAAATAGGCATTCCAAGATGTTGATAAAAATGTAGCTCTTATCCCAAGTTTAGTAGGAGTCTTCAAAAAAATAGATGTTGATTTTCATCAGATCCTTTGCAGCATCTGATTTTTTTCTCCTTTCAACTATTAATGTGATTAATTACATTGATATGCTTTCTCCTATCAGGTCCTCTCTGAATTTCTGGAAGTTATTGATTAATTATATATGGCTCTTTTAATATGATGCTGTATTTTATTTGCTAGAATTTTATTTAATAATTCTGCATTTGTTTCTATAAAAGAAATTAAGTGATGGTGTTTGAGTTTTGATTCTTTGTTAGGTTTTGGTATTAATGTTCAATTAGCTTCATAAAATGATTTAGGAAGTTAAATCTAACTTCATAAAAGCAACTTTTAATAAATTGTATGCTTCTAGGGTAAAAAACACACTGTTCATTATCAATAAATGATGAAATATTCCATTTATATCAATGAAACAGAGTTTCCCCAGCATGGTTAGACAAAAAGTTGTCTTAGAGTCAATGGTAAAGACTTTGAGTAAAGCCAACATAGAAACCTACAGGTGAAGTCTACCATAAAAAATGAGCATTAAATCTCAATGCTCAGTGCTCATGTTGATACAATTTGCAGGGCTAGCATGCTTGAAAGGGTCACGGTGGTATAAGGTTCATTGAAAATATGAAAGCACACGTCATTTGTAAAGCAAAGTTAGCATGATGGAAATGAACAAATTAAATTCCATTCAGCAAAGATTTATTGAGGACAGTTGTTTTGCCAGACACTGTCCTAAATGCTATAAGATAGTCTCAAAATTCCACTTGGGATAAGTGTTAGAAGCAAGATTCCTGAGCCCTGCCCGCAGACTTCCTGAACCCAAATTATGGGAGAGGCATCAAACTTGATTGTTTTTTATTAGGGATCCAGATCATTCTTATCATCAGGAAAGTTTAGGAAATGCTTGCTGTAGAAGACTCAGAAATCAGCGGGATGTTTCCAGCAGCTCATCAATTGTATTGCAGAGCCTTGGTCCCTACAACGTGCACCGGCCATCCGAGATCTAGAGACTGGAATGTCCATATGGGCCTGAGGGGATAGGTCAATAGCAGTTCCCTAGAAGGGCTTAGGGATGCAATCCTGTTATAAGTAATGGCAATGGAATTTGTCTTACAGCATTATTGCATAGCAAACTCACTCTTTGTACTTAATTGTTTAAGTGGAGTGGCTTTGGAGGCTGAGGGAAATTACAGAGAGGCTAAAGCCATCCTAAGCCATCATTTGGCATCCTCACTGCTGGAGGAGTTAGGCCTGTCTCCCAAAAATAGATTTCAGCAAAAACAGCCAGATTCTTTGCTCTCCTGAAAAAAAAAAGAAAAGAAATGGTTCTGAAGAACCTAGGGGCAGGACAGGAATAAAGACGCAGACGTAGAGAATGGACTTGAGGACACGGGGAGGGGGAAGGGTAAGCTGGGATGAAGTGAGAGAGCGGCATGGACACATATACACTACCAAATGTAAAATAGATAGCTAGTGGGAAGTAGCCACATAGCACAGGGAGATCAGCTCGGTGCTTTGTGTCCACCTAGAGGGGTGGGATAGGGAGGGTGGGAGGGAGACGTAAGAGGGAGGGGATATGGGGATATATGTATACACATAACTGATTCACTTTGTTATACAGCAGAAACTAACACACCATTGTAAAGCAATTATACTCCAATAAAGATGTTAAAAATTTTTTTAAATGAAATAATAATTAAAAAAATAGATTTAAGCCAAAACAGCCAGATTGTTTGCTCTGCTGAAAAAAAAAAAAAAAAAGGAAAATGGCAAGCCTTCCCCATGGGACAATTCTGAATGGAAACAGGAAGAGGCGAGTGAAAGCAGTAGCTTGAGAAGTTCACGGGGAATTTGAGTGTTTGGGATGGGAGAACCGAACAGCGCATGCACGGAGGAATAGGGCCAGGGAGAACAAAAGTGTGAAGCTGTGAAAGTTAGAGCAGGAATATAGGGTCGAGTAGAGGAACCAGGGAAAGAATCTAGAGGTAGCTGTGTCAGGGGGCAGGGGAGGACCAGCAAAAGAGAGGAGGGTGGAGGTCTGGGTGTGGTCCAGCTGCTCTGAACCTTCTCAGCAGGGGAGGCTGGCTCACTATTTTCTGTGCACCACCTGAGTTAATTCAGCTAAGAGAGGATGAGTATTAGCAACCTTACACCCAAAGAGAGATGCCCCGGGCTATCCTCTGGGCATAGGCCTGCTCTGCAGTGTGCCCAGGGGGAATCCTAAGATATCCAAATGACCACCAAGCTGTAACCCTCCCCTAACCAGACCGAGTAACCCCTCTCATACTCATACCAGCTCCTCTAAATGAGTAAGCAGGTGTCTATATTTTCTCTGCCTCTGCTAGGAAACAATAGATCTAGCCAGGCAAGGGGCTAGAGCTGCAGCTCCCTTAGAGTAAGGCTGGCTATAGCTTTCAGGTGCTCTGGCCTTGAGGGCCGTGAACTTGACTGGGGGAAGAGATCATCAGCCACCTCTTCTGGAGGTTTCAGCTGCCCCTACCATAGGGCAGCCTTCTTAAGAACACCCTTAGGGCTGAGCCACGCTTCAGGGAAGTTTCTAATGGGATCAGAAGCATCAACATCAACATCACCTGCGGAGTTGTTAGAAACACACATTCTTGACCCTAGCCCAGACCCACTGAATTGAGAATTCTGCAGATAAGGCCTAGCAACGTGGAATTAACAAGGGCACCAGGCGATTCTGATGCGGGCTGAAGTCTGAGAATCAGTGTCCTATAGGAAGGCTAGATTGATGCTGAGTCCTCCTCTCTCTGGCCCTTCTGGGTATCATCTTGAGGTAATCATCCCTGTGTCCCACTGCTCACTCATCCATTCTCACTGGCACTGTTCCCACCTCTGAAGGAGAGAGTGGTCTAGCCCCACAAACTTGAGTAAGAATGTCCTCCACTGGCCCCTTCCTTTCATCAACAGGGTCAGATGGGAGCTTCTGAACCCTAGGTATTCCTGGCAAGCCTCCCCCTCCATATCCCCCCTCTAAATTCACAGCCTGAAACTACAGTATTATCTTCACTGTGACTATCGATGTTAATTTTATCACACCATTATTCCTTCATCCTTGGACTCTAGTCCCCATACAGACCTGTGCACCCCATTTTCTGATGCTGTCTTCCCCCACTCCCTAAGTTCTAACAACAGGTCTACAAGGCCCTCTAGAATTCGAGATTCAGCAGCAGCAAAATTCTAAAACCTGTCTCCTCTCTCAGTGTTTGATTAACCAGGTTGTCACCACCAAAGCCTCTAGCTTCAGGAGGATTAGGGGGCGACCCTTATGCCACTGACCTGAGGTCGGAGCGGGTGTCCTCACTGCCACTCCCAGCCCATCCTCCCCGCTTCCTCTTGAGAACTCCAAGCCTTAGGTCTCATCACACTGTAATAGCCATTTCCCCTCCCTATAATAGTCACCTACACCCCTCCAAGGGACTCCACCCGCTCCTTGAAGATCTTAGCTCTGTTTCACAGCACTGCAGTTACGATGCTTCAGGAGTTCCATACACATGTCATCTTTTCAATACCCTCATCTCTCAGTTCCTTCAATGATCTTATTGTGCTTGATCACTCACTTCCATGGTCCTATGCTAGATCTTACAAGATTGCCAATAACTCATCTCCAACGTGATCCCGGTTCCACATCCCACACTGGTCACCTCTTCCTATCTTTCCAGCTCACTTTTAGTCCAGTTTCAGTGGTACATTGACCTCACCAGGACCTCATCTACCTCATGGAATCCCTTCCCTTGTTAACCAGCCTGGTCTGTCCTCTTAGTCACTTGCACACACCCTCAACTCTCCTGTCCTTCCCTCAACTTGGGCTCTCAGTGGGGGAAACCACCACACCGTTTGCATCCAGCTCGGCAGCCATGGCAACTCATCTTCCGGGAAATACATGGGCTCTTCATACTGCCCATAGATTGTATTGTATTTCCCCCATCCATTCCACCTTGCACCCTCCCAAGCAACTATTTCCTGCTTTATTGTCACTCTTAAAATCTCTGACGTTTCTCCGTCATCCTCCCTCTCAGTCGATGACTTGGCTTCCTATTTCATAGAGAAATGGAACATTCAGAAGAGAACTTCTAAAGCCCCGCACCCACCACCATATCTGGTTGCCCTCCTGCATCTGTGCCTCCACGTTCCGCGTTCTCTCCCATTATTGTAGAGGAACTACTGGTGCTCTGGCGAAGGTGAGCCGCCATATGCTTCTCACCTCCTCAAGTTCACCGCTCCAACATGTTATCCTCTCTATCTTCTGGATTTCCCACAGCACTCCAGACACTCCCATTTTTTTAAACCATGTCTTAAGTCTACTTATCCTTCTAGCCACTGCTCTATTTCTTTCCTTCTCTTTACAGCTCGGCTCCTTACAGGGTGATCCATACACACTCTGTCCAATTCTTCTCCTTCCATTCTCTCTTTAACCTGCTCCAGCCAAGCTTTTACCCTAACCTGTCTACTAAAACTGCTCTGCTCAAGGTCCACAGCAATCTAGCCTCAATCCCCACCTTACCTGCACCCAGTGGATTAGTCTTTCCTCATCACAACACTTTCTTCACTTGGCTCTAGAACATGCTCCCTCTTGGTTTTCATTCTTCTTCACTGGTCACTTCATTTTTTGTCTCTGTTACTAGTTGCACCCAGGACTCAATCTGTTGTCTAGTCTACAGATTTATCCCTAGCCATGCATCAAATTCAAACGCCTCTCCGAGGCAGGTCTCCACTTCCCACACCAATTGTTTCCCTTGATTATTCGAGTGAAAGCAACTCACGTAGGTAGGTTCTGCATCCAGATGATTCCTACAGACTCAGTTCTGCCTGACGGGTTAGTCTTCCCCTGGTTGTCTACTGGCCTAACCTGCTGAGGTCCCAGAATGCCTGGGGGCTCCCTCACCCACCGTATGACTAGATGAGAGAAGAAATAACTGAGAAGTCTAAAGTGAGGATGGTAGCTAACTGTCAAAATGTCCAGGAAGAGAAGAAATGGCTGCTGACTTTGGCTTTAGTAATTCTACTGATAAGCTGGCATGGTTTTGGTTCTCCCCACACCTACAGGTGAGGCAAAGCCACCCTCAAGCAGTATGCCTAGCTCTACCTATCAGGGCCCCAGGGGTGAGACTCTGCCAGAACACACTTGTTCCTCTTCCTCACATCCAGTCACATACCCTAGAAGAGTTTTTCTGCCATCTGCTTACTCCCCACCAGATTTGACGATCGTTTCCCTCTCTGTGACACCACCTTTGCTCCAGACCTCGGGTTTGGGTTCCCTGCTCCCCGCCCTGTAGAAATGAGCCTGATCCCTTCTGTCCCCCAGACCCGGGTCCTGAACCACATGGTCAGAATGTATGTGGTATGTCATCTTGAGGAAGAACACCTTGCAAGATATTTGAAAGAGGAAGTGCATAAGAAGGTGAGCAAATATAGAAGTCAGCTCAAGGTCAAGGAGACACAAAAGAATTTTTAAGCTAGGATTGGTGGTGCTTGTTTAAAGCTGGAAGATAACCAACAAGGACCTACTGTATAGAACCGGGGACTCTACTCAATACTCTGTAATACCTATATGGGAAAAGAATCTAAAAAAGAGTGGATATATGTGTATGCATAACTGAATCACTTTTCTGTACACCTGAAACTAACACAATATTGTAAATCAACTATACTCCAATATAAAATAAAAATTAAATTAAAAAATAAAGCTGGAAGAGGAGAAAGAGAGAGAAAATGAAGATGGTAGAAGGGAACATAAATATGACACTCAAATCCTCTATGAGGTGGAGGGTGAAAGGCTGTCTTCCTCTGAAACTTTGAGGAAGAATAAAGTAGCTGATGTCAATTCAGTATTTTCTTTGAGCCACACACAGTCCCAAGTGCTTCATACATTGACTCAATTTATCTTCATACTAATCATATGAAGTACTTCCTGTTAATACTCTACTTAACAGATGAGGAAACTGAGGCACAGAAAGATATAGTAACTCACCCCAAATCAGACAGTTAACAAGCGACAGAGCCAGAGTTTGAGGCCGAGCAATCTGGTTCCACACTGTGCTCTTAACCGCTACACAATGCTGTCTACGAAAGGACAGAGATAGACTGATGGCAGGTCCCCATCAGACAAGGGGAAGCCATCTGGAAACTCACTCTGGACAGTTCCAATTTTTTTCATAAAGGAAGAGGTAAGAAGTCCTAAAGAAGTGCTGTTTAGTAGAACTATAATGTGAGCCATAAATGCAAGCCACATATATGACTTTCAACTGTCTAGTTGCCACAGTTAAAAAATAAAAAGGATAAACAGCAAAGTCCTACTGGATAGCATGGGGAACTATATTCAATATCCTATGATAAACCATAATGGAAACGAATAAGAAAAAGAATATATACATATGTATATGTATAACTGAATCACTTTGTGGTACAGTAGAAATTAACACAACACTGTAAATCGACTATACTTCAATAAACCTTTAAAAGATAAAAAAGAAAAATAGGTAAAACTGCTTTAATTAAACTCAGTTTATCCAAGATATTATAATTTCAATACTATAATCAATGTTACTGTATGTTTTTAACAATATTATATCAATTGCTGAGATATTTTACATTCCTTTTTTTTAATAAATTTATTTATTTTTGGCTGCATTGTGTCTTTATTGCTGTGCACAGGCTTTCTCTGGTTGCGGCCAGCCAGGGCCACTCTTTGTTGTGGTGCACGGGCTTCTCATTGCAGTGGCTTCTCTTCGTTGCAGAGCATGGGCTCTAGGCGTGCCGGCTTCAGTAGTTGCAGCATGTGGGCTCAGTAGTTGTGGCTCGCAGGCTCTAGATTGCAGGCTCAGTAGTTGTGGCACACGGGCTTAATTGCTTGGCGGTACGTGGGATCTTCCTGGACCAGGGCTCAAACCCGTGTCCCCTGCATTGGCAGACGAGTTCTCAACCACTGAGCTACTAGGGAAGCCCCACATTCCTTTTTGCATACTAAGTCTTTGAGATTTTTTTTTAATTTAGCCAAGCCAAGTGGTTTGCTGGATCTTAGTTCCCTGACCAGGGGTTGAACCTGCACCCTCGGCAGTGAAAGCATGGAGCCCCAACCACTGGACTGCCAGGGGATTCCCAAGTCTTTGAAATTTACCATGTATTTTAAACTCATAGCACATGTTAATTTGGACCAGCCACATTTCAAGTGCTCAATAGCCACACATGGCTAGTAGCCACCAACCTGGACAGTGCAGGACAAAAAAGCCATTGGTAGGAGGAGTGACAAAGAATTGAGGATATGGATGGAGCTAAGTATTTAAGAAGAGGGAAAAATCTAGAATACCTGTGGTATGGGATCTATCTTGAGTAGTTGTTGAGAAACAAATCATAGAACTGACGATCAGAAGCCAGGTCTATATGGAAATAAGACAACAAAAACCTATAAGAGTGTGTACCTTTGTGTGTGTGTATACACTGCGTACAAACAGAGTCAGCATTCATGATCAGTTGACTGGCAACCGACACAATCTGACATCAACAAGGACTTCACATCTCCTCTGCAAAATGCTTTAGTCTGCCTATGATAGAGTATAGACTTTGCTCTAATTAATTGAATTAATTAAGTTCAATTTTTGGACCTAATTTTGAATTCATCCCAGGTTGTCTCCCTTCTGTCCACCTTTTGCCTAATTTCCAGTCATGCTGTCCCCAGTTCTCAGTTAGGTGCCATCTCCTCTCCAGTCTACCGCCTATGGCCCCTTTCTCCTCATTCCGGACACCCCTGGCAAACTCACTGACCTTGGACACTGGGGCACTGCCTTTGCCCTTTCCACTCCTACACCTCTCCCTCAGCTAGTTTTATTGAAAACATGAAACCATGTCCTGTGGAATGACACCAGAAATCATTCCACTCAGTATGCACTGTTCAATGTGGCATCCTTCTTGCTAGTTAATGCCTTTCCTTTATCTAAAGTTTGCCATCTCTTTAGTAGTGAATGAATGTTCGCCAAGGACCAAGGAAGGACCCAGAGAATTGTTTCAATGTCATGTAGATAAGAATCACAGGGCAGTTTGCCTAGAGGCCAGATTGAAAGATAGGAGCTGGGAAAAGAAAGCAAAATGACTGAGGAAATGTATCTCTATAAATATATTTTAAAACTATAGAGCAATATAATAGCTATGATATTGAATCTTCTTCCCTGGGGTAAGTAGGTAACACAGTATCAGAGGCCTTGGCAGGCAGAATAGTCCCCTTTTCCAAGTTGGAAGATATCATCCTTTGATCAAAAATCGTAAGATCCTTTCATTTTCCCCACTACAGTCAGTGTTTCAATTTCAAAGGCCACTTGCTGTTTCTGGTCTGTTATCAGTCAGGCAGACTCAACACACAGAGAGAAAGCCACTTTAGTATAAGCTGCGGTCTCCTTTATCACAAATGCAGACTTAAGGATCCGATCCTTTATCACAAATGCAGACTTAAGGATCCGATCCTGCTAAAACTGCACAGCTCAAGACCAAAAGGTGGAAATGAGGGCAGGGGAAAGCCAGCCTCACGAGGGGAAGTTGCAAATCTATTGAGAAGTAGTGATGTCAAATGCAGGTGAAATATGGCAAGTTGTCTATGTGACTCAAACATCCCTTTGTTCTGAGCTACGTTCACTCCTAAGATCAGAATTGCCAAAAGAAAAATATCAGGATGTTGCTGGGCATGGATAAATATGACATCATGACTAGAAAGGAAATTCATTAATATGCTCAAGAACCTAATACATGCCAGGCTTTGTGCTGTTTTTTTAAATACAACAAACCTCACAATCCTCTCTGATGAGGAAAGGGAAGCTCAGAGAAGTTATATCCATGCCCATAGTTTCGCTCTTAAGTGGAGAAGCCATTATTCAAACCCCTGGCTCTCCAGCCCTAAAGCCTGAGCTTTTTCTTATCCTTTTCTTTTTAATTCTCTTTCTCCTATAGCACACTGCCTCCAGAGAAACAGAGAGAGGCTTGGGTGTGATGGCCTGTGGACTGGTTTAGCCAGAAGGGCAAGCCTGACCACAAGCAAATTTGTTTTCATTTTGTCCATTCTGTGTACATGCTAACTGTGCCTCCCTCAGAAAAAAAAAGGTTTGGTCAAATTAATACAAGACACATGAAAACATCTCTGACTCACTTCCACAACAGAAATCATATTTGCCAAAAGTTCTCACATTTGCTAAATTGGTGGCTCACCAGTATTAAGCTGCTGATTCATCCATGTGCTTTGCTTCCATGGGACCACAATGTAATGTTCTCCATCTGGTTTTTTTTCAGCAGCTCTTGATATCCTTTATTCATATTATTCATACAACAGTGTTAGTCAACAAAAGACAATTAGACAAAGGACAAAAAAGGCAAAGGACAGCTGGGATGGAATGACCATTGGAATTGAACCAAATATGAACTAAGTCTTCAGTCCAATAATAACTGTAATTTCCCAACTAGTTCTGTTTCAGATTTATTTACTTGTTTCCTTGCTTGAATGTTTGTCACTGAATCATTTTAGTGTTTTTTCAAATTATAGCAGTAAAACAAGCGGTAGAAATATGTACTCACTAGATTCTCTGTGTTAAGTTTGGTGTGGATTCTTTCACACCTCTATCCATATGCTATACAAACATTTATAATTATAAGAAACAATTTCCCTACTTTTTATAAAAATAATATTTACACACTCTGTTCGACAATTTGTATTTAGTCACTTAAAAAATATCTCATGCACATCCCTCCAGATCAATACCTTAGACTGGACTTTATTCTTTTAAGTAGTTACATCATCTTCTATGATACATCTATCAAAATATCTTTAACTAATTCTCTAGAGATGAACATTTAGGATGTTTTCAAGCTTGGTGTTCTTTTTGCTGTTTTACTGTAGTAAATACTATTACGACAAACTTCCCTGTGTGCATATCCTTATGTACAGGAACATTTTTCACAATAAGATATAGCCCCCAAAACAGAGCAGTTAGCTCCAAGCCTATGCATATTTCCTTCTTATTAATGATATTATTAAGACATAGGCCTTAAGTGTACAGTTCAATCCGTTTTGACATGATCATTTACCACCCATGGAACTAACCTCCCAACCAAGATACAGAACATGTCCTTGTGCCCCTTCCTAGTCAAACCTTTCTTAATCCAACCCCATCCCGATCAACCATCGGTCTGCATTTGCCTGTTTCACAATTTCCTACCAACAAGGCAGAAAGTTTGACCCTTTTCGCGTTTGGCTCCTTTGGTTCAGAATAATTGCTCTGCCTTCATTCCATTTTATTATATGGATGTGCCACAATATTCATTTCTTTTTAATGATATGAATATTCCATTGTGCATTCAACTATTCTTCCACTGATGAACATTTCAACTGTTTCCAGTATTATTTTCATGACAATAGATGACACTTCAATAAACTTCCTTGAACTCATGTCTTTTTGTCCTGGGACTTCTTTCATCCCAGGATGTACCCCCAAAAACCAGATGAAGAACATTAAAGTTCTTTAAATTTTTAATTGTGTTAGATACTGCCAGATTACCTTCCCAGTTGGTGAAAGCAATTCACACTCTTACCAGACCATTTCCCCACACCTGTATCATCTGAGAAGCTCTTTGGCTCTCAGGGGTACTGACCCTAAATGTTAAAAACTCGTTCATGGAGTAGCACCTACTAAACTATTAAAAATACACATACAGAGCACAAACTTTGTGTTGAATACTTTGCTGGGTACTGGTGATAAAAAGGGAAACAAAGCCTGATCCTCACCCTTTAGTGGCTTACAAATCAAATAAGAAAAGCCGTATGATTCATGCAAGAAGGAAAGTTTTTACATGGCGCAGCAGGAGAGGCGATTTGGGAACATCAGATTGGGAAGTCTGATTAAAATGTGTGTGGCCAAATGCTTGTAAGCGCTAGTTCTGAAGAAGTCAGAATTAGTTGGATGAAGTAGAGGGAAAGAATATTCTAGGCAGATAGAAGAGAGTAGGAGAAGCCACGAAGGCATAAAAAACTGACCGTCCACATTAGAGATCCAGGCACAATGGCAATTACATGCAAGGAGGGATCACAGAGAACAACAAATATGTGCTATAAAAATTGGCAAAATTTGAATAAGCGCTGTAGATTAGGTAACACTATTTTTTTAATTTTTAAAATTTTTATTTATTTATTTTTGGCTGTGCTGGATCTTCATTGCTGCGTGCGCGCTTTCTCTAGTTGTGGTGAGCAGGGGCTACTCTTTGTTGAGGTGTGCAGGCTTCTCACTGTGGTGGCTTCTCTTGTTGCAGAGAACAGGCTCTAGGCACGCGGGCTTCAGTAGTTGTGGCACACGGGTTCGGTAGTTGTGGCTCACGGGCTCTAGAGCACAGGCTTAGTAGTTGTGGCACACAGGCTTTGTTACTCCGTGGCATGTAGGATCTTCCTGGGCCAAGGTTCGAATCCGTGTCCCCTGCATTGGCAGATGGATTCTTAATCACTGCACCACAAGGGAAGCCCGGGTAATACTATTTTATTGATGTTAAATTTTTTGAGTTTGATAACTGCCCTGTGTTTGTGTAAGTGAATGCCTTTGTTCTTAGGAAATACATACTTGATAAAAAGGGCATAATGTCTATGATTTACTCTCACATGGTTCAGAAAACACATAACACTATGTAGATAGGTAGATAAGATAAATTGTTAAAACTGAAAATATAGAACAAAAAAGATACTGAGTCAGAGATCTTTTTTCTTCAATTAAATAAAGTCTTTTATGATAACCTGTATATAATATTTTTAATCATACTACCTGGGGGTTTATGAACCATTTGATCTTTCTTATTAATGATATTAGTGCAAGAAATACATGTCTATGTGGGCTTAATGATAGTTTAGGGTGGAGGTTTGAGTTGTTGCTTTTTTTTTTGTCTTATGAAAATTCCACAAATACATTATTTGGAATAACCTGTGTATCTGTGTATCATTTCATTTATTTTGTCCCGGAAAGATGTTGATTTATAAGTGGTGGCTTACAAATACATTGACTGAAATTCATAAGAGAAACAGACTCAATAGTATTTTATTCAATAATGGTATCCTGATTGAAGCATTAAAAAAAAGATAGGGGCTTCCCTGGTGGCACAATGGTTGAGAGTCCACCTGCCGATGCAGGGGACATGGGTTCGTGCCCCAGTCCGGGAAGATCCTACATGCCGCGGAGCGGCTGGGCCCGTGGGCCGTGGCCGCTGAGCCTGCGCGTCCGGAGCCTGTGCTCCGCAACAGGAGAGGCTGCTACAGTGAGAGGCCCGCGTACAGCAAAAACAAACAAACAAAAAAAAACAAAACAAAAAAGATAGATAGATAGGTAGATGATAGGTAGATAGATAGATGATGGATGATAGGAAGAATGATGAAACAAATGTTAAAAATGTTAACAAATGGGAAATCTTGGTGAGGAATATATAGGATTTTTTTGTACTGGTTTTGCAATTTTTCTCTAAGTTTGAAATTATTTCAAAATAAAAGTTTTTTGTATTAAGATTCAAAATACAAGAATGCCTTCACTGACCATCAGTTGGTTCTCTATGACAAGCATAAATGACATGAAATGGAAAGCAGTGAGCTCCAAGGGAGAGAGTCAAACCAAGGCAAATTCTTGAAGGGCCTGTTCCTGCTGAGAAATTTTAATTTCATCCTGAAAGCCATGTGGAGGAAAGGAGTGCTGAAATCCAATGGGATTTTTAAGAATCCTTTAACACCTTTGTGGAGATGAACTTACCCTGGGACGAAACGAGGGGCAGGAGACCAGATGGGAGGTCACCATGATGCATCAGACAAGTGAAGGCCTGGCAGAGGCAACAGCTGAGAGATGGAAAAAAGAAACAGCAACCAAATGTGTTAAGATTCTGCATGACCTAGAAAGTGGAGGATGTGGGAGGATTCTGGCTTGGTAAGCTGGTTAGATGGTGATGTAAGTCACCAAAATAGAAAGTAGAGGTAGAGCAGGAAGCTTGGGAAGAGAGAGGGTGAGTTCTGGGCAGACCATGATGAGTTTGAAGCGCATGTGGAAAATTCAAAGGGAAACCTGTAGAACTCAGAGCAGTCTGGGCATGAGATACCGACCTTAACGTCGTCTGCATGTAAATGGTTTGGCCTCTAATAAAGGACTGGTCCTTAAAGTTTTTGCCTATTTCACCACTGTCAAATTAACGTCTGCTGAGGGCATTTTATTTTCAAAAGGAGGCTAAAAGTGGTAAGTTGTTACCCTACAGTACCTGGAATGTCTTCTTCCAAGTACCTGTGGAAACAGGCCCATCCAAAAAAATGTATTAACAACTGCTTTAGATTGAAAGAAGATGATGATGTGTCACACGCTAGAGACATTGCCATTAAATGCAGCTGTGGTGAGCTCTCATGCAAAATACAGTCATGGCTCTTTGCACCATTGAAGCCAGAAGAGCATGGTAGTTCTGAACAAGGGGACAGATCTGACTCATCTCCACTGTTCCCCCTTAGCTCAGTCAGGGGCTTCACAGACACAAGAACCATTCAGACGTGCTCCCAACACGCTTCACCACCACCACCCAGCAACACAGTTTCCGGAAGCTGCCTGTGTTGTGCCATATTGTCTGATGACAGTTGAGGGGGAAAGTGGGAACCTGGGAACTTGCTAGAAATGCAAATGCTTGGGCCCCCCACCAGACCTACTGAAACAGAAATTGGAGGTGGGCCCAGTAATCTGTGTTTTAACAAGCCCTCCAGGTAATTTCTGATGTACAGCAAAGGCTAAGAATCACTGTCAGACTTAAGTGAGAAATTATAATCTCTATCCAAGGAGTGGCCCCATCCCAAAATTTGAAAATGATGAGCTTCTCAAGATGCAAGCCCTATCTTTTAATTTTTTAAGTTCCTGTAAACCCAAAGTTGAATGTCTTAATTCAACAAACGTTTACTGAGTCCTAAATGAGTCTGGTTCTTAATTAATGTGAACGAAGAAAGGAAGGGAGGGAGGGAGGGAGGGAGAGGAGTTTGGTTACACAAAATCTGTGATTTCAAAGCTATCCCAGACTTTTAAAGTCCATATTTTTCTCTCATCCTCCCAACAATGGCCAAGAAGCAATAAGCACATGGGGGTGCATAAAAATGAGCCGAGATCCTGTGGGTGGTAAAGGAAAGGAGAGAGCTGGGGAACAAAAAATATTTCTCTCCCATTGCCAATACAGCCTGGCTCTAGGTATGCTATAGGCCAGATAAAATCTCATGATTTATTCTCTAATTTGGGATACACTCCCCTTCCTTCAAAAATCAGCATTTCAAGGAGAAACCAGATAGTCAGAGAGAACATAATAGCTGACATTTATGAGCACTAACTATGAGCATGCCTATGTGTTAAGTGCTTTAATAATTTATCATATATTTTCTTTACAAAAACTCTATGAATTGTGCCCATCAGCTTTATGAAGTTATGTGCCACATACCTGTGCCTATTTCATAGATAAGGAAATTACAGATTAAAGAGATTGAGTAATTTACCTAAGATCCAGCTATTGTAAGGGAAAAGCAGCTAATTCCAGAGTTTGTGCTCTTAACTACTACAGAACAAGAAATCTTGGCCATTGAATAAAGCTTGTGCCGTTACAGTCTAAGCATCAGTTTTGTTATTGGCTGTGTGAATCCAATCAGAAAAAAATAAAACCTCCCTGGCCAAGACAAGGGGTCTTGGGCTGGGCTAGGACCCCAGCTCAGGTCCAGTCAACCAATTGGTAACAATACCCTAGACCAATTAAATAATCATCTCTGGGGGGACGACCCAGATATCTGTATTTTTGAAGCTTCATGATGATTCCAGTGGATAGAAAAGGTTGAGATCCACTAATTCAAGTCCAATTCTCATATTTTGTTGGTAAGACAGCTAGTGACAATAGAAACAGAAATAAAAGTGACAGGGGAAGTGCCTGCTACCCACCAACCCACAATGAACAAAGGAAGGCTTCCACCCACCGTGGGGCAAATGTGGAGTGCTATTGCTATTCTACCTCAAAGAATTTATGTGTAAATCTTCCATGTCTAAGGTTGGTAGGAAGAGGTATCATTGGTTTGCTTTGAATTTTTAGGCTGGGTGTGGTATCCTAGAAAGAACAAGGTTAGTGGTCATACACTCTAGAATCAACTCTGACACTTACCAACCATAATCTAGAGACATTTAACCTCCTTCAAACCTCAATTTCTTTATCTGCACAATTACTGGAATAATAGTCCAAGCCTTACTGATTTCACAGGTACTTCAAAAATCAAATAAGACAATGTATACAATGTATACCTTGATGCAATAATCATGATGCAATGCTGGTTTTTAACAGGTAGAGAACTTAAGGTAATATGCATTGATGGCACACAGAATAGGATCTGAGTCTCACGCTTGCTATTCATTAACTCTTCTTAGGGAAGCAAGACAAGATCTTTGAAAGAGTACTCCCCGCAACCCCAACGGGTAGAAAGCAAAATCAATAACGTCATGATTGTTTTGAGAATTAAATAACACTTTGCACAGCATTGTGGCACCTCGAAGTTCTTCAGAAGTATTATTTTCCCTTTCCCACCGTCATTTATATGTCTTCTTCTGTCCCTCATATATTTTAAATTGAAGTATACCAGAAAAAAATTAAAGGGTACTTAACAGCCTTATTCACTTTGAATAAGAATGGGCTGTCCAACCCTCAGAATGGGAGAAAATATTTGCAAATGAAGCAACTGACAAAGGATTAATCTCCAAAATTTACAAGCAGCTCAATATCAAAAAAATAAACAACCCAATCCAAAAATGGGCAGAAGACCTAAGTAGACATTTCTCCAGAGAAGACATACAGATTGCCAACAAACACATGAAATGATGCTCAACATCACTAATCATTAGAGAAATGCAAATCAAAACTACAATGAGGTATCACCTCACACCAGTCAGAATGGCCATCATCAGAAAATCTACAAACAACAAATGCTGGAGAGGGTGTGGAGAAAAGGGAACCCTCTTGCACTGTTGGTGGAAATGTAAATTGATACAGCCACTATGGAGAACAGTATGGAGGTTCCTTAAAAATCTAAAAATAGAACTACAATATGACCCAGCAATCCCGCTACTGGGCATATACCTTGAGAAAACCATAATTCAAAAAGAGTCATGTACCACAATGTTCATTGCAGCTCTATTTACAATAGCCAGGACATGGAAGCAACATAAGTGTCCATCGACAGATGAATGGATAAAGAAGATGTGGCACATATACACAATGGAATATTACTCAGCCATAAAAAGAAACAAAATTGAGTTATTTGTAGTGAGGTGGATGGGCCTAGAGTCTGTCACACAGAGTGAAGTAAGTCAGAAAGGGAAAAACAAATACCATATGCTAACACATATATATGGAATCTAAAAAAAAATGGTTCTGAAGAAACTAGGGGCAGGGAAGGAATAAAGACGCAGATGTAGAGAATGGACTTGAGGACACGGGGCAGGGGAAGGGTAAAATGAGACGAAGTGAGAGAGTGGCCTGGACATATATACACTACCAAATGTGAAATAGATAGCTAGTGGGCAGCAGCCACATAGCACAGGGAGATCAGCTGGGTACTTTGTGACCACCTAGAGGGGTGGGAATGGGAGGGTGGGAGGGAGATGGGAGAGGGACAAGATATGGGGATATATATATACACATAGCTGATTCACTTTGATATAAAGCAGAAACTAACACACCATTGTAAAGCAATTATACTTCAATAAAGATGTTAAAAAAAAAAAAAAAAAAAGAATCGGCTGTCCAAAAGGAGACTTGAGCAAATACAAAAACATCCCTTGTTCTTGGTTAGGACATTTCAACATCATCAATATACCAGTTGAAAGTTAATTTATCAGTGTAATGGGGTCCCAATAAAAATATCAACAAGGTCTCACATATTTCAGAAACAAACTTATGGTGACCAAAGGGGAAACATGGGGGCAGGGGAGGGATAAATTAGGAACTTGGGATTAACATACACACACAGTTATATATAAGATAGATAACCAACAAGGACCTATTGTATACCACAGGGAGCTCCAGGGAAGTCCAGAAATATGCCCAACAAAATGCAGAAATCTGGATATGATCAAAGTGACATCTCAGGTCACTGGGGCAAAGTTAGGGGTTTTAAAAATATATTTATTTATTTAATTAATTTATTTTCCTTATTTTTTTGGCTGCATCAGGTCTTAGTTACGGCACATGGGACCTTTGCTGAGGCATGCAGGATCTTTCGTTACTGCATGTGGTCTCTTTGTTGCAGCATTCGGGCTTCTCTCCAGTTGTGGCCTGGGGGTTTTCTCTCTCTAGTTGTGGCGCGCACGGGTTTAGTTGCCCAGCGGCATGCTGGATCTTAGTTCCCCGACCAGGGATCGAACCCTCAAACCAAAAACAAACATATACTCCAAATGAATCTGAGATCTTAATATAAAAAAGTAAAAATATACAAATACTAAACAAAAACAAGTGAATTCCTCTGTAAGCTGAGTGTAGGGAAAGGCTTCTATGACTAAAAATCTAGACGCAGTAAAAGAGAAGCTTGATAAATCTGACTATAAAAATAAAGAATGTTTGCATGGCCAATTTAAAATAAAGTCAAAAGGTAAATGGTAAACTGGGAAAAAACAACTGCAAAATATTACCAGATAAGGAGTTAATAAACCTACTACACAAATAATGCTTTAAAATTGAGAGGGAAAAGGCCAAAAATCCTAAATAAAAATAAAGGCATAAACAGACAAAAGTTTTTAGGATATAAAAATAGCCCTTATACATATGAAAGATGTACATTACTACTCACAGTAAAGGAAATGCAAATTAAAACTAGGCGAGATACCATTTCTCATCTATTAGACTGGTAAACATTAAAAACCTTGACAACACATTCTGTTGGTTGGTGACGCTTTGGGGATACAGGCATGTTCCTACATTGCTGGTGGGAATGCAAAATGAAGGGAAATTCCCTTATAGAGGCAACTTCGACAATAGTTAACAAAACTACATAGGCAATTCCACTTGTAGGAATCTACCCTGAAGATTAAACTTTCAATAATATGAAAAGAACCTGCACATGGTTAATCATTGCAACAGTATTTGCAGTTGCAAAATATCAGAAGCTATATAAATGCCCAAGCACAGAAGATGGGTTTATTATCACAATTGAGTACTATGAAGCTGTGAAAAGGAGAATGATCTCTGTCAGCTGATACAAATTTATCTCCAGGAGATATTGTTAAGCAAAAAAAAAAAAAAAAAAAGATTTAAAAAGTAAAATGCAACAAAGTAGATAGGGAGAAAGAGAGAAAGAATGTTCCCTTTAAGGAAAGAAGAAGGAGAATTAAAATAACATATGTTTATCTGTTACCTTTACCAAAAGAAACGCAGGAAGAATAAGAGAACAAAACAAGGGTAGGGGGCTTCCCTGGTGGCGCAGTGGTTGAGAGTCTGCCTGCCGATGCAGGGGACACGGGTTCGTGCCCCGGTCCGGGAAGATCCCACACGCCGCGGAGCGGCTGGGCCCGTGAGCCATGGCCGCTGAGCCTGTGCGTCTGGAGCCTGTGCTCCGCAACGGGAGAGGCTACAGCGGTGAGAGGCCTGCATACCACAAAAAAAAAAAAAAAAAAAAAAACAAGGGTAGGAGGGGGCAAGGTGGGTGGAAAGGATACAGGAGAGAGTGATGCTTCTGAATATATCTTTCTGTATAGTTTTGAATTTTGGAACCATGTTAGTCTTCTAGATATTCAAAAATTAAACCAACGAAGATGGGAAGGGAAAATAATTTTAAAACATAAAGTTGAAAGCATACCAACATAATGAATCCAATTATACTTCAGGTAAATACCATGTTCATAGTGACGAGGGAATAAAAAAGGAAAAACCTAATCTTAGAAACATATAAGCAGAGTATTTGACTACAAATATATACCTTCAGTCTTGGGCAAGGTAATGGAATGGAGGGAAACTCCACACAAAAACTCAACTCTTTTTTTGTTCACTGTAATGGTATGGGCGAAGTAATTCCGAAAGCATCTTGGATAAATTATAGCACTAAAGGAATAAGCGTGTCACCATTGTTGGGACCCAGGATTCTCACTATGAAAGAAGCAACATCCAAATTACAAAATGGCAGAGGGTGAGAAAGAATCCTTTGGAGATGGATTGGGTTTCAAGACACTGGTGAACCCATAATTTTAAAACTATGCATGTGTCTATGCCTACTTATGCCCATATGTATACACATGCATGTGTGTATGTATATCTGTAAGTATGTGTTTGTATATGTGCACATACATGCATAAATTTATTAGCTTTGTCTGCTGAGGGGTCTTGAAACAAAGATACCTCAGTAGCAATGAACACACCTGGCACACAGATCTTCGTTTTTAATACCATTCTTCACTAAAAGGAAACAGGGCTCCTGAGAAAATGGCCAGTTCTGCGGCTGGGGAAGGATAGATTCAAGGTGAACTTGGAATATCTTATAAGGAAGTGCTCACAAAAATGGTGAAGCCAAGTCATAAAGACATGGGAGTCAGCTTGAAGGGTTTCCACTGGGCAAATCGGGGATAATTGAGCACCGAATGTTTAAAGACAGTAATAAATTATAAACTATTGAGAGAAAAAAGGAATCGATAAGTTATTACCGTTAATAAATACATAAAGAAATGCGGGAGAAAGGGGAGATACTATTTACAGCAGAATGTCAAGTGCCAACTGGTAATTGTGGAATACTAGAGTCTTGCACGTTTTGCAACCATCGTAGAGAAAATTAGTTCAAGCAGGAATCATCAACAGATGCTCAGTCTAGGAGACAGTTTGATGAGGAACAGAACACTTGCATGATCTTAAAGTGTTTCCCACAGATTGCTTATTAGTTGTAAGGAAAAAAATAGTAACTCTACAGTGGACACATAGGACAACACTTGACTGAGTGATGAAAATTAACACCACTAACGTGAGCAGATCAACACCATGAGCCTGCGAGGACCCCTATGGTATCCAAAGTCATTTCCGTGATATTCCAGCCAGGAATGCATTACCTGAATCTAATCACTAGAAAACACTAGGCAAACCCCAAATGAGACACTTTTGTCATAAAAGGCCAAAAAAAGGCTAGGAAAATGTCCCAGATGAAAGGAGATTAAAGACACATGACAACAAGATGCAAAACCCTCTCCTAGACAGGATTCCGGACTGGGAGCCCAGCTGAGAAATGACAAGGGGTCAAAACTGAGTCCATAGACAAGATGGGAATACAGATGAAATACACACTCACTGTGTATTGGGGCTTTTCCCAGTAAAGGGGCCATGGCATATGCAACTGACTCTCAAATGAATCACAAAATATATGTACTTGTGTCTATACATACATGCACACACACATTATACACATACACACAGAGAGAAAGGGTGCACAAGTAACAAAGCAAATGGGGTAAAATGTTAACAATAGGTGAACCTGGGTAAAGGAAAGCTCTTCTTTGTACTATTCTTATTCTTGAAACTTTTCAGTGCACTTAAAATTATTTCCAAATGAAAGTTATTTTTTAAAAAAAGGAGTAGAATGAACTTATGGTTACCAGGGTTGGGGGGAGGGTGGAGCGGAGGGATAGTTAGGGAGTTTGGGATTGACATGTACACACTCCTATATTTAAAACAGTTACCCACCAAGGACCTACTGTATAGCACAGGGAACTCTGCTCAATATTATGTGGCAGCCTGGATGGGAGTGGAGTTTGGGGGAGAATGGATACATGGATATGTTTGGCTGAGTCACTTTGCTGTGCACTTGAAGCTATCACAACATTGTTAATTGGCTATACTCCAATATAGAATTAAAAGTTTTTTTTTTAAAAAGGAGTATGCTATAAACTTGATTTAAGAAAGACAAAAAATAAATGGTTTAGGTTAGCCCCAAATAGTGTAGGTTAACATCAAAATAAGCCAGAAATTCATTTTAATCTAGGTCTAAAACATGTTTGCAAGCTAATCTTAATTAAACAACTTCACTATTTAATATTTATAAGGCTACTTGCTGAAGTACTTTTAATACAATGGCTTACAAATTATAGTACAGCAAATAGCGTATATTTAATAAATAACGATGACTTAGCAATGTGCCACTGATAGGCTGGTCTGTTGCTGAGAGCCTTGACAGGAAGATCTGCTTAGTGATCCAAAAAATATTAGGGTGTCTAATCAGCAGGCTTCATAGGTTTGAAATAAATGTTTCAGTTACATTAGTCTTAAAATTATATCACATTTCTTTCTCATATTTTAAAATGATGTCTTGAGACCTAACAGGAGTATCTTTTTTTTTTTTTTTTTTTTTTTTTTTTGTGGTACGCGGGCCTCTCACTGCTGTGGCGTCTCCCGCTGCAGAGCACAGGCTCCGGACAGGCAGGCTTAGAGGCCATGGCTCACGGGCCTAGCCGCTCCGTGGCATGTGGGATCTTCCCGAACCGGGGCGCGAACCCATGTCCGCTGCATTGGCAGGTGGACTCTCAACCACTGCGCCACCAGGGAAGCCCAGGAGTATCTTTTTAATTTCACATTTTTAGTGCTTACATTTATCTAGATATTAATGTTGAGATTCTTATGGCAAAGAAGACAGAATTAAATATTTCACGACTTGTAAAAACTTAGATGCCTTTAATTCACAGGGAGATAGAGAGGTTGACATCAGAACATCTTCATTTCAATATTTGCTTCCTAAGGACAAATGTAAACAGAATATAACCTATTGCTTTCTCTGTATTCAGACAGCTTACATCCACCGGCCAGCTATGACTCTTCTCAAGGAGATGAGGTTGGATCCCAACTGGATGGCAGGGGTTGACTTGCATAACATGACTCCAGGCCTTGTTTTTCTGCATTTGTTTTATTTTAAAGGAACCAAATTTGTTCTAGATCTGAGATATTGTAACTTCAAAAGCTTCCTGTTACTATACCAGAACAAGAAAGTATGATTTCCTTATTCATGAATTACCTACTACTTACAGTTGAATCAGATGAGCTAATTCTTTGTTTGTTTACTTAATGGACTAAGTCTAAATAGTCATTAGTGGCTATTAGTGAATGAAATAGTATTTGTTTAAAAAAATGTTTTTTAATTCCACTCTGCATTTCATGTGTATTAATGTTATATAAATACACTTCTGATTAAAGCATGACTTTAAAAAGTCAATATTTGGGGCTTCCCTGGTGGCACAGTGGTTGAGAGTCCACCTGCCGATGCAGGGGACAGGGGTTCGTGCCCCGTCTGGGAAGATCCCACATGCTGCGGAGCGGCTGGGCCCGTGAGCCATGGCTGCTGAGCCTGCACATCCGGAGCCTGTGCTCTGCAACGGGAGAGGCCACAGCAGTGAGAGGCCCACGTACCGTAAAAATAATAATAATAATAATAATAATAAATAAAAAGTCAACATTTATTTTCTCATAATTGCCTGTAGAAACAAAAGGAAAGTTCATAATTCATAGTTCTGTGGTAGACATCAAATTATGTCTTACAGTTGCATTGTACTTGTACTAATAAGCCTATAGTGATTTCAAAACTGGAAGGGAGACATGAAGCAGAATTGAAAGTATGGAGGTAAGAAGTAAATGCAAGGAGGGAGGAAAAGAATAAAGAGGAAAAAAGAGAAGAGGAAACAGCAGAGGAAGGAGAAATAGAATGCCAGTGGGAAAGAAGACAGAACAGATAAGAAAAGGGAAGAAGACAAAACTAATTCAAAAAGGTACATGCACTCCAATGTTCACAGCAGCACTATTCACAATAGCCAAGACATGGAAACAACCTAATTGTCCACGGACAGATGAACAGATAAAGAAGATGTAATACATATATACAATGGAATATTACTCAGCCATAAAAAAAGAATGAAATAATGCCATTTACAGCAACATGGATGGACCTAGAGATTATCATACTAAATGAAGTAAATCAGAAAGATGACTACCATATGAGATCATTTATATGTGGAATCTAAAATATGACACAAATGAACATATCTGTGAAGCAAAAACAGACTCACAGACATCGAGGACAGACTTGTGGTTGCCAGGGGTGCCAGGAAAGAAGGATGGGGAGTTTGGGATTAGCAGATGCAAACTATTATGCATAGAATGGATAAACAGCAAAGTCCTACTGTATAGCACAGGGAACTATATTCAATATCCTGTGATAAACCATAATGGAAAAGAATATGAAAAAGAATATATATGTGTGTAACTGAATCACTTTGCTGTATAGCAGAAATTAACACAACCTTGTAATCAAGTATACTTCAGTAAAATTTTTAAAAGAAAAAGAAAAAGGAAGAAAGCGAAAATGAGAATGCGGCAGAGAAGGAAAAGTGGGAGATGAAGAGTTCTCTCTCAGCCAGAGGGTTATTGAAAAGACCCCAAACTGGAGCCACCTTATTTACATTTTGGTAAAAGGGAGTACGAGATCTATAAGAAGAGAGGGTGATTTCCTATATGGCCCATTGTTTCTGTTTCTTTAATACATATTTATTTTATGCAAGCTAGCACTTAGCTTGCATGAAAGTATTCCCTTGGACTTGTTCAAAATGTAAGCAGTTGTTTTAAAGGTGGATGTTAATGAGAATAGGTGACTAGGCTGAACAGAGACAATGCAACATGCTTGGAATTGGTAAGAATTGCCAACTATTAATAAAGCAGCTTTCTTCCCAGTTGTCACTGTGTGCCATTCTTTGAAGCATCTCCTGTGGGATGTTTTTAAACAAGCTTAGACAGACTTGTCATGATAGCATATAACTGCTGTTGAACTGTTCTGAGCTTTAAATCAGCCATGTATCCTTTGTATGAAAAAGAAAAACAATCTGTCATAGAAGTGCATGAAAGTTGACAAGACCTTCTCTAATAGCTATATCCTGGGAATACATATTTATGAAGGTTTTTAAACACTAGCTTGGAAAACACATACAACCATTCTCAGATTGTTTAAAATATGAACCACTGACCTTCACACAACTTACTTTGCAGCTAAACCTGTGGTTTTTCTGACCGTCAAGCAGCCTATAGTGTCCTACATTAAAGAAAGAGCCTATGTTTGTATTTTCTTTCAATGTTTTAAGTCATGATTAAGTATAGACATTATTCAAAATAACTGTCTCAACTTTTCTTAATGTTTATATAATTTCCTTTCAGTATATTAATTTATGGGTAGATATAGACATTAGTCAAAATAACTGTCTCAATGTGTCTTCATGTTTATAAAAATTTCCAAACTATATCAATTATTCTCTAATATTCTATCATTATACAAGGAAATCAATGGGGTTATTTAAAGGCAATAATAGAGCAAAATGTCAAGTGAAGAGATCATTTTCCCTCTCATCTAAAAATTTGTTTTTCTCTTTCAAATCTTACAATTAACCCATATAATTTTTAAAATGGAAATCTTCTCTAGTTTTAAAAGTATTGAAGCTGCCACAGAGTGATCTATGAATATTCTTAGGACACATAAAAAATTTTACATGAGAACAAGTGATGACTATAGCTGGGTTTACAGAAGCCCCTAGAATAAATGATGTCTTTACTTTTAAGTTACGTCGGAGTTTATTTCAGGATTCCCAGTATGAGCACACACAGACTTCTAGAAAAACACCTCACTATGTTAAACCATTAACAAGAGGCAATACAATTCCAAGAGTGGTTTTCACATAATAGTCAACCATAAATGTTACAACTGTCCTTGCTAATTTGCATAGCATTCAAAGTTCCATCTCCCAGTCTTCTTTCTTTGACCTCCAAATACTATTATCTGCCTTTTAAACAGATAGACAAAATGATCTAAAGGTAACTTTGCCACCAATTAATTTAAGGTTCATTGTAATTCATGAGCTTCTAATTCTTGTACTTAAGACACCAAGATACTATTTCCTCACATCTCTGCTTGTGACATTTATGTCAAATGAGACCTAAATACCAAAATTAGCTTACAAATTAAGACCAGAGTGAAATGCACTAGCATATAAAAGCATAGATAAGGAACTAGAAAATGTTTGAGCTGATGAAGATGTTAAAGATAATGCACCCAACATTTTAAAAGAAACTGACGTCCAAGGATGTGAAAAGGCTTTCCAAATCTTGCATAGCTAGTTGGGGGTGTGAAGCTGATGTGAGAATAAGTAGAAAGGAGGCTAAGTACATTTGATAAGTACATGAGAAAGGGTAAGAGAATAAACAAAGTCGTGGCAGGTAACAAGACAGCATTCCATAGTATTCCCAGGGGGGTCACATGGTCCATGGAACACTGCCCAGGAGAGACCCTCTAACACGCTTGTGAGTTGTAACGCCAACTCATCTGCCACGTGGTCATCCTTCACCACAAACCAGAGCTGACAGGCTTTTCACTATCACTTTGAACATATGATCTGTTCATATGATGAACAGATTATATGAATATATGATCTGTCCCCAAACTCCATAAGCAGCATCTACACTGAACTACTAGTGTTCTAAATTTTTTATCAACAGAAAATACCAGGCTTTCATCAAATGCATGAAGAAAATGTTTTAAATCATGAAGTCCATCCTCTAGTGTTTTTTTAATGAGTCAGGAAGCAGAATGGGGAGGAAGGGTGTGTCAATGACAGCACAACCTCTATGACTAAGAAGAAGGAAAAACCTCCTGGCCTTTAAAGTGAAAATACCCTTCTATTTTAAGGAACACTCTCTCACTTGAACCAATCTCTCAAATGAGTAATTAGGGTTGGATCATATCCTCCTGGGACAGCTACTTTCCAAAGAATAAGCCTTTAATGCATTGATTTAAAAAAGGGAAAATACACTCTGATGCCTGAGAAGAAGAACCATCCTTTTCCAAATGCCCTGTGGGTTCTGTTCGCAACAGTGTAGAGTCCAGATGACATTCGGGCAGCCAACTCTCAACGTGGTGGAAGGAAAAAGTCTCCAACATAAGTTCTCAGGTCCCAGGACTTTCCATGGCTGCTTTTCTGGTGCTATTGGCTTCCCAAAGCCTCTACTTGGCCTTGACATGATGTGTCCCAGGGGCAGAGAAGCACATCTGTTGCTGCTTTGAAACCTTTGTCAGCTTTCAGGGTGAAATCATAACGGTGTATTTTAAGTCAGACTGGATAGAGACATTTATGAGTAGCTGTTATTTTATTGCTCACACATTTAAAATGCAAATGATAATACCCCAAATTACCAAAGTCTACATTGCAGATGTTCTTATTATTCACTAAGCTGCTTTTTTTTTTTTTTGGCTACACTTATTCTCTCCTACATGTCTCTGAATTTAATCTACCACATAACCCTCCTTATGAAAACTCCTACTTGCTTCTCAAATAATTTTGTTGTATATACTTAAGGAGTTGGACTAAAAAAATAAACTCATTTTCTCAAGGAATGAAGAAAACAGATCTTCATTTCCATATCCCAAAAGTCAGTTATAGAGAAACAAACTAACAATAACATAAAGTGACAGACAACCTATTTAGGAAGCTCCACTGATCACTCCGTGGTAAGAAAGTGGCCCAGCTTTTGTCAAGAGCAAGTGAGATATCACTTATATGTGGAATCTAAAAAAAGGATACAACTAAACTTCTTTACAAAACCGACTCATAGACTTAGAAAACAAATTTATGGTTACCAAAGGGGAAACGTGGGGGGAGGGATAAATTAGGGGCTTTGGATTAACATATACACACTACTATATATAAAATAGGTAATCAACAAGGACCTATTGTATAGCTCAGGGAACTCTACCCAATACACTGTAATAACCTATATGGGAAAAGAATCTGAAAAAGAATTTATATATATATGTATAACTGAATCACTTTGCTCTACACCTGAAACTAACACAACATTGTAAATCAACTGTATTCCAATATTAAATAAAAATTATATGTAAAAGAAATTAAATTTAAAAAGAATGAAGTAATGCCATTTGCAGCTTCATGGATGGACCTAGAGATTATCATACTAAGTGAAGTAAGTCAGACAGAGAAAGACAAATATCATATGATATCACTTACATGTGGAGTCTAATAAAATATGACACAAACGAACTTATCTACAAAATAGAAACAGACTCAGACATTGAGAACAGACTTGTGGTTACCAAGGGGGAGGGGGTTGGGGAGGGATGGACTGGGAGTTTGGGATTAGCAGATGCAAACTATAATATATAGAATGGATACACAACAAGATCCTACTGTATAGCACAGGGAACTATATTCAATATCCCATGACAAGCCATAATTGAAAAGAATATGAAAAAAATACATATATAAGTATGTATAACTGATTCACTTTGCCATACAGAAGAAATTAACACAACACTGTAAATCAATTATACTTCAATAAAATAAATTTTTTAAAAAACAGAGCAAGTGAGGGGAGGTCGAGAGGAGGACCTTAAAGAGAGGAATTAAAGTTCCTTGATTAGCTCCCAACTCCCCACCATGAGATTGCTTAATTCAGTCTTCTTGCATCTGGAGGAACACACACATACACACACACACACACACACACAAGCCCCCCTATTTCTGCATGAAGGGAGAACCCTGTTGCTGGCCATAAACTCCAAGCAGAATGAGAGAGAGCAGGTCCCTTCCTCCCCCTCCAGCGGAGGTCTCCCTCTGGTGCCCTTGACCAGCACAACCTGTGTCCCCATGAGTTACCTGTTTAATTTTCTTAATCCTCAATTTCCTTATCTGTTAGGTGGGCGCCCACATTAGTCCTACCTTCTGGACTTACAGGGAGAAGGAAAAAGCAACAAGACATGCCATGTGCACATGTAGTGAATGTTCAGCAAATAACTTTCTCTATTATTAAAATACTGAACCTGGGAGGAGAGGGGGAAGTCAGCATTGTTTGTCTTACAGTCAGTTTTTATTTTTTGAAGAGCATGGGGGACAGGGAAGAGTGGGTTGTTGTAACCCTGTTGAGTTTGAGCATCTTCTAGAACAGTTTTATTTCACATGGAGAGAACTGGAAGTGTAAGTCTGGACTCCACTGAGAGGTCAGGGCTAAAGGATAAATAGAATGAATCTGGAGTAAAACCATTTACTTGGGGAATATAAATTTTTCTGGCAACTGCCAGCTATACGCTGAGAAAGACAGGTGTGCTCAGGGATCAGGTGGGAGCTTATGAATAAAAGCTTATGAAGCTTCTGAACTAAAGCTGAGGTTCTCAAATTCTAGTGTCTATCAGAATCATCTGGAGGGATAGTTCAAACAGGTTGCTGGGTCCCACCCTGGAATTTCTGAAGTAGGTCCTGGATGGTAAGGCTTGAGAATTTGCATTTTCTAACAAGCTCCCAGGTGATGTTGATGCTACAAATTCAAGGAGCACACTCTGAGCAGCACTGGTCCAGAGAATCAACAACGGAGCTGCTATTCTTGGTAAGCATCCAGAGTAGCTTTAAAAGGGTGAAGGGAAGATATGGAACCAAGATGGCAGAGTAGAAGGACGTGGTCTCACTCCCTCTTGCAAGAGCACCAGAACCACAACTAACTGCTGAACAATCATTGACAGGAAGACACTGGAACTCACCAAAAAAGATACCCCACATCCGAAGACAAAGGAGAAACCACAATCAGATGGTAGAGGGGAGTTATCACAATAAAATCAAATCCAATAACTGCTGGGTAGGTAATTCACAAACTGGAGAACACTTATACCACATAAGTCCACCCACTGGAGTGAAGGTTCTGAGCCTCACGTCAGGCTTCCCAACCCCAGGGGTCCGGCAACGGGAGGAGGAATTCCGAGAGAATCAGACTTTGAAGACTAGCGGGATTTGATTGCAGGACTCTGACAGGACTGGGGGAAACAGAGACTTCACTCTTGGAGGGCACACACAAAGTCGGGGCCCAGGGGAAGGAGCAGTGACCCCAGGGGAGACTGAACCAGACCTACCTGCTAGTGCTGGAAGGTCTCTTGCAGAGGCAGGAGGTGGCTGTGGCTCACTGTGAGTACAAGGACACTGGAAGCAGAAGTTCTGGGAAGTACTCCTTGGTGTGAGCCCTCCCAGAGTCCGCCATTAGCCCCAGCAAAGATCCCAGGTAGGCTCCAGTGTTGGGTTGCCTCAGGCCAACCCTGAGGGAGGGAACCAACAGGGAGGAAACCCAGCCCCACCCATCAGCAGACAAGCAGATTAAAGTTTTACTGAGCTCTGCCCACCAGAGCAACACCCAGATCTACCCACCACCAGTCCCTCCCATCAGGAAACTTGCTCAAGCCTCTTAGATAGCATCATCCACCAGAGGGCAGACAGCAGAAGCAAGAAGAACTACAATCCTGAAGCCTGTGGAACAAAAACCACATTCACAGAAAGATAGACAAGATGAAAAGGCAGAGGGCTATGTACCAAATGAAGGAACAAGATAAAACCCCAGAAAAAAGACTAAATGAAGTAGAGATAGGCAACTTTCCAGAAAAAAGAATTCAGAAGAATGATAGTGCAGATGATCTAGGACCTCAGAAATAGAATGGAGGCAAAGATCGAGAAGATGCAAAAGTGTTTAACAAACACCTAGAAGAATTAAAGAACAAACAAACAGAGATGAACAATAAAATAACTGAAATGAAAACTACACTAGAGGGAATCAATAGCAGAATAACTGAGGCAGAAAAATGGATAAGTCACCTGGAAGACAGAATGGTGGAATTCACAGCTGCAGAACAGGATAAAGAAAACAGAATGAAAAGAAATGAAGACAGCCTACGAGACCTCTGGGACAACATTAAATGCAACAACATTCACATTATAGGGGTCCCAGAAGGAGAAGAGAGACAGAAAGGACCAGAGAAAATATTTGAAGACATTATAGTCGAAAATTTCCCTAACATGGGAAAGGAAATAGACACCCAAGTCCAGGAAGCACAGAGAGTCCCATACAACATAAACCCAAGGAGAAACACGCCAAGACACATAGTAATCAAATTGGCAAAACTTAAAGACAAAGAAAAATTATTGAAAACAGCAAGGGAAAAATGACAACATACAAGGGAACTCCCATAAGGTTAACAGCTGATTTCTCATCAGAAACTCTACAAGCCAGCAGGGAGTGGCATGACATACTTAAAATGATGAAAGGGAAGAACCTACAACCAAGATTACTCTACCCAGTAAGGATCTCATTCAGATTCAATGGAGAAATCAAAAGCTTTACAGACAAGCAAAAGCTAAGAGAATTCAGCACCACCAAAGCAGCTCTACAACAAATGCTAAAGGAACTTAGCTAAGTGGAAAACACAAGAGAATAAAAGGACCTACAAAAACAAAAACAATTCAGAAAATGGTAATAGGAACGTACATATCGATAATTACCTTAAACGTGAGGGGATTAAATGCTCCCACCAAAAGACACAGGCTTGCTGAATGGATACAAAAACAAGACCCATATATATGCTGTCTACAAGAGACCCACTTCAGACATAAGGACACATACAGACTGAAAGTGAGGGGATGGGAAAAAAATTTCATGCAAATGGAAATCATAAGAAAGCTGGAGGGCTTCGCTGGCAGTGCAGTGGTTGAGAGTCCGCCTGCCGATGCAGGGGACGCGGGTTCGTGCCCCGGTCCGGGAGGATCCCACATGCCGTGGAGCAGCTGGGCCCGTGAGCCATGGCCGCTGAGCCTGCACATCCGGAGCCTGTGCTCCACAGCGGGAGAGGCCACAACAGTGAGAGGCCCACGTACTGCAAAAAAATAAAATAAAATAAAATAAAAAGAAAGCTGGAGTAGCAATAAAATAGACTTTAAAATAAAGAATGTTACAAGAGACAAGAAAGGACACTACATAATGATCAAGGGATCAATACAACAAGAAGATTTAACAATTATAAATATATATGCACCCAGCATAGGAGCACCTCAATACATAAGGCAACTGCTAATAGCTATAAAAGAGAAAATTGACAGTAACACAATAATAGTAGGGGACAATAATAGTGGGAACAACACAATCAAAAAAATGGTCAAAAGACCTAAATAGACATTTCTCCAAAGAAGACATAGAGATGGCCAAGAAGCACATGAAAAGCTGCTCAACATCACTAATTATTAGAGAAATGCAAATCAAAACTACGATGAGGCATCAACTCACACCAGTTAGAATGGGCATCATCAGAAAATCTACAAACAACAAATGCTGGAGAGGGTGTGGAGAAAAGGGAACCCTCTTGCACTGTTGGTGGGAATGTAAATTGATGCAGCCACTATGGAGAACAGTATGGAGGTTCCTTAAAAAACTAAAAATAGAATTACTATATGATCCAGGAATCCCACTACTTGCCATATACCCAGAGAAAACCATAATTCAAAGAGACACATGCACCCCAGTGTTCATTGCAGCACTATTTACAATAGCCAGGTCATGGAAGCAACATAAATGCCCATCGACAGATGAATGGATAAAGAAGATGTGGTACATATATACAATGACATGTTACTCAGACATAAAAAGGAATGAAATTGGATCATTTGTTGAGACGTGGTTGGATCTAGAGACTGTCATACAGAGTGAAGTAAGTCAGAAAAAGAAAAACAAATACCATATATTAATGCATATATGTGGAACCTAGAAAAATGGTACTGATGAACTGGTTTGTAGGGCAGAAATTGAGACATAGATGTAGAGAACAAACGTATGCACACCAAGGGGGGGAAAGCAGCAGCGGGGTGGGCATGGTGGTGTGATGAATTGGGCGATTAGGATTGACATGTATACACTGATGTGTATAAAACGGATGACTAATAAGAACCTGCTGTATAAAAAATAATAAGCATGATTATAAAAAACAAAAGGGTGAAGGAAATTAATTGTTGTGTACCTACTATGTGCCAGAAGGTTCACAGGCATTATTTAATCTCATGAGTTGAACACCCCTAAAAAGCAGGTGTTATCATCCAATTTGTCACACAAGGAAATTGCAACTCAGAGAGGTAAGGAACTTGCCCAAAGCCTCACAAGCAGGAAAGCAGTAGCACTGATGCTCTGATTCAGATCTGCCCTGCTCCAAAGCCCATTTCTTTTCCAAATGTGTTGTGCTCTCAGCTTCTCTTTGCAAGTTAAGTCAGAAGGGTCATAGGAGGCTTGTTTGATAAGGAAGACCTTACCAAACATAAGGAAGTTTCCAGCGAGTTTGTAAATACCATCTAGATGATAACTGCAGAATTTACCTTCCAGGCCAGCATTCAGCTCCCCACCCATCCTCTCCAATTTCCTCCTCGGCTTGTCCTAAACTGAACTGTTACTATTCCCCTCAAAGATGCGTTCCCCCCAGTTTTCCCTTCTCAAGCTGACAGCAACTCTATCCTTGCAAACGCTCAACCGTACATCTTTCTCGCCTCCTTCTCACACACTCCACATCTAATCTGTCAGCAAACCCTGACGGTTCAGTCTTTTTAAAAAAAATTTTTTTTTTTACTTTGCTTTATTGCACTTCACAGGCATTGTGTTTTTTTACAAATTGAAGGTTTCTGGCAACCCTGCGTCAGGCAAGTCTATTGGCACCATTTTCCAATAGCATTTGCTCACTTTGTGTCTCTGTGTCACATTTTGTTAATTCCGGCAATATTTCTTTTTTTTAAATCTAATTCTTATTTTATAGTAGAGGATCATTGATTTGCAATGTTGTGTTAGTTTCAGGTGTACAGCAAAGTGATTCAGTTATACATATACATATAGCCATCTTTTCCAGATTCTTTTCTCATATAGGTTATTAGGGAGTATTGAGTAGAGTTCCCTGTGCTGTACAGTAGGTCCTTTTTGGTTATCTATTTTATGCATAGTAGTGTGTGTATGTTTATACCAAACCCAGCCACTTTTCCCCACCTCTACTGCCCCCACCCTGGTCTGGGCCACCAGCATCTCTGTACCCACCCTTGCTTCCCTGGACCTTATTTTCAGCTCTGCAGCCAGACTAATCGTTTTCAAATCTGAGTCAGATCACATCCCTTTCTGCTTGAAATTCTTCCATAATTCCTCAATGACCCACAGTAAAACCCCATTTTGACATGATGCGCATCCCATTATCTCTCCCCTCTGCTGCATCTTCATCTCTCTCCCCGCTCCCCTCTGCTTTCCTCTCTTCCTCCTGCTCAATGCCCTCTTCTTCAGGCACGTTGTTTCCCTGGGGACTTTGCACTGGCCTTTCCCTCTCCTGGGAAACTCTTCCCCAGATCTCCTGGCTGATTCCTCCCTCCCTCAAGCCCTTGGTCGAATTTCACTTTCTCAATATGCCCATTTCATTGCAACCACTCTTACTCCCAAGAATCCTAATCCCTCTTACTCTATTTTTTCCCATTCTTTTTTTTTTTTTACTTTTTTCCTTATAACCCTTCTAAAACACTAATTTACCTATGTTCTATATTTATTATTTTTTCTGTGTTTATCCCCTCACACACTAGAATTCTAGGAGAACAGGAATCTTTGAGTTTTGTTCACTGATGTATCTGACGTGGCTGACACTGGGCTGGTCACATAGTAGGTGCTCGGTAAATATCTGTGGAATGAATGAGGCCAGAGCTGAGTTCAAGGGAAATAAGAAAGTGGAAAAGATGCAAAGTTAGAACAATGATGTCAGCAAGAACTGTCTCGGAATTGGAGCTCTCAGTGATGGTGTGGATCCTGGTGATGAGGCCACCATGTGAGGTCTGTGCAAGGGGGAGGGAGAGGGCAGATGGGCCGGGAGGGAGGGCAGATAGTGAGAAATCTCAAGAACTGAAGTAGAAGAGCGTTTCTTACCACCCTCCCCAGGAAAGAAATAAAGGGAAAATTGGAAAATCATTTTCTTTTTTGAAATTGTTCAAAGTTTCATAGTAACCTTAACAACATGTATCACTTTTCAAGTCAATGTTTCATTACCTTAAAGAAGGATAAATAGACCTAGGTTCTCTCCTAAGAACTACTGTCATTTTCCATAATTGGGCTCCTGCACTGTTTCTGTTTGAACCAGAAGGGCATCTATGAGAAGTACTTCCCAGGCAGAAACAGAAGAAGAGGCTCCATCTACTCTAAGCAGAATTCCAGGGTCTGGGAGTACAGAATTCTTTGGGTAGGCAGTAATAGAAGAACCAACTAAGATTGCCTTAAACAAGGGAAGGAAAGGAAATGTAGTGCCTTTTGGAACACAAAAGCCCAGAGTTGTCCTGGTTTCAGGTCTGGTTTGATCTAGGCCCACACACTATGTGATTAGGAATCTGATGTTCTCTAGCAATAGGCTCTGCTTTCCTCTGGCTTGGCATGATTTCCAGGCAGGCTTTGCTAAGATAGGGCCTGCAGCATTTCTACATTTACACTTTCTCATATTGGCCACCTCATCAGAAAGAGCCTCTTTGGCAATCATTCCAAGACATGTTCCAAGCTTGTCTCTCTTTGGCCTAACTTGTGTTCTCCCCTAAACAAAAGACCATGCCCAGGGGATGCAGTCCTCTTATTGTCTAGTCCCAGGTCTTACAGATGTCCACTCATGGAGCCAAAAGATGGATCAGACCCCACATGAATTGATTGCAGAGAAGAATGATTCTCCAAAAGAAAAACTGGGGCTCTTTTATCAGAAAATGGGAAAAGGATGCTGAGTAGACTGCAAAAGTCTATTGGTATCTCTTTGGGCTTTTACAGGAGAGAATCTTACTGCTTATATAACAGTGATCTCGGGAATGTGAACGAAGCAAAGGCCAAAAACCATTTCTCTTAATTTAGAAAGTCCATATTTTTATAAGAGTAAGTTATTTTCAGTGACTGCCATGGTTGAGGACAAGTTTCTTTTTCTTTCTTTCTTTCTTTCTTTCTTTCTTTCTTTCTTTCTTTCTTTCTTTCTTTCTTTCTTTCTTTCTTTCTTTTTCTCTCTTTCTTTTTTAATAATCCTAGGCACTGCTGAGACCTGTGTCACCCTCTCCCTAGCTGATGTCTGATATTTCCCAGATTCAATGCTAGACGCCAGGTAAATACAGACAGAGCCAAAATGGGCTGTCAGGGACACCATGTTCCTACCTTTCTCCCCCTCCCCGAGCCTTCTCTTTTGATCCCATGAAATGGCATCATCTTGAACCACCTATCCTTGTCCCAGGCACTCATGACTGCCTGTTGTCCTGCCCAGCCCTACTTTCCAGTAACCTCATTCCTTTCTATTGGCGACTGCAGTCATGAAAATCTGTGAAAATGCTTTGGAAGAATTGGGACCTTAAAACCTCAGAAATCTAGAAATCTCAGAAATGCCACTCACAAGGCTTACCCTGCCCACATGTCTGGAATCCAACAAGAAAATCCACAAGCACCAGCTCAGTATTTTTTTTTTTCCTAGAATTGGGCAAACCATCCTGATCCCCCGGGCAAGGAATCTTAGTGCTACAAGGACAAGTGGTGCTCGTCTACTCTGGCATTGTATGTTGTTAAGTAGGAAGAAAAGAGTTGCAGACAAGTGGGGAGAGCACAGATGGCTCCCCCAGCGCCGCTGAGGAAGTCCACTTAGGGGTGACTCAGAAGAGCAGCAGGAAGTGTGGAGGAACGAGAAGGGAAGAAATCACCTCTCCCAACCTGGTCTCCTGCCTTCTGTTATCCTAAAGCCTCATCTTATTCTTTCATTTCTCCATTATTTTTTTCAGCAAGTATTTCTTTAGTGCTTATCATGTGCCAGGCACAAGGCAGGTATCAAAGGAAAAAGACTCTGACTTCCTCCCAAACACTCAGTCAACAGTAGACACATGCCTTTTGGGTGTGCACAGTACGTGCAACGATGGATCTGACAGTGATCCAGAGGCTAACGGGGGATGGAGAGGGACCCTTACCCCAGCTCAAGGCAGTGGGAGGCCAGTGGGGGTGAGGTCACAGGGAAAACTCCCGGGAGGAGATTAAAGTGGTCTGAGTTTTGGGCTTCTCTGGTGGCGCAGTGGTTGAGAGTCCGCCTGCCGATGCAGGGGACGTGGGTTCATGCCCCGGTCCGGGAAGATCCCACATGCCGCGGAGCGGCTGGGCCCGTGAGCCATGGCCGCTGAGCCTGCGCGTCCGGAGCCTGTGCTCCGCAACGGGAGAGGCCACAGCAGTGAGAGGCCCGCGTACCGCAAAAAAAAAAAAAAAAAAAAAAAGTGGTCTGAGTTTTAATGAATGAGTCAGTTGGGAGGAGGACAGCATGGTGGGTAGAAAACATATCCAACAGAAGAAGGACAGCAACGATCAAGGCTGCCAGGCTATAGCTCGGCAGGTACAAGTGATAAC
Organism: Mesoplodon bidens; assembly: GCF_964165515.1. Classification (NCBI taxonomy): domain Eukaryota; kingdom Metazoa; phylum Chordata; class Mammalia; order Artiodactyla; family Ziphiidae; genus Mesoplodon; species Mesoplodon bidens. The sequence goes on from NC_138161.1 coordinate 122,415,969, forward strand.
TGGAGAGACAAACAGGAGCCAGATCAAGTCAAAGTTTTTAAGCCAAGTTAAGAAACTTGGAATTTATCCTGTAGGCAATGCCCCTGAAGAGCTAACAGTGCATTTTATTCAGGCTAGTAATGTGATCCAGTTTCCATTTTGGATCAAATATTCTGGCAGCTGTATAGAGGGTAGTTTTGTTTTGCTTTTAACATCTTTATTGGAGTATAATTGCTTTACAGTGTTCTGTTAATTTCTGCTGTATAACAAAGTAAATCAGCTATATGTACACATATGTCTCCATATCCCCTCCCTCTTGTGTCTCCCTCCCACTCTCCCTATCCCACCCCTCTAGGTGGTCACAAAGCACAAAGCTGATCTCCCTGTGCTATGCAGCTGCTTCCCACTAGCTATCTATTTTACATTTGGTAGGGTATGTATGTCCATGCCACTCTCTCACTTCATCCCAGCTTACCCTTCCCCCTCCCTATGTCCTCAAGTCCATTCTCTACGTCTGCGTCTTTATTCCTGTCCTGCCCTAAGTTCATCAGAACCATTTTTTTTCCTTTTCAGACTCCATATATATGTGTTAGCATACAGTATTTGTTTTTCTCTTTCTGACTTACTTCACTCTTTATGACAGACTCTAGGTCCATCTACCTCACTACAAAAAACTCAATATCATTTCTTTTTAAGGCTGAGTAATATTCCATCGTATATATGGACCACATCTTCTTTATCCATTCACCTGTTGATGGACACCTAGGTTGTTTCCAGGTCCTGGTTATTGTAAACAGTGCTGCAATGAACATTATGGTACATGATTCTTTTTGAATTATGGTTTTCTCAAGGTATATGCCCAGTAGTGGGATTGCTGGGTCATATGGTAGTTCTATTTTTAGATTTTTAAGGAACCTCCATACTGTTCTCCATAGTGGCTGTATCAATTTACATTCCCACCAACAGTGCAAGAGTGTTCCCTTTCTCCACACCCTCTCCAGAATTTATTGTTTGTCGATTTTTTGATGATGGGCATTCTGACTGGTGTGAGGTGATACCTCATTTTAGTTTTGATTTGCATTTCTCTAATGATTAGTGATGTTGGGCATCATTTCATGTGTTTGTTGGAAAACTGTATATCTTCTTTGCAGAAATGTCTATTTAGGTCTTCTGCCCATTTTTGGATGGGGTTCTTTGTTTTTGATATTGAGCTTCATGGGCTGCTTGTACAATTTGGAAATTAATCCTCTGTCAGTTGCTTCATTTGTAAATATTTTCTCCCATTCTGAGGGTGGACTTTCCGTCTGCTTTATGATTTCTTTTGCTGTACAAAAGCTTTTAAGTTTCATTAGGTTCCATTTGTTTATTTCTGGTTTTATTTCCATTTCTCTAGGAGATGGATCAAAAAGGATCTTGCTGTGGTTTATGTCAAAGAGTGTTCTTCCTATGTTTTCCTCTAAGAGTTTTATAGTGTCTGGCCTTGCATTTAGTTCTTTAGTCCATTTTAAGTTCATTTTTGTGTACAGTGTTAGGGAGTGATCTAATTTCTTTCTTTTACATGTAGCTGTCCAGTTTTCCCAGCACCACTTATTGAAGAGGCTGTCTTTTCTCCATTGTATATTCTTGCCTCCTTTATCAAAGATAAAGTGACCATATGTGCATGGGTTTATCTCTGTGCTTTCTATCCTGTTCCACTGAGGTATATTTCTGTTTTTGTGCCAGTACCATACTCCCTTGATTACTGCAGCTTTGTAGTATAGTCTGAAGTCAGGGAGCCTGATTCCTCCAGCTCCGTTTTTCTTTCTCAAGGTTGCTTTGGCTATTCGGGGTCTTCTGTGTTTCCATACAAATTGTGAAATTTTTTGTTCTAATTCTGTGACAAATGCCATTGGTAGTTTGATGGGGATTGCATTGAATCTGTAGATTGCTTTGGGTAGTAGAGTCATTTTCACATTGTTGCTTCTTCCAATGCAAGAACATGGTATATCTCTCCATTTGTTTGTATCATATTTAATTTCATCAGTGTCTTATAGTTTTCTTCATACAGGTCTTTTGTCTCCTTAGTTAGGTTTATTCCTAGGTATTTTATTCTTTTTGTTGCAATGGTAAATGGGAGTGTTTCCTTAATTTCTCTTTCAGATTATTCATCATAAGTGTATAGGAATGCAAGAGATTTCTGTGCATTAATTTTGTATCCTGCTACTTAACCAAATTCATTGATTAGCTCTAGTAGTTTTCTGGTAGCATCTTTAGGAGTCTCTATGTATAGTATCATGTCATCTGCAAACAGTGACAGTTTTACTTCTTCTTTTCCAATTTGGATTACTTTTATTTCTTTTTCTTCTCTGATTGCTGTGGCTAAAACTTCCAAAACTATGTTGAATAATGTGGTGAGAGTGGGCAACCTTGTCTTGTCCCTGATCTTAGTGGAAATGGTTTCAGTGTTTCACCATTGAGAATGGTTTTTTCAGGGGGTTTCTCATATCTGGCCTTTATTATGTTGAGGAAAGTTCCCTCTATGCCTACTTTCTGCAGGGTTTTTATCATAAATGGGTGTTGAACTTTGTCGAAAGCTTTCTCTACACCTATTGAGATGATCATATGGTTTTTCTCCTTCAGTTTGTTAATATGGTGTATCACATTGATTTATTTGCATATATTGAAGAATTATTGCATTCCTGGCATAAACCCCTCTTGATCATGGTGTATGATCCTTTTAATGTGTTGTTGGATTCTGTTTGCTAGTATTTTCTTGAGGGTTTTTGTATCTATGTTCATCAGTGATATTGACCTGTAGTTTTCTTTTTTTGTGACATCTTTGTCTGGTTTTGGTATCAGGGTGATGGTGGCCTCATAGAATGAGTTTGGGAGTGTTCCTCCCTCTGCTATATTTTGGAAGAATTTTAGAAGGATAGGTGTTAGCTCTTCCCTAAATGTTTGATAGAATTTGCCTGTGAGGCCTTCTGATCCTGGGCTTTTTTTTGTTGGAAGATGTTTAATCACAGTTTCAATTTCAATGCTTGTAATTGGTCTGTTTATATTTTCTATTTCTTCCTGGTTCAGTCTCAGAAACTTATGCTCTTCTAAGATTTTGTTCATTTCTCCCAGGTTGTCCATTTTATTGGCATAGAGTTGCTTGTAGTAATCTCTCATGATTCTTTGCATTTCTGCAGTGTCAGTTGTTACTTCTTATTTTTTACTTCTAATTCTGTGGATTTGAGTCTTCTCCCTTTTTTTTTTTTTTGACTCTCGCTAATGGTATATCAATTTTGTTTATCTTCTCAAAGAACCAGCTTTTAGTTTTATTGATCTTTGCTATTGTTTCCTTCATTTCTTTTTCATTTATTTCTGATCTGATCTTTATGATTTCTTTCCTTCTGCTAACTTTAGGAGGTATTTTGTTCTTTTTTAAATAATTACTTTAGGTGTAAGGTTGGGTTTTTTATTTGAGATTTTTCTTGTTTCTTGAGGTAGGAGTGTATTGTTATAATCTTCCCTCTTAGAACGGCTTTTGCTGCATCCCATAGGTTTTGGGTTGTCATGTTTTCATTGTCATTTGTTTCCAGGTGTTTTTTGATTTCCTCTTTGATTTAGTTATTTAGTAGTGTATTGTTATTTCTTGGTTATTTAAGAGTGTATTGTTTAACCTCCATTTGTTTATATTTTTACAGTTTTTTTCCTGCAGTTGATATCTAGTCTCATAGCGTTGTGGTCGGAAAAGATACTTGATACGACTTCAATTTTCTTAAACTTACCAAGGCTTGATTTGTGACCCAGGATATGATCTGTTCTGGAGAATGTTTCATGAGCACTCGAGAAGGAAGTGTATTCTGTTGGTTTTGGATGGAATGTCTTACAAATATCAATTAAATCCATCTTGTTTAATGTGTCACTTAAAGCTTGTGTTTCCTTATTTATTTTCGTTTTGGATGATCTGTCCATTAGTGAAAGTGGGGTGTTAAAGTCCCCTACTACGATTGCGTTACTGTCGATTTCCCCTTATATGGCTGTTAGCATTTGCCTTATATGAAGTCCTCCTATGTTGGGTACATAAATATTTACAATTGTTATATCTTCTTCTTGGATTGATCCCTTGATCATTATGTAGTGTCCTTCTTTGTCTCTTGTAATAGTCTTTACTTTAAAGTCTATTTTGTGTGATATGAGTATTGCTACTCCAAGTTTCTTTTGATTCCCATTTGCATGGTATATCTTCTTCCATCCCCTCACTTTCAGTCTGTGTGTGTTCCTAGGTCTGAAGTGGGTCTCTTGTAGACAGCGTATATACAGGTCTTGTTTTAATATCAACTCAGCCAGTCTATGTCTTTTGGTTGGAATATTTAATCCATTTGCATTTAAGGTAATTATCAATATGTATGTTCCTATTACCATTTTCATAATTGTTTTGGGTTTGTTATTGTAGGTCTTTTCCTTCTCTTGTGTTTCCTGTCTAGAAAAGTTCCTTTAGCATTTGTTGTAAAGCTGGTTTGGTGGTGCTGAATTCTCCTAGCTTTTGCTTATCTGTAAAGATTTTAATTTCTCCATCAAATCTGAATGAGATCCTTGCTGGGTAGAGTAATCTTGGTTCTAGGGTTTTCCCTTTCATGACTTTAAATATTTCCTGCCACTCCCTTCTAGCTTGCAGAGTTTCTGCTGAAAAATCAGCTGTTAACCTTATGGGTATTCCCTTGTATGTTATTTGTTGCTTTTCCCTTGCTGCTCTTAATATATTTTCTTTGTATTTAATTTTTGATAGTTTGCTTAATATGTGTCTTGGTGTGTTTCTCCTTGGATTTATCCTGTATGGGACTCTCTGTGCTTCCTGGGTTTGATTGACTATTTCTTTTCCCATATTATGGAAGTTTTAAGTATAATCTCTTCAAATATTTTCTCAGGCCCTTTTTCTTTCTCTTCTTCATCTGTGACCTCTATAATTCAAACATTGGTGAGCTTAATGTTGTCCCAGAGGTCTCTGAGTCTGTCCTCAATTCTTTTCATTCTTTTTTCTTTATTCTGCACTGTGGTAGTTATTTCCACTATTTTATCTTCCAGCTCACTTATCTGTTCTTCAGCCTCCATTATTCTGCTATTGATTCCTTTTAGAGAATTTTTAATTTCATTTATTGTGTAGTTCATCATTGTTTGTTTGCCCTTTAGTTCTTCTAGGTCCTTGTTAAACATTTCTTGTATTTTCTCCATATTATTTCCAAGAGTTTGGTTATCTTTACTATCATTACTCTGAATTCGTTTTGAGGTAGACTGCCTATTTCCTCTTCATTTGTTTGGTCTGGTGCATTTTTACCTTGCTCCTTTATGTGCTGCATATTTCTCTGTCTTCCCATTTTGCTTAATGTACTGTGTTTGGGGTCTCCCTTTTGCAGGTTGCAGGTTTGTAGTTCCCGTTGTTTTTGGTGACTGCCCACAGTGGGTAATGTTGGTTCAGTGGCTTGTGTAGGCTTCCTGGTGGAGGGGATTGGTGCCTGTGCTCTGGTGGGTGGGGCTGGATCTTGTCTTTCTGGTGGGCAGGGCTGCATCTGGTGGAGTGTTTTGGGGTGTCTGTGAACTTAGTATGATATTAGGCAGCCTCTCTGCTAATGGATGGGTTTGTATTCCTGTCTTGCTAGTTGTTTGGCATGGGGTGTCCAGCACTGTAGCTTGCTGGCCATTGGGTGGAGCTCATTCTTAGCATTGAGGTGGAGATCTGTGGGAGAGCTTTCACTGATTGATATTATGTGGGGCCGGGAGGTCTCTGGTGGAACAATGTCCTGAACTCTGCTCTCTCACCTCAGAGGGTCAGGTCTGACATCAGGCCAGAGCACCAAGACCCTGTCAGCCACACAGCTCAGAAGAAAAGGGGGAGAAAAAGAAAAAAATATTTAAAAAATAAAGTAAAATAATTTTAAAAATTAAAAAATTATTAAAATTTAAAAAAATTAAAAAGTAATAAAAAAAGAAGAGAGCAACCAAACCAATAAATAAATTCACCAATGATAACAAGCACTAAAAACTATACTAAGATAAACATAAAAATCAGAAACAAATCAGTTGCAGACACCAAACCCCAAGTCTACAGTTGCTCCCAGAGTCCACTGCTTCAATTTTAGGATGATTTGTTGTCTATTCAGGTACTCCACAGATGCAGGGTACATCAAGTTGATTGTGGAGATTTAATGCACTGCTCCTGAGGCTGCTGGGAGAGATTTCCCTTTCTCTTCTTTATTCTCACAGCTCCTGGGGTTCAGCTTTGGTTTTGGCCCTGCCTCTCAGTGTAGGTCACCCTCAGGCTTTTGTTCCTGCCCAGAGAGGATGGGATTAAATGAGCAGCTGATTAGGAGGCTCTGGCTCACTCAGGCCGGGGGGAGGGAGGGGCACGGAGTGAGGGGTGAGCCTGCGGCAGCAGAGGCCAGCATGAAATTTCAACAGCCTGAGGTGTGCCATGTGTTCTCCCGGGGAAGTTGTCCCTGGATCATGGGACCCTGGCAGTGGCAGGCTGCACAGGCTCCCGTTAGGCGAGGTGTGGATAGTGACCTGTGCTTGCACACAGGCTTCTTGGTGGTGGCAGCAGCAGCCTTAGTGTTTCATGTCCATCTCTTGTGTCTACACTGATAGCCGCAGCTTGCGTCCATCTCTGGAGCTCGTTTAGGCAGTGCTCCGAATCCCCTCTCCTCCTGCACCCCGAAACAATTGTCCCTTGACTCTTAGGCAGGTCCAGATCTTCTCCCAGACTCCCTCCCAGCTAGCTGTGGTGCACTAGCCCCCTTCAGGCTGTGTTCACACAGCCAACCCCAATCCTCTCCCGGGGGTCTGACCTCCGAAGCCCAAGCCTCAGCTCCCAGCCCCTGCCCGCCCCGGCGGGTGAGCAGACAAGCTTCTCGGGCTGGTAAGTGCTGGTCGGCACTGATCCTCTGTGCGGGAATCTCTACGCTTTGCCCTCCGCACCCCTGCTGCTGTGCTCTCCTCCGTGGCTCCGAAGCTTCCCCCTCACCACCCCCCATCTCCGCCAGTGAAGGGACTTCCTAGTGTGTGGAAACTTTTCCCCCTTCACAGCTCCCTCCCCGAGGTCCCATCCCTATTCTTTTGTCTCCGTTTTTTCTTTTGCCCTACACAGGTACATGGAGATTTTCTTGCTTTTTGGGAAGTCTGAGGTCTTCTTCCAGCGTTCAGTAGGTGTTCTGTAGGAGTTGTTCCACATGTAGATGTATTTTTGATGTATTTGTGGGGAGGAAGGTGATCTCCACGTGTTACCCCTCCTCCATCTTGAAGGTCTCCTAGAGGGTAGTTTTTAAGAGGACAAGATAAGTCAGAGGGAAATTAGGTGAAAGGTTGAACTAGAAGGATTGAGAATGGTGGCAAGGAAAGGAAGGAATAAATACATTTGAGAAATGTTTAGGAGGTAAGTCAGAATAACTTGGGGATTAATTGGATGTACAGGATGAGGGAAAGGGTGAACACAGAGACTAGAATCTGCTTACCAGCTGGTGACTACAGGAAGTGGGAGGCTAGGGGTGCCATTTGCCATGGAAGGCAAGGAGAGAGCAGATTTGGAGCAATCTACACTCTGTGGTTGGCTAAAACTCAAGTGCTTTCCATAGACTCATGAATGCAATGAAAGTAAGCATGTTCAAGCCATCTTGACAGGACCTGTGGTCCATGGGGAAAGGGAACCTCGGGCGTTGGAGACTATGGCATAGGCTAGCGGCAAGAGCAGAGGGGGCTGGACACACAGGTCAGTAGTGAAAGGCATCACCCACATTGCTCCCTACAGGAGTGAATTCCAAAGAACACACGCAGGTCCCATGGAAGAGCCAGACGGTGTTAACTGAGATAGGACAATAGCACCAGTGACAAAAGACTTTTGCTCTTCTGAGAAAGGCTGAGAAAGATGGAGAGATCCTTCTGACACTATAAGTTCCCTGAAAGTAAGGTTGTTGTTTGGCTATTAGGTTGAACTGAATCTTCTAACACCCCAACATGAGTTATAATTACCTAAATGAGTTGTTTTACATAGCTGAAAGTGACTAGATCTTGTCCAACAATGAGAGGGTAGTGGTGTGTCCCTGTTGTGGTCTGACGTTTGTGTCTCTCCCAGATTCCTCTATTGCAATCCGAATGCTCAATGTGATGGTATGAGGAGGTGGGGCCTTTGGGAGGGGCTTAGGTCATGAGGGTGGAGCCCTCATAAAAGAGACCACACAGAGCTCCCTAGCCCCTTCCACAAGGGAGAACTCAGCGAGAAGGCACCAGCTGTGAATCAGGAAGACAGCCCTCACCAAAAAACACAGCCATGCTGGCACTATGATCTTGGACTTGCCAGCCAACTGTAAGGAAAACATGCTTGTTGTTTCTAAGCCACCCATCGTGGTATTTTGTTATAGTTGCTCAAATGGACTAAGACAGTCATCGTTGAGAATAATGTTTAGAAAAACATAAAACCAATTCTTCATAGTCCTGTTCCACCTGAGTTTGTTCCACCAAGTTCAACCCATTCTTAAAAACAGTTGCACTAATATCTCAGGGCTCCGTATTCACACAAGGTAAGGACCATCATTAATGTTAACAGATGTTTATCTATGTTGTATAGTCATCTCAAGGACGACAGTTTATTTGGCTGACCTTGTCAGTTCTAGTTAGGTCAACATTGTTTGTTTGTACCTCCTAAGTTTGTCTGGGGGCAGGAGAAGTGGATTGAGCTCTGTTCCTCTGTGGTTGCTTGCTTGTGCTTACACTGAGTTTAGTCCTCAGTTTCTTGGTAGGACTCTGCCTGATCCACTCGTTCATCTTATAAAGATACAATAATTTATAAATACAATTGACAGGGCACAAGTCAGCTACAACACATCAATCACAATGCTCTGAAACATTCAAGTAAGAGGCCAAGGCCAACCCTTCCCCCCAAAACATACATAGTGGAGCCGCTGCTCTTGCCTTAAGACCCCCCCAAAGACTATAGGTAACACATAACCATGGATATGCACTAAAGGCACAGGTGTCACTGTGTATTCATCACTAGTAAAGCTTAATTGTAGGTGAAAGAAAATGGGAAGCTCTAACATTTTCTACCCACCTCCTGGGAAGCCATCTCTCCCTCTGCCCTGGGGGTGTGCCCGCAGCTGGAGACCCCTGGTGTTGCATGCCCTCCGCTCTGCAGACCTGTCCTGGCGTCAGCCAGGCTACTGGCTGCTTTCTCTTCTCTCCCCTCTGCCCCTCCCAGGTCCCGCTGCCCCTCCTTCACCTTCAGAAACCTCTGGATGTTCTCAAGAAGCCCACACTGCATGGCGATTCTCCCTTTCTCACCTCAAAACACCAAATTCTGATGACTTTTTCCAGGCAGTGGGAGTGAAGAGCAGGAGAGGAAAGACTGTGACTCAACTGTGAGTCATCCTTTCCAAGGGTCTCTCAACAAAGGCGCAACTGGAGAGCAAGGATCTCCTGGGAGGGGACGTCCCTGACAGCAGAAGCAGAGCCTTGCAGGACTGAGCCTGGTGAGGCCAGGAGAGGAGCTGAGTCCCGCTCCACTTCTAGGAAGGGATGATTATTTCTTTTCTATTTTTTTTTTACTAAGCAAGCATCAAGGATTTGGGTTAGGTTGTAAACTACAGGAAGTTGTGCAATGGCCGCAGGACCTTCTCTCAACCTGACTTCAACTCTGTTCCCTTAAAAGTTTCTGGACTCTTTTCTACCTCCTGGGGTTCCTTGATGCCCTCAGCCCTCATCTTCCTTACTGATAGTCTCCCTTCTGATCCTGGCACTTTGCCAATTCCCTGAGGTTATCTCCCGTAATTCTGCTTACCTTTGGGAAAAAACCATCATCTTTCTAATTATTTCTAAGCTACCTTTATGCTGGGACTCTTGGTCATCTTTTGTGTACTCCAGCTTGCCGTCAAGGGCCACAAACTCTCCTCACCCTCCCTGTCTTTGAGGATATTTTTGTAGTTCTCATGAGGAAATGTATCTTTTATTCTGGGTCCAGATATATGCCTGCCTGTCTTTTTCCATGGATATGCAGTATTTTGGATTGTACTATACATACTTAAGATTTTTTGTTTGTTTGTTTCATAGTGCTTTCATACCTTTGTGTGCACTCATGTAAAAAAGAACTGTGGAATAATAAAAAAAAAATCAGTGGAAGAATAAAAAATAAAAATCCAAGAAATAACACCTTCAGAGATGGAATAAATTATTGAGTTATTTTTACAAGTTAAAAAGGGGTAAGAAGAGAAGACATAATGTGTCATTTTGGCAAATTTTATCACATGCAAAATGTTGCATGAATCCTAATCTATTTTTCCCTTAACCAAATTTAGGTAACAAATGCTATTTCCAAATGCTAGTACCAAAATGGATATGAAATGACACTGCATGAAGATATATATATGTATATATTCTCTATTTAGCTATACATTTAATATATATATTCTCTATTTAGCTGTGCATTTACTATATATATAGAGAGAGAATTTATATAGAGTAAGTATACAGAGAGACTATATATTCTATATTTAACTGTGTAGAAAATATATATATTCTCTATTTAGCTGTAGAAAAATCTACCAATCTACCCCATCATTCTTACAACCCTATCCCATGCTTGCCAACATGCCTCTCCACACACACATACTGAAATAATTGTTACCAACTGTATTCAAGTAATGTTTCATACAACATTCAGTCCACTCAGGATGGTAGAATTTCCTAGTGAGACACTTATAATATTTGTGCTATTGATGTTCATAAAAATTGTCTCTATATGCGTCTGCTGAGCTGCTATTTAACTGTCATCCTTTATGTAACAACTAAACCATGAATTATTTTTAAATGTGAAAATTTGTCTTTTAATGTCAAATAAAAAATTGAATATGTAAACTCAAGTTGCCAGGTCTATCTATGCATCATGATTTCTTTGCAGAATAGTAATTTAAGCACTATTGTTTAGTGTAGTCAATTCTCCACATTCATCCATTTCTTTTTTTTTAAAACAATTTAAAGAACGAGAGGTTTAAAATACTATTTCTGGGCTTCCCTGGTGGCGCGGTGGTTGAGAGTCCGCCTGCCGATGCAGGGGACACGGGTTCGTGCCCCGGTCCGGGAGGATCCCACATGCCGCGGAGCGGCTGGGCCCGTGAGCCATGGCCGCTGAGCCTGCGCGTCCGGAGCCTGTGCTCCGCAACGGGAGAGGCCACAACAGTGAGAGGCCCGCGTACCGAAAAAAAAAAAAAAAAAAAAAAAAAAAAAAATACTATTTCTGTGCAAATGAAAACTACAGTGGGGTACCACCTCACACCGGTCAGAATGACCATCATTAAAAAGTTTACAAACAATAAATGCTGGAGAGGGTGTGGCGAATGGGGAACCCTCCTTCACTATTGGTGAGAATGTAAATTGGTGCAGCCACTATGAAAACAGTGTGGAGGTGACTCAAAAAATGAAAAATAGAGTTGCCATATGATCCAGCAATCCCACTTCTGGGCATATATCTAGACAAAACTATAATTCGAAAAGCTACATGCACCCCAACGTTCATAGCAGCACTATTTACAATAGCCAAGGACATGGAAGCAACATAAATGTCCATTGACAAATGGATGGTTAAAGAAGATGTGGTGTATATATATATATACATATATACACACACACACACACACACACACACAACGGGATATTACTCAGCCATAAAAAAGAATGAAATAATGCCATTTACAGCAACATGGATGCAGCTAGAGATTATCATACTAAGTGAAGTGAGTCAGAAAGAAAAAGACAAATACCACACAATATCACTTATATATGGAATCTAAAACATGGCACAAATGAACGTATCTACAAAACAGAAACAGACTCGGGACTTACTTGGTGGCGCAGTGGTTAAGAATCTGTCTGCCAATGCAGGGGACATGGGTTTGAGCCCTGGTCCAGGAAGATCCCATAAGTCGTGGAGCAACTAAGCCCGTGTGCCACATCTACTGAGCCTGCATGCCTAGAGCCTGTGCTCTGCAACAAGAGAAACCACCGTAATGAGAAGCCCAAGCACCACAACGAAGAGTAGCCCCAACTTGCCACAACTAGAGAAAGCCCACACACAGCAGTGGAGACCCAACGCAGCCAAATAAATAAATAAAATAAAATAAAATAAATTTATTAAAAAAAAAAAAAACGTGACAGACTCAAAGACATAGAGAGCAGACTTGTGATTGCTAAGGGGGAGGGGGTTGGAGGAGGGATGGATTGGGAGATTGGGATTAGCAGATGCAAACTATTATATACAGGATGGATAAACAACAAGGTCTTATTGTATAGTACAGGGAACTATATTCAATATCCTGTGATAAACCATAATGGAAAAGAAAAATAATACATTATTTCTAGACTATTTTAACCAAAGAAAATGCATGAAGAACAAAAACTGTTCCGGAGTCAGGAAACGCTATATTACCTGAGCTTCCAGATTTCTTTTCTTCTTCATGTGATTTTTCATTAGTCAAGTAAAATGACTGCAAAACTCACTGAGCTTTTTTTTTGCGGTACTTGGGCCTCTTGCTGTTGTGGCCTCTCCCGTTGCGGAGCACAGGCTCCAGACACGCAGGCTCAGCGGCCATGGCTCACGGGCCCAGCTGCTCTGCGGCATGTGGGATCTTCTGGACCAGGGCATGAACCCGTGTCCCCTGCATCGGCAGGCGGACTCTCAACCACTGTGCCACCAGGGAAGCCCTCACTGAGCTTTTAAACTCCTTGTACCATTTAAAAGGAGCCATGTAGTGTGTGCTGTTGGTGCCCCACGAGGTCAGCCTGAAACCAGTCTCCAGCTGAGACCACATCCCTGTTACCTCCTTTCCTTACCCCATCCTGTTTACGTACTCCCATTCTTCTGGAAACACTCCTCCAATAAACCATCCAAACCAGAATCCCATCCCAGGCTCTACTGATTTAAGACAAGTCTTAAGCAAGAAATTTCTCAAAAAGAACCGTTACTGCCTGGGTGACCTGTGTTAAACCTCAGAAACGGATGCTATCCTACTCATTATCTTTTTGCATATTTAATTTACAACCCTGTCAAATCATTTTTTTCTAATCAAAACATAATTGACATATAACATTATATGAGCTTCAGGTGCAAACATAATGATTGATATTTGTGTATTTTGTGAAATGATCACCACAATAAGTCTAGCTGATATCATCACCGTACATAGTTACACGATTTTTTTTCTTGTGTTGAAAACTTTTATGATCTACTCTTTTAGCAACTTTCGAATATGCGACATGGTATTATTAACTATAGTCACCATTACATCCCCATAACTTGCTCAGTATTTTATATATAACATATAAAATTTACTCAGTAGCTATAATATTATTTAACATCTATGGTATTTAATACCTAAGACATCAGAGAATCTTAATGCAGCAGCGACCTTCTGGAGAAACCTATTACTGCCATTAACTACCATTTGAAGCAATGTGGGTGGACCTAGAGAATATTATGCTAACTGAATTAAGTCAGACAGAGAAAGACAAATACTGTATGTCACTTATATGTGGAATCTGAAAAATAAAGGAATGTATACAACAACACAGAAACAGACTTACAGATATAGAGAACAAACTAGTGGTTACCAGTGGGCAGAGGGATAGGGGAGGGGCAAGTTAAGGGCATGGGATTAAGAGATACAAACTACTATGTAGGAAATAGATGAGCAACAAGGGTATATTGTACAGCACAGGGAATTATAGCCATTACCTTGTAATAACTTTTAATGGAGTATAATCTGTAAAAATACTGAATCACTATGCTGTACACCTGAAACGAATATAATATTGTAAATCAACTCTACTTCAATAAAAAAGACAAAGTAGCAAAGCTTTCACTCATATATTCAGAAGTGGGCAAGGTAGAAAGAATGGGCCAATTAAAAATATTTTGCTTTGAGTAGCAATTAGATTGTATACAAGAGCAAGAATTCAGCTGCCAGAGAGATCAAAAACACATCTTTGCAAAATTTTTAGACAACAGTCAGTTATGGTTTTCTAGGCTGTTCTTTCAGTCTGTCAGTAGCTTCTAGCTGTATGCTAGCTGTACAGAACATTGAAAGTAGTTATGGTGTCTGGCCAAGCCAGAGAAAACAGGATGATAATTAATCACCTCAACCTGGACTGAATTCTCCATGTTGTTTTAATGGCACAGCCTTCTTCTGAGGTACAAATCCTTTTCCAGAAGGAAAGAAATATGTGTAGCCAACTCTCAGTTTTCAGCTTTAATGGAGGCACTATTCATTCCCTAAATATTTATTGAGTTCTTGCTATGCTGTGTGCATAGCGCTTTTTTAGGCGCCAGGTACAACCCGGAGGAGTAAACAGGCCGGGAGGACCCCAACCTACCTGCAAACACATCTGCCCTCTCTGAATCCCCCCCTCCTCCCTTCTCAGTTCTATTTTCTCTCACACATTACATTTATGTTTTTTGGTTCCCCCTCTCTCTGCCAAATTATAGAGAAATATTGCTTCTTAAAAGGGCAGCCTGAACTCCTGCTTTCCTTCTATAATTCCTCTCCCTGAAATCTCATCCAGTTCCCTTCTTTTTATGCTTCCTGGGGACAAGAGGATAAACAGGAAGTAAGCTATTCAGTCGAAAAAGACATCATGAATTGTCTAGACAGGGTAAAATGTGCTGCAGCCTAGATTCAGTGAAAATCACCCATCTTCAAGAAAGCCAAATGTTCTTTTTTAAAATTTTATTTCATTAAAGTATAGTTGATTTACAATGTTGTGTTCATTTCTGCTCTACAGCAAAGTGATTCAGTTAGACATATATGTATATATATGTATATATATATATATATATACATTCTTTTTCATATTCTTTTCCATTATGGTTTATCACAGAATATTGAATATAGTTCCCTGTGCTATACAGTAGGATAGCAACAAGGATATATTGTACAGCACAGGGAATTATAGCCATTACCTTGTAATAACTTTTAATGGAGTATAATCTGTAAAAATACTGAATCACTATGCTGTACACCTGAAACTAATATAATATTGTAAATCAACTCTATTTCAATGAAAAAGACAAAGTAGCAAAGCTTTCACTCATATATTCAGAAGTGGACAATTCTAATTCTAATATTCCTTCTAATAGTATTCAAAAAACTGAAAAATTTTAAAACACACACATAAAAGCGGTATGTATGATAAGAACCAAACACAAAGAAATTAGGATGTAATTCTTTTTACAATTTACAACTTCATCTAAGCAAAGGGTGGCAAAACATTTTCTGTGAAGAGCCAGATGGCAAATGTTTTAAGCTTTACAGGCCACACAGCAGTCTCTGTTGCAACTACTCAACAGTTCCATTGTAGCATGAAAGCAGCCACAGACAATACGTAAGTGAATAGGTGTCGTTTAGTGTGTTCTAAAAAAATTGTATTCACAAAAACAAGCAGCAAGCTGGCTTTCACCTGAAGGCCACAGTTTGCTGACCCCTGAGATAAGCCAAAGCCTTTGCATTTTTGGACACAATTTTTCATTTTTGACTTTTTCTAACGGGCAATTTCAATCATATGCAAAAGTTGAAGAATTAGTATGATGACTTGCTGGTAACCATCACTTAGCTTCCTCAGTTATCAACTTTGGACCAATCTTGTTTCATCTAACTCCTTACCCACCTCCTTTTCTCTGAATTATTATTTTTTCTTGGCTGTGCCACGCAGTTTACAAGATCTTAGTTCCCCAACCAGAGATCGAATCCATGCCCCTGCAGTGAAAGCACAGTGTCCTAACCACTGGACCACCAGGGAATTACCTCTCTGAATTATTTTAAAGCAAATCTTTCTATCTTATTCAGAAATATTTATATTCATTTCATCCATGAATATTTCAGTAAGCAGCTCTTAAAACATATCTGTAACATAATTGTCACACCTAAGAAAATTTATTTTTAAATGTTTGTAACCGAATCAGAAACCTAACAAGATCCATCTTCAATTGACTGATTTGTTTCTTAAGTCTCTTTTACTCTATGGGTTCTCCCTCCATCTTTTTTTCCCTCATTCAATGTATATAATGAAGAAACTGGATTATCTGACCTACAGGTGTTCTCACAGTCTGGATTTTGATGATCGAATCCTAATGGTGTTATTTAGCATGTTTCTCTGTCTTCCGTACCTCCTATGAATTGAAAATGAGCTATAGAGACTTGATGAGATTCTAGTTTAAGTTTTTGGTAAGAACACTTTACATATGGCATCGTGTACTTCCATCAGGAAGTCCCTTTTGGGTTGGTCACAACCATTGATTCATTAGGAGTGACAGAATGTGGTATTCTAACATTCTTCCTCCTTTACTTACTACAGGCAATACTTCTGTAAACAAAAACTCTTCCTAAATAGCAATTTAACTTTCCTGATAATGTTGGCAAATGAAAAGCAGGATGAATACGTGATTTCCCCCTTTATTTGGATGATTTTAAAATAATGATTTGTTTCTCTAACATCCTCCAAAGGTGGCCAATGAATTTTTTTTTTAATGGGCATCTCTTTAAATGAAGGATTTACAGTCAGTAAAATATTCTGTCTTGCAATATCATTACCTGCCAAGTGGAGAGAGAAAAGAAGGTCATTAATGTCATTACTGCCCCAGTTTTGGCGGTTCATATATTATCCATCTAATTTCTGTAACACTAGGTCTCCTCCCACAGACCTATTGAACCAGAGTCTCCAGGGGTAGGACCTGGCCTCCGCATGCTTAAAACTCTTCCTGAATGATTCTGAAACGTGGTCTAGAGCCCAACCATTGAGAATGTCTGCCCCAGGTGACCACTGAAGTTCATCCCAGCACTACAATTCTACAAGTTTACAATGTGCAATTAATTATAGATTCCTCATATTGCTACTCCTTGTTCTCATCTGGTGCCAACCAGATGTTCAGAGAACATCCAGATACTCTCAGTAGCTTGGCAGCCAGTTCTTTTAGAAGCTGCACAGTTGGTCAGGGATACTTCTATTTTCCACCCAAAGGGTAGAGGTTGTACCTTCAGAGTTACAAAAAGTTCAGGATGTCACTGAAGTTCTTCAGTTCTGCAATTCCACTCCCAGAGGTCACAGGCACATGGATTAATATCTTAAAGTCACCCCCAGAGCTGGCTCTTCTTGCCATGAAGTACCCATAAAGATAACACATAGCGTGAGATTCAGGGGCCAAGACAACAAAGCAGAAGGCACTCTGGTTATCTGCCTATTGAAACATACGAAAGACCCTTATTGGCATCTACGGACAGATTTATTCAAATCCTGCCTATCTTACTTAATCTGTGACTCATGGCAAGTTACCTTGCCTAATCTCTTGTGCCTTAGGTCATTGCATCTAAAATGGGGATAACAGTAACTATCTCACTGAGTTTATCTGAGAATTCAATAAATTTAATACATATAAGATGCTTGAAACAGTGTTTTGCCCTTAGATTGCTAACCACCATTACTCTTTTGAGCCAGGAATATCACCTGTGTCATGACTTAAAATCAATAATGGGATGGATAGATACAAACTGACCACAAATTGTGGCTTTCAGAAAAACTCAACTAATGTTTTAAAGACTCCAAGATTAAGAACAGAGTAGAATGTAATTCTCTTCTTCACACTATGTGTGATCATATGAATACTGTCAGCTGAAGGAAGGAAGGCCACAGTATCCACAAATCTTAGTAAAAGTTGGTTCAAACCACCAGCACTCTCCTAACTCCACAGTTCATGGGAGTTCAAGCCCCCTTCTCACCCCAACAATACTTTTTGCAACTTTACGTCACCATCTTAGACTCCAACCTCTTACTTTTGAAATACAACCCATATACCATGTCATATTGATCTAGGCAAGAAATGTAGCCCTTCCCTAATTTACACTTACTCCTACAGAGCATTCATGAAATCAATAGTCTCTGCTGGTAATTTGGGGAAAGATGAAAGAGATGTTTCTCTTACATCAGTGTTTTCACCACCTCCATGGTCAGGAGATACTGCTATGCTGAACTGTCCTTTGACTCAGTTCTGTCCAATAGAACATTCTATGGTGATAGAGATGCCCACTTCTTCACTGTCTAATACAGTCATCACTACCACGGGTGGATTTTGAGCACTTACAATGTGGCCACTGTGACTGAGAAACTAAATTTGACATTGATTTAATGTTAATGTATTTAAACTTAAATAGCCACATGGGGCTAGTGGCTTCCATGTTTATAGCACAGCTCTAGTCCCTTCCCTGTGGCACCATAGGCGTTCTACCCAAGTCCCAGACTCTCCATCTTCCTACTCTGCTTACGTCTTTTCGGACCTTTCCTTAATTCATGCCGAGCACTTTGTCCATCTACCATGACACTTCAGCACCTGCCAAAGGCCATATCTTTGGATCTCTACTTATTATGTGACTCGACAAATTCCTCAATCTCTATGTTCCTCAGACTTCTTGCCTCTAACATGGGGTTAATAATAGTAACTATCTCATTGAGTGAAACTGGGAATTAAATAAGCTAATACATATAAAGTGGAAAACATATCCCAATGGGCTTAGCATAGGTCATCCCAAAGAAAGACATTTTCATACCTAAAAGGAATTCTGACCATAAATGTTAAGAAACAAAAATTTCACTTGTCACTTAATTGTAGGCTGCACTGTCCAGGGCATAGTCACTGGCCACATGTAGCTATTTAAATTAAATTTAAATTAATTAAAATGAATGTTTAGCTCATCAGTTGCGCTAGTAACATTGCTCAGTTGCCACATGTGGCTAAAGACATTGGATATGGCAGATGTAGGAAAGTTGTATTGGACAATGGCCGACCTTTGTCATCTCTATGTCCATAAACTCAAGATAGAAGAATTGCCACAGTAGGTCAGAAAATCAATTAAATTGGTGAAAACCAATCAACAGCATGTATGTCGCCTTGGTCAGTCTCACTCTCTCATTCTTGCTATCCAGTCTGTATTCCCTCATTTCATTTTTCCCTTTTACTACTTCCTCTCCCATCTCGACAGTACTAATGAAATACATTTAATAAACATCAATAAAACATTGTAGACTTAATTTTCAATGTTATCAAGAACACTTTCTTTGGAATTTATTTTCTTCTAAGGCTTCACAGCAGAGGAGATTATGTTTTTCTTTTTATTAATATTATGTCATATCTGGCAAAGCACCAAGCATAATCCTATTTATTTTCTGCAGCCGTAGCACAGCTAGTCACAATAGATAACTTAATGAACATTTTTTATTTAGTCCTATTTGTTCCTAGGTTGACAGAGCCCAACATGAGGTGGTGAAGGGAAGAGAGGATCCACTGTGTGAGTGTGTGTGAGTGTGTGTGTGTGTTCACCCACAGTGTTCAGCTCCATGTATATCTTCTGTCATTAATTGTAGTTGACCGGAACTTGACTGGCCAGCTAATAAGCATTCTCCCATTAAGCTGCTATTCTCTTGGTGTCGTTCCCTTGGGCATTTGTTCCCAAGGGAAGGGAAATGTTATCATTAGTACGTGATGGAAACTTTCTTCCAACTTATAGAAGCTTATCCTAAGAGCACACTGTATTGCTCTGCATGTTCTTCTGAGTCTTGACCACCAGAAGACGCCTGTTTTAATCTTGGTGAGAGCACAAGTAAAGAGAAGTGTACTTGGTAGAGAAGAGGTTCATGTGCTCCATCATCCTGAAGAGTATTTAGTTAGTACTGGGTTTCATTAGAAGAAAATAAAAACAAGTAACTAAAGTATTTTAATATACTATTAAATAATGAAAATAAAAACAAATCATGACTGATCTTCAAAAACAATTTAGCCACATATTCTGGGTGTTTTATGTGCAAATGGAAAAGGGTCCAGATTCAAACCCAGATGGTTTGAGTCAGGCTCTGTCACTCCTTACCAGCTCCGTGACCTTGGGCAAGCCACTTCTCTGAGCCTCTGCTTTCAGACATCTCTAAACCTTGGAGTTCAGGACTTTCTTCCCTCTCTGGGTTGAAGAATGTCTTAGGTCAGTTTCCCCAATAAACAAACTCTGAGATAGAGATTTGCTAGCAAAAGTTTTATGGAAGAATGCCGTTGAGAAGAAAAGCAGGGTGGGGCAGAGGGAGAAATTGGGTTACAATGAATCGCAACAGGGTCATCAGCTGATTTCCCAGGAGCTCTGCAATTGGGATGGCTCTTCAAAGTGGTTCCACCTAGAGACAAGGGGGCCTGGTCTTTGAACTGCCACATCTAACAGCCGTGCCGTGAGGGTGGTCCTTTGGCTAACGGCAATTCACAGAGAAAGATGTGAGCTGCTGAGTTTACCAATAGCTGGGGAAATGAGTGTGTAGGTCCTGAAGGAGAGAGCTGGGCAGCATCCACTATAAAAGGAAAGCTCATCTCATTTCCTGCTCCAGGGGTGGTACCCATTTTATTCAGATGTGTGGGCTGACCTCCAATGACCCAGACAAGGCAATCACAACGGTCTGCCATGAACCACTTGTCTTAGGAAGGGTTCCCTAGAAACAGACCCTGACATGAAGATTTGTGTTAAAGTGATTTATTAGGAAATGTTCCCAGAACAAGCCAGTAGAGAACAGAGATCAGGAAAGGAGCGAGGGCAATAAGGCTATCGAACAACGTCCTACCGCTGGTCACTTTGGCTCAATTCTACAGGGGAGCTTTGGTGACAGCATAGGTAGTTCGTCAGAGTTGTCCCCATCAGGGGGCAGGGAAGCTGCCATATTTATACTGCCGTACCCATCAGGGAGAACTCAATTCCCAGGCATCCCGACTCCCCAAGTGTAGACAAATTGGATTCCAGTCACTGGGGCAACCCTTCAACAAAGACATGGATGCTGGTTTTACTGGGGATGAAAGCACGTGGGCAGCCTGGGTGCATTAACACAGTAAAGGGACGGGGGAGGCTGTGGGTGGAGAACTCACAGCCCAAAGTCCAGGCTCATCAGGCTTTAATAACCTCACAGGTGGAATTACTCAGGCAGCAGCTGATCCCGACTGCTCCACTTCCTTGTCCCAGTCTGTACTCCAAAGTAAGAGGAGTAGGTAATCAAATTGGCCAGTCACTCCTTTCTCAGCCTGATGATACATTCTCCCACAAGCCAATGCTTACAAAAAACACACATATCCCCCCTTCTCCCCAGGAAAAGCAATGATTTTTAGATCAGGACAATCTTAATGTAGATGAACAATACACAGCATCATTGCTGTGACTAGAACCAATCTTGGATTCATCCAACGGTTTTTTAGAGGACATCATCTTCGCATCCAAGTCAGTTTTTGAAATACAGCCCTTTTACAATCCATGTATGATGCTATTAGAGAACTTATCCTAAATCCCATACTCTTATTGGCATAACATTAGAAAGTTGAGCTCATCTTGTAAGCGTATGCACTATAAGTGCATCTCCTCAAGGCAATAACTTTCTGAATTGCTTTTCAAAGTAATTTTAAGGAGCTTTTTACGCTGTCCAATGCAAGTATTGGTGGAGTCATATGCCCAGTAAGAGTCATTTTACCCGTGTTAAAATTCTTTGCCTCCTTGTAAAATTTTTAACTTGGTTCATCCGGGGACTTCTATCAGCATCTAAGACTCATGTGAAGGGGAGTCTTTTCATGCTAGCAGCCCATTCCCAAACAGTACTTTTTTGTTCAAACTTTAAAAATTGGGAGAGACCCTCATAGTACGAGAAACACCTTAAGGACTTGGGTATTAGGCAATTCCTTCTTTTATGGGTACAACCCTTACTTTATAATGATAAACAAAATGAAAGGAAGCCAAGATTTACCACCCTTCAGTGTTGGTACCCACGTGCAGGTATGAAAAAGGAGCTATTAGGCAGACTAACAGCTTTATTAGACCCACCGTAAAGAGGCATTCTTCACCTTTTTTCTTAGGGTCTCCTATAACTTTATTGATCCTATCTACAAGTACAAGACTGAACACATTTCTATACAAAGGCTAAGGAAAAGGGTTTATTCTCTTTTGCCATGTGATCATTTTGAAGAAAGGACTTCGGTATGATACCCAGTAGCAACTTTGATGTCATACTGAAAATGAAATGCTCTGTTGATTATTTTGCTTAATTCTTATTGTAATTTACTTGGAAAAGTGTGGTATCTATGTAATAAGCGTGCAATTTTCTTTTTAAAAATTTATTTATTTATTTATTTTATTAGGCTGTACCAGGTCTTAGTTGCGGGATGTGGGATCTTTTAGTTATGGCATGTGGGATCTAGTTCCCTGACCAGGGACCAAACCCAGACCCCCTGCATTGGGAGCATTAGCCGCTGCACCACGAGGGAAGACCCAAGTGTGCAATTTTCTGAATGTCTAGATAAGAGATATATATACTTTTAAAATATATGATTTATTAAAAAATCATAGACCATTTAAAGTAAAGGCAATTTATAAAACATTTTGCAAACACTGTTTTATGAGGCCATCAGGTTACAAATTACTGATGAACTAACTTTTTGTTTATGTTGCCCAATAGGAAACATAAATATATTGATATTTGGTCAGGTACTTACAGTTTAACAGTATTCAGGTATTTTAAAAGAAAGTTACAATCTAAATTGGAAAGTATGTAGGATTACCTGTAATCTGTAGATAACTTTTTTTTTTTTTGCTTAATTTGCTAACATTCTACCGTTGGAATATTTGCTGTGTTTCTGAATAGCTTATAATTAAGTTTATAAATTGCTATGAAGTACAAAAAGCCTCTAATCGCTAAAAAACTGCATTGGGCTCAGACACTTTGGCCCTGTTATAACTCAAATTTCTTATCTGCAGAAAGGAGAGACATGGTGTCTTATCGCCTGTGTTTTATCTGATTTTGATTGGGAATTCGAGCTCTGTTTTTTATTCTGTTGAAGACATCCTAAAAACAGACAAAGGATCTCAAGGTAAAGAACAGGAAACAGGTATTGATTTCCTTTATCCACCCAGTCTTTTTGCATCTCTTTGTATTGTACTATGATGGATTAGGGGGACAGGCCAGCAAATGCTTCACATTTGCTACCGATTGGATGGGCTTTGGGGAAAAGGATTTGAGGCATATGCTAGTAAAGAGAAGAAACCTTAAAACCACGTCTGGATCAGTGTGATAAGTAACGAGGCATATGTTCCCTACATCAGAAGGCCCCCAACCTCCTAATATTTCTCTTAGCCACCCCCCCACCCCAGCTCTCTCTTAAAGCACACGCGCAAACACACACCCTACTGAAATAGATAACTGATGCTTTTCTGAAAGTTCCTTTTGGTCATTTCTGTCTTCCCTTTCTCAGGAGTGAATAGAGTCATCAAAATGATGCTTTCTCACAAACTTATGGTTACCAGGGGGAAGGGTTGGGGGGAGGGATAAAACCAGAGTTTGGAATTGACATATACACACTACTATATATAAAATTGATAACCAACAGAGACCTACCGTATAGCACAGGGAACTCTGCTCAATATTCTGTAATAACCTAAATGGGAAAAGAATTTGAAAAAGAATAGATACATGTATATGTATAACTGAATCACTTTGCTGTACACCTGAAACTAACACAACATTGTAAGCCAGCTATAGTCAACAAAAAAATAAAAGTTAAAAAAAAAACCTTGCAGATCACTAAAAAAAAAAAAGTGATGCTTTCTCATTCTCACCTATAATCTGCCAGATCAGTATTTTTCAAAGTGTAATTTGCGGAGAAAGTGTACCCAAACCATACAGGGTAGAATGCAGATCCTAAACTCATGGAAGCAGAGTCTTAGGGAGAGGGCCCAGGAATCTGTATTTCATCATACGAGTCTTGTGCACATTTAAGTTTGAAAGCCGTTGCTATGACTTGTTATATAGGATATAAATGGTAAATTAAATAAACCGAGGTACAGCCCTTCCAAGAGCTATCTGACACTCGGAAAAATAAAAATACAAAGATTAAGTCAAGGTGGCACACCAGCTCTCCTGGCCTCTGAAGCATCCCAGCCCCCTCTTCCCTACTGCTTGCAGTGCTTTGCCATTCTTCTTTCTCAGCAGTCAATTATTTACAACATAATTAAACAGGCATTGCCTGAATGTTTCTGGGCCTCTCACCCTATCCCACTCTGCCTTTCTAGTTTTTCCTGACCTTCTCTTTCTCACTCCTTTCAAGAGAGTAAGTTCAACAAATCGAAAAATGAAAGACAAAATAATTACTGTAGAAACGTAACACTAGAATGAATGGCTCTCCCCCAGATACCAGCAGGGGCAACTGTACAGCAGGCAGTCTGTTTTATTTACTTATTTTTTTGGCTGCGCTACTTGGGGGACTTGAGGGATCTTAGTTCCCAGACCAGGGATCAAACCCGGGCCCCCTGAAGTGGAAGCGTGGAGTCCTTTCCACTGGACTGCCAGGGAAGTCTGGGCAGTCTGAGTTAGCCCCCCCTCCATCCCTGTCTCCCCGTGTCAACCTTGATCCCCCCTCCAGCCACCTGGTAACCCGAATGATGTCCCCAAGAGAGCAGGTCTCCCAAACCCATCTTGCTGGAGCGATGCATCTCAGGAACCCTATCTCGAGGTTTTCCCTTCTTCCTATAAAACCTTTTCTGTTCTGCCTTCTGGGTGAGCAAAACAAACAACAAGTTAATCAAGAAAAATGTCTATTTTGGTATTTTTCATTGTGCGTATAGTTTTGCTTTTTTTTAATATTGTTTTTTTCTTTTTTTAATTGATGTAGTTTTTTGATTGAAGTAGAGTTGATTTACAACGTTTCAGGAGTAGTGATTCAGTTTGGCATTATGGCTTTTACAAAAATGCTAATGTATAGTCCTGGCATTCAAAGGAATTTTTTTAAAATTAAAGTATAGTTGATTTACAATGTTGTGTTAGTTTCTGGTGTACTAAGCAAAGTGATTCAGTTCCATAAATATATATACATATATAATATATATATTCTTTTTCAGATTCTTTTCCATTATAGGTTATTACAAGATGTTGAATATAGTTCCCTGTGTTATACAGTAGGTCCTTGTTGTTTATCTCTTTTATATATAGTAGTGTGTATCTGCTAATCCCAAATTCCTCTTTTATCCCTCCCCCTTCCTTTCGTCTTTGGTAACCATAAGTCTGTTGTCTATATCTGCAAGTCTATTTCTGTTTAGTTTTTCTTTTTAAATCAACTTTTTTGAACTATACTTTGATAGAATAAAATTCATCCATCTTGAGTGTACAGTGAAAAGGGTTTTGACAATATACACCTCTGCAAATATCTCCACAATCAAGATACATAACATTACTCATCACCCCCCAAATTTTCTTCCTGCCCATTTGCAGTTAATCTTACCCACACAGGACCTCCCAGCCCCAGGCAACCACTGATCTGCTTTTGGTCATTATAAATAAATTTTACCTGCCTTAGAGTTTCATAGAAATGGACTCATACCATGGATATGTTTTGTGTCTGATTCTTTTCTCTCAACAGAATGCTTTTGATATTCATTCATGTTATTGCGTGTAAGGATATATCACAGTTTTTTAATCCATTCTCCTATGGGGGGACAGTTGGGTTGTTTTCACTTTGGAACTATTAGGAACAAAGCTGTTATCATTATTGTGCATGATTCTTTCTTGGGCATATAGTTTCATTTTTCTTGGATAAAAACCTTGGAGTGGAGTTACTGTGTTATATGGTAAATTTGTATTTAACTTTACAAGGAGCTGCTAAACAGTTGTCCTACGTGATTGTATCACTGACATTCCCAACAGCAATGGTTGAGAGTTCCAGTTGTTCCACATCCTTGTAAACACTTACTATTGTCAACCTTTTTAATTTTAGCCATTTGGATAGGTGTGTAGTGGTATCTCACGGTGATTTTATTTTGCATTTCTCGGATGACTAATGATAATGAGCATTTTTCATGTGCTTTTTATTCCCATTCATATAGTTTCTTTTTTGAAGTACCTGCTAAAACCTTTTGCCCATTTTAAATAGGTTATTTGTCTTATTACACATACACACACACAGTACTTTTGATATTGAACTCAAGGGATCAATTCTGATGGTAAGCATCAGACTGTGTGGTAAAGGATGGAGTCTTTTTGTATATGGGAGATGGAATTTTACCCCATATAAGCTGCAAAGTACTGGAACCTAGTATTAACCTTGCCCTTGCTATGTTTTGGAATAACACAGAGATCAGGAGGACAGGCTTAAGTCAAGCAGCCTAGATTCACACATGGGCTCCACCACTTACTAAATGCATAACATTGGAAAAAGTGCCCAGTTAAATCGTGGCTCAGGTTTCTCTGCTGTAAAATGGGGCAATGCTCACCTCATAGTGTACTGTGATATTTAAGTGAGGTCATTTAAAGCACTTTGAACTGTCCCAATACAGAGTGACCCCTCAATAAATGTTGGCTGTTATCAGGATGAAGAATCTGAGTTTCATTCATTAAAGTGCTCACCCAACCACATTCTTTCCAGAATCTTTATCTATACAGCATCATAGCTGTCCTCCAGTCCTCAACTCTATTTCTACATCTGTTTTCTAGACAAGCAGTCTCTGAAACCTTATTTTCCTTTTGCCTGCAGGTGATTTGCAAAAGCATCCGTAGAGGAGGAAGTGGTGTGAAGGTAGCTTTTACATGACTGGGTTTAAATTTTATATCAACTTATACCTATTTGTTCCTTGGAAGTCTGATTTTTTTTTTAGAATATTTCAACAAAGACCTAACATAACTTAAAGTTCAAGAGAGGGAAGAGAAACTAGACTTATTCCAGCAGGAGGCTGGCAGTCACATTTGACAATTACTTTCTTTTATTTCAGGGTAGAAAGTTAGTGGCCTTCAAGACAAACAGAGGAAGTGAAACTTTAACAGCTTTTGGCTTTGAACTTCAGGAAGCCCTAAACATTCCTGAAGGCACATATTAAATGAAAAAAAGAAAGAAAGAGAGAATTAAAATGTATTAGATTAAGAGAATAAAAGATAAAAACCACACGATCACCTCAACAGACACAGAAAAGTCATTTGAAAAACGAAAAACATCCAACATTCATTCATAATAAAAACTCTGAAACTAAGAATAGAAGAGAACTTCCTCAACCTGATAAGGGCATCTATAAAAAACCCACAGTTAACATCACACTTAATGCTACAATACTGAATGTTTTCCTTCTCAGATCACAAACAAGGCAAGAATTTCTGCTTTGGGCAATTGTATTTAACCTTGTGCTGAAGTTTCTCTAGCTCATGCAATAAAAAAATAAATAAATAAATTCTTTTAAAATTAGGGGCATCCAGATTGGGAAAAAGAGAAGTAAAATTATCTTTATTCACAGATGGTATGATCCTATATGAGAATCCAAAGGAATACACCCAAAGTTTACCAGAACTCATAAAGGACTTTAACAACATTACAAGAGCAGTAAACAAAAGTTAATATCTCTATACGCTAGCAATGAACAATCAGAAACTGAAATTAAGAAAATAATTCCTGGGCTTCCCTGGTGGCGCAGTGGTTGAGAATCTGCCTGCCAATGCAGGGGACACGGGTTCAAGCCCTGGTCTGGGAAGATCCCACATGCCGCGGAGCAACTGGGCCCGTGAGCCACAACTACTGAGCCTGCATGTCTGGAACCTGTGCTCTGCAACAAGAGAGGCCGCGACAGTGAGAGGCCCGCGCACCGCGATGAAGAGTGGCCCCCGCTTGCCACAACTAGAGAAAGCCCTCGCACAGAAACGAAGACCCAACACAGCAAAAATAAATTAATTAATTAATAAACTCCTACCCCCAACATCTTAAAAAAATAATAATAATAATTTAAAAAAAAAGAAAATAATTCCTCCACAGTCAGAACAAAAAGAGGTAAATATTTAGGAACAAATTTAATAGAAGAAATGCAAGACTTGGACACTGAAAACTATAAAAAAATCACTGAAAGAAATTAAAGAAGGACTAAATAAATGGAAAGACAGTTCACGTTCATGGATTGGAAGGCTAAATACTGTCTAGTCTAGATTGCTCTTCTCCTCATACTGATCTGTAAATTCAGTATAATCCCTGTCAAAATTCCACCAGAGAGGTTGGAAAATTGAGTATCCCTATTAGCTTGGACAAGGGTACAGATGGAAGTCCACAGCCTGCTCTCTTCTCCTTCCATGAACTGGCTCTGTCTTACACCATGAGGGGCTTTGCACGTGCACACGTGTGTGTGTGTGTGTGCATGTCCCAGCCCATGGGTATAACTTCCAACTTCTTCTCCCCTCACCCCGTCACAACTAGCTTCCCTTTGGCCACACCTTCAACCTCATGCTGTGCACACAAAAAACAACGTCCTTGGGCTTCCCTGGTGGCGCAGTGGTTGAGAGTCCGCCTGCCGATGCAGGGGACACGGATTCGTGCCCCAGTCCGGGAAGATCCCACATGCCGCGGAGAGGCTGGGCCCGTGAGCCATGGCCACTTAGCCTGGGCGTCCGGAGCCTGTGCTCCGCAACAGGAGAGGCCACAGCAGTGAGAGGCCCACGTACCACAAACAGCAACAACAACAACAACAAACAAAAAAAACAACGTCCTCTTTTAGGAGCACAGACCCAGGGCAGAGGACCAAAGAGTTGCTGGGAAAAAGCTCTCTCTTGAGCCATTTGGATGGGGAATCGCACAGCTCTTGTTTCCTAGAGACACGGTCTAGAAGCAGAAACGTGGGCTCCAAATGGGCACATCCCTTTGGCCTCACTGACGACTCTGAAGGGAGCCCGAAGTGTCCTCTAAAACAATGCTTCTCAAACTTTAATATGCACACAAATCACCGTGGATCTTGTTAAAATGTAGATTTAGTAGGTCTAAGCATGATGGTCTGCCTTTCTCATGAGCTTCCAGGTGATGGATGCTCTGCTGCTGGTCTGTGGACCACACTTCGAGTAGCAAGGCTGTGTGTGCAGCAGTGGCCCAGATAGGAGCCCACTGAGCTGACTCTAAGGGCAGAACTCATCGTGTAATAGTAGTGACAGCTAGAGGAGTGAGAGGTTGTCTAGACCCATCAAGCCTTCATCACCTGCAGCTGGGCATGCTGTTGATGGCTGACCGGACAGTGCTTGCCATACTGGTGCTTGAGAAGTTGATCGTCTACCAGGCAAGTCAGATACAAATAAATAATTGCAGGACATTGTATAATGGGAAACAGTAGACGAATCTATGAGGCACATCGGTGACACAGTATACGTGAGTAATGTCTGAGCAGAGCCGTGAGGGATGCACTGGGCTTCACAGAGAACAAAGAGGGAAAGGTCATTCAACACAAAGGGAATGATGTATCTGAGGTAGGTTGTATATTCCAAAGAAGGCTGCAGTAATATCTCTAGTCTCATAAAACCTTCTAGAAATTTCCACTCCCCTATCAAGAGGTGATGTTTAGTTCCCTTCTCCTTGAATGTGGGTGGATTTATGATGGCTTCCTCGAATGCAATGTGGAGAAATGACACTCTGTGACTTACAAGGTTAGATTAGAAACGAGTGTGTAGTTTTTGTCAGGTTTTCTTGGGTTGCTTGGTTTTGGAACCAAGCCACCATGCTGTGAGGGAGCCAAGAAGCCCATGCAGTCTCGGTAGGGAGGAACTGAGGTCCCCACCCAGGAGTCTTGTTGAGCTCCAAGCCAACAGCCAACAGCAACTTGCCAGTTATGTGAACGAACCATCAGGAAAGCAGGTCTTCTAGCCTTTAGTCAAACTGCTCCAGGTGACACTGCATGGAGCAGAGATAAGCCATCCGACCAAGCTCTGGCCAAATTTCAGATCCGCGAGCAAAAGAAATGATTGTTGTTGCTTACCAACTTTTGGAGTGGTTTATTTCACAGCAATACATTTCAGGAACATGTAAAGGTAAAGAAGTGTGTTTTAAAACATGATCCAAATAAGGGCATGTTTATATATAACTCAGCTATTAGAAATAAAAACATAAAAATATAGGAGATGTTGGGAATGTTGAATTTGTGATGTGGAGGGAAAAAAGTTTCATCATCAAAGTGCTAGTAGTGTGAGTGTAATGCAGTTGTTCTAGATGTA
This sequence comes from Mesoplodon bidens, assembly GCF_964165515.1. Lineage (NCBI taxonomy): Eukaryota > Metazoa > Chordata > Mammalia > Artiodactyla > Ziphiidae > Mesoplodon > Mesoplodon bidens. The sequence goes on from NC_138161.1 coordinate 122,445,984, forward strand.
AATATAAATGCATTTATCCAACAAACTTTTCTTTCTGGAAGAAAAACAAATTGTTATTGAAAATAATAATGATCTGCAATTGTGTATGCTCTGGAGATGAAGCCCAGGTTGACAATTTCAAAAGAAATCAATTTATAGTTTTTACTACCAAAATGGAAACATGATATAATTTCAAAAACAAATAAAAAACCCCACCTGAAATCTTCTATGAGGGATACGTCCCCACATTCTTGGAATAGAAGTACACAACTCTGACCTGCCAACAGTCCCTTTATTTTTCCTCTTAAATACACATTTCTTTTTTAAAAAAATATTTTATTTATTTTAAATTTTTTTTATTGGAGTATAGTTGATTTACAATGTTGTGTTAGTTTCTGCTGTACAGTGAAGTGAATCAGTTATGCATATACATCTATCCACTCTTTTTTAGATTCTTTTCCCATATAGGTTATTACAGAGTATTGAGTAGAGTTCTCTGTGCTATACAGTAGGTCCTTATTAGTTATCTATTTTATATATAGTAGTGTGTATATGTCAATCCCAATCTCTTAATTTACTCCTCCCCTAAATACACATTTCTAAGAGAACCAACCAAGAGTTTCTGAAAGAGGTAAAATTTATCACTATTCTTTAAGGCTGACAACCTTATTTTCTATAGGCTTGAGGAGTGGTGGGTGCATGCTGATTGGAGAGAGAAAGATTTAGAATGTACTGAACTGATATGCCAACATTGGGTCTCCCAAAAATTTTTTTTAAATTCTTTTGACCCTACTCTAGTGTTTAGTTGAAAAAGCAATATCCTCAAACATCATAAGAATTTACGTTACATGTAGGAGTTTGGAATCAGAGATTCCTGGGATGGAAATAGCAGATGACAAATATCTTCCTTCTGCTCTCAGCTAAGCTGACTACTCCTCCTGGAATACTGGGCTCAGTTCCTGACCACATGTTTTTATAGAAACATAGGCAATTTAGAGTGTGTTCGGAAGAGAGTGACTTAAATGGTCCAGGAACACAAACCTGTGTCACATGATGAACAAATGGAGAAAAGGTGGATGTTTCCTTGAGGAGAAGACAACTCATGGGGCACGTTAGCCAGTTTTAAATAATGAAAGAGCTTTCTTGCGGAAGAGCCGTTAACATAACTCTGTAGTCCCAACGGCATAATGAGAAAGGGATTGGGAAGCAACTGAGGGGTGAAGAGAGTCAAAACTGTCCAAGGATGGGATTGGCTATCAGGGGAGGTAGGAGGTCCCATCCTTGAAGGCATTCAAGCAAATTATTTTGAAGGAATTCTACATAAGGTAGTGGTTGGATTAGACATCCTGCAAAATCCTTTCCACCACTGAAGCCAAGCAGGACCCTGTGGGGCTCCTGGGTACAAGAGCCTCTCTGTTCCCCATTTCTTGTTTTTAGGGAACAGACTCTAGCCTCCATGACATTCCCTGAGTCCCAAAGGGCAAATTCAAACAGTTGGTAATCAGGGAAGGGAGGGGATGCAGAGACAAGGGAGGAGCAGTCAAGAGGGACAGAGAGGACCAAGATGGAAGCCCTAATGTCTTTTATAATCTTAGAGTATGTTTGATTTATGACGTTGTGTTAGTTTCGGGTGTACAGCAAAGTGAATCAGTTACACATATACATGTATCTATTCTTTTTCAGATTCTTTTCCCATATAGGTTATTACAGAGTACTGAGTAGAATTCCCTGTGTTATACAGTAGGTCCTTGTTGATTATCTATTTGATATAGTAGTGTGTGTATGTTAATCCCAAACTCCTAATTTATCCCTTCCCCTCACCTTTTTAAGTGGACTTAAAACTCTTCAGTATGATATTTATACTACGAAATAGTGGGACTTAAAGAAGTACTCATGTAATCTAGCAGTTTCAATGTGATTGGTCATCCTCCATAAGATTTCACTGCTGAAATTCTAGTCTATATATCAGGAAAAAGATATATTCAGTGGCTTGCTGATAGTATTTGCAAAGCAATTTTTATTACTCATTCAATGCTAATTATAAATTTTGAGAGTCCAATTAAGAATAAATTGTATATGTACTTTACATATAAAGGTATTTATGCACACACCTGTTTGAACTTGTGGGTTAAGACGCAGCATGTTTTGAGCTTCCCTGGAAAAGCTATAGATGGTGGAGAGAGTGGATGTCTGCCCTTCCCTTTGAAAAAAGCAGAGAGAACTCTATTTATCTCTTCCAACTGAACCTTCCTTACAAGTGCATAACTCCTTAGTGTTGGAATATGTCAGAGGGGGAAAAGAAGCCAACTTTTTAAATTCTTATATAGTCTTCAGAGTGTCCTTCATTGGGCCCCTTTCTCTTACCTTTAAAAGGGAGAGAAATGAAAGGAATTAATGAGAAAGCTAATACTCTATTCGCTCTGTCTTTAGACCACCAAAGAACTTGGGCATTTGTTCTGATTTGCTGAGGCCAGTCTAAGGAAAGTTGAGCACAGCATGGGATTGAACAAATCAACTATTAAGCAAATGCAAATGGAAGAATTGGGGGTAAGATATCAGCTATGATCAAAGGAACAGAGTTTATAACCTAGGTGGAGATGGTGAGCAATAGCATGAGTGAAGGAGGCCATGCAAGTTAGCAAGTCCAAGGCAGATGGACACACAGAAGTCTAGTGTCAAATGATACTCACGAATGTGGAGTTCTCATGACCAAGAGGCAAGGGGAGTACACATCTATGGAGATGCATGGTTTGGGTCACTCTTCAAGCAAGAACTTGCTTATCTGATGCGGGGAGTTCAGTTAGCTGATAGCTTACAGCTGTGCCTTCAGGACCCATCTTACCTTTTGAACTGAGGACATGCTCTTCCTGGGCAGTCTCTGCAAAGGACTAAGTGTGATGGAAGCACTAGGACCTGGTAATGTCTGCCAAAGGTGGGACCGCTTTATGGACGATCTTTGCGCTGGAGCTTTTTGTTAGGCTAGGTGAGACTTCCTCAGAGTCAGTCCAAGGCTCTTCCTACCCCAAACCTCCTTCCTTCCCCTCTCCTTTCGCAGGTGTCAACCCTGCATTGTAGCCTGAAGGATGTCCCTGCCTACTTCTGCTCCCTTTTCCCTTTTTTTTTCCATAGGTAAATAAATAAATTACTTGCACTTCTAACTTCATCCGGAGGTCTGCTTCCTTGAAAACTCAACTGATACAGGGGATTGGATGGGTGGTGGTGCCATTGTTCTAGGACACAGCCTGAACAGAGCCAGGCTGGTAAGATAAATCATCAACTGGGGGCTTTGGCTTTTCTGATGATGGTAACTTTTTGTTTGACCCTGGTTTGAATATTAATCCCAGAGAGTCCAAAGACATAGTTTACCTATGGGGTCCTCATAGTAAGCCCTGGTCAATAGAAAACTAGAATAGACAGCAAGTGAAAGAGAGCAGGAGAATCTTTATTCTTCTCCATTCATAAAACTTGTGCCCTCCTGTGAATATACTGAAAACCATGGAATTATGCATTTTAAATTGGTGACTTGTGTACTCGGTGAATTATATCTTGATAAAGCTGTTATTAAAAAATTGTGCACTTCCAAACATAGAAGTAGTACTAAGGTGACTGTACAGGGAAAAAAGCAATAAGATAAAGAGAGCAAATAGCATCTTCTTCATTTTGGTCACATACAAGGATATTTCATAATTTTTCTTAATGGAATCTGCAGAGAGGGCCAGAAGGTTCATAAAGCTCTGGAAAATATTCGTTAATATACTTCTGAACTTCTAAGACATAGTAAAGAGCTCGTGTATTCTTTGAAATGATTGTTGAAATGAAAGACATAGCACACTAAGAAACCTACCTCCCAAAGTTCCATAATTTGAGGAAATGGCAATTGAATAGCAGGTATATTCCTTGATTTGACCAGCCCCTATGGGGTGCCTACTCTATCCTAAAGTGTAGACACAGAGATAAATAAGTCTGGTCTCTGCCCTTGAGTTGCTCACAGCAAAGTAGGGGCTTTTAAACAGTGTAGGATATTGGGAGGCACACTGCTGTGACTGACGGGGAGAATGTTTGCAAGAAAAAGTAGCAGACTCAAGTGAGTCTCAACTACCTATTGATGTACAGCAAATTACCCTCAAAACTTAGTGCCTGAAACCGTTGATTATCTCAAGGTTCAAGAGTGGCTTAGCTGGGTGTTTCCAGCTCAGGGTCTTTCATGAGGTTGCACTGCAGGTGTCCAGTGGGGTGGAATCATCTGAAGGCTCAGCTAAGGTGGAAGGACTCGAGGTCACTCACGTGGGTATCGGGGGAGACCTCCGTTTGTAGTCAGACGGGTGTCTCCATAGGGCCACTCACCATATGGCAGCCAGCTTCTCCCAAAGTGAGTGACGAGAGAGAGAGAGAGACAGAGGGACAGAGAGGACCAAGATGGAAGTCCTAATGTCTTTTATAATCTCAGTAGTGACGTGCTATCCCACCTCAGTGTAATACCAACCAGCCCTAGTAGGATGTGGGAAGTGACTACACCAGGGTGTGAATACCGGGAGGCAGGCATCATTGGGGCCGTCTTTGAGACTGACTACCATTCTTGGTCAGGGGCTGGGGTGGGAGGAACAGCCAGACTTCTGTGTGTGCGTCTTCATTTATGTGAATGGTGCCATCTGATGTTTTGCAGTGTGCAACATACACAACTGTACATGGTGGCCCAAGTGGGAAAGTCAGGGGGATCTGTCCTCAACCCCTTCCATTCTCCGTTAAGAATTAATTCATTTATTCATTTGTGCAACAAGCATTTGTTAAACACCTGGTGCATGTCTCTGTGTTGGTGCTATACTAGGTAGTGGGGTCTTCGGGTTTCAGCGCTAATGGGGCTTCAATTTTCCCACAGGGTTCTTAACTATCCAAGACATTCAGAGGGACCACAGGGTGCCTATAGCCCCTTTCAAACGAGGCTGTAAGCAAAAGATTATTGTCTTTTATCCCATTCTCTCAGGGTCCATTATTAGTTTGGTAAACAGACTAATAATGATATTTTGATATTTCCTCTGAGGGGTACAATCCAAATGTTTAACAACCCCTGATCATTGGGTGCCTAATGAGAATAGAAGTTGCGTAAACAAGCAGCAGCTCTACCAGGATGACGCGTTTTGCTGAACTCCAGCCCAGTTATCCCCAGAGAGGTCTTCTTCATCACCCCTCTAGTCAAACTAGGAAACTAATGGGGGCTCTAGCTACTCACAAAGCTGGCAGTAACAAAAGTTATAAGAAGAGACCTACAAAAACATTCCCATTTGCCAATTCTAGGGGGTAAAATGTAGGCTCTATATTAAAGCCTAGAAATAAGAAGTGTAGGAGAGGAGGGAGTGAGTTCACGTTGATGCATGGATGGACCAGAGCAGGAAATCGAAGGAAGGTGAGCTATTTGTTTTGGAGACCAAGTTTAAGTCTCAGGGGAGAGGAACTGAGAAAATCAAGTAAAATCTTTTTTTTTTAACACTGGACTCATGCTGAAGTGTCCTGACGTTCACAGATTCTAGAGCCAAACTGCTGATTCCAAATCCCAGATGTGCTGTGTGATTGTGGGCAAGTGATTTCATTCCCCTGCTCTTCAGTGTTCTCATCTGTCCAGTGGGAGTGACTGTATGAAACCAACCTTATGGGGTGTTTGTGAGCTAGTATATGCAAAGTGCTAGCATTTTGCCTGGTACAATTTAAGAACACGCAAAATGCTAATGTTATTATTGAAGAAATTAGAATAATGTCTACCATGCCAGCAACTGAAAGAGGGCAATTTCATTCACTCAACTAGTATTTATTGAATATATATCTAGCAATGAACCCCAGCCAACAAACTCCTTCTTTCCAAAGTACTTATATGTAGAGGGGAGAGGGACAGAGGAGAAGGGGAGGACTAAAATAAATAAGTAAAAAGTGTGTTATTTCCGATTTCTTATGATGCTCATGAGGAAAAATAAAGCAGAGAAGGGAGATAGGAGGCGCTGGGGGAGGGAAGCACGTTACAGAGATAGGAAACCGTTGGTTGAGAAATGTTTGGTGCGTTCCATACTAGCAAGGAGACCAGTGCAGCTGGAGGGAGAAAAGAGGGGGAAGTCATACAACGTGAGGTCAGAGGGGTCCTGCCTGGGGTGGCAGTCAAATCGTGTAGTGGCATGTAGCCATTGTAAGGTCTCTGGCTGTGGGTCTAGAATAAGAAGCCACCTGAGGTTTTGAAAAGAGGAGAGACCTATTCTAACCTATGTTGTAAAGGATCACATATTCAACCTATGCTGTGTGTAGGATGGGGGCTGGGGTGTGTGGGGAAGTGGATAGGGGAATTAGAAAGATCAGGTAAGAGGCTGCTACTGAGAGATGATGGTGGCTTGAACCAGGGAATTAGCTGTGGGGAGGGAGATGGGAAGAAATGGATACTTTCAGGATATATTTTCGAAGGCAGGGTTAACAGAATTTGCTGAGGAATTGGATGTAGTGTGTAAAACAGAGTCAACGATAGAAAAGCTCTGAGAGGAGATGTCATATCCCAACCACCTAGACAGTGCCTGGTACTTGACAAATATTCCTTGAATCAGTGAAAAGCGTAACTGTGATTTGTATTATGATGCCCTTCTTAAACTCAGTGAATAGTATATAGCAGTTAAAACATCTACAGATAAATGAAGTCCTGTAGCAACTACAGTTTCAGCATTTGAGCAGTGAAGCCTTTGCCAATCCTTTCATAAAGTTAGAAGTTGCCATTTCTGCATCCCTGGCCCCCAGCTGCCAATGACCAGGACTGAAAAAGTCAACCTGGGTAACTTTCTGTAATAGAAGAGTACTTTATTACAAAATAGTCATTGTGAACAATCAGAAACCAACAAGATATACACCTAAGAGTATACAAAAGAGTAGTTTATTTGGAGAAAAGCACAGAGACCTAGGAAATGGGGATTCTGTCATCTATTCTCACCAGACAGTTGCAAAACATACTGAAACACAGTCAATACAATGAGAATATTAATACACATGGATTTCATGAGGTAAAATAAGTTATGTAGACATTTAAGGCAGTCTATGAAATATTTTAATTTGGTAATATTCTAAGTATTAAAAAAATACAATGCATTTTATGTCATCTTTACCTACTAATATATTGCACCATGTGTGAGAGAGAGGTGGCTGTATAATCAACGATAAGCCCAGGATATGGTAATTTCTAATCCTCCAGTACATATTTTAGAGCTTAAGGGTAACAGGGCTTGTTGATGTCCTTGACTGATACATAGAACACACCCACGTTTTGCTCAGTGGTGATTCATGGAGCCTAGAAGCAATTTTCAGGGATGTTATAAAGTAATAGTCAATTCTTGAAGAAGGCATTTGATAAAAGATGTTCAGTTCTAGACATATGTACAGATCTTGACTTTCTCCTGTCCTCTGGGGTCGCATGGCTGCTTGAGTTGCGGAGGTGGGGGAAATTTTGTGGAAGCCGAGTTTGCATAGCAGAAATAGGTTTTTCTTTTTTAATGGTTATCTGGGGTGAAGATGATAGGGGGACCTAATGTTTCCTCGGGTCGCCCACAGCACTGCTGCTGTTCTCATACCCTTCAAGTGGACCTTAGGGCAGCATCCCACTCGCTCTGGGAGTGCTGCTCACCCCCCCCCGCCCACGCCGCCCCCGCACTCTCTCCCCAGCATCCCAGGGATGAATGGCTGGAAGCTCTTGGCTCCCACATTCTGGGCCCCGAAGGCAGAAGGACCCTCGTGCTGCAATGCCGGGTTTAGAGGCTGGTTTAGCCTGGGCGAACTTTCCAGGCCATCGCGAAGTTTTCCATCCTGGGTGCACGTGGACACCACGCGTCCGAGGTGCGGTTAGTGTGTCAACAGGGTCAGTCCAGTAGCCACTTCGAGAAAGCTTCGAGGCCAGTGTGAAGCCAGGGCCGCGGTGGCCGGGGGTAACACGCCGCCCCTGCTTCGCCTTAGGGCAACTCCCCTCTCCCCCCCCACCCCCGGCCAGTGTTTGCCTTTAACGCGCGTGCCCGTCAAGGTCCCCACGTCCCCTCCCTCCGGCCCGCCCGGCAGCCTCTGTTTTCCACCCCCGCCCCCTCCCGCTCCCTGTCCCGGACGCTCCTTCCCCATGGGACGCCCCTCGCCCACCCCCGCCGCTGCCCGCTGCCGGGACCCGGCTGTCACTTCACTTTTCCGCGCCGCCTTCAGCCTTCTCGCCCGGCCGCGGGGCCCCGCCGTGCGCGCGCCCGCCGCCGCCCCCTCGCGGCCGCGCGCCCGCGGAGGAGGGGCGGAGCGGGGAGGGGGCAGGGAGGCGCGCGGCGCGGCGGGCCGACGTGGGACTCGCGCTCTCGCGGTCTCTCCCGGGCGGGCACGGGGGCACGCGCAGTCGCGGGCGCGCGCGCGGACGGCCGGGCGGCGGCGGCGGCTCACGGAGGCGGTGGCTCTACTTTCCAGGACTCAGGGGCGGCCACAGCGACAGCCGCGGGCAGCAGCCTCGGGAGCCGGAGCTGGAACGGCCGGGGGCGGCGGCGGCGGCGCCGGGGGTGAGTCCGGGCGGGCGCGGGCGCGGCGGGGACACAGGCGTGGCCGGGCGGTCCGGTGCGCGGTGCGCAGGTCCGGGTTCGGTGACCGGACGGTCCGCGGGGACATCCCGTCACCGGGGCCTCCTCTGCGCCCCTTTCCCCCGCGCCTCCGCAGACTCCTCTCCCCGGGCTGGGGCTCGAGCCCGCGACCTGCGCGGACGCCCCTCCCTCAGGTACCCGCTGGGCCCCCGCCCCGATCCCCCGCTCCCCTCGGTGCCGCTCGGGCCCCGGTTCCCTCCCTGCGCCCCGCGTGCCCCCGTCCCCGCGCCCCCTCCCGCGAGCCTCCTGCCCCGGTTTCTCGCCCTTTCCACCCCTCCCCCTCCTCCCCATCCACCCCTCCTCCTGCCTCTTCCCTCCCTGCCCATCCTCTACCCCCTTCCGTTCTCGGTTCCCCATCCCTCTCCAGCCGCATCATGGAACTAAGTCTTTGCAAAAGTACAGGATAAATGTCACGGTGGAAAGTGCCCGGCTCGGTCTTCTGCTATTTTCACTAATTGCATAATTGCAGCACATGGTGTCTCTCCGGGCGAGTGCAGGGGCTGGCCCCCCCGGGGCCCGCCTGGAGACCCGGTGGGGTGTGTTTGTGTTTGCCCTGGTGTGGAGTGTGTGTTGTCCTGATCTTTTGTGAAGCCCAGCGCTTGTCACAGTTTGGAGCCCAAGCCCATTTTTCTCCAACCTCTTCTCTGCAGCCAGCTCCCACTGGCCTGGTTCGAAACTGGATTCTCCCCCCGCCCTCCCCCTCTTCTCCCCCCTCCCTCTCTCTTCTCTCTTAGTGTTTTGATCCTTTTGCCCTTTACCATTTCTAATGAAGATAAAGCGTAGCTTCTTGTGGTTTTTTTCCCACGACCGACCAGAAATGTCCAATCCATCTTCCCTTAAGGAAATTAAGGCCGCTTTAGAAAGACCTCATCCTGTGCTCGGTGGCTGTTAGACCTATTTGCATGTCTTCAAGATTCATCGTCTTGCCTTGTGTATTCTTGAGCGTCTACTCAAATATTTCTATTTAAGAGTAAAAAAGGAAATGCTAGGGTTTACCTTAAGAGTATCTCGCCTTTCAGAAAGATTTTAAGTTCTTCTTAGTTTTTTGTTGTTGTTTTTTTTAAAATCCCTGATTCCTAAAAATGTATGTTTCTGAATAGGTGATAATTCAGTCTGGACCTTGGGAATCTAAATATTTGTGTTTACTCAGTTTGGATGCTCCTTGGCTGTTTAGAGTTTTGTATGTGGGCTGATGCCAATGACGGAGGGTTTCATATAATGTCGTACCCCATTATAGAAAGGTGCTCCCCTCCAGGACATAGCACCTTTTCCTCAAAACTTGGGTGTTCCACGATTATTTCGTGCATAAATATCTCTGCAGGTAAGTGCAAAGCTGGCTATTGCTAGATATTCTGCATATAATATAAATTATTTTACATTTTAGAAAAGTTTGGAAACGTGAGTGGGAAGACAAATAGCAAGAAATCAGATGACAGAATTATGCGTTTTCCTGTTGTAAAAGCTCAAAGGCACACTTGCTTTTGCAGTTTTATACCGTGAGGTACACTTATAAGGCTTATCTGGACAGTAATCCGGATTTATGGAGTGACTATGGTTGTTTTTATGTTATCAGTAATATTTATAACCAAATCATTTCATTTTTATGGAACATGTGAGTTTCATTTTGGATGTTGCTAATTTCCAAGACTGTAATTTACAATATGGAGTACATAGCTAATACAGGTTTAGGTAATGTGTGTGTTGAAGAAAGAACGATATCTAAACTCTTAATATAACTCGTATTTGAGGAAAGTTCTACTTTACTATTTTATATTTAGAAGCCAGGTTTTACTTTGAGTACAAAGCAAAAATATAAATTTAAGTATCTTAATATCTTTGAAACTATCATGGAAGAGTAGCTCTATGTTTATAATGGTGGGATTCAAGTTTACCTTCACTCTAGATAATTGGATCAAATTAGCTATTTAGGAATTAATGTTAAAAGATGATTTTAAAGCACTGATTTAGAAGATAACATTTAGAGAGTTTTAATTCAGGAAGTTACATTCATTTGTACTTCAGAGAGACAAAACACCAGTCTTGTAACTAATTAAAATGCTTATAGACAGTTTTTTCTCAATAAAGATTAGTTGTCACTTAATTTTTCCCCGTACTTTTTCTGTAAGCAGGCATTCAAAAACCAACAGCCACAGAATTTCCCCTTACTCTTGATATTTGAAAAAGATATGAAAACTTTGTTTCTATAGTGGTTATTCGTGGCCTTGAGCGAATTTATCATCTGTAGGTTAAGCTTTGGACAAAATAAGGTATCTTAGGTCAAAAGTGGAAATAATCTTTTTTCCTTATTGTGAAACTGTAGAAATTATACATCTATTTGGGTATTTTAGTAGTTCTCTAGTGAGACTAATTTTAGTCTTCTGATATTCTGGAGCAGTTTCTGAAATTTGGGTTTCAGATTATGGCTCAGATTATATCATGAAGTAGTCTTTTAACTAATTATATATACTTGTGGCATTATTAGATATTATGTAGTTACACATAAATAAAAATATTAAGACGAACGTGTAGCTTTATAACTAATGTAATACACAACTGAATTTCTAGGCATAGTTTATTAAACTGAAGCTGGAGGTTCAGTAAAAAGAATTTTATTTAGGTTTCCAAATGTTTGTCATATAATGGATTGCTTCTGGTTTAAGACGTATAAAATAATTTCTCACTCATTTCACATATCTCAAAATATTGCCAGCAGCATTTTGCTGTATCTGAGGGCCTTTCTCTGAGAATTATTCTCTTTCTTACTCCCATGCACATCTGCTCTATCTAACATGCTCTTATATACATACTTATAAGGTTTTAAACTTCTGATATATTTCTTTTACTGAAAGAAGTAAGCTGAAAAAAAAGTCAGTGTTAAATCCAAGGGTGAGAATTTAAGTGAAATAGCAATGAAAAGAAAAAAAAAGCAAGAAATACGTTAGGACTGTTAGAGCTAGATGTGAAACATACTGATATAAAATTTCAGGATTCTATTAAGTGACTTTAGTGCTCATAAAAGATGTCACGGCAGTGGAGACTCATGCTCTCCATTTACAGGGTAGAGAGAAAAGCAGTCAGGGTTCCCTGTGTGTTTCAGGATTCTATTAAGTGACTTTAGTGCTCATAAAAGATGTCACGGCTGTGGAGACTCATGCTCTCCATTTACAGGGTAGAGAGAAAAGCGGTCAGGGTTCCCTGTGTGTTTCAGAGCTGCATGGAGGAGGGGGCCGTTGAGGGTGAGAGGGTGGTGGTGCAGTGTTTGCATGTTGTCTTATTGGAGACGTTCAGGAATTTCTGTTGACTCTTCACCCCCTGTACTTCCTGATTCCTCCGTTCTCTTGCAGTGCTTTTTGGTTTGTGTTACCATACAAATTTCAACCACTAAAGGTCTGTATTAGGAAATCACTTTGATTTAGAGCAAGCTACAAGTTAAATCTTTGGTGATGATGAATTTTAATCATTGTCAGCTAGCTATACATTTGGACCGATTATAGTAATAAAAAACAGTGCTTTATTTGAGATGTCTCTCTTTTACGTATTGATTCTTAATTCTCAATCTGTCAAATACAGTTTTATTTCAAGTCCTGATTTGACTGAGAGTAACATAGTATCTTTTTCAAAAGGAATTTGTCCCATTTATCTGTGATTCTTAAAGGTATATTTTGTGTTGTTAATGTCACTTCTTTTGTTTTTAATTTAATTAATTAATTAATTTATTTATTTGGCTGTGTTGGGTCTTTGTTTCTGTGCCAGGGCTTTCTCTAGTTGCGGCGAGTGGGGGCCACTCTTCATCGCAGTGCGCGGGGCTCTCCCTGTCGCGGCCTCTCTTGTTGTGGAGCACAAGCTCCAGACACACAGGCTCAGTAGTTGTGGCTCACGGGCTCTAGGGCGCAGGCTCAGTAGTTGTGGTGCATGGGCTTAGTTGCTCTGCGGCATGTGGGATCTTTCCGGACCGGGGCTCGAACCTGTGTCCGCTGCATCGGCAGGCAGATTCTCAACCACTGCGCCACCAGCGAAGCCCCTAATGTCACTTCTTAAAGGTAGTTTTGTTTTTTAAAGAAGAGGTACGGGCTTCCCTGGTGGCGCAGTGGTTGAGAGTCCGCCTGCCGATGCAGGGGACACGGGTTCGAGCCCCGGTCCGGGAAGATCCCACATGCCGCGGAGCGGCCGGGCCCGTGAGCCATGGCCGCTGAGCCTGCGCGTCCGGAGCCTGTGCTCCGCAACGGGAGAGGCCACGACAGTGAGAGGCCCGCGTACCGCAAAAAAAAAAAAAAAAAAAAAAAAGAAGAAGACGTACCTCAGAAGGTAGCTGCACCATCTCAAGTGGTTATGAGGTGACAACATCGTGAGAGTCTGGGTGTGGGTTTGTCAGTTTGGGTTTGTCAGTTTGGTTCAGTAAACTCTAAGCTAGCCGGGTCACAAGGGATGTATTCATGGCACTCAAGCTCAGAAACTGATTATGATAGAATGACAGTTGCGAAGAGAGGACTGGCACTTTTTTTGTGTTATCTAGGTTATAACAACTTACAATACCTGTGTACCAAGGTATTGAGGAAATTGAGTTGGTAATCAGAGTTGCTTGTGGAGCATTGAGCTCAGGGCACAGGGAATTTGAAAGCCTTGAGGGATATTTCATCAGACTGGGGGGGAAGAAAAAAGAACCCTTCAGTGTTTCCATAAAGCCTTCATCTCCTGTGAAACATGGTTGCTTGGTATATTGTCGGATCGGTGCTGGCACTGTGATACAGCTCAGTTTTTATCTAGAGTCATGGAGGCCTCTGTGTTCTTCTGTTATCACAAAGGTTACTTTAGACAATTGACTGGTTTAGAGGATTTTGACCTTAGCCCAGCCCGGAGGATGTATTCATGTGATATTGGTGTGAAAGTGTGCCCCATTCCTCTGTTCTTGTGGCTGTTTTTACTAACCTCTGTTACAGCACTTAGCAAGTTGGCTTACCCACTGGGTCAGATTTGTCATGCTTGTGGGACCAAAGGGCCTAGCACAGTGCCTGGTGGGCAGTGGGCCCTCAGGTTTTTTTGCTAACAGATTTATTGCCGTGTAATTCACGTACTGTAAAATTCACTCTTTGAAAATGTGTAACTCTGTGGTTTTTAGAATATTTAGAGTTGTACAACATCAGCATTATCTAATTTAGGAACATTTCATCACCCCAAAGGGAAACTTTGCACCTATTAGCAGCCCTTTCCCATTCTTTCCTCACTCCCAGCCCCTGGCAGTCGCTTATTGACTTTTCTGTCTTTGTGGATTTACCTATTCTGGATGTTTCATATAAATGGAATCATGCAGTTTGTGGTCCTTTGTGACTGGCTTCTTTCACGTAGCATAATGTTTTCAAAGTTCATCCATGTTGTAGCATGTAGATACTATACTTCATTCCTTTATGTGGCTGAGTCATAGTCCATCGTTTGGATATACCAAACTTGGTTTATCCGTTCATCAGTTAGTGGACATTTGAGTTGTTTCCTCTTTTTGGTTCTATGAATAATGTTGCTATGAGCATTTTGTGTACATATTTTGTATCTTTTCATTTCTCTCCTCAGTACACTTTGAATGGATGAAAGAAAAGTTTTGGCAACTCCCAAAACTGTTTTGTAAAGTGACCAAGTCATTCATTTTATAGTGAGCTTTCCTTGGTTCGTCTAAGATTCATTGTCTCTCTCTTCCTTTTTTTTGCGGTACGCGGGCCTCTCACTGCTGTGGCCTCTCCCATTGCGGAGCACAGTCTCCGGACGCGCGGGCTCAGCGGCCATGGCTCACGGGCCCAGCAGCTCTGCGGCACGTGGGATCTTCCCGGACCGGGGCACGAACCCGTGTCCCCTGCATCGGCAGGCGGACTCTCTACCACTGCGCCACCAGGGAAGCCCTGTCTCTCTCTTCTTGAGGTGCCTTACTGCAGTCCTCCCACAACTGAATAAATGATTTTTAACTCTCTGATCCAGGATCTAACATGTCCACTGAGGCCCAAAGAGTGGATGACAGTCCGAGCACTAGTGGAGGAAGTTCTGATGGAGACCAGCGTGAAAGTGTCCAGCAAGAGCCAGAGAGAGAACAAGTTCAGCCCAAGAAAAAGGAGGGGAAAATATCCAGCAAAACAGCTGCTAAGTTGTCCACTAGTGCTAAAAGGTACCGCAACTATTGTGACCTCTTCGGTTTCAGTATCAATTTATCATCTTAAGTTCTGTCTTTCTCTTGCATTTAGTCATTTATCTGGGATGTGGACCATGAAGTTCATGGACTTTTCTTTCTTCTTCAAGATTACTTCTTTTTCATGGTTTTAACTGTATGCAATATGAACTTTTTGGTATTTAAAGTCAGTTAAACAGCGTGGCAAATTTATAAAGTACATATCCATAGCATGTGTGTGTGCGTGTGTGTGCGTGTGTGTGCGCGCGCGTGTGTGTTTATGTATTGTTAGGTGAGTATGTATAGGGAAATGCATGTAAAAGTGTGATGGTTTGATTTATGGTTCCTTGACCATTAATATTGTATTCTGTTCAGTAGCAGAGAATAAAGAGTGTGAGTCCATTGAAATAGTTACTGGATGGATGGTACTGTATTTCCTCCTACTCCTGTTAGTAAAGTGAGAAATGCAGGAGTTTAGTAACAAATGGGTCTTGGTTTCAGCGTATTAGGCAGTGGTTCAGTCTTGATACAGATTTTCTTTTTCTGCAGAGAATAGCTAGATCTGGAAGGAAGATATTTGAGTGATTCCCTATTGCCACATCAGTTGCTTATGATGATTGGCATGTCATTGGACTCAGCAGAGAAACCTGCTCTAATATTGTTACATTACAGAATATCTCTTGGTAAATAATTTAAAGGTGAATTGAATTTAGTAGAATCTTGCCTGGTCCTGTGATGGACTGTTCTTGTTTTAATACCTTTTTGATATCAAATAGGAAGTATAAAGAAAAGCAGTCTAAATTTTAGGCATAGTGGAATGTCTGAATGTTGAATGATAGCTTTGTACTTTACTCGGTAGTGTGAATTAGGGGGAACCCATCCCCAAGATTATAAACCATGTGGGCTAGTGGACCTTGTTTCTGTCTGGCCTAGTCAGTCCACAGGATTGGGAAGAAGCTTCTCAGGCCCCTGGCAGGACGTGACTTTCTAGGGAGAGGTGTTAGGGTGACGGTGGGCGGTGAGCAGCCCGCTCCAAGGGACTAGGGTTCTCAGTTTCCCTTTTCCAGACGTGTGCTGCTGACCCCTGACCTCTGTTGAAAGAGCTGTGTGACAGTCAGGTGGCCTTGAACTTTAAACCTTCGAGCCTCTGTACGCGAATATGCCAGCGTGGGCAAAGGGTTCAGTTTGTTTCTGCTGTCACACCACAAATCCAGGAGGCCTCAGCTGGCGGACCTGGTGGCAACACAGAATGCCCTGCTGCGGGGAAGTGGGGGTGGAGTTAGAGCGGATAAGGAAGGTGGGGGTGGAGAACATAGGCATTTAGATGAAGGAGAGGAGGTGGGTGTGGGTGGGTAGGAGGTACTCAAGTACACATTGTGGCCCATGTGAATGGAGAAACTCTAATCAGTCAGTGTCTGATTGGCTCATAATAGCAACTGGTATTACTGCACTGCTGAGAGTAAGAAGGGTCTTTTGAGTTGCTTCCTGGCTGAAAAAAATCCCTCCACTGACAGATAGATTCCTGTGAATCTGTGGTTTTCAAACTGTGATTGATGACCTTCCTCTAGATGGTCTCTGGGTGGTTTACGGGACAGTGTCGGAAGTGACTTAGTCACTTACTATTTGTTTTAAATATAAAAATGCTGCCTCACTGCTAATTTTTTAAGTAAAAAACCGCCCCCCCCCAAAACCCACTACAAAAAACTTAATTCTTCCCTTTTCCTTTTCCCCAATTTAGTTGATAGTGAAGGTTAATTTTGTTTCCCCCACCGTCTCTGCTTAAGTTCTAACAACTGAGGAGAACATTGGGACTCACGAGCGAGCGCAGGGACTGAACATCTTTTTAATTCACCACAGTGCCTAACATAATAGGGTCACGATAGTTTTTTACTGGCTGCCTTAGATCTTGAGTGTGTTGTAGGAGTTGGATCTTCTGTGGAGATTAGAGTCCCAGTACTAACGTGTTCAGAAGATCCAAGTTAGAGGCAGTTTCAAAATAAAATTCTAACTTGTTATTATTGATAAATGATTTCTATTCAGATGAGACGTCTTTTCCAAATAGTGTCATTTTGTGAGCCAGAGTTAATCGTCTGGATCCGGGTTTGATTCTAGGTTCTGGCATTTAGTCTCTCTGTGATATTAGATGCATAATTTAACATTCCTAAGCCTCACCTTTATCTTCTGTAAAATGGGGATAATAACGGTCCCGTCCTCACAGCCAGTTAAAGTCTACAGTGATATTTCTCCAAGTCCATTTGATAAACTTTAGGAAAATGAGGTATATGTTAAACTCTGAGGACTTAACGCTATTTGTTAAACTAGAAAAACTCAGATTTTTATAGTAACTCAAGAAAAGTACTTTGCACATAGATGTTCACTTGCATAAAATGTGCTATAATTGTAGAATTAATAATTAGGTGCAGAAACATGTTTTCTTGAAAAAAAATTTCAGTTTTCATGTATTACAGAGAAGTAATGTTGGATACAGAAAGTATTAAATGGGAAATTTATTTATTTACTTATCTGGCCGTGCTCCACGGCTTGTGGGATCTTAGTTCCCTGACCAGCGATAGAACCTGGGCCCCAGCAGTGAAAGTGCAGAATCCTAACCACTGGACTGCCAGGGAATTCCTGGGAATTTTATTTAAACTATGGTAAAAATTAATTTCTGTCTTCTTCAGAGTTAAGAGGGAGATTTTAGTTATTTCTTTGATGCATTTTTGCTCTTCTTTGGCTTGAATTTGTTTCTTAAAAAATTGGCATTCTCTTATCACGTTCTGTTCTCTCGATAATGTCTGTATCACTCTTGGTATATTTGCTATACCTCTAGTTATATTTGTTTTGTATATATATATTTGTCTTATTTGTAGTTGGACTATGCCTGAAGTAACAAATTTTGATGATTTCATTAAATGGACTAGTCAATTCAATAAAACATCTATTTTGAGCTCTTCATTGAATTGACTGTACTGTCTGTCAATATGAATTTTTAAAAATATTTATTCAATTTATTTATCTACTTACTTATTTGGTGGCACCAGGTCTTAGTTTCGGCAGGTAGGCTCCTTGGTTGCGGCTCACGGGCTCCTTAGTTGTGGCATGCGAACTCTTAGTTGCGGTATGCATGTGGGATCTAGTTCCCTGACCAGGGATGGAACCCGGGCCCCCTGCATTGGGAGCTCCAAGTCTTAACCACTGTGCCACCAGGGAAGTCCCTGTAAATGTGAATTTTAAATCACATTTATTGCATACTACCTTTGTTCAGAATGGACATTGTGATTTTACTGGATAAAATATAATACTGTCCTAGGGATGATACTTGGCTTTAGACTCTAAATTTTTGTTAGGTTGAAAGGTTGATTTCAGTGTACATGTATTCCAGTGTGAACTTTTATTATATAGGCTCATCTAAGTTTGTTTTCCACATAAGAATGAAGTAATACTCTTTATAGATAATCTTTCATAATTATTGTATTTTCTTGATTCTGAATGTGCATTTAAAAACTTTTTAATGTTCCTGAAATCAGGATGCATCTTACAGTTGATGCGCACAATCATTAATTTAGGGTGTCTTAAAAATCAGTGGTCTTTTAGATTCACAGGCACGTGGTACGTATCACCATTCAGAATTAAACTCTAGGTTTATTACTTGCAATGGCTCTGTGTTTTCTGGGTTAATTCAGAGACTACTTTGAGATTTAAAAAATTTTAGTAATTAGTTGCATGATGTTTTCTTCTTGAGAATGAATTCATTTTGGAAGGTTTTGAGGAATGCGGACGGTAGGAGAATATAGAGAGTCATCTAAGTGGATGAAGGTTTTTTTAAAATAATAACTGTTAAGCAAACACCTTTGTGAATTCCCATGTCATATATTCATGTCCTGTTTGGCCCTGAGTAAGTTACTGAATTTTCTTTAGCCTAAAATATGTTTGTCTTTTAAACATGTCAATACCTATACACCGCTTCATTTTTCTGAACCATAAGTCCAATATGTTGGTGTTAAAATGAATGTTTCATATTGCCTCCATTTTTGTGTCATTTTGGTGCCGTTTTCTTCAGTCAAAGCTGAATGAATCATGATTGTGGCCCCCGTCCTCCACTCCCCTTTCTTTTTAGCAGATGACAGTCATGTGCTATACTCTTACCATTCCTGGAACATTTAAGGTATTGGGTGAAGTCTTACAAAGTGAAATTTAGTCTGTATTTTGCTTCTGACTTGACTCCGTAACCATGTGCAGTCACTGACTTCTGTATCATAACGACTAAGGAAGTGGCACTGCTGGACAGAAATTCGAGTTAGGCTATTGCCTAGTTGATTTATGTCTCAAGAAAGAATTTTGTCTTAAAAGTTCTGATAAGAGAGAGGAGAGGTCTTTTTGTTTATTTGACTTAGCAAGATAATTGCTTGTCTTTTCACCTTAGCAGTGTACAGTTACTAACCTTAGTTTCCTAAATGGGGACTGATAAAACGGTAATACTTAGAAAATTCTGTGAGATTTATTTAATTCACTTTTAGTAGCCTAAGATCATCATGTAAAAGGTACACAGTAAGTGTGAATTATTGATACTTTTTCATTTTTCGTCACCCCAAGGGACAGTGCCTGAAATAGCTGCCTTCCTTACCCCGTGTGTCAAGACTGAGAAACTTAATACATACCATGATTACAACTTTTGAGATAGAATTGAATTGCTGTTATTGAAAACAGCAGGACATCTTGCAACCGTTTAAATAGCAATTCTTAGTATAATCTTTTCTGTCAAGAGAAATACAGCCATTCTTTGGTAGCAGTGGCTCAAAATATATTATAGTATATTGACTCACTGCTCAGAATTGTCAAGTTTATCAATTGCAAGTTTATAGATTGCTTTTTGTATTGAATAATTAGATTTAGAATTATAGATATCTGGAGGGGTTTCAAGTTCCATTATAGAATTATGTGACAAAATTATGACATCAATTTTTTAAACCAAACGGGACAGTATAAGTATAAAGCAAGATGAGTTATTTGAAGATCCCAAAGAAGTTCTTTTATGTTAAAAATAGTTTTCTTTGACAGTTTAAGCGTGCTCTTTTGAATGCCTGTTCTTTTGGTCCTCTTATTTTAAAAACACAAGTATATAGATGTGTATACACACACACTTATATAGGTATGTGTGTATATATATATATATATATGTATATATCAGAATCACTTTACTGTACACTTGAAACTAACACAATATTGTAAATCAACTGTACTTAAATAGAAAAATTTTACGAAAATTATTCATGTTTCTGGTAACAGATTAAACAGCACAGAGACATTTTTAATGAAAAGCAACAGTTTTCTGTTGACACACTCTCCCTGTCCCAGTTGCATTCCTTTGGCTGTCTCTGGTTTGTCCTGCTGCTGGTTTTCTGCACAACCCTAAATCATATGCACATACCTACTTGTTGAATTGTTAACTTAAATAATATCTTTTGTCTCCTTGCTATGACATTTGAGGATGTAGCTTGTTCACCTGCTTTCTTTTTTTTCCCTCCTCCCAGTTAATGATAGTTATATTTAAAAGAAAGAGTATTGGTTGTCTTTCTAAACTAAATAATATAGTTAAGCCACTATTTCTTATTCCCTCACATTTCAGCAGTATTCCTTGGTTCCCTCGTTTGTAAAATGGGGATATTAGTACCTTTGTTCTTCTTTCCATCTACTCACACCACCCCATCCACTTTTTGTTGGCTTCTATTAGCTACACCCAATTTCACATCTTCAAAGTTAGTAACGTTTTCATTGTGTAGTGCAACTACAACCTGTCTTCTGCGCTTTATCTGTAAGTAAAAGGCCAATAAACTGTACGTTTACGTAAATATTTAGTGCCAGACCAAACACGGTGTTAGGATTAGATTTCCTCTAAGTCCAGTGTTATGATCTCAGGGCTCCCCAGTGAGTCATAGCATTTAGGTGAAATAGGTCAAATCTTTCTGTTTTATCCCTTAATATCTGTTACATGATTAAAATTATTTTACGTATTAGTTTCCTTCCTGTTCGATCTATGATTTTCTTAGGCAGAAAATGTAATCTCTTCTGGGATTTCTGACTGTCTTTCTCCCCACTCCCCAAATAGTAGGTCTTTTTTAATCTTTATGTACTCCGCAATCCCCTCTTGACCATCTCAACCTGTTTGATCTACACCCATCTGCTTTGTCTTCCAGAAATACACTGAAATTTCTCCTCCTTTGGTGACCACCCCCTTCTCTTTGCAGTTTATTCCTTTTTGCACTTTCGGTATCTCCACCTGCTCCCCCCGCCCCCCATTACCATGGGGTCCTGAAGGAGTGGGAGGTGAATGTGTGTGTTCTCAGTTTGCTGTCTTTAACCTGGACTTACCCATTTTGTTTTCAAGTGCCTGTTTTATTTATATTTTTGTGTGAAATCCACAAAGGGTGGTCTCCTATATCAGATCTTTGATATTTCTCTTATTTAATTCTGGGCCATATGTACTTTAAATGCATATAAACACATCACAGAGTCCATATTAAAAGGAAATCATATGTTCTAATGATAAGAGGTCATGGAATTTGTCCTAGTTAGAACCTCTTCATTTTACAGGAGAGAAAATTGAGGCCTAAAGAGAGGGAGCAGGTGTGAGCAGTCTTTTTGCCCAAGAATCCTCAGTTAATGGGATAGCAGAATTAATAGGTTTTTGGGCTTTAAATTTGTTAGTCTTACTCTACTTCCTAATGCCTCCCCAACCCTGAGTCACATTGCTTAGAGAAGTGACCATTATATCTGGACCATGCGCTTCATTTGGGAGGTTGGTGGCAGTCCTTCTGGGGGATTTGCACCAGTTCTGAGCTTCCGTTTGTTGTCTTGAAAAAGGCATAGAATGAAACTGTTTGAGAATAAATGTCTTTGTTAAAATTCTTATTTTTCTATGGTACTTTTAGTCACCTGTCATTACCAAAAGAACAGGCATCCAGCAGTTAGTGAATCTCATATTTTAAAACCCAGGCAGAGGAGAAGAAATGGTTTTGAGAATTTAAAAAAATTAGGCTTAACAAAGCCTGCTTTTAATAATACATGGATGATAGAAGGTTGCTAAGTATACTCTTACAAAACAGTGTAGCACTGTTAGCCTTTGTATATGTATAGGGGGTTAGGTGCAGTTAAAAATAAAAGATGAAAATAACTCATGAGGGCAAAAACACGTTTTTAAAATAAAAGTTCTTTTTTCCCCCCCTTTGCACAAAGCTCATGCAGTTACTTTAAAATGAAGGAATTCTAGTAAGCCTTATTGAAACTTGAAAGCCTCAACTTGCTCCAACCTAGAGGCTTCAGGGAATAATACCATTTATACTTTGATAGCGGTTTTGGGTTTTAGAATGAGATCCTGATAATCCTTTCTTCACCAGTTGATTGGCTCAGTCAGGATGCTTGGATTCAACTTAATATGATCATTTTTCCATCCTATATGGAATGTTCTAGTACAGATCAGAAGTTGGAATGATCCATAAATAGTGTGGCAAACATTTCCAGTTTAAACTAGAAATTTTGGTTAGTGTTAGCAGTGGCTTAACGAAGTTTTCATTGAAGTCATAGTGTTGCTAACACAGGCTGCAAGCACCGATGGTGGCCAGTCTCGTTACTCTTTGTAGGCGCATTGTCAAAACTGTGGCAGAAATGACTACTTTGTTGGTATTGTATATGATGATTTATACAGTATTAGTATTTCAAATTAAAAGCATACAAACAGGAAATACTAGTGTAAAAGTATAATTTTAATGAAATATTAAAAGAGTGAAGACATTTTAATGTAACTTTCTTTGTCTTTATTTTGAAGAATTCAGAAGGAACTTGCAGAAATTACATTGGACCCGCCTCCCAACTGTAGGTAAGTACTTACGGATTTTTATTTATTTGTATCTTTTGCAGAAGAGGTAATTGAACTGTTGGTCTGATGCGCAACTATTGTTGTTGTAGCCTGATTAGTTAGTAAAAACATCATTGTGGTTTGGACTTTAATGACTGTGGAAGACAGTGGTGGTGGTTGTCTCTGCAGAAATGGGATATTCCGCAAGTATGTTTGCAGTGGTAGAGTGGCGTCACCAAAAAAACAGTAACGCAATAACAGTAAGGTAGTGAAATTATAGGGTAACAAATACAGTCACCTTTTAGTGGAAGAGGCGTGAGGGTTTTAAATGATTTCTTCAATGGTGCAGTAACAGCGTGGCTAAAATATTTGCTATTTGATAATTATTCAATTGTTATCCTGTTGGAAATTGATTTTTAAAAGTGCTGGAACATTAAACAGTGTTCTTCATGGTTTACATTACTTCTTGTCGTCATGGCTTGTGACTAAGTCAGAACGGGTGATTGGAGGCAGGTTGAATTTAAAACGCTCTCTCCTTTATGACCACACACCCTCAACTTTCTGGTCTGAGTTTACTTGTAGGAAGTTAAAGTGCTTGCCCAGAAATGATTAATGATGTGCAGGTACATAGTGGAAAGAGGAGAGAAACTATCTCCCACCTTAAACAGTATCTTGCATCTGGTGCAGTAGTTGCAAGATGGCTGTTTGGCTGTTTTAAGACATTTCTTTCTGTTTTGATGTGAGCTCAGTGTTGAAACCAGGCCAGCGTGGAGTTTTTGTCGTTTAAATTGGTGGTGGTGTGCATCAGAGGTGAGAGGGCAGGTTTCCAATATTGAGTGCATTGTTGGGTGTGATTTCTGATTCCACTGAGTTTGTTTTTATATGAAAGCAAAGATAGCAACTATGGTTGTTAGTGAAAGTGAAAGTTTTGCAGATGGATCTGTGGCTAGTTGACAGCTATTTTGTGTAGGAAAAATTCTAATAAGACTTAATGTTTGTGGTGAATTTAATTTGGTTCTTTACATGAGAGTCATATATAGTATATAAACTTGCAATAATAACATTCGAAGAAAGTTTCACTCAGCTAGAACAAATGATTCTTTGTTAGGAAAAACTGTTTAATAGTAAGACTTTTTTTGTCACACTTAAGACTATGTTACATCAAAGCTGTTTCAGATGACAGATCATTGTTTAGGCTTTGGTGGCCAATTTGTGTAAGTGGATTGATTTGTGGAAAAACTTCAGTTTGAATTAAACTAAAATCCCTTGTTTCTTAGGATAATATTTGTTTTAACGGTTTGAATCTTTTTTTTTTTAATAAACTGTGTTTTACCTCATATTTTTGTTACCTTTTTACAAACAACTGAACTGGTAAATATGTGAACTTAGTTTATACACTTCCTTGCTTAAATTTTGACAACAGATTCTTTGCAAAATAAACTAATTGCTTTGTTTTGATGAGCTTGTTTAAGGCTCACTTTTGATAAATGAAATCCACATATAATATCATGTGACGATTAGACTGTTTGCAACTTTACTATCATATTATTTTCTAATGCATTAGTCTAATTTAGCCTTGACTTACTACAAATAATAATTTAACTTAGATTAAACCAATATATTGTAAACATGCATGGAAACTGAAGAGTCTGTGAAAGGAATTACATAATGGTTATTATTTAAATAAATAATTGAACTATAGTTCTATTTAATGTAAAAAAGAAAAGCTTAACTATGGTATCATCTGAAATTTGGGGATTTACTTTTTCATTGAGCCTTAGTTAAAGTATCATTACTGGTTATGTAAGCAAAATATATGTAATAGTTTTACATTTAAAAATGTAGATGTCATACATAATAAGCCCCTCCCTCAGACAATTTCAGGAAAGACACCTACTTAGTTTTATTTTCCCCCCATTTTTATTGAGATATTGACATAGAACACTGTAGGAAAGATACCTTGTTTGGTTGATTTGCTGGCTTTCGGAAATTTGCAATGAAATCCTTTTAACCATGTGAAGATTGGGTAACTAAATTTGCTTTAGAAGCAAGGACTATTGCTAAAGTGTCTTTAGATCCTTTTATTGATCCCCAAATAGTTGATTGGACTGATCACGCAGACGTGAAGATCATGCCCACCTTCATGTTTGTGGTGCTCCCCCGTGGCAAAGGATCCGCTGTGCTGGGGCTGGCTGGGAAGTGGTGATCACCCCCAGGTTCCCTGCGTGCTTGCCTACTTCACTTAGACGTTCATGTGCTTGTATTGAGTGGATTGCTGTGGCCTTTGGAGTTTGGGTGTCAAATATTTGATTGTGGTTTATAGTAAATCTGCCCATCTATATTTCAATGAGAATGTGGTCACTATCTTCAGAAAGAGAAGGTAGAACAATTTTGGTTGGACATGTTTTTGGCACAAGGTTAACAGTGCTTTTGTGGTTGATTTTCTAAAAGTGCTGTGCCGTCTTCATGTGTGTCCTACTGACTGTAATGAATTAGTTTATAGAAGTGTAGTAATTAAAGCCATCTGCCTGATAGAGTCAGAATCCCCGGTCGCCTAAGTATTCCCTTTGTGTGTTACACTTCCTGGGACACGTGCCTCTCACAGCCCTGCTTTTTGGTGGCTTGGGTACTTGTTAACTCACTGTCGCAGGTAAAGATCATGTGTGGGGAAGCATCGGTGCGTTCAGGCAATCCGAGTGGAGAAGGATTTTATCTGTTAGCTGTCTCGGTGAGGGTGGGTGTGTGTCACCTTCCACTTGGAGTGTGGTTTATTCTTATTTTCTGTAACTTAAGAGGCTAGTACCGCCCAGCTCTGTGTGTATGTCAGGTTAGAGATGGGGCTTGTGGGTCTCAGTGCATCTCTTATGTGATGTCCGGGTAAGCAGTTCTTGGATTTGTATTGCGGGAACTAGCATGTGTTTATCCTCTACTGCAGTATTGTTTAAGTTTTTTTTTCTTTCTGGTTTTGAACAAACTTAATCTTTTAAAAGAGCATGCACAAAACACTTTGACAATAAGTTACATTATTTCTTCTTATAGGAAACACCTGTCTATACATTTTTTGGTTTTCTTTTCACTTTTTTTTTAATCATCTTTGAGGTAAAAATGCAATAATACTGTCTTCTTTTTTGGCTGCGTAAAATTAATTCTTTTTTATATTATAACATTAGAATTAATGTTTAAAAACAAAACTATGATATATCTAAGATAACAGTTTGTGTTCATAAAATTTTAAGATCTGTAGGGCTGTGGGCATAGAAAATTGTACATAATTTGTGTGAAATTCGGTTATATACTTCGAGTAGTCTCTGTAAATAGAATGTATTTTGCTTAGTCTTATTTTTTTTTAATAAATTTATTTATTTTTTGGCTGCGTTGGGTCTTTGTTCCTGCACGCGGGCTTTCTCTAGCTGCGGCGAGCGGGGGCTACTCTTCATTGCGGTGCGCAGGCTTCTCATTAAGGTGGCTTCTCTTGTTGCGGAGCATGGGCTCTAGGCGCACAGGCTTCAGTAGTTGTGGCACACAGGCTCAGTAGTTGTGGCGCATGGCCTTAGTTACTCCGTGGTATGTGGGATCTTTCCAGACCAGGGCTCGAACCTGTGTCTCCTGCATTGGCAGGTGGATTCTTAACCACTGCACCACCAGGGAAGTCCTTAGTCTCAGTTATCATGATTGATATCATAATTGACCCATGACATTTGCAGGGGCTCTCTCCTGAGACCGCTGCAGATCCATGAATGTTTTGGTACCGCCAGCTGAGTTGGAGGTGCTGGGCTGTTGGCTAGAGTTGCTCACGACCTCAGTGCCCTGCACACCAGCTTAGCTTGTAGATGACTAAGTTGTGACTTTCAGGACTCTTCACAGTTGTCAAAAACACAGATTTTAAATCTGTAAATGTGTTAGTGTTTTCATTTATATTTCCCTGAAGTTAGTGGAAAACTGGCAGCTAGCTAGAAAAATTTCTGCATTAAAATAAAAATTTCTGTCATCCTAAGGATAACCTGTTTCTCTATATTACAGAGAAAAGCTAAGTTAAAATTCTGTTATGATCTGATACTGCCCAAGTTTATATTAGCTTTATGAGCATGGAGCTGACAGAGATCCTTATTACTTCTTGGAAGTAGAGACTGTGGTAAAATGATCCATTTGGATTTGACTTTTGATTTACTAATTGAGCAAATAAAAGGAGGAGATACTAAAAAAGAGGATGTAATTCAGTTATATTAGCAGTTTTTACTCTTATTGTTATGTTTCAATTATCTACTCACTGAACACAGGCTCTGCTTTATTTTTTAATTGTAACAGCTTTATTGAGATGTGTAATTTACAGTATAAAATTCAGTGGCTCTTGGTGTCTTCACAGTCTTACATCCATCACAATCGGCTTCACATTTTGGCCGCCCCAGAAAGATAACACCACATCTTTTAGCAATCACCCCTTTCCCATTCCCTCTCAATTTTGCCACCGCCCAGCCCTAGGCAACCATCAGTCTACTCTCTGTCACCATAGATTTGCCGTCTGGACATTTCATATAAACGGAATCATACAGTACGTGGCCTTTTGTGACTGGCGTCTTTCACGAAGCATCATGTTTTCAAGGTTCATCCATGCTGTAGTGCCATCCGTACTTTATTTATTTTTGTCTCTGAATAATATTCCATTGTGAGGAGGTACTACATTTTATCTGTCTGTTCATCAGTTGATGGATGTTTGGATTGTTTCCACTCTTTGGTTATTGTGAATAATGCTGCTCTGAACCTTTGTGTACAGGGTTTTGTGTGGACATTTGTTTTCATTTCTCTTGGATATATACCCAGGAATAGAATTGCTGGGTCATATAGTGACTGTGTTTAACCCTTTGGGGAACTGCCAGACTGTATTCCAGAGTGGCTGCACCATTTTACCTTCCTCCCAGCAGTGTATCAAAGTTCCAGTTTCTCCATAGCCTCAGCAATTGTTATTTTCTGTCTTTTAATGATAGCCATCCTGGCAGGTGTGAAGTAGTATGTCATTGTGGTTTTGATTTGCATTACCCTGTTGAATAATGGTGATGATGACCATCTTTTCATATGCTTAAAGGACATTTTTATATCTTCTTTGGAGCAATGTCTATTCAAATTCTTTGACCATTTTTAAGTTGAGTTTTGTCTTTTTGTTGTTGAGTTGTGTTGTTTATTTTGAATACAAGTCTCGTATCAGATGTATGGTTTACAAATATTTTCTTTCATTCTGTGGCTAGTGTTTTCACTTCCTTGATAGTTACTTTTGAAGCGCATAAAAGTTTTAAGTTTTGATGAACTCCAGTTTATCTACTTCTTCTTTTGTTACTTTGCGCATTTGGCGCTATTTCTATGAACTCATTGCCTAATCCAAGACGAAGAAGATTTACGCCTACAGTTTTCTAGTAAGAGTTTTTTTTTAGTTTTAGCTTTTATATTTTGATCTCTGATCTATTTCGTATATGGTGTGAGGTAGAGGTCCAGCGTCCTTGTTTTCCTTGTGGATACCCAGTTATCCCCGCACCATTGCTACAAAGACCATTTTCCCCATTGAATTGGCTTCATATCCTTGTTGAAACATCAATGGATCGTATATGTGAACATTTATTTCTGAACTCTCAGTTTTATTCCATTGATCTATGTCTGTCCTTCTGCCAGTACCACAGTCTTGATGACTGTATCTCTGTAGTCGTTTTGAATCAGAAACTGTAAGTCGTCTCATTTACGTTTCATTGTTTTAACTCATTAGTTAAGGCATTGCTAGAACAGAGGAGGCCATGACTGGACATACACCTGACTAGTGTCTCACCTTCCTGTTGATGAGAGCCATGTAACAGAGGAAAATATATGTTCCAGATCCTAGTAACTGAGACAGCATGTAGGAAGACTGTGTGTGGGGGTTAACAGTTTCCAAAACTATATTACAGAACGGGAAAGCATTGAGGTAGACATTGGGGTTAGCGTCTATATAGGTGTGAGCTCTACAAAGAGCCAGCAATGTGAAAATCTAATGATTGTCCCTAATTATTTTTCTCTTTTTGGTTACTATAGTAATATGTATGTAGCATTTTGTAGCTTTTAAAGGATTTTTATATATGATGCAGTTTAGTCTTTCCTGTGAGGCTCCTGGGATTAAATAATTTGCCCAGGGTTGCACAACTAGAAATGATTGATTTGGATTTGAACCCAGGTTTTCTGATCTTTCATCCTTTATTTTCCAACATGTGTGAGTAGATAGAGAAATACATTAAAAATTAAATTTGTGGCTAGCTATTTGTGCTTCAGTTAAGGGGAAAAAAAACAAAAAAAAATCAACATGCGAGGCAATCCAAAGTATCATTTGTACTGTGCTTGATTTATATTCCTGAATTCCATGAAACAATATTTAATTGGAACATTTTGAAAAGTAATTCTGTGAGTGTAGTGATTTCTATAACATTCCCTTGTGTGTGTGTTCGTATGGGTGTATATGTCCGTGTTATGTTATTATTACCGGCACTGGTCCAGGTAAAGGATTTCTTTACATTTGACAGTTCCTAATTCGGGGTCTGCACTTTTAATGCCAAATTGTTTTTCCCTGTTACTCAGGCTGATTCTAGGTCATGTTCCCCTACGCTTCAGTATTTACTGAGGGCTTAATATTAGATCTGTGGTAGGACAAGTATAGCCTGCAAGAAGATATGCAGATGCAGTTCCTAATCCTACAGAGCTGGTTACAACTAATTGAGAGATAAGACATAAAATGCTTAAAGAACCAAGACCAGGAAAATGATGGCACTGTTGGCAGGAACTGCCAATATCTATGGGCTCTGCAAATCTTAAAATTGATCATGCTTCCCCTCTTTACTTTGGTAGCCCTGAAACTGTGAGCCTTATTTATTCTTCGATTTTAGTATTTAACTGCATTTTGTGTAGAAACCTCAACTCTGGTTGTATTTTATTTTCTTACTCTTTTTTTCCACCTTATATCTTCTCTTCATTTTGTCCTTTTCTACCACATACATTTTTTTAAAGCCATCTCAGACTCTTTCTGGAGCAAGGAAAATTATTAGTAAATAAATAGTACGAATAACTGAAAAGTGATGTAAATGTGTATTGGTTAGCAGAATGCTGTAGTGCGTCTTTTTTTTTTTTTTTTGCGGTACGCGGGCCTCTCACTGCTGTGGCCTCTCCCGTTGCGGAGCACAGGCTCCGGATGCGCAGGCTCAGCGGCCATGGCTCACGGGCCCAGCCGCTCCGTGGCATGTGGGATCTTCCCGGACCGGGTCATGAACCCATGTCCCCTGCATCGGCAGGCGGACTCTCAACCACTGCGCCATCAGGGAAGCCCCAAAATGTTATTTTTTAACATATGCCTTTAACCGTAGATTTTTAAAATGTTTACTTCATAATAAAAGAAAATGTTGAGTGGTAAAGTGAATGTTGTGCCCGTTACTTGTGGTCTCTTATTTTTTTTATTTTTTCTAATCTTTCTTGCCTTAAAAATGGTATAAGAATGTGTCTGAAGAATCATGCATTAAATGATTACACAGGGATTATATTTTATAATAGCAACAGAACATTTTGTCACTTATTTTAGGTTGCCCAGTTTTATAACTGGTTATTATTTCAGATTTATTACTTAAGCACTTTAGATAGAAAGTGTTATATTACTCTCTAGCATGTAATATTTTAATTCCCATAGCTGTTTTACCTTTTAAGATGTCCTGAAAACTATCCTTTAGTGCACCCAAAGCATTTCTTTACAGTGATTATTACATTCATTGGCTTAAATATCTTTTATCAGCTAAGCATTATTGCAAATAACAAGTAAAACTTTATTAGTATTTTTTATATTGAGAACAATGTAAATTTTGATTTTTAAACTTAACGTTACCAAAGTTTGCTTTCTGACTGTGCTTTTTGTAAATGTTCATTTAGAACTGTTTATTTAGAATGTCTGTATACTTTAGGTTAGGGACTTAATGGGATGCCTTTAAAGGTATAACAAATTCCATATTTGTGTGGAAGCAGCATATTATTCTAAAATGTGTCATGCAGTCAGGTAAAGCCAGAGCTAAAATTGACTTTCTAGTCAAGTACATAACAGGTAGACTCTCTCCCTCCACTCTTCCCCTTTAGAATAGGAAGCCTAGCAATAATTTCAGACCACTGAAAGGAGAGGTAGCGCCCTCCTGCCATAGCCGAGGTTTCTGCTTTGATTCCTGCTATTCCAGCCACGTGGGATCCACCACTTCCCACTCTTATACCCCGTTGCTGTCAGGCCTCCTGATACTACAGCTCTTTTACCTAACTTACCCACTTGGGTGAGAGCTCTTTCTTTAATCTCTATATTTCAAATCCTAGCATTCATTTGAGGTTCAGTGTACCTATGAGTGAATAAATACAGTTGCTTATACTAGAAAGCTGACGTCTGTTGAATGCTGCCAGTGTTTGAGGCCGTGTACTGCCTGTTGTAATTAACCAGCATTATCTCACTTAATTGTCATAACTCTCCATGAGGTAGATACTAGTTTTAGACAGTATTTTATAGGTGGGAAGATGGGCTCAGACAGGTTAAATGACCTGTTCAAGGTCACACAGCAAGTAAGTGGCACAACTAGGATTTCAGCCTTGGTGTTTCTGACGTTAGAGACCAAGGGTTTTGGGTCTTTGCTGTGCTGTCTTCTGTTTGCAAAATAGATATAGGTGAATCAGTCTAGAACAGCACTGCCCCATAGAACTTTCTCTTATGATGGAAGTATTCTGTATCTGTCATCCAGTGCAGTGGCTATTTAGCGCTTGAAAGGTGGCTAATCCAACTGAGTAAATTAATTTCTGATTTTACTTAATTTTACTTAATTTAAATTTAGGTAATCATATATGACCAGTGACTACTGTTGTCACATAGTTACAGTCCTAGAAAAATAAACACTTCTCAAGCTTAAATTTATGCTTAACTTTAATTTCAGGTAATATTAAACTAGAAGGTCATTTTGACCTTTTTAAGGTGCTTATAGCTATGTATTCATTTGTCTTCCCCCTCCCTTCCTACCGACCACCATTATAGTCTAACAGCCAGGGACCCCTAACTAACTTATTTTTTAGAGCATTACACGTGGTGCCCTTAATTAAGTAAAAGACCCTTGTAAATATTAATATTATAAAGTATTGGTTAAATATTTAATTTTTACTTTTTAACAAAATGAAAGCGGTATTGAAAGCATTGTTTTTATTTATTTTTAGTAAGTATTTATTTATTTATGGCTGCTCTGGGTCTTAGTTGTGGCATGCAGCCTTCTTAGTTGCGGCATGCACGTGGTATCTAGTTCCCCGACCAGGGATTGAACCTGGGCCCCATGTATTGGGAGCACAGAGTCTTACCCACTGGACCACCAGGGAAGTTCCTGAAAGTATTTCATTTAGATAAACTCATAGGATATTCAAGCAGGAAAGCTTATGGTCTGGCACTTTCTCCAGCCCAGAGAGAAAACAGCACTTCTCCAAGGAAGTACGGTTTCATGACAAAGCCGGGTCCAGCATTCAGCTCTGATAGGTCAGTATGTTGCTTATTGCATTGACAGAATGGATATGTTTTATACACTTAGAAAATCTGGATACAATTAACTTTGTGTCCACCTAGAGGGGTGGGATAGGGAGGGTGGGAGGGAGACACAAGAGGGAAGAGATATGGGGATATATGTATACGTAGAGCTGATTCACTTTGTTATACAGCAGAAACTAACACCCACTGTAAAGCAATTATACTCCAATAAAGATGTTAAAAAAATATGAACCTCAAAAAACAAAACAAAACATAAACAAGGAGACTTGGGAATTCCTATCCATGATCACAGAGTACATTTGAAAGGAGTTGGAGTTACCTTGTCTAGTGGAGTGGGGAGTCAGTCATCATAGCCGTGTTTAACTGTTTTCAGAGCCATCAAATGGAAGAGAGATTCATCTGATTCTGTGTGGTTTCAGGGTGTAGAACTAGCAGTGTTGTGTTAAATTAGAAGGAAACTATTTTCTTCTTGATAAAAAGGCTTCGTCTTCATTCAGAGCTGTCCAGAGAAATAATGGACCGCTTCAGGAGGTAGTTAGTGTGTGCCCCATCTCTGGAGGGATTGAAAATGACCCTGTTTGCTCATTTCAGAGGGATTTTCAGGTGTCACATGCAAGGTAGTACTAGGATGGTATTTCCCAGCTGCTGGACTCCAGACGGATGAAGTATAATTTATGAGCTTTGTCTTCCTCATCATGGATTGTGACTCATTTTTTCTCTCTCCTTTGCCTTCTTGGAGCCTGTGGCATGTAATCTGTATAGTTTATTGGCCTGGCTATTTTATTTAAAACAGCCAGTTTATTTGTTATCAGTTCCATATATGAATTAGTAAGTGAGGCTTTTATTTCCTTTTCTATTTATAACTTTCAAATTTATAAGAAAAGGATGATACATGAAGAACATGTGGAAATAAGAGCCTGGTGTGGGGTTTAGAGACATTAACGAATATGCAGTAATTTCATCGGCCCCAGATTATGACATGTTATTTCATAAACTCCACTTATATGACATAGTGAAGAAATAAAAATTTTAGTGTTAGTCAAATACCAATATAAATTGACAATCATCTAATGCAAATCTTTTGAATATTCATTTGGCCAGTAAACATGCCTTCAAGTCTATCAAACTATGTAACACACTGTTTGAATTCTCATGGTTTCCCCCTCCTCCCTTTGGTCCTGGAAAAAATATTTGCCTCCTTAGAAATTGAATAAATGTTAATGAAGAAAATTTATATTTTATTTGGTATGTGTTTTTTCTGACATAATTTTTCCATGAGCTAAGCATCTTAGAATTAAAAGAAAATTCAGACTTTCAAAGATTTCAAATGACAGACTATACTAAAGAAACGACCGCTGCTCTTTATACGTTCATGTGGACTGCTGTTTTATTTATGATCTTATTAAGTGATATTTATTTTAAAACTTTTGTTCAATCTTGTGGAAAGATGGCTGTCATGTCTGTAGGCTGGGGCAAAATTCTGTGGCCTAATGTGTCGGAGCAGAATGATCTGAGACCTGCATACAAGTGATGAACTGGAAGAAGGTGACAGATTCAGCGCAGGTGCTGGAGGGAAACCCTTTCCCGCAGCCAGGGCAGAGCTTCTGAAGAGTGGCAGCACTGCTTATTGCTTTAAGCAGTGGACATTCTGGTGTTAGGCTCAAGTTAGCAGGCAGTGCAGCCCAATATGTGCAGTCTTTGGATTCCAGGTGTCCGGTGGGTGAGGAAGGGGGTCTGCAGGAGGGGGACTAGGGCTAGCCTGACCCTGCTGGGGCAGGGACAGTGGTCTCGGATCTGAGAAAGTAGAATAAGGGTTTGGGAGTCAGGCCTTCTTAACTAAGGTAGGGTGGGATTGGCTAGGAGGACTCTCTCAGTTCTTTCTGTGTTGCCTGTCATATTCTCCAGTGTAAGAGAAAGGATTTGTCTTCTTAGCCAAGCCCTCATGTATCACAGCTTGGTTCATAAATGATATGGAACAGTGTTATGATACTACTTTCAAACAACTGGGATTTGAGGTGGGGGAAAGGAAGGACACATTTTAAGAGGGGGCAAAGAAATTAAATTTACAGTCCTGTTGCATTGGTGTCAAATCCTTTAGAAATTTTTAGAGTTCATAGAATAGATACATTGAAACAAAACCTTGTGCATTTTGCTTTAAATTTGAGTTAGGTATAAGGCACTTTTTGCACTACTTAAATGGCCTGGACTATCTCTAAGTGGCTTTAGTTATTGCAGTACCAAAAGAACCTCATTATAAGATAGCTTTGCCTAAAAGGTAAAGTGGACCCCAAAGATAACATTAGAAGACGTCTCCAATATTTGTGTAGCAGACCTAGTGCGTCCTTAATTATATGCATTAATGGGAAATTAATAACTTCCTATGTTATATAAGGTGAAACGTATTTAAAAACCATGGAATATGAATTATAGATAGTATTCTGAATCATATAACGGACAAAGTGTTTTAAGTAATAAATGTAGGGTAGTCTCCCCAAATATGTAAATGTAGGTGATAAAACGTTTAGTAAGTATTTATCAAGATGATCCTATGGTAGCTATCTAAAATTGATTCTTTCTCCGTCTCCAAATTATGTATGGGCCAGATGTGTCCAACTTTCAAGCAGGGAAAAACTGTTAACAGTTCTTCCAGTTTTTGAGCTCAGCAGAGGTGTGAGGTAGTGGGTTGGCTGCTGACAGAGAAATAGAGTTGTGCGTGGTTTCTGACGTCCTCATTCTCCATATTTGAAACATTTGGTTATTCCCCTGCTTGCCATCATTTTAGGAAGTTAGGGGTTTGGACTGGGACATGACCAAATTGAGTGTAGCTTTGTAATCAGCCAGCAGGGGACTCCTGACTGTGGATTTTGGAGCTGGTAAATTTTGGTTGAGCAGATTTTCCCTCTTCTGTGTGGAAGGTAGTCAGAGATGGATGTTCAGTTGGACACATAGATGTGAATGCACCCAGTGACCTTCAGCTCCTCCGTGGTCAGGCCCATCAGCTAGGGATCCAGCTGGGGAGTTTTGACTGATCTACGAAGTGGAGAGTATATTTGAGTAAGCACACGTGACTAGGTAGGAGATCGGGCAGGCTTACATGGATATTTATGTGCTTACAACATTACCTTTATAACATAGGCGTAGTCAAGGACTGTTGGGATTGATGCCTTGTGGTCTGCTGGAGGCTTGGGAGGGAGGGGCCTACCGACATACTGATCCCTGCGGCTTAGGATAAGTGTCTCAGTTTCTAAGTGCTTATTGGAATCTGGGTAGGAGAGAGCAGAAATGCATTTTGCCACATTGTTAAGGAGTAAGAATTTGTCAGAGGGATAAGAATAACCATCATGTTTGATAAAGCAGCTGGTCAGAGATTACTAGGGAAGCCTTTGAATAGGCTCAGGATGGTAATTGGGGTCTGAGAAACAGCAAAATAAAATTACATTTTTGAGTAAGAATGTGTAAGGTGCTGTTGTATTCAGAAAATAACTATTACTAGGCTAAGTGAATAATAAGCTGAGTAGGGTGTATTTTGAGATTAATATTGGTAGTCGTTTAACACTAAACAAATGTTTTCTAGGAGCCTGTTGTGTGGCCAGCACTGCGCTGGGTCTCGGGATGCAATTACAAAGGAGACAGTGGGTCTCTAACCCCTGCGGCGCTTATGCTTCAGCTGTGAGGTCAGACTGGGACTTAGATTTAAGAATCCGAAACTACCTCACGGGGAGCGGGCAGTGAGCAGATAAAACAATTGCGATGAGGACGACAAACGGGATGAATTTTAGAGTGGGGACCTACTTGTACTTCGGGTTTGGAAGGCTTTTCTAAGGAGGTGACCTCGAAACTGAGCGCCCAGTGGAGCAGAGGCGTGGAGGCCCCCCGGCTGTCGAAAGTCACCTGTGCCGAGAGTCTAAAGCGCGTGGAGGCTTGGTGTTTGAGCTGGGAGGGGTCCGGTGTGGCTGGGTTCAGGGGACTGTGGAGCTTGCTTGGGGCTGCTGTGCCACAAGGTCAAGTGCAGAGTGAGGCCCGGCCAGGTCGAGCAGGGTTCGGCTTTCATGCAGATTGATCTGGCTGCGGGCTGGAGGGGCGTGTAGGCTGCGAGAGGATGGTATTCTGGATGAGGGAGCGGCAGCGGAGAGGGAAGGAGGGTAAAGTGAGGTGTGTATCTTGAAGGAGAATTGACAGGGCTGGCTGCTGCATCGATGGCAGAGCTGGGGGGATGTTACAGGAAAGGGAGCAGTCAGGTTGGGTTTGGGTCTGTTGGGGAAAGGGTGCTGCTTATTCTTGGATGGGGAAGATTTACGGAGGGAAGCGGATCAGGAGTCCTGTTGGGCTGTGTTAACTGGGAAATGTCTGCGAGACATCCAAACGGAGATTTGAGACAGGCAGCTGAACATGAGTTGGAGTCATGGAGAGCTGGAAATATCAAGAGAGGTGTCGTAATAAAGATATTTAAGTCTACAGGAATTGATGCATTTATGTATGCAAAGGGTATGGGAAAGGAAGCGGACCCAAGACTAGGCCCTCTGAAAGCATAGCATCTGGAGATGGGTAAAGGAGAAGGGGCCGTGAAGGAGGCCTGAGGAGCTGGCCCTCCAGGGGGCAGGAGGAAAGCCAGCAGAGAGGTTTCTCCGAAGCCAAAGAAGGAAGGGGAGAGTACTCAGTTCTCGGTGAGCGGGTCTGAAATTGATCATGAATGAAATTTTTAAGTGAATGAAAAGTGGAGTAAGGTCATAATTCCTCTCCCCACCAGGAAAGTAATAAGTGAATAAAGACTATCAAGTTACACTGAGATTTCAAGAGTAATTTAGTTTGTAATTTTTCAAGATTATTCATATTACCTATTCACCCAGACTCCATAGCTGGGCTCAAGAGGGAAGGCTTTCCCCATGGGAAGCACGATACTGCCCATGTGAATGTTGGCCGGTCAGGCTCAGGGGCCAGCTGAATTAGGAACACTTTTGAGAACTCGCAGCCCGACTGTGACCATGGACTGACCTCAGCCAGTTGTGCGTGTGTCGTTACTTATTGCCTTTCTCTTAATCTAGTCATTGCTGACCGCATGTCAGTTTGTGTACGTCTGCTTCCCGTTGTCTTGGAACACGCAGCCGAGCGCTCTTCACTTTTGTCACTGAGAAAGAGCTGTCAGGGATGGAGTATTTGGAGAACAGCAAAGGCTGCTTTTAGAGCCGGGGTTGGCTTAGGTGTACTTGCGGACATTTCCTGGGTGTGTGGCTTGCCTGTCTCTCTGTCACCGTTCCTGCCTGTGTCCGTGTGTGAAGAGGCCAGATAGCAATAGCAGAGCCCAAAAGCCTTTCCCTACACGGTGCACAAGCATAGCCTTCTCTCCATGTCTTCCATCTGGGCTTCAAGGCCTCGCTCAGGTGTCCCCTTTGTTCTGTGATTTTCTCTGCTCTCAGCGTGCCCACAGCACATGTTCCTTTGGGTTAGAGAGGTGGTATAATAGCACAGTTGTTTCTTGCACAGAGACTGCCTAGGTTTTCTATATTTAACCTCTTGGTCTAGTTATACAACTTCTCTGTGCCTCAGTTCCCTTACCTGTAAAGTCCCATGAGTTTGTGTGACGATTATGTGACTTAGTGTATGTGAAGGACTGAAGGGTAGTGCCTGCCACATAGGGCTCAATAACTGTTAGTCGTTGGTGCAGTTAGTGTTATTTATAAGGGTTACATGCATTTACTGTCTTCCTTTGTTTTGAGGATGGTGAAGGCATATGATATATGTAATTCACTAACTTCTCAGTATGGTATATTGCATGTAAGAGGCACTCAGCTATTTTTGGCATTATTAAGTTATTAAGGCAGAGAACTTACGAATGTTTTATTTTTCTCTAAAAAGCTAAGCATACTGCTTGGTGGTCAATATCTCTTGATAACGATTTTCCATTTTCGTTTGTATGTGGACATCTCAGCTGGGCTGAGGTCAGTAAAAAGAAGATGATTAGAAAATTCATTAGGAGGTTGTAGCAAACATTTTATCAGTAGATAAATTAACTCATTACTTTTTCATGTTTACAGAGCTCATTAATTGGGGTTGTATTTACTGTCAGCTAAAATGTCTTTTTTCCTTAAATTGTAATCTTCAGTTCTTTATGTCAATTACTCTCCATGTGAGGTACTTTGCTTCATTCTCACAGGTATGTAAGTTGTCTTAGTTCTTGTGTCTTGTAGCAGGACCTACCACCATCAGTAGTTTTGGAGAGTAATAGTTGTTGAAAGGTATAAGCTCCTACTTAAGCTAAAAAATATTCTGTATAATGCAATTAATAAATAGAATCTTAGTGTATCTGTCAAATATTTCTTCATAACATGAGCTGAAGTTTGGTTTTAAGCTCTCATACAAGTTTCTGGGAGGGGAGGGGAAATCTTTTTTTAAGATAAAAATGTTTTTCAGTGTTTTCCAGTTTGAAAAACTTTTCTGATGATACAGTTCAACAGTGTATTCAGTGTACGTGGGTAGTAGCTCTTGGCATTTTTAATCAGCTTACCTCCAAGTCCTTAGTGCTTTGGGGATGTAGGATAACTGTAAGATATGGCTTCTTGACTTTAGGAGCTTATAATCTTAATTGTTGTAATAAGGCTGACTCACTCGAAATAGAGAAAATTATCAGACAGTATACAAAGGAAGTGTGGTGTATTGAAGTAGTAAGATAGTTCATCTAGCAGTCTTGTTCATTTATTCACCAAAACCCTTTTGAGCACCTCTTTCTCATTGGAGTCAGAACCTCTGAATTTTAGTCCAGGATCTGCCACTGAGAAGTGGACCAAGCCCCTTGTCTTTCCTTACTCTGCCTACCTCGTAGAGTGAAAGAAAGAGCAGACACAGCAACGTGTATGGAAGCTCACACGACACCAAAGCACCCTGCAAATATAGAGGGTTGTATAATGCTAAGCCATCAGAGGCAGGCCACACGTCTGGTAGCAGTTAAAAGAATCAAACCAGTGGCAGCTGGGACAGCCAGGGGTCCCAGAGTGAACCTTGAAGGCTGGGTGGGATTGTTCCCTGGAAGACAGTGGGGGAGAGGCTGTTTTTAAAAGCCAGTGCACAGGATTGATGCAATAGTTGGAGAAAGAAGAGTAAGATGGAAAAATTGTCAAATTGTGTGTTTTTGGAAGATGAAGCGTTCTGCATGACTGAATTCGTTGAACA
The DNA here is from genome assembly GCF_964165515.1 of Mesoplodon bidens. Taxonomy (NCBI): domain Eukaryota; kingdom Metazoa; phylum Chordata; class Mammalia; order Artiodactyla; family Ziphiidae; genus Mesoplodon; species Mesoplodon bidens. The sequence continues at coordinate 122,485,280 of NC_138161.1, forward strand.
ACTGAAATGTATCCTTTCAAGTTTACAAATTTCTATATTTCTAAAATGAGTTTTGCATTTCCCTCCCCTCTAAAACAGAGTATACTGAGTTTTAACATTTTCTTGTTCATTTAGGACCTTACTCTGTAATGCAGTGATAGATCATGGAACTGCTGAGTTATTGAGGTGTGTAAGGATTTTACCTAATGCCCTATAAAGGATCTTGGGGTACTCTCTTTTTTTAAATTGAGATATAATTTATATATCATAAAATGCACGCTTTAAGAGTGTGTCATCCAGTGGTTTTAATGTATTCATGAAGTTGTGCAGCCTCACCACTACTATTTCCAGGACACTTTCATCACCGCACAAGAAACCCCAAACCTAAGAGCAGTCATTTCCCATCCTCGCCTGCTGCCAGTCCTGGGCAGCCACTGGTTGACCCTCTCTATCTCTGTGGACTTGTCTGTTCTGGACATTTCACATAAATGGAGTCATACAAGGTGTGGCCTTTTGTGTCTAGCTTCTTTCACTTAGCATAATGAAAACATTCAGTTTTATAATAAAAAAATGCTAGTCAAATAAATTGAATGGGGGTGGGAGGTTTAAGAGAGCCCATGAAAGGAGGAAGGTGAAATAGAGGGAAAAGGATGAGATCAGAATAAATTCAGATTTAGGGAACATTGAGTATCTGTAAGCTTGGTGCTGTGTAAATTATTGGGTGATAAAACAGAGGAGGTTCTAAAGGGTATACTGGTATTTCATCCTTGAGTTGATGATAATTGGACTTTGAGTAGAAAGAAGTTATACCCTCTTAATGTAAGGAATTGCAAAATGAGCCGTTTGGAAAGGAGTTGGAATGATTTCAGCATTTATTCCTCTTTTGAAGTATAATTCCCACTTCTTCCCAGTTTCCATTATTTGAGATATATAGGGTCTTGCTCCATGGCGCCAGCCTTGTCCTGTTTTTTTAATATATATATACGCATACATACATACATACACACACACATATATATGTATATATGTGTGTGTGTGTGTGTATATATATATATATATATATATATATATATATATACATACATATATATATTTTTTTAAATTGCAGAGCAGCCAGTTGAATTTTGGAAATACTGACTGGGAGAGTAGGCGTCTCAGTAATTTCCCTTTATTCCTTATTGCTTAATATTTAAGGTTCGGATAATTGGCTAAACATTCACATTTTATTAACTGGTAATTCCCTTTTTTCCTTTATTTCACTGACAATCTTGCCTCCCCCCATTTCACTTAAATTATGATTCTTTAGCTTCATAATTCTTACAGGGTTAATTAATTTTTGTTTTGTTTTAAAGTGCTAATGCGCTAACCTTTAAAATTAAAAAAAAATCTTATTAGGTAAACAGCTAACTTGGGTAATGCTTGAAATACGGCAGTGTGTGTAGCTGCAGAGCAGTGTTCTTATATTAACCATCAATACTCAATTCTGGTTGTACCATGTTGTCATTAGTAAGCAGTCATGATCCAGTTATTTTGTTTAGGGAGAAAAGCTGTCACGAAATAGTTTTGTTTCTTTGGTGCACAGTAGTACCATTTATGATGCCATTATGCTCCTGCAGGGCTTACTGTGTCTGCAGTGAAAGATACAGATGAAATCTGACAGAGTCTTTGGGCATTTTCACCTCTAAGCATTATACATCTACTATAGGGGCAAATCAAGCCTTCTGTATTGTTGCGCTGTGATTATTTAAGCTGACTGGATAGCCTAAGTATTTTCTCTGTTTGCCCATATTCACTTTTTTTGTGACCTTTAATAATAGAGCATTACATAGATGTACTAAATAAAGATAAATAATATTGAAAAAATTTATTATATTGATTAGCTAGTCAAGTTGATGTTAACAGTTAAGATTTAATCTTATTGTTTAAAATTTATTTTTGTTTAGCTGTCTATAAAATAAACCCTAACATTTAATATTTAACCTCTATGTCTAGTTTCCTACTCAACACTCCATTTGAATATTTAATAGACACCTCAAAAGTAACAAGTCCAAAACTGAACTCCTGTTTTCCCTTCCAGGTCGGCTTCATCCAGTCTTTGCATCTCAGTTAATAGCAACTCATCTTTCCAGTTAGCAAAACACCCTGGAGCTATTCTGGATCTCTCTCTCTGTCTCTGTCTGCATCCATCCTGTCACCATATCTTTTTAGCCTGACCTTCAGAACATACCTTGAGTCCAACCACTGCTGCCTTCCTTGCTGTTACTGTTTTGGTCCAAGCCATTTTCATTTCTTGCTTGAATTCCTACCAGGTCATCCCACTCCTATCTTTCCTTCTCTGTAGTCTGTTCTTTTTTTTTTTTTTTTTTTTTAAGTTTATTTATTTATTTTTTTAATTAGTTTCTGCTTTATAACAAAGTGAATCAGTCATACATATACATCTGTTCCCACATCCCTTCCCTCATGCATCTCCTTCCCTCCCACCCTCCCCATCCCACCCCTCCAGGCGGTCACAAAGCACCGAGCTGATCTCCCTGTGCTCTGCGGCTGCTTCCCACTATCTATCTACCTTACGTTTGGTAGTGTATACACGTCCATGCCTCTCTTTCGCCTTGTCACAGCCCACCCTTCCCCCTCCCCATATCCTCAAGTCCATTCTCAAGTAGGTCTGCGTCTTCATTCCCGTTTTGCCCCTAGGTTCTTCATGACATTTTTTTTTTAAATTCCGTGTATATGTGTTAGCATACGGTATTTGTCTTTCTCTTTCTGACTAACTTCACTCTGTATGACAGACTCTAGGTCTATCCACCTCATTACAAATAGCTCAGTTTCGTTTCTTTTTATGGCTGAGTAATATTCCATTGTATATATGTGCCACATCTTCTTTATCCATTCATCCGATGATGGACACTTAGGTTGTTTCCAGCTCCGGGCTATTGTGAATAGAGCTGCAATGAACATTTTGGTACATGTCTCTTTTTGAATTATGGTTTTCTCAGGGTATATGCCCAGTAGTGGGATTGCTGGGTCATATGGTAGTTCTATTTGTAGTTTTTTAAGGAACCTCCATACCGTTCTCCATAGTGGCTGTACCAATTCACATTCCCACCAGCAGTGCAAGAGTGTTCCCTTTTCTCCACACCCTCTCCAGCATTTATTGTTTCTAGATTTCTTGATGATGGCCATTCTGACTGGTGTGAGATGATATCTCATTGTAGTTTTGATTTGCATTTCTCTAATGATTAATGATGTTGAGCATTCTTTCATGTGTTTGTTGGCAGTCTGTATATCTTCTTTGGAGAAATGCCTATTTAAGTCTTCTGCCCATTTTTGGATTGGGTTGTCTGTTTTTTTGCTATTGAGCTGCATGAGCTGTTTATAAATTTTGGAGATTAATCCTTTGTCAGTTGCTTCATTTGCAAATATTTTCTCCCATTCTGAGGGTTGTCTTTTGGTCTTCTTTATGGTTTCCTTTGCTGTGCAAAAGCTTTGAAGTTTCATTAGGTCCCATTGTAGTCTGTTCTTAACATGAGAGAATGGTCCTTTAAAAATGGAAGTCAGATCGCTTTACTCCTTGGATTCCCGTTACAGTGACCTGTGAAATGGTAAGTGATCAGGTCCCTGTCCATCTCCCTGTCCTCACCGCACATTCTCCTGATTCCTCCGCGCCTGCTGCATCAGCCTCTTTGCTGTTCTTCAGACGTGCCAGACATGCTTCCCCCTCGTGGTCTCTGCCCTGGCTCGGTCCTCTGCCTGGATGGCTCTTCTCTTAAAAGCTGCGGGACTTGCTCCCTGACCTTCATTCTTTCCTCAGACGCCACCTCAGTGAGCCTGCTCTGAGCGCCCTGCCTCTGCACGCCCAGTCTTCTTTACCCTGCTCTGTGAATTCTTTCCGTGGGACTAGACAGCCGACACTTCCTCTGCAACTTACTTGTGATCGTGTGTATTCTCTTCTCGCCCGTTAGCCCATGAGTATGCTGAAGGCACTGATAATTTACTTGTTCAGTGAAGCCCACTTTGTTGGCACAAGGACATGACTAGCACCTGAGAAGCCTCCCTTGTTTTCCTTTCCATCACACTTCTCCCTAGTCCGATGGTTTTTAACATTGTTTTTAATATATTGGATATCATTCTCACACAAATAAAGGTCTGTTGCCAAGTGAGTGGTCTGTGCATAGAGCTTTGTTCTTCAGGTGAGGTTATAGAGTAACAGCATCCTTTTACCCTGTATTTTCCGGCACAGTCATGAGCAGTCCACAAAGCTGGAATGCACTTTGGAACAGAAAGACTGTTTTTTTGAGTGTATGGGAGTGTGTTTTAAACTGTTTTTACAATCTTCTTTGCTTCTTGGGAATACAGTGTCACAGGGACGACAGCCTTCACCATTTTTACTAAATCTTTATGATTTAGACGATGATAATTTTATTCTGTTGAGAGTGTGGAGTACTTTGCAGGTGGATGTTAAGGTTAATTATCATATTGAAAAGTGAAGCAGTACATTCTACTAAATCACAAGTCTTTCTGCTGATAAAAATGGAATGATTACCATTTAAGCGGTATTAGGTTAATAAATTGGTTAATAAAAGCAATTAAAACCCCTGATTTTCTTATAACTTGCTGTAACTGCTTTGCTTGAAAATAGTTATCATTGAATAGATCTATAAAAAGATCAAATAACTATTGAAGTTTAAAAAAAGGGGACTGCAAAGAAAACCTTCAACACTATTCTGGTTTGGGTTTTTGGTGAACAAAATTATTCTTCATGTGCTGCACAAGATCCAGTAATATGAACAAACAGTTTTCATAATAAATAATAATATTAGCATTTGTTGAGCACTTATTGTGTATCAGTTCTCATGCTTTATCTTTATGCTCCCAACGGTTTTATAATGGCAGATACTACAGTTTCACTTTTCTAAATATGTTTTATTCAATTCACAAGCCTCAGTTTTCCTATCAGACCTCAAATATTGGGCTCTTTACCCTATATCCTGTCTCCTGTCCCCCACCTTGTACCTGATTTTTTATTTTGTATTTGATATTCTGAATTTCCTTGAAAGAGCGGCATATACTCATTTTGAAGTTAATGGCTTTATTTAAGGAAATAGTTTATTTAATGTTTAAAATAATTCCGTACTCTGGCTTAGCAAAAAAATTATTCTGCCATTAGTTCAGGCATAATTATTTTGGCAAGTTTACAGCCTTTTTTCAAGCATTGGTTAGGCTAATTGAGTGTCTGAATACCTTTATGGTATTAAAAATTTTTTAAATCAGTTGTCTGTAACTAGTATTTCTTTTTCTTGGCCTTAAGGCTTTCTTACCAAATAGTCTTCTTCAGAATACTTAAATATAATAAGATGTAGCAGATTTTGTTCCCCCTAATAACAATTTAGAGAATGTTTACCTTTTTGTGAGAATTATGATGCTTCAGGATTTTTCTTTAGACTGCATACTTACTCATTTTCACTTGATATTTTAGCTGCCACTGTGTATCAGTGGTGCAGCCTTGATGATGTTTCCCTCCTCCAGCCACAGAGATTTTTTTCTTTCAAACCTGTATAACTTTATCTCATCATTATTATACTTATTAAGGGTGATTTTATAGAAAAACAGATACCCTGAGTTTTATATGGAAAAAAAGAGTAAATTGTTAAGTGGGAAAAATTTTAAATATGCTTAAGTTTTTGTTTTTTTGATTTTTTCTTTTAAACATACTTAGGAGAAACTTTTAAGATGAATATGCCTTGTGCAGAAATCTTAACCAAGAAAGACTAAATGATCTTTAGTAATATATTCTCACTGTAGGTTGACAGATTCATATTTGCATACATTATTTATATACAAAGATAGTGCCTAGCTTTGTGGGAATTTTATTTTCTAAAATACATTCTACCTTTTAACAAGTCACCTGACTGTGCAGTCTGCTTTTCAAAATTAGTGTTCATTAGCCTCCTTAATGAAGATTTTTACAGTCAAAGTGGAAGAGGGCCAACTTTTTATTGTTAGTGCAGCAGCATAATTAACTATACAAGGCAACATAATTAACTATACAAGGTTTGTTTATTGTAGCTGAGTACTAGAACAGTGCTTCAAAGAGGAAAACATAGAGAAGATTACTGAATAACAGCAGTGTGTGAGGCTGGCCAATTGTAATAATGCCTTCGTTGGGTGGTTCGTGAATTTGTAAGCACATGCTTACATTTTTCAGTTAATAGGAACTAAAATGTCTAATTTTAATTGCCATTTCTATTGCACTGCTATAAGGAAATAATGGGAACTTTGCTTGGAGAAATGATTGTATTGGGGATTGTATTCACTACTTGTTAAGTGAATAGTCTCCACCACAGTGGAGACTTCCTAGACTTTTTATTCTTTTTTTCCGTTTTTCAAAAAGCCCCTTCTCCAATACAATCGTTTATGTATACTTTGGTTCTGAAAGACTGAGCTCTTTTATATAAATGGATAATGTTAGAACGTTAATGAAAATTCACTCTAAGGCACATTATTTTTTGGTTTCTGATTTTGTTGAATTAGAGCTAAAGAAAAATGATGCATTCCAATAACGAATTTAGTAATAATAAATTTGCAGTGGTGTGCAGGGAATTTAGGGCTTTGCTCATCCTACATTTTCTGAGAGACTCCTGATTTCTGATACTCCTCCTTGTTTTCTTTTTATTAAATACATTTATAAATGGAAATACCCTTTGGGCCTACTTATATATTATGGCGTAGTAAATGTGCTTAGCCAGTGTTTTAGGCACTGTGGGGATATACAAAAAAAAAGAAAGAAAAGATGAGATAGTGAAAGATACTGAGATTACAGTTCCATTTACATAAGAGTGCAGGGTCATAAATGAAAAAAACCTGCAAAGGTTTTATTGTCTGGTAAGAGGGTCTGTAACTGATAATGATAAATAGGGTATACATTGTTCTAAGGAAAGTAAAAGGGAAACATTGAGTTCTCTTACGTGAGAGACATTATGCTGAGTATTGTCACGTCCTCATTTATTTAATCTTCATGACATCTGTCTCAGGTAGGTGTCTTCGTCCTCGTGGTGCAGTTGTGGAGACCGAATCCCAGAGAGGTTACACTGTTGAAGGTCACACAAAGCCAAGATTCAAATCCTAACTTTATTTTTATTTTATTTCTGTGGTACGCGGGCCTCTCCCTGTTGTGGCCTCTCCCGTTGCGGAGCACAGGCTCCGGACGCGCAGGCTCAGCGGCCATGGCTCACGGGCCCAGCCGCTTCGCGGCACGTGGGATCTTCCCAGACCGGGGCACAAACCTGCGTCCCCTGAATTGGCAGGCAGACTCCCAACCACTGCGCCACCAGGGAAGCCCTCTTTCAGTTCTTGATTGTGTTTCATAGTGCGAACAGCTCCCTCTCCTGAGTGTACCTTCAGTCTCTCTGGAACATGTCAGCCCCTTCATCTGGTATTCAGCTGAATGGCCAGTGATCAGAGCAGCGCTAGAGGAAAACTGGCTGTGCTGGCCTAACCGAGGGATGGCACTTTACTGGCTGGTTTAAGGAGGTGTTCAAAGGAGATTTGACTGTGCAGTTTTTGCCATTTACGATGACTTCAGAATCTGATTCTGGAGTAAGGTGTGAGTTTGCTGTAATTTTACATGAATTAAAGATTAACTAGACCAACAGAGCTGAAGCCAAATGGAGGCATTCGAGAACAAATGGCTGAAAAATCCTGAACATTCAATAAGATGTGCTTAGAGAAATAACTCTTTAATCAATCAATTTTCTTTAAGGCCACTTAGTATATTTTCCAACTTCTTAAAACTTTGGGCAAAGAGAAAAAGTGGGAAGCAAGGGATTGAGTCAGGATAGATGTAGTTAAATTAGCCAAGATTAGGGCTTCTAGTGACCTTGATAGTAAATGTCTATATTAAGTAAAAATCAGGTCATTTAAGTTAAATCTGATCGTTAAAAAGGCTTCTATATTAACCTAAAGTTTTAAATATATATATTCTTGAAGGATTGCATAATAGTTGATAAGTTAAACATATGTCAGACCCTGTCCAACCCTGTTTAATCTTCACAGTTCTAGGTGGGTCAGTAGACCCTGTCTGGGAGCTTATCTGTATCAATATTAACTTATTTAATTCTCAACAACTCTACTGAGAGTGGAGACTGTTGTTATTACAACCTTGCAGATCAGAAACTGCAATATAGGATTCACATTGAGACTGGCTCTGTTTTCTGTACTCTTAACACGTCTTCTGTGCTGATTCCTGTTTCTCTATTACCTTACTGTGTCCTGTGTAAAGATTTCAAATGCCCACTCCAGTGTATGGAGAGTGACTGCTTTGAGGATTCTGAGACTAGGTCTGCACTCAGGGAAAATTTTCTCATTTTGTTATCAGAGGCTGTAATGAGCATGAGACTGGAGATGGTGGCATAACCTCATTTCTAACCTTATATCAAACTAGATCATCAGAAAGATGGCTAGTCCTATATTTTAATATCATTCCCTCGTATTTTATCACGTTGTAAGATGAAGTTATATGGTAAATGTTTCTGCATCTCCTATGAAGCTGTCTCTTAAAATGTTCACTGTTCCTTTTATAAGCATTCACATGACAAATTCTTCAAGGATTTAGTTTCAGAGAAAAGTTCTCTTATGATCTGGCACGCTTCCTTCTATCAGGCACTGAGAATTATTTAGCCCATTGTGTTTTCTATTTGCTTTGGCTGCAAGGAAGCTTGGAGTTATATTTCATTTTAATTACAGTAACTTTATTAGCGTAGGCTTTTGATAGGGATAATTTCTCCTCTAGTTCTCTCTGGCAGGAGTTTTTAAGCCATCCTCTTTGTATCAGCTTCAGGGAGTTTGTGAGCCCCTCTGAAATGGTAGGTAAAATTGTGTGCACGTGGGAATCTAGGGGAGTGTCCTTGGCGTTTATCAAAATTTCAGTGACTTCCACCTCGCCCCCCCAGAGATAAGGAACCATTGTTCTCTGGGTTTGCTGTTCATTTTATATTTTAATGGTCTAACGGTATAAACTCTCTTGTTATAATCTGCTTATAACCTTTTTGGCAGTAGGTGGGCTATAAATGATACCTTCACATTGAAATCATTATCCTGTTTCTCAATTTTGTAAGAAAGTTATCAAGCAGTTCTCTGTAATGTTAAAAAACACTCAGTCTTAGAAACTTAAAGAATAGTTGATGTGCTTCAGTAGCAGTAGAAATGTTCACAACCTTTAATTTAGTAGTTTAGCATAAGGGGCTCTAGCTTATGGAAAACAATTAAAAATAAAGACTATTACTTGTAACAGTGAAATGTGAAAATAAACAATGTTATGTGAAGAGAAATGGCTAAAGTTAATTCTTAGTTTGGATGGTTATATATCCAATAAAAACAAATGGGCAAACTATATAGCAATATGAAAAGATGCATATAACAGGAGTAGGCCATGTTATATGCTATATATGATTATAGGTTTATAAAGTATATTTTAAAAACTTGAAAAGTAAAGAAGAACATTTAGTTTATAATACCTTGTGTTAGGTTACAGATGATCTCCTTTCCTCTCTTCTGGCCTATCTGGAATAGTGTTATACTAATTTTAATATTTAAGTGTAGATTTATATTTTTAAGAAGATCTAGCTCTTGTTCTCAAGGAACTGCTAGTCTAGTGGGATAGAACTACAATAAAAAGAAATATGTTATTGGCATGAGAGAGACATAAATGCTCTGGGAAGACTCTTGAAAATCAGTTTTGTACATACTGGGTTCTTATAAAGTCAGGTGAACCTTAAAAAGTTAATATTTCTTTTTTTTTTTTTTTATTTTGCGGTACGCGGGCCTCTCACCGTTGTGGCTTCTCCCGTTGCGGAGCACAGGCTCCGGACGCGCAGGCTCAGCGGCCATGGCTCACGGGCCCAGCCGCTCCGTGGCACGTGGGATCTTCCCGGACCGGGGCACGAACCCGTGTCCCCTGCATCGGCAGGCGGACTCCCAACTACTACGCCACCAGGGAAGCCCTCTTTTTTTTAAAAAATAAATTTGTTGAGCTTCCCTGGTGGCGCAGTGGTTGAGAGTCCGCCTGCCGATGCAGGGGACACGGGTTCGTGCCCCGGTCCGGGAAGATCCCACGTGCCACGGAGCGGCTGGGCCCGTGAGCCATGGCCGCTGAGCCTGCGCGTCCGGAGCCTGTGCTCCGCAACGGGAGAAGCCACAACGGTGAGAGGCCCGCGTACCGCAAAATAAATAAATAAATAAATAAAACAAAATATATTTGTTTGTTTATTTATTTAGTTTTGGCTGCATTAGGTCTTCGTTGCTGCGTGCAGGCTTTCTCTGGTTGTGGCGAGCGGGGCTGCTCTTCGTTGTAGTGCTCGGGCTTCTCATTGCGGTGGCTTTTCTTGTTGTGGAGCACAGGTTCTAGGCACGCGGGCTTCAGTAGTTGTGGCACGTGGGCTCAGTAGTTGTGGTGCGCGGGCTCTAGAGCGCAGGCTCAGTAGTTGTGGTGCACGGGCTTAGTTGCTCCGCGGCATGTGGAATCTTCCCGGGTCAGGACTCGAACCCGTGTCCCCTGCATTGGCGGGCGGATTCTTAACCACTGCACCACCAGGGAAGTCTGAAAAGTTAATATTTTTTAATGAAATACATAAACTAGATTCTTAAAGGCACTGAAAGTGTCTCAGAATTTAAAACTGTCATGAGATGCTGTTTCTTTTATTCATATTTTGATGGTAGAACCATTAATTTACATTCTATATATACTGTTGTGTCACAGAATGGTCAGCTAGGTATTTATTTAAATAGATTTGAGGAATGCTTGTAAAATCTCCTAGGCATGTGTCTGGGGGTGAGAATGAATGAAGAACTTGGCCCCAGCTCCATGGGAGCCTCGCTTTGCTGAGGAGAATTGTCTCTGCATCCGATTAGATCCTGCTGTCAGTCGCACTTTATTAAATACTTCCACCACTGTTTATATCAAGAATGACTCGAAACTGGGGGGAAGAGGGAATTTTGACAGAGGGATGCAGAGAAGATTTTACAGGGGTTGTGACGGGCTGCTGAACCTTGAAGGATGATAAAAGGTCAAGAAATAAGCAGTGTTTTTTTCTTGGATCCTCTGAAGGCAGCAAAGGATCCATGAAGTAAATGAAAGGAAGATACTGGGAATAGCATAAGTGAAGGCACAGACGTCCCCCTGGGTTAGGGGACGTTCTGGTTGCCGTGTGTTTCTGGAGTTGTAAATAAGAAGGTGTTTGTGCGGCAGCGAGAAGAGAGTTGCTAGCCGGTATTGGAGAAGCTGGTCCCTGCTCGTCTGTGCACGTGACTAGGTGTACAGAGGTGAAGGAAGTTCTGTTCTCAAGGAACATGTAGTCCAGTGTGGGGACTGAGAATTAACTAAGATCCAGTATATTGGCTTAAATTTGTATGTTAAGGGCTTTTTGGCCGTATTAAAATTCCTTTTCACAAAATTCTGATTTCAGACATTGTGCTGTTCTAAAGGAAACCATGAGATGTTACGGGATTACATGGGAGTAGGGGGGCTCTTTGATTCTGGCTGGGAAGGAGTGACCAAAGAGGACTCGCTGTAGGAGGCTGTGTGTGAGCTGAGCTTTGAAGGATAAATGGAAGTTAGGGGAGAGGGCGAGGGTGAATAGAAGAGCAGCCCGGAAAGGCAGGTGCAGCCAGATGGTTCTCCAGGTCACTAGACAGTCTTAAAGGGATCTGGGGGCTCTGTTAGTTTCTTTAAGGCATTTTTTCTTGTGCCTCATGATATGTCAGGAAACATATGACCACGTTTAAAAGAAATTTGCTAATGAGAAGGATAAGCCAGTGCTGCCTAGGTGGTTTATGATTTCACACAACCTGGCCATTTTCAACACCCCTTTTTTAAGAACACTTTGTCGGGCAATAGTGAAAGGCAGTTTAAGCAGTAGCTTTCATTTGATTTTAAAACAGCACAGTTTAAAAGAGGTAAAAGGTATAGGTTTATTTATTAATGATATACTATATGAACAGAAAGCAAAAATTCAGGAATTTAGTGAGGCAGCTAAAGGGAACTGAGAAATACAGGTATAGAAAGACTTAAAATAGGGAGAAAGGACATTCCCAAATAATGGATACTGGTCTAGGTGGGAAGTGGTTGATAGGTCTGGGTGCTCTCCTGTTTTCTGTTTTACAGAAGTGTGAGCTTCTCAACCCTTCGCTTTTTATCACATGCAGGTCTTTATCTTGATTTTTCAGCAGATTTAACTTCTTTTATTAATTGAAACTGATTTACTGTTGGGTACATTTCCTGGTAGCTGGGGATGAAGTACTCCATCATAGCAACGTTTGAGAGTACTTAACTAGCAAACTTACTTTCCCAAACCAGCCTTTGAAGTTAATTCAGGAAAAGCCAGTGACGCTGCCCGTCTTAATCCCATGAGGCAGCTATGGAGGTCATTCCGTTGACCTGCTCTTAGAAATAAAACTGGCATGAGTCATGGCCGCCTAATTTTTCTCTTGTTCTTAGAAGTTTTGGATTACAAAGTTTTTAGCATGTACATACTTCCAGTGTATATGGGAAAGACTTCACTGAAATTAATAGGATTGTACTTATAATCATGATATTTCTAATTAAAGTGATAATTGTTTATGTTAGCTATTTGAACACCTTGTCATATTGAATGCTTGGCGATTTAGATTACTGTTCTTATTAGTCTTTTATTTTAAAGGATGTTGCATAACAAGATGTACATGTGCCTGTGTGCATTTTTATTAGTAATATGAACTAAAGTAACTTCTTTGACAAAAAAAAGTTAGTTCAAACTGTATTCCTGAAGGATATGTTATTTAATCAAGAGCATTTTAGTTCTTAGTTATAAACTTAAGAAAGTGAGAAAAGTGTTGATTTGTTGAGGTTAATGTCAATTTCTTTGAAAGCAATTAATAATAAAGTCCTTTTGAAATTAGTGGGATATGTAAATTCTTTATAATAATACTCAATTAGGTCAGTGCACGGCTGCGTGTTTTGGTCTGAGTTCTTTCTACATTTTAATGCAGTGCGTTAGATATTGTTTTGATATTTAGTTGTTTACTTAGAAGCTTTACTGGGTCCTAAGGCTCACACGTGTACACACACACACACACACACGCACACGCTCTCACGCCACACACAAAATCACTTTCTCATCATTGTCCATTTTCATTTTATTCCCCCAGAGGTTGCTAGCATGGCATCTCATCTAGCTTGAGTAATATGCAGTTTATTTCAATTCTTCCTAACCCACCTGCATGTTTTGACAGAACATCAGGCACTTAAAAAAGAATAGAACTCTATTTATTTGGGTGTTGTGAACCAAGAAGGATGTGACACCAACTTAGTTGTCTCTCCATTTCCCCACCTTGGGTCTTGGGGATAGGTGTTTTTATGGACCGTGTATGGACCTTTCCTCTAGGTGGATGGGGCTTAGGGGAGAAACTGTTAGTAACTCCTGAGCCTCGGCTCTTCTGTGTGGGTCTCTGCCTTTCAGGAGAGGCCAAGCCAGAACTCTCCTAGCCTCAGCTTGTTGTCTCAGTGGGATGGATGCAGTGACAGCCACAGCACATGGCACAGGCCAAGACCTTCCTTGGGGATCTTTTCCCATCCAGCGGGACGCCCTTCACTGCTCCCACGCCTCAAGCTTGTTAAATCAGACCATGAGCTGAGCTTTCATTCTTCCGTCGCTGTCTAAGGGCCAGTCTGTGAGGGAAGGTCTGCAACAACACAGCTCTCCCCTGGTTAGCTTCACGGCCTTACCCTGCTGAAGGGAAGAAAAGTATAATATATTAGGACTTCCTTCTGGCTTCTTATTTTTTTTAGATTCATGGTACATTTGAATCCAAAAAATACTCAATATCTAGTACTAAACATGTCAGTATCACTTTCATCTCTTTTTTTAATTTGCAGAAAATATTAGTATTTTATGGAAAATTTATGGTATACAGGTTGTCATTCACTTCATCTTTCTTCATCCTCCAGGATTGTAAAATTAATAATCAGAAAGAAGTCTACACTTGATATAATTCCTTATGTACTGTATTTTTGCTTTTCTTCATTTAGATCTGTGTCTTTCATCTGTTCAGCCACTGCCATTAAAAAAATAAATTCTCTTCCTAGGAGAGATGAGTGTTAGAAATGAATTTAGAAAGAAAAGGTTAATGAGAAGAAATGACAGTACATATATAACCATGTGATGGCTCTGTAAAGTCTGAGTTAATTATGCTGATAAAGGAGGCTAAGCCTAGCACAGGGATGGGATCCGAGTGCTAGCAGGACGGAATGGCAACTGCACGTGCAAGATTAGAACATGTAATTGAACACACTGAAGATAAGACTAAGAACTTATATTTGATTAGGAAGGCAAGAGGCAGAACAGGAGATGCCTCATAAGGGGAGCAAAGATGATGAATAGTAGATGTTTCTAGTAGGACAAAAAGGGAGAGATGTCACCAACAGTTTAGAGTAGAATATGAGAGAGGTGAGTCATAGCATTGGAAATGATCTTGATGTAAGTGGGGTTAGTAGTGATTGTAAACAGTAGAAAAACAACCTAAGCTGATTCATGGCCTGTTGAAAAAAGTCACCTTAATATACTGCTTTTGAACGGCTATTTTTAAGTACTTTGCCTTTCTATCCTAGTTTTATTAATAACAACAGTAAAAGGATGTACCAAAATATATGTTATAATTATGTTGATTATAACAAACACATTTCTTTTGGTGGTGATCTTCTAGAAATGGATCTAACCTCAAGAAGGGAAAGGAATTTGTCATAATGTTTTGATTTGTATACAGTAAAAGATTTATTCTGAAACACAGAAAGTCTTTGGCAGCTTTCAGGTGACCATTTTTATCCAAGTGAAATCTCGGGTGTTTTTTTGTATCTGTAAATTTTTTTAAATACACCTTATTTTCTAGAGCAGTTTTAGGTTCCCAGAAAAACTGAGATTTCCGTGTGCGTGCTGCCCTCACACGTGCCTGCTCTCCCACATTATTGGCACCCCGCCTAGTGGCACGTTTGTCTCGGGTGATGAACTTGCACCGATACACTGTTCCACCCGGAGTCCATAGCTCACTCCATGGTTTTCTACCAGATGGTCACGCCATCCGAAATCTTTGTTTTTGAGGGAGCAAGTGAGTTTTATCGAGGACGGCATTGGGGAGGCATGGGAAGGCCGTCGCACATTCCATGACAGTCCGTGCGGCGTCATCTCTTCCCAGGAGCGTGGCCCTGTCCCCTGCCCTGTCCCCTACAAAGTGTCTTGGGCCCACAGATGACCCGGAGCCGCCCTGCTCACTGTCCACCTGTGCAGGGCCCAGGCTCCCGGTGCCGCTTCTCCTTTGTCTGCGATCTTCCCATCACATGTACCTGTACTTTAAAACTCCCCTCTCCCTCCCCCCCATTCATTTATTTATATTCAGGTATAACTGACCTACAGCGTTATATTAGTTTCAGGTGTACCACATAATGATTCGGTAATGAAATCTGTTTTTCGTCGTTTTTTAGTTTCATTAGAAAATGAATTTATTAAATGTAATGCCAGAGGTTGAAGCCGCAGATGGATAAATACGCAGCATCCCTGTGGGGAAAGGGCTTCTTTACTGCAAAGACCAGCTGCCACCACTGGTGCTCAGAACCGGATGCCAGAAATTCCATCGCTGCCCCTCCGAGGATTGCGGGGATGGGGGTGGGCGTGCGGGGAGGAAAGAGCTCTCTCTGCAGGCTCTGCTGAGGAGGGTGCGTTTGAGAAGCGAGCAGGCGAGGAGGTCCAGGTCCTTCAGAAGCGGCCACAGCCCAGCCCTGTGTGGGGCCTCCCAGGACTCGGGCCTCTCGGGGGCACAGCTGCCGGCTCCCCCGGGCCCTGCGGCCGCCCCCCCTTCCGGAGGGTGCTTTGCTCCCTCTGCGCCCGCTGCAAGCAGCGGCCTCGCGGAGCCCGGAGCTGGCGCCCTGGACGCGCCTGATGAGCAGGGCCCTGTGCAGGCCTGCGTTGGGAGGCTCCGGGCAGAGGGCAGTGCCCGGGAGGACGAGAAGGGCTGCAGAGAGGCAGGGACGGCTCGTCTTCATTGCCTTGCAGGAGGGTTTCTGAAATCTCTTTCTTGAGATGAACATTGCAGTGGGAAAAAAGTCACAAAAAGTCACTTTAGATTATGGAAAATGGATGCAACAGGAACAGGAATGTTACCGACCGGTACCTCTGTAGGATTTCCTGAGTGACGGCCCACTGAAGGGCCCTCTCCACTCGGCCAGAACACACAGATTGACTCCCCTAAATCACTGTCTGTGTCCGCAGTGATCTTCGTGAGAGTGTGCGTGTGTGTAGGCGTGCACGCATGTCTGCTTCCTTGATGATCCTTGTAAATGCGTGTGTGTATACACATGCATGTGATCACAGATGATCCCAAGGGTAGCTCTGTTCATTTGTGTACAGTAATATTTAAGTTATTTGGGGGGCATGGTTTTATAAGATATTAGGTTGTTTTCCTTTTCTCTAAATATTTAATGAAAATGTTGCATTGTTACTATATTATTTCTTCTCATGAAAAAACAGTATTGTAAAAAAAAAAATCACCCAAATGCTGCAGTTTTTCTTAGAGTAGAATTTAGTGACCAAAGCTTACTGCATGTGTATGTTTACATGTAGAAAAATTACCTTACGTCATATCTACCCTGTGGAAATTGTCTGGATGATTTAGCATATTTGAAGAGATTTATAGTGATCCAGTTCCTTAAAGGAAAGATTCCTGTGGAAGATTTCAGGGTAAAAAAGGCCTAGAGAACTTTCCCAATTTAGAAATAAAAGTAAAATTCACCAATTTTGTTTACCTTTTTCTGCTTTATAATGTCAGCAAGAGTTATGGGTAGAAGATGTATGGAACTAGAGGGACAGACTGCAAAACCCAACTTAAGTTCATTAAAGATCATGCTTGCTTGGAATTCTCCTTTCTTACAAAAGCACTCTGTGTAGAAGACATTTTGTAGAAGCAAGATGTCAAAGCAGGAGAGAACCAGGACCTAGAGGACTCAGGGTCGAAGGAGGATTTCAATTTCTTTATCAAAAGCAATTTACTTTCTCACCAAAGTAAATATCTTTTTTAAAACATTAAAATGTTACCCGTTCCTTGTTGTCATTTAAAAGAGTATCTTAGTATCACAGTGGAGTCCCAGATATGGTTACAACATTGCTGGGTTAAAAATTACTGATCTTTGTGTCTTTGAAAGCACCTGATTTACGAAGGAGATTTCTGGGATGTTAGTCCTGTTTTGTTTAATGAGTCATTATACATATGGTAAACACAGTGGGTATATTATAAAATTTAAAGACTCTATTATCTAATCCATATATTACATATGTTTAAGAATTGAAGAACAGTTGTAAATTACCCTGTACCAAATTATTTTCAGTGCCAGGAATATTTCATAGTGTAGTTTTAATTTGAAAAACAGTATCCCCAGGACTTCCCTGGTGGTCCAGTGGTAAAGAATCCACCTTCCAATGCAGGGGACACAGGTTCGATCCCTGGTTGGGGAACTAGGGTGCCACGTGCCGCAGGGCAACTAAGCCCACGCGCCACAACTAGAGAGCCCGCCTGCCGCAAACCAGGGAACCTACGCGCCCTGGAGCCTGCACGCCACAGCTAGAGAGAAGCCCGCACACCGCAGCTAAGAGCCCACGTGCCACAACTAAGACCCAACACAACCAAAAATATAAATAAAGAAAGAAAGAAGATAAAGTAAAATAAAATAAAAAACAATATACCCATCTCGGTGGTTAGCCTTCTGCGTAGACAGAAGCCTTTTCTAGCACCAGTGTGTTCCAAACAATCTCTAACACAGAATATCATACTTTAAAAGGGACTTGCAAATAATTTCTAAGGTTTTAAAGGGTTCTACTATACCCTTACACTGCTTACGAGATACCAGGTATTGAGTTCCATTAAGTTTAGGAATTTATCACATATGAGATACCATCTTTTTTTAAAAAAGTAAATTTCTATACATAATTGGATGCAAGAACTCTATCATTTTCACATCCTTATTATAAAACAGCCAGGATGGGCATACTGTTGAAACCTTAGCATAGTCTTAACTTTCAGTTGACAAAGTCTTTAGCTTCGGAAGAAATGCAACTCTTCGAATTGTGCAACTTGTTTTCTAAGTGTAGAAAAGACCTCCCTTCTGATGAAGAAAAGCAGGTGGGGCATTGGCGTCGTGACAGAGAGCTGTACCTCTTGGATCAGGGTCTCCCCTTCTGTGATGAGGATGAGGGGAGGGACAGTGGGCGTGCAGGTGAGAGAGCACGTGTGGTTGGGATACAGCCGTCTGTTAGCTCCACACGTACTGAGCCATTTGGCACAGCGGGGTGGGGGGACGCATTTTGACGTCCAGTTGAGTTAGGTGAGCAAACAACCATGGCTTTCTATCTTTTATTTATTTAAAGATTTTCCTCAGGTATTAATTTGTAAAGTCTGATGTTTATGAGAGCCATATAGAAAGATACCATTTACCCAAAGATCTTTTGCATGTTTAGGTTGAGCTTCTTAAGTAGGTAAATGAGTTAAGTTGAATAGAATTTCTGAGGAGCATCTGCCAGTAACAGTGGTTTCGGCTCTGGCATAATTGATGTTTAGCTGTTCTGACAGTAATAGGCTAACAGATTCAGCTGCTCCTTGAGTCCCTTTTTGGAACGTGCTAATAGGATCATGTCAGCATAGTGGAGGATGCCTATCTTATTAAAAAATTATAGTTGGGGAGGGGTCTTTTTTTTTTTTTGCGGTACGCGGGCCTCTCACTCTTGTGGCCTCTCCCGTTGCGGAGCACAGGCTCCGGACGCGCAGGCTCAGCGGCCATGGCTCATGGGCCCAGCCGCTCTGTGGCATATGGGATCTTCCTGGACTGGGGCACGAACCCGCGTCCCCTGCATCGGCAGGCGGACTCTCAACCACTGCGCCACCAGGGAAGCCCGGGGAGGGGTCTTTTATTTAAGAGCTGTAATGATTTGTGAGGTACGTGTTTTAAAAAAAAGGTGCTTGGAACACAGCCTTGTTAAATTTTTAGGAGTCTAATTGCTTTAGCAAAAGATCATTTTCAGTCATTTTGATTTTTATAGTATTTTGGTAAAGACTGAAAAGGAACACTATGAAAGACTTGACTTTATACTAATATCATAAAGCTTCGTCCATAGATAGGTTTAGGACTCACGGTAAGATTTTAAAAGATATATATATCTCAAAATAATACCAAAGTCATAGTGTTTTTAACCCTTTTTATTAAAGTTTTGGCAAAACAGCATAAGTTGGTGCTACCTCCGAATAGATAGGCCTAGGCTTCCCTGTCGTCGTTGTTGTTGTTTTTAATAACAAGCTTCAAGACTGGGGGAGCCAGACTGCAGTTTATTTGTACATTTGTATTCCCATCTCTCCACAGAGGATTTGCGGGGAATAATCACAATGGTAATAATGACAGCAGTAGTTAACATTTGTTGAGTGCTTGCTATGAGCTAGGTGCATGATCCTTACACCGACCTTATGATGTAGGGACCGCTATTATTTGTGTTTTGCAGTTGAGAAAATAATGCTTAGAGGAGTTGAGTAACTTGCCAGAGTTCAGCGTTCTGGGAGACGGAGGCAGGGTGCAGACCTGGGAAGCCTAACCTTTGCTCCTAGTCTGTACAGAGGGGAGATGCAAATCAGAAGCAGTGGCCAAACCAGGAAGAAAAAGGAAAGGAAACCTTCATGTCTTTAGGTCCCACAGCTGTTACGACTGAACCATGAATTTGACTCTGAATTTCCTATAGCAAAAGAAAAAAGGTGGGGCAGGTGAATGGGGTATGGGAGAACACCATATAAAACCCTTGTCTTAGGACTTAATCCTCAAATAGAGCCCCCCTGTGGGAGCCTCCAGAGGAGACTCACTGGGAGATGTTGGAAATGATTTCTTCAGTAACGTTTCCTATGTTATATGTGGTGATGGGTTTAATAGGACTGCTTTTTTTTGATCCTACAACAAAAGTTGAGGCCAGAATGCCCAAGCATGATTTGGTAAGAAGAGTTCAGTGAGATACCATGTTGACGGACCATGCAAGTAGCTCGGAGTAGCTTGATCCACGTATAAAATCCAGAATACTCCCTCAGAATGGGAGAAAATATTTGCAAATGAAGCAGCTGACAAGGGATTAATCTCCAGAATACACAGACAGCTCATGCAGCTCAATACCAAAAAAACCACCCAATCAAAAACTGGGCAGAAGATCTAAATAGACATTTCTCCAGAGAAGACATGCACATGGCCAAAAAACACATGAAAAGATGCTCAATATCACTAATCATTAGAGAAATGCAAATCAAAAGTATAATGAGGTATCACCTCACACCGGTCAGAATGGCCATCATCAAAAAATCTACAAACAATAAATGCTGGAGAGGGTGTGGAGAAAAGGGAACCCTCCTACACTGTTGGTGGGAATGTAAATTGATACAGCCACTATGGAGAACAGTGTGGAGCTTCCTTAAAAAACTAAAAATAGAGCTACCATATGACCCAGCAATCCCACTACTGGGCATATAGCCTGAGAAAACCATAATTCAAAAAGAGTCATGTACCAAAATGTTCATTACAGCTCTATTTACAATAGCCAGGACATGGAAGCAACCTAAGTGTCCATCGACAGATGAATGGATAAAGAAGACGTGGCACATATATACAGTGGAATATTAATCAGCCATAAAAAGGAACAAAATAATGCCATTTGCAGCAACATGGTTGGACCTAGAGATTGTCATACTAAGTGAAGTAAGTCAGAAGGAGAAAAACAAATATCGTGTAATATCGCATATATGTGGAATCTAGACAAATGGTACAGATGAACTTATTTGCAAAGCAGAAATAGAGTCACAGACTTAGAAAACAAACTTACGGTTACAAAGGGGGGAAGCGGGGGATGGGATGAATTGGGAGATTGGGATTGACATATACACACTACTATGTATGAAATAGGTAACTGATAAGGACCTACTGTATAGCACAGGGAACTCTAGTCAGTGCTCTGTGGTGACCTAGATGGGAAGGGAATCTAAAAAAGAGTGGATACATGTACATGTATAACTGATTCACTTTGCTGTACAGCAGAAACTAACAACATTGTAAATCAGCTATACTCCAATAAAATTTTTTTTAAAAATCCAGAATACTCAGAGGAATGGAACAGATGCTGCACATTTGCCAGTTAATCCTGGACTTGGTGTATACTTTGGAAGTCAAATGAGGAGATAGAAGTTAACATCTCTGTTTTGAAAATTGCGACGTATAAACAAGGCACATAGTGACAGTTGTTCATTTTTTTAAGCTTACAATTGAGTGTGTAATTATCCCAGGCTAGGGGACTACCATGGAAGCCAAGAAGGTAAATTTCCAGTAAGAAGGAGTTTTTCAGTCCTGTGAAATGCAGCAGAGAGATGACATGTCAGATAAGGACTGAAATGTCCACTGTGTTCAAAGACAGGTCTTGTGTGTCTTAGCAGGAACAGCATCAGTGGAGTGTTGCACAGTAGAAACCTCAATGTATTGGGTTCCGGAGGGAGCGCAAGGTGAGGAATTGGCGGCCCCGTGTATAGACTGCTCTTGTAGCTGCACGTTGTGTTGG
Source organism: Mesoplodon bidens (assembly GCF_964165515.1). Taxonomy (NCBI): domain Eukaryota; kingdom Metazoa; phylum Chordata; class Mammalia; order Artiodactyla; family Ziphiidae; genus Mesoplodon; species Mesoplodon bidens. Next base: position 122,506,897 of record NC_138161.1, read on the forward strand.
GTGGGAGAGAACCGGGAGCTGGAGACCCCAGGGTTGAAGGAAGATTTTTGTAGAAGGCCTTGAAGAGGCTTGAGACTGTTTGTATGCTAAGGAGAAGGAAAAAGTGAAGATAAAAAGCAGAGTGATGATGGGTGTTGCAGGGCCCACGTGACGGGGCCTGGAGGGGTTGGAGCTCAGATCGCAGAGGGTCGCGAATGGATCAGTTCTCCTGAGAAGTGCGAGTGGCTCCCACGCCACCGCCCCACCCTCCCCAGCTCACACAGAGGGGGGCAGACGTGGATAAGGGGTCGAGCCTAGAGAAGGTGGATGAAGTCCAGAGGTGAGTCACGCGCGTGACCCAGCTGGAGAGGTGGCTGCGCGCAGGGCCCTCCTAACCCTGCAAATGGGGCTGCTGTGGGAGTTGGAAATGAGGGACCTGGCGTGGAAGACGGTATAGGCTGGAGAGTGACAGAGAGGCTGAGAATCCTGGTGGAAGTACAGGTGTCTTCCTCTCTGCCGCTTCTTCCAGTGGCCGAGGGCGCCTTTGTACCTAGCAGCTCCCTCTGCCCCGGGGCTTCCTGGTTCGGGAGTGCGTGTGTGCAGGTGGCAGGGAGCCGCTGCGGACGAAGCTGGATTTGCCCCCGTCTCTTATAGGAGGTTTGTGTTGAGTGGGCTGTGCATTTGAAACCCGATTAGAGTTGGCACGTGGAGTTACAAGTGAAAGACCAGAGGCCTTAGGTGTCCGTGTTGCTCTTGGGGACGCATGGAAATAAAGACATGTCGATGATGCTCACAGACCGAACTGGAGAGAGGCCCAGCCCAGATCAGGGGCTCACCCTCCAAAGGGAAGGACTTCAGGGTGTGTCGGGGGCGGAGGAGAGAGGGGAAGACGTCTCGTCAGCGTGCAAAAGGCTGATCAGGAGAGTGTCGTCTGTTCTGGGCACCAGAGAACAGCTTTCAGCCGTTATTCACGCAGGAGCAGCGGCGGCTGAGGTATGTTGTTCCGGGCGCTGGTGCTGTCCGTGGGCAGAAAGCAGGGAGCCCGTGTCAGTGGCGGCGGCTGTAGGGAGGCGTCAGAGAGGAAGCAGAGTGGCGTGTAGCTTATGTGGCAACGGCTGAGTAGAAAAGGGGGGGCGGAATTTTTTCAGCCAGTTTTTAAATGAACAGCATGTTTTCTCAGGCCCTGGTAGCCTGATGGAGCCAAGAATCACGCCACAGGGGCCACAGTGAACGCCAGGAACCGGGAATTCCTTGCAAGTCTTGGTTTGGAGCCCCTTCTGTGTAACTGGGGGCTCCAGAAATGCCTTGTCCAGGTGCAGGCCCTGCACTCCTCTGGTTACTCCCCCGGCAGCAGCAGGGGGCCACAGCGCTGTGTCTAGTGGGCTCCCTCTGCCGCGAGGTCTTCCTCATCCAGGGTGAGGGCCAGAAGTCTCCGTCTCCTGACGCCACCCCCAGTCCGCTGTGGAGGACCCCTCTGCGTGCAAGGTGTGCGCTGGGATGGTGGATTTGTGCAGCCGACGTGGCCCGGCTTGTGCGCGGCTCTCCCTGCCCTCCTCTCTATGAGACCCCTGCCCAGGTTATGCTGCGCCTCGGGGAGGGGGCTGGAACCAGGCCTTGGGGGCCGTGGGACCCTCAGTCTGACTGGCAAACTCTGGGGCTGAGGCTTAGCCCACATCTCTGCAGGTATGCTCCCACTCTCCTCTCAGCCAAGATCTTGTGGGGTTCAGGTGTTCTAGCCCTCTGCAGTGGTAGGGCACACACAGAGAGGTGGGCAGAGAGGCTGGGCTGAGACAAAAACCCGGTATTTGTCTCTGAGTTTTCTGTCTCCATGACTGGGCAAAAGAAGTAAGGAGGAGCTGGTTTGAGTGAAGGAATCATTACTGGCTTCTGGTATTTCCAGCTCCCTGTCCACCCTCATTTTGTGGATATTTGCTTCTAGTTATAATGCTTAATAACAGTTTCAGGAATTCATTTAATCATTTCTCCTAGGTATGCAATTGTTTTTCTTTTTCTTTTTTTTTTTTTTTGGGCCGTGCTGCATGGCTTGTGGGATCTTAGTTCCCTGACCAGGGATCAAACCCGGGCCCTCAACAGTGAAAGTGCTGAGTCCTAACCACTGGAACGCCAGGGAATTCCCTGCAATTGTTTTTCTCAAGCAAATTTGGTTTTCAGTCACAAGTCCTGGATTAAGAACTGTTAGACAGGAAAACCACAGGCCCCAAAATGGCGCCACTTGTGCTAAAGCCCATGATACCAAACCTTGACGTAATACCTGACTTAATTGCAGTTTTGACCTTCCTCAGAAGTGTAACTTAATCAGCCAGTCTGGAATTTTCTGGTCAGCAGCAGTGAGGTAATCTGTCATGTGGGCCCCCTCCATTCCCCGCAAGGGAAAGGAAGAAGCAGTCTACCTGATAAAACTCCTGTCTTCCCTCCCTGCCCGAAAAGGTGTCCTGGACTGAGAATAATTTTTTATTTTCTTTTGCTAATAGCTCCCTTGCCCAACCCTTCTTCCTATAAAAACCTTCCATTTCCTATAAAAACCTCCCACCTCCCACCCCCAGAGTCCTCTACTTTCTAGATGGGCTGCTGCCCGATTCATGAATCACCTCATAAAGCCAATTAGATCTTCAGATTACTTGGTTAACTTCTGTTTTGTTGGGTTTTTTTTACAGAGCGATAATTGTCTAACATTTATGAAATCATCCTGACACCTGAACCTTATACCCCGTTTGTTAACAGCCTGTCCCTGATTGGATCCACTTGCATCTTCTCTAACCTGTGGGCAGCTGGAGGGAACAGATTTTATCTTATCCATTCCTCTATTACCTATGCTTAGCGCACAGTAGCACCCAAAAATGAGATGAGAGCAGGGATGCCGAGAACCATGGACCTTGAGTTTCTGTACTTGTATTCTGATGGGCCTTCAGAGGTTGCTGAGTGTAAGTGTGTGAGAGGGGAGAGCTTCAAAGTGGGTGGCGAGGTGCGATATATGGTGTATTTGTCAGGGTTCTCCAGAGAAACAGAACCGGCAGGATGCATATATATATATAGAGAGAGAGGAGGATTTATCATAAGGAATTGGCTCACCTGATAACAGAGGCTAAGAAGTCCCAGATGTGCAGTCGGCAGGCTGGAGTCCCAGGAGAGCCCAGTGGTGCAGTTCCAGCCTGAGTCTGAAGAACCAGGAGAGCTGAGGGCATGAGTTTTAGTCCAAAAAGCTGGCAGGCTCCAGAACCAAAAAGAGCTGATGTTTCAGTTGGAGTTGAAGGCAGGAAAAGACTGATGTCTTAGCTCATGCAGTCAGGCAGGAGGGGTTCCCTTTTACTCCAGGAAGGGTCAGGCTTTTTGTTCTACTCAGGTCAAACAGATTGAATGAGGGCCACCCACATTAGGGAGGGCCATCTGCTTTACTCAGCTGATGCTGCAAACGTTAATCTCATCCAGAAACACCCTTACAGGCACACTCAGAATAGCACTTGACCAAATGTCTGCCCCCAACCCCAGTGAAGGTGACATATAAGATTGACGTCAGTGATGGTTTGCACTGCTAGAACAATTATAAAGTATCATGAAATCGGTGAATGAACTTCTACAGTTGCTGAATTAAAGATCATTCTCCCACTTTGCAGGATTATTTTCATCTGAAGTTGACATAGTACATGCTGTTAAAAATGATTCAGATATTCACAAACTTGACAGCCCTTAGTGATTGAATCATTCTTGTGTAGAAACCCTTTGATATAATGGGGAAAAAAGTGCTGTTGATAAAAGAAGGGAGGTCAAATATTATAGGACAGGGGTTTTGATTTAAAAACTATTTTTTTAAAGCACAGCAGCAGTGAATTGCTAGGCTGCTGTATTTTGTCTCCCTGTGTGCGATGCTGATTTCTGATCTTGGATCATATTTAAAATCAATGGTAGTTTGTGAATGTGAAAAATTTGTATATTGTGATAGCCTTTTAAGTTATGAAAAATCATATTGTTGAGGAAATGCCTGGATTCATTAAGAAAATGCTTTTCAGTGTCTAGATATTCCTTTATTGGTATATTTCATAATTTTATCCTTTATCACTGGAATTCTTAAAAAAATGCTGCATTGTTAAAACAAATGAAATAATGACATTTGCAGCAATGTGGATGGACCTGGAGATTATCATACTAAGTGAAGTAAGTGAGACAGAGAAAGACAAATATTGTATGATGTTCGCTTATATGCAGAATCTAAAAAAAGTGATACAAACTTATTTACAAAACAGAAACAGACTCATAGACTTAGCGAACGAACTTATGGTTACCAGCAGGAGAGGGTGCGGGAGGGATAGATTGGGAGTATGGGACTGACATATACACAGTCCTATATTTAAAATGGATAACCAACAAGGACCTACTGTATAGCACAGGGAACTCTGCTCAGTACTCTGTAATAACCTAAACAGGAAAAGAATTTGAAAAAGAATAGATACGTGCGTGTGCGTGTGTGTGTGTGTATGTATATGTATATGTATAACTGAATCACTCTGCTGTACACCTGAAACTAACACATTCTTAATCAACTGTACTCCAATATGAAATTTAAAAAGATGCATCGAATATTCTTGTTTATAAGTATTCCGCATAGCTCTCATAATTCTTTACAGTAAGTGCTGTGTAGTTAGTAAATAAATAAATGGAGTGGAGGTGCATCAGTGTCCACTTTTTGAACAGTTTTAATAAGTATTCCTAATTGCCCTTATTTACTCACTCTCATAAAAAGTAAATATTGATGATAACAGCTAACTCGGATTGAGTGCTGGTCTGAACCGGGCTTTCTATGGCTTGTTTAGTTTCACCCTCGCGGTAGCCTAGGAGGCGGGCGTTAATGCTGCCAGTCAGGAGGCGGACCTGAGTGCCTCCTGTGTGCTGGACGGGGGAGTGTAGTAACGAACAAAACAACCATCGCTGGTGCCACACCCAGAGAAAAGACCGAGGGTCAGCAGCTGCTCTCCATTTGTTAATGACCACTGTGAGAAGGCTCTGGAAGAGACATCTGGGCTGCCTTGACACAGGGCATGGGAAGGGGTGTCAAGGAAGAAATTAGCTTTGAAAAAACACCTTTGCAGCCTAAGCTGAGTAGGCAGAGGGGGAGCAGGAGTGTTTTAGGCTGAGGAGGCGGCATGTGGACGGCAGGTGGGCAAGTTCTAGGAGCAGAAATAGACCAAGTGTGGTTGGAGTTCCGAGGTGCCTGGAGTGGGGTGGCTCAAGTTGAGGCTGGGGCTAGATCACACCAGGTCTTTCTGGCTGTGCTAAAGATTTTGTTCTTTTTCCTAAGAGCAGTGGGCAGCCTTTGAAGTGTTTAATGTGGAGGAGTCCCAACAGGATTTACTGTTTAAAAAGAACACTTTGGCTGCTATGATATGGACAGTGGGTTTGTGATGTATGACATTTTCTATTGCCATATAATTTTTATCAACCGTATTATCATCGGTTTGATAGAGGTGCTTAAATTTCTTAAACAGAAACCAAAAACTTAAAGAAATCCAGTCATAGGATTGGGGACGGGCGTTGAAAGGGTGGCTTTGGGGAGAAGGAAGGGATGATTCAAGGCTTAGAAGTCAGAGCTAACTCCCACTTCCTTTTTGTCACAGTGTCCAGAAGACTGAGTTTGCATTTGAAGCAGTATATGTTGACCAGCTGACCCAGATTCATTAAAAATCTGAATCTGAGCTTCTTTCAATTCATAATAATGCTTGCCTCCATCCCCTCTGACCCCCGCGGACCACATAAGACAGGATGTCACGTAAGGGACTTACTGAAAGATACTGAAGGCTTGGTAGATGGATAAGACGTGGTATGGGGAAGACAAGTAGAGATAAGCCTATTTTTATTTTATTTTACAATTTCTTTCCCTTTTATCTACCTCATGATGCCAGTGAAAGTAAGACAGCTACCTGGCATGCGCGTAGGTTGGTTCTTATAGCTACTCCATTATTTTCAGTTATTCATTTCTTTCTGACAATCCTTCAATAGGTTACCTACCTCCTACATTTTTACCCTAAAATACAGAATTTTACACCCCATATGTAGAATTGTAGTTCTATAAAAGGTACACTTTTCCTAATTTTTTCTTTTAAATTTGTTTTAGTTTCAAGAAACAAACCTTTAAAACCAAATACTCGAAAACCGTTCTGCTCTTGCATAAGTTAAAAATAATTAACTGAAAAATTTTAATATAAAGTTAAGGAGAGGTTGATTTCCATTAGCACAGAACTTCCTTTCATTTAACCTTCTTTGAATCTTTTCATGACCTCAGAAGGAAAAAGAAAGGTAGGAAGTTTATAAAAACATTAATATATTTCATAATGCTTTCTGTCTTCTAAAGTGTATAAAAATTCTCTTACAGTGGGATCGTGACCCAGACTTGTGTGTTCAAATGATCATGCCCCTTTTTCCTTTGCTTAGTTAATCCTGAGTGCAGCAAAGCTATAAAAATCACAAGCAGAGAAAAGTGGATTGTGTTTTGAGGTCTTTAATCATTATGAACAAAAATAAAATAGAAAAATTTCTCGTGATTTATCATGGGATACTATTTTACATTGTGAGCATTTATACTTTTGTTTTTATTTCTAATCATGATTGTGATTTTGAGATTATTTCTTTATATAAACATTGATAAAGAAAAAGTTAATCATAGTAGTAATATTTTAACAGAATAATTTTTTTTGTATTTGCCTAAGGAAGAAATAAAGAATTTTTAAAAAAATTCTTTTTCAAACAAAGCAAAATAAAGCTGAGCTACTTTAAGCAGTTGCAGCGTCGTGGGAAAACAAAAGCTCAGGCACGCATGCTTTTGATAGTAGACATTGTGACGTGTATGCTTTCTTAATAAAGTCTGACATTATCAAATTGATTAACTCAACATGGGGCCTAATCAGATTTAACTATGGTTGGCAGCTGTACACTAGAAGAATAGTAATACAGAGGGGGAATGAAATTAGCTTTTTAATCAGCTGTATTAAATACAGAACTAAAAAATATATCAAAAGTGTTCATTATTTCACAGCAACATGTAAAACTGTTGTATTTCACATAGTAGCCTTCCCAAATCTATGCTGACTTAAATTTTCAAAGATTGACTACTGCCAAAAGCTAGGCGTGCTAATTAGACTTTCATCTGATAATTGATGGTATGGGTTTCAAGCATTTATGATTTCCTGCAGGCTTCAAAAGTCAACATTTGTATCCATATATTGTATTTACTGTGTAAACCTCAGACTATCCCAACCCATCTAAGAACTAGAACCCAAACCACTGATGACTTTTCCTAGGATCAGCATAAATATTTCTCTAAGAAATTTGTCATTGCAAAAATAATTGTTTTCCTTTTTGCTTTTAAAAAATATAATCATGAAAAGTTAATAAATGATACATAAGAAAGAGTCCTAAATTAAGGGGTTGTAATTGAGTCTGATTCTGCTAGGAACTGTAGCTTGAGCCTTAGAGGTTATTTAGACAGTAAGTGCCTGCTGTGTGCAGGCCATTCAGGGCTCTACAGTTTTGACCAAAACAGCAAAGATGCCAACTCCTTTCAAAACACTATTTTGATGTGCTGAGAATCCCTGTTGAGGATAGCAGGCATTAATTAACCTGTGAGGACTAATTTTCACCCATTGAGAAATAGGCATGACAAAAATAGTCTGAATTTCTAAATTGTGTTGCATAAAGTGTATGCACAGAATTTTCTACTCCACTAGGTGTAGCATCCAGCTTTTAGTCAATGTTCTAAAGCTATTGAGCTAATAAAACTTTGAGTATTCAAATATTACCCAGTCAAATGTTATCATTTGGAATTAAGGTAACAAAACAGCTGATAAGTGAGTGGAAAGGTACGCAAATTATGTGGAGCAATTTTCACCCTCTGGGAAAAGAATAACTGCGTTTCAGAGAGCAATTTTCGAATAAATGTGCATTAAAGTGTACTTAGATGCCATGTATGTTAACACATAATCATGTTAAATGCATGTATGAGAAAGTGTATATTACATTTCTCATGTTGCTTAAGATTTCTAACTTAATTAGTACAGTGTCATGACTAGTTTTAATTCAGAAAGTTAAATATATTTAATTTAGGAAAAAGAAGCCATAGCTGTCATTTTAAGAAGGTACAGTAGTCCCCAACAGGTTCTCATTGTAAGATAGTATAATTTTTAAAGGTTTGGTAAGTCCCTGAATACATTCAATTAGATAACTTACTCAAACTTAACCTTAACTATGATTTTGCAGACGAGAATGAGAGTAAAAATATTCCGGGTCCAAGAGGGATTATCTTGAGGAGTTTTAAGTGCCTGTAAACAGCAGCTTATAATAAATGTGTATTTAGCTGTCACTATAGCCTTGTTTTAACGTATAGTATGTCTGGGACATGTTGTAGGTACGCAGAAGCATTTGTTGAATTATATGTATGCTTCCTAGGTGTAGCTTCCAGAAGATATTGAGCAGTTTAACTGCACTAAATTATAAATAGTAATCAAATGATCAATAATTTATGAAATCTGAAACTAATTTGGAATAAATGGAATTGATTTGTGGTAGAATTCAGCAATAAATTTTGCATAAATATTCTATTATAACCGGAATTGCCAAAATCCTAGCAGTATAAATCCAGGCATAGCAATATTAGATGTGATTTATGACTTTTGATAGTTTAAACAGATATTCACCCATTCACTTTGTGGTTTTTTTTGGATCATGTAGTGATAAATCATTCAGTGTACTAAATTGTTACTTTTTAACATTATTGGAATTTACATACACTCTACTGATCAAATCTTGAGTCACCGGGTAAGTTTTTAAAGGTAGGAGGTTGGGAAGAAACAAATTCACCATTTAATTTATTCTCTATTACAAACGTGGTTTTAAAACAACTGTCATTTTAAAAAATTGTATTATTCTTTACAGGTAATAAATCAACACATTCTGTTCAGTAGTTGAAGTGTCATCTCGGGAAATGCTTACCCTTCTCTCTTCAGTACCTCTGTCACCACTCGCTCACTGATGCTTAAAATGTATTAGTAATCAGCAGTGCCTTTCATTCACCTATTAGGAGGCCATAAATGCAGATAAGCCTGGGAGAGAAAACATGTTCGACTTACCGCCATATTAAGATTCAAATCATTGATACCAAATTCCTTTTCGTAGGAGGCTTTGGTAGAGAAGAGAACACAGTGGGACAGGGTGGAGCTTGTAGCAAAGGTAGGCCAGGGGTACCAAAGATAAATAACTTGCCACAGCGTATTCTAAAACCTTGCCAAGGGCAATCCCTGTGATTAAGTTCCTTTATAAAACAGTTTTGGGAGGTTTTTTTTTCTTTTTTTTTTTTTTAACTTTCATCTGCAACTCTTTCTGGTATTCAGTATTGCACCCCTAAGTGTAGTTTGTTAACGGTGGGAATTTTGTTGGTGCTTATTTTCTTTGGGAAATGTAAATGTTGTGCATATACTGTAGTCCCCCGTAACTGTTACAGGGAAGAGCTGATATGGATCAGGATTCCTTTGGTGCCACTTGAACTGGGGAGCTTTGAGGAATCATGAGTGAGACTAGACATGGGCGCCCAGTCTCTTTGGCCCTGCTTTGTTTCACATTTTGCGCTCTTTTTTTCCATCTGTAGTTGGCAGCTGACAAGTGTTGAGGCTGCCATTTCTTGAGAAACCTCTTGGCCTGCCAGCAGCCCCGATGGTCTGGTTGTCTTATGTGCTCAGAAGTGCTGCCTTCTTTTAGTGGCGCTGGCCACAGTTGTCCTAACACGCTGCTTGGCATATAACCCTGCTTGGGTTCAGTTCGTATCTGTTGCATAAAGGAGTTAATACCGGAGACCCAGCTTCTTTGTTTCTGCTTCGTAGTCTCCTTTTCCATTTTTACTGATTATGTTTTTCTTCGTTCATGTTACCGTCTCTCTTATTTTACGTTCAGAATTCCCATAGAGGGTCAGATGGGTCAGTTACCATCAAACCTGGGGTGACCAGAGTTCTCACACCAGCTATCCCCAAGCGCTCTGGTTTCTATTCTGTTCAACCCTTGGTGGGTTGCTTTTGACTAGGGTGTGGAGTCCTATTCTAATTGGCTGTGTTTTGGGTGAATGGCTGGCCTGACCCAGAGCTTACACAGTCAGTCGCTCGTGTGTGGGCAGGGATTACTGTGGTTGGCTGTTAGTAGAGTTTGAATGGAAAAATGTATTTTATCTTCTAAACGTGCTATTTATTTATACATTAACTAAGAAATGTTAGTCTTTATGGGGGATATATTACATGGAAAACATGTATTCTTGTATTATGAAGGTTAAAAGTAAAACTTTTAATGAAAAAGTTGTATTTTTGTCTAGAGGAAGAATTTTTGAAGATTTCATTTTTATTTTAGGTATACCTACTTATATCCACTTATAGCTGCTTACATCCACTTATATTGTAGGTATATCTATATATACACTTTTAGGTATATCTATTTATATACATTATGAGATGTCTTCATGATACTTAAAAATACAGTTGTGGTCTAACATTAATAAAGCTAAATGCTTTACAAACAATTAATTTTCTATAATTTATTTTTATTTTTTAAAATTAATTTTATTTTTGGCTGCGTTGGGTCTTCGTTGCTGCACACGGGCTTTTTCTAGTTGAGGCGAGCGGGGGCTACTCTTTGTTGTGGTGCGCGGGCTTCTCATTGCGGTGGCTTCTCTTGTTGCAGAGCATGGGCTCTAGGTGCGTGGGCTTCAGGAGTTGTGTCACGTGGGCTTCAGTAGTTGTGGCACGTGGGCTTAGTTGCTCCGTGGCATGTGGGCTCTTCCCCGACCAGTGCTCGAACCCGTGTCCCCTGCATTGGCAGGCAGATTCTTAACTGCTGAGCCACCAGCGAAGTCCCTAATTTGTTTTTTGTTTTTTGTTTTTTGTTTTTTGCGGTACACAGGCCTCTCACTGTTGTGGCCTCTCCCGTTGCGGGGCACAGGCTCCGGACGCGCAGGCTCAGCAGCCATGGCTCACGGGCCCGGCTGCTCCGCGGCATGTGGGATCTTCCCAGACCGGGGCACGAACCCGAGTCCCCTGCATCGACAGGTGGACTCTTAACCACTGTGCCACCAGGGAAGCCCCCCTAATTTGTTTTTAATGTTAAGAATAAATAACCAGAAAATCTTGCGAATAGAGAACTTTTTTTTCAACTATACTTCAATAAAATAAATTTATAGAAACTTCCTGAAAATTTCATTAACAGTGTCATAATCTGTTAAATCCCTTAGAAATCTAAGAAATACAGAATAATTTGAATTATTTTTATTGAAGAAGTAGATACAGGCCAGATTTTCAAAAGTAGGTTTATTAATAAAGTACTCAATTTATTGAGTACCTCCTTTGTGTCACAGATACTTTGGATGTAGTTTTAATTCAGTCTTCAAAATGATCCTGAAAGCTTGAGGGAATTATCTAAATTTTGCAGATGAAACTCAGATTTTGGGATGTGATCGCTTGCTCTCAAAGCTTTGTAACCAGCAAGGAAGAAACAGCAGATCTCCATCTTTTTCCAAAGCCCAGCCCTCTCCTCTATGCTGTGTGTAATTTCTACTGTCCTGTGCAAATGACTACTTTGCAATGAATAAATTTTTAAAATTGTATCACTGTTGGAGACTCTGAGAAATTTCTCATTACATTGTGTTTTACAAGCTTTCATCTAAGTCCTCCTGTCATCCCGGTATAGTTGGCGGTGGATCAGTGTTCATTGTAATGAATTAAGTATAACCATTGCTCTAATGACACAGCCTTAACTTTTAATGTAATTATGTATCAGCTTCTATCCTATTGTAAACAGTTTTCTCTGCTCTTCTCCCACCAGACTGATGAACAAGCAAAAGCACACACATATAAAATTCTCTTGTTGATAGCTGATAAATTTATAGGGGTTTTTATAGGAGATGATACCCCACCAAGTTTGAGTTCACTTTATCTGAGTTGTGAATAAAATTTGCTTTGTATTCTTAACAGTAATACTGTATTTGATTAACCCAAGCATTGTATTCTACAGTGTGAAATTTAGAGTTTTATCCTCTTTCAGGATAAAAATTCTGGTTTTATATGCCAACAAAAAAAACTAAAGTGAACTTAAAAAGTAGAGTCTGTGTATTGTCAAAGGAGTGAATATGAAAATAACTGTGTCAGCTTGTTATTCTAAACACATATTACATAATCATTTATAGAAGCCTTGATAAAAAAAAATGCAACAGTGAACCAGTTTAGTAATGAACTAGGTTAGTTTGTAGGCAAAAGGCTCTGGTCAGGATGAGATTCAGAGCTGTAAGATATACATTAGTATATCAGAATTGGCGGAAACTTAGGGCTAAAGTTCATGTTTTGTCAGATTGAATGGTAGCCAAATGATTCCAGAGGTGGGTCTAAATTGTCAGGATAGTTTAAAAAGGCTGATTTTTTGTTGGTAAAATTCTTATCTAAAGAGAGGTTAATAATGCCACCCTCCTATGTCCACTCTTGAGAATGCAGATTAATAGGTGATGGATCCACAGTGCCTCTGAGGCAACTAGTACAAATTTTTTTCTTTCTAGGAAGTTGAAACTTAGTTGTTTCACAGATAAAACTCAGGCTTTAAAAAGTGGTCACTTGCTCCCCAAATTTGTAACTAGCAAGGGGTGGGGGGGAGCTGAGACTTGAACCCACCTTCATCTTATTCCAAAACACATGCTCTTTCCTCTGTATTGTGTGGGGCTTAAAGCAAATGCCAAATCTGCCAATTTGCAAGATTTCGGACCCGAGATCAGTGGTCCTCGCAGTGTGATCTCCAGGCCAACAGCTTGAAATGTCACGTGGAAACTTGTCAGCAGCACAGATGATCAGGCTCCACCCCACACCACTGAAACAGAAACTCTGGGGGTGGGGCCAGCAGTCTATTTTAACTGGCCCTCCTGGTATTTCTGATGCACACCAGAAGTTTGGGAATCACTGCCCTAGGTATCTTTGCGACTTGAAACCTTAAGAATGCAGATAAGAGGGGTTCTGTACAATGTAGGGCTGTTCCTACTTAGAGTGGTGTTAGGAATAAACCCATTTTGTGACTAGTTGATTATAATTCAGGTACAGTCTGAATTAATAACACTCCAACTCCAATTCTCTGTAGGGAAAATTTTAAAAAAATAATCCAAATAGTAAATAAGATCAAAATTTGGTTTATCTGGTTTACTATTTTTTTTAATAGCCATCAGTCTTAATGTTTCTATTTTAGACTTAGCCATGTTGAGGGAATTAGAATTTGGGTAAGAACTATATAATATTTATGTGTTATGAAACATAAATATAAAAAACAAACAACTTTTTTTTACACTGAAGAGAAGTTACAATATTTAATTTTAATGAAGTGTATGTGATTTTAAAATAACCTCTTATTGGCCTTACCTGTGCTAATAAAATATTTGGACATTTTATCAAGAGATTTTGTTAAAATAGTGTAAGATGATTTTATTCTTTCCCAATGCTTCAGTGAAGAATATTTGTTTGAACTGACTGGATATTTGCTGATATTAAGAAATTATTATTTGTGTAAGTATGTGTAAGAGAGGGGGTGATACTTTGCATATGTTTAACGGGGAGTATTTGTCTTTTAAAGTTAAGGCATAATTTCATCTGTAAATATTTCAATATGTATCAGGGATTTGCTTTAAAATAATTGGAGTGGAGGTAATGAGAATTAATACATGGGGGTAGAATGGAGACGTGGTCAATCATGAATTGATAATTGTTGAAGCTGAATAAAGGGGGCTGTGGTCTGAATGTTTGTGTGTGTCCCCCCACTTATTCCCCCTTCCCCCCAGTATGTTGAAATCCTAGTGCCTGACGTGAGGAATTAGGAGATGGGACCTTTGGGAGGTGCTTAGGTCCTGAGCGTGGAGCCCACATGAATGGGGTTAATGGTCATAAAAGAGACCCCACAGAGCTCCCTAGGCCCTTCCACCCTGTGGGATGCAGCCGCTACCCTGTGAGGCGCTGGCTCTCACCAGAATGCCACCATCCTGGTGCCTTGATCTTGGACGTCCCAGCATCCAGAACTGGAAAGAATTAATTTCTGTTGTTTATAAGCCACCCCGTCTTCCCAGTCTAGGTACTTGTTACAGCAGCCTAAAGGGACTAAGATAGTAGTGTATCAGGGCATACTCTTCTCTCTGAAAGTATGCTAGTAATCTTTTATTTTTATATTTTATTTATATTTAAAATAAAATATCTTTAAAGTTGGAAAGAAAAAACCCAACGTTGATACTAGCTCAGCAGCCGCTTCACACAATGAAAGTTTGTTACTTGACTTTCCTGGATTGTAACTCATCTCTTAAACAATTTCCAAGCTCTCTAAGTGGCTAGATGGGAAACAATAATGAAAAATAAAAAAAGAAATAATCAGGCAAACATACCATCAGGATAACTCTGTAATTTATCGCTGACGTGGGGAGATGCTGGCATTTACTTGTGTGTAAAACAAGTGTTCAAGAAATATCTTAAATATTGATAGATGCATTCTCATCTCCATGAAAATTAATGTGTTGTCAAAGCTACAATAAGCAGAAAAGAAATAAATATTGGAAAGAATGTAGGTCAGCTTTTTTGTTATGATATTCTTAGTGTTGTAAAAGTCTACTTATTAAAAAGTAAAAGAAGCCCTATTTCTCAAGAAAAAAAATAATGTTAACCGAAAACTTTTCTGAGCAAGAAGCAGTTTGACACATTGCCACTACCTGGTATAATTTTTCAGATGTGATGTATGAATAGAAATTAACAAAAGCAATCAGGAGGAAAAACTATTAAAACCATCACTTTAAAATACCATATGATGCTGCCATAAACGTAAAACATAGGGTCCATTTCCAGACTCTGTGTTTAAAACATCTTTTTGATTGTGTTTACAGTTCTCTCTTTACATGTTTAAATATACACATTAGCTGAACACTGTGGTATTTTATTTTTGTTTTTTTTTTGTTTTTTTTGCGGTACGCGGGCCTCTCACTGTTGTGGCCTCTCCCCCTTGCGGAGCACAGGCTCCGGACGCACAGGCCCAGCGGCCATGGCTCACGGGCCCAGCCGCTCCACGGCATGTGGGATCCTCCTAGGACCGGGGCACGAACCCGTGTCCCCTGCATCGGCAGGCGGACTCTCAACCACTGCGCCACCAGGGAAGCCCAACACTGTGGTATTTTAAATGCTTCTTATTTAGTTTTAAAATGTCCAGGTATTTCTTAATATATAGTTAAACTTAAGTTATGAAACTGTAAAGAAATGGCAGGTGCCAATGACATTACAATAAAGCCTTTTATGATCAAATTGTAATAAATTGTTTTATTTAAAATTTCTACTTTAGGAACATAATAGTTCTGTAAAAGTGATTTTCCTTACTGTGATAAAAATTTTTTCTTTAAAATACAATTACACTTTTGCATAAAGATGATTGATAGACTCTCTAATTTCTCTTGTGACGTGTGTGTGTATGTGTGTATTCAAAATTGACTAAAGAGGACTCGTTGAAATATTTCTAAAGGAAAATCTGAGCTCACAAAAAGGTGAACATAAAAGACATTTCAAGTCAGACCACCCAATGAAAGGTCGTTTTAGAAAATATGCATAAGAATTATTTGCCAGAACAAAATCCAAATATGTGTTTACTCTGCTGAGCAACTACAAGGTACTAGCTGCTGTATCTAGTTAGGTCAGTACAATAAATGAGGGAGCACTTAATCTAGATTGTGGGATGGTTCTTGAAGCTGTTCAGGCCACATAGCGCCCAAGGTTTGCGGTCTCTACTGGTCTAGATCACTGTTCCTCAAACTTGAATGTAGGTGAGAATCATCAGGAGATCTTGATAAAAATGAAGATTTTGTTTTTAGGAGGTCTGGAATGGAACCTAAGATAATGCATTCCCAGGTGATTCCAGTGTAGGTCTGAAGACCACTCTTTGAATAGGAAAGGATAGGATTATCATAGTTGTGATTTAGTATTGAAAATCTCAGGTAACATATGATTATAGATAATATATTTCCACCGACTTTAAAATATGTACTTAAAAATTATTTATTATTTATATAGCAGGTTCTTATTAGTTATCTATTTTATACACATCAGTGTATACATGTCAATCCCAATCTCCCTATTCATCCCACCCCCCGCCCCCGCACTCCGCTTTCCCCGCTTGGTGTCCATACGTTTGTTCTCTACATCTGTGTCTCTATTTCTGCAATTGCAAACCAGTTCATCCGTACCATTTTTCTAGGTTCCACATATATGCTTTAATATACGATATTTGTTTTTCTCTTTCTGACTTCACTCTGTATGACAGTCTCTAGGTCCATCCACGTCTCTACGAATGACCCAGTTTTGTTCCTTTTTATGGCTGAGTAATATTCCATTGTATATATGTACCACATCTTCTTTATCCATTTGTCTGTTGATGGGCATTTAGGTTGCTTCCATGACCTTGCTATTGTAAATAGTGCTGCAATGAACATTGGGGTGCATGTGTCTTTTTTGAATTATGGTTTTCTCTGGGTATATACCCAGTAGTGGGATTGCTGAGTCATATGGTAATTTCTATTTTTAGTTTTAAAGGAACCTGCATACTGTTCTCCATATGGCTGTATCAATTTACATTCCCACCAACAGTGCAAGAGGGTTCCCTTTTCTCCACACCCTCTCCAGCATTTGTTGTTTGTAGATTTTCTGATGATGCCCATTCTAACTGGTGTGAGATGACACCTCATTGTAGTTTTGACTTGCATTTCTCTAATAATTAGTGTTGTTGATCAGCTTTACATGTACTTCTTGGCCATCTGTATGTCTTCTTTGGAGAAATGTCTATTTAGGTCTTCTGCCCATTTTTTAATTGGGTTGTTTGTTTTTTAAATATTGAGCTGCATGAGCTGTTTATATATTTTGGAGATTAATCCTTTGTTGACTTGTTTGCAAATATTTTCTCCCATTCTGAGGGTTGTCTTTTCGTCTTGTTTATGGTTTCCTTTGCTGTGCAAAAGCTTTGAAGTTTCATTAGGTTCCATTTGTTTATTTTTGTTTTTATTTCCATTTCTCTAGGAGGTGTGTCAAAAAGGGTCTTAATGTGATTTATGTCATAGAGTGTTCTGCCTATGTTTTCCTCTAAGAGTTTTATAGTGTCCGGTCTTACATTTAGGTCTTTAATCCATTTTGATTTTATTTTTGTGTATGGTGTTAGGGAGTTTTCTAATTTCATTCTTTTACATGTAGCTGTCCAGTTTTCCAAGCAGCACTTATTGAAAAGACTGTATTTTCTCCATTGTATATCCTTGCCTCCTTTGTCATAGATTAGTTGACCATAGGTGTGTGGGTTTATCTCTGGGCTTTCTATCCTGTTCCATTGATCTGTATTTCTGTTTTTGTGCCAGTACCATATTGTCTTGATTACTATAGCTTTGTAGTATAGTCTGAAGTCAGGAAGTCTCATTCCTCCAGCTCTTTTTTTCCCTCAAGATTGCTTTGGCTATTTGGGGTCTTTTGTGTCTCCATACCGATTTTAAGATTTTTTGTTCTAGTTCTGTAAAAAAAAAATGCCATTGATAATTTGATAGGGATTGCATTGAATCTGTAGATTGCTTTGGGTAGTATAGTCCTTTTCACAATATTGATTCTTCCAATCCAAGAACATGGTATATCTCTCCATCTGTTTGTGTCATCTTTGATTTCTTTCGTATGGTTTTCTGAGTACAGGTCTTTTACCTCCTTAGGTAGGTTTATGCCTAAGTATTTTATTCTTTTTGTTGCAATGGTGAGTGGGATTGTTTCCTTAATTTCTTTTTCTGATCTTTCATTGTTAGTGTATAGAAATGCAAGAGATTTCTGTTTATTTATTTTGTTAAAATATGTACATTAAAAAAATTGTTTTCTTGGGCTTACAAAGTATCGTTGGCTTACGGCTGCTGCTAGCCTCTGCAGTATCTTTGCTGATTGGGTACATATGCTCCTTGAGGTAGATACATAGCTTGCCCGGCTGCGAGGCCTTCATGAGTTAGAAAAAGATGCCTGCACTCGGTATATGGAACCCCGCACAGTCAGGCTTGAACCTAAGCCCTCACTCACTCCCTGGGCCAAGAGGCTTTGTGCAGTATACAGACTTGCAAGTTACTAGACGATTATGCCTTGTTTGACCTCTGAGTACAAAGTTATAAAACAGTGTGAAAAGACATTTCAAATAATCGTAATACTATGTAATAATTAATATGTATAATTACATATTATATATGTGATAACAAAATCAACTGCTCAAAAAGTGTATAAGCTAAGCAAGAAATCTTACCTTTTCAGCTGTTGTAATAGTATGATTTTCCTCTACCATTTTAATATACTTGCTATAAAAATGAATACTGTTGCTACCCAGGCTAACTAAATTGCAGAGCACATATACATATATAAGCAACATACTGTTGACCTTGGTAACTTAGACAATAGCCACATCCACAGATTTGTAATCTAGGGAAGTGGTTCCCAAATTTATGGTATCTGGCAAAATGAGAAAAATAAGGTAATGTGAGGTTTTCATATTTATAAATTTATTTAAGGGACTTTTCATTATTTATTACTATTTTTTGGCATTAATGTGTCTTCTTTGTGAAACAATGTTGGGAATATATTAGAGGTATATTTTTGTGTGTGTGTGCTTGTATGAAGGCATGCATACCCATGCTACTTCTTTTCCTGGCTTTATTTTTTCCCAAAGGGAGAAACAGCTTCTCTTCCTGGCCTTTAAGAAAGAAGAGGAATACCAAGGCTGAGCCTGGTAAAATTTGGAAGTAGATAAAATGATAGCATTCTTTTACCTTTCTTACCTCTCAGAGATCCTCTCACCTGTCTCCTAGGTGCCTCATAAATAGTTGCCAACTCTCTTTGTTGCAGTATGTCATGAAAATTCACCTAGTCCTGGGAGTGGTCCAGGGCTTCAGAAAAGCCTCCTGGTACCTGGAAGTAGCATGGTAGCTAAGTTCCTGTCTTGCCACTTAATAGCTGTGTAGCCATTACGTAACCTTGACAAAGCTATGTGACCTATTTGTGCGTCTTTTTATTCATATTTAAAATCAGGATAATACTACATCCCTCCTGTGGTGCTTGTGATTATTAAACGCCTGGCACAGTGCCAGTCACATAATAAGAGCTCAGCTGCTTTATTGTCCTCACCCTAATTTCAGCTGTTGCGTGGAAAGCAACAGAACAGATTAAATAAAAATTCACATCCCTCCCCCAATTCTGTTTCAGTCCCTCTCTGTGTGATCCACTTTCCAGGTAATTCTTATATTTAAGACATTACCCTGTGTTATACTTAAGACATTATTCTAAAGATCCTCTCAGAGTAAACTTCATCTTGGACCTGGCTTAGCCACTAAGGATTGATTATATGTTCTCGTACACATGAGCGGGCAGAGATATTGACTCGTTCACTTTGTTTAACACTGTATCTACAATGCCTAACAGTGCCTTCAATGTGTGGTCAAACCTCATGTTTTATGAGATAACATAGTCTTTAAAAAAAATTGAGAGCAAACATTGGTTCTAGGTATGTTACAGAGACCTTAATGGTGAATTCACCAAAGTGTAAGAAATTAATCATCTGTGAGTATTCTTCCCATAGCTTGTTAAAAAAGATCAAATGAGCTACATCTAAATCATAATCTTATTCTCTGGTATAAAATTTTTTGATTCAACTTTAGCAGTCATATAATAATGTTTCTTTTGAACTAAGAAACATAGTTCTTAGGCAGCAAGGATGCTCATAAGTATAATCTGTAAAGTAGAAACATGTTTTATTTACCTTGAATAATTTACTAGGGCACTGAATAAAAATGCTAAGAAACTAATAGTTCCACAGTAATTGTGCAGTGATCTTATTTTTGAGTGAGGCATTTTCAACTACGTGTTAGTAGAAGAAAAAACTTAAATGTCCTTGGTAAAACATTATTCACAGCATCATGATAGTTATAAAGCGGTTCTTACTGAGTCGTAATGATAAATCAGTGTCTGGTTAAACTAGGAAAAACACTGGTATTTAGCGTATGCTTTTTCCTGATGTAAGTTGTATATGTGGTCAACAGATTTTGTAATAGTAGATTATTTGACATGGATTTATTGATGAGAAACCTTGATTTTCCAGTTGGTGTGATGTTATCTTCTACCTTCCTTGATTATGATCTTAGATTACTCTACCAGAAAAGAAAAGATAATCCAGAAATGACTTATCTGATTTCCATTGCTCTTTATCATCTGTGTTCAGTTCAGAGTATAGGGGGTTTGGTGTATCTTTCAATTTCATCATTATTTGCTCTAAAGATATTCTGTTCAAATATGTTATGACCATAACTATAGCCAGGAAGGTAATTATTGTCTCAGTCTACAAAATTACTCTCTAAAGCCAGTCACTCTACTGAACACAGAAACTTCATTGTTTCCATCTGCCTGAGACTGAGTCTAAAACCACTTCTCACAACTGCCCCCCTCACTCTTTTCCGTTCAAGTGTATATAAATATCTGCAGTTAAAAATAATCATCTTATAAACCTGTTTACATGTAATATCCGTCTCTCTTTTGTTGTTATTGCCATCTTCCCTTTCTCTAGCCCTTTTAAAATTTGTCCACTGTGGGATGGATTCTGCAGATCAGCCGAGTCTCCTCTCAGAGGCTGTCAGTAACCTCCTCCTCGCTAAATTCTGGTGTCTACTTTTGCTCACTGAAGTCATGTCCTGCCTTGATTTCTGCAGTACTGTGCTTATCTCTGATACTTCTTTCTTGGTCCCTCTGCTGGTTTCCTTTCATGCCTCCAAGTCTTTCCTAAGGCAGAGGTCCTAATCCTCTGCTTCTGTCTGTTTTAGGGTTGCACAGTCCGCCAAAGAGGTCTTTGTTGGTGATGTGAAGGAATGAATGGGCCAAGCTAGGGACACAAGTAGTAAGAAAGCAGATCCCTGTCCAGAAGGAACACCACTGTTTGGCTTACTTTCCTGTGGGAAAGGAAGGTTTACTGTAATCAGATCTTCTAATTAAGAAAAGTATGAGAAGTCTAAATATTTATATGAAATATTCCAGATTTTGAATGTTGGCAGTCAGTTGAAGTTTGGGAATACCCAGATGAGAGGGTATTGTTGGCATAGTACGCTGATTGGAAAGGGGTTATGTCGCTGGTACACTGCACAGCCAGGTAGTCTACGTTATAATATGCACCACTTGTACTACCATAAGAAGTGGTCTTAGAGAGTGCCTTGAGGCTGTATTTTCACAGCAAGTGCATATTTTGGAATTTGAATATATGTATATTGTTTGGGGGTGACAGAGAGGAAAGGTTGATGGAGACGGTAGGGGTAGATATCCCCCAAGCCACTCTTCCTGCCACAACTATTAGAAGCTGATTTTTTTTTCTTTTTTTAAACCACAGTCCAAGCAATATGACTATGGACTTCTAAGTTGTAACCTCAGCTCTGAATCTTGGAGAGCTCATATATTCTCCTAGCTTCCAACATTTAAATAGAAGGTAGAAAACTGAAATTCTGGTTCCTGTTCCAGAAAGTTTTAGCTGGTGACCTGGGAGTCACAGTTCTTTGGCCGTTGGTTGGCTCCACTTTGAATTGGAGGCAAGTACTTATCTACCTCAGAATGATAGGGCAGCTCAGCTCAAGGACCTTTCCAGTTCGAGAATTTATGATTCTCGTATTCTCAGTCTCTTTCTTGTCTGACCTCTCACACTAGGTCTCATGTTATGTTTCTGACCACTTTTGGAACATTTTGCTACTTCAGTGTTTCTTTTCTTAGCCAGTTTAAAATTAGCATGTCTCAAACTGAGCTCAGTTTTTTCCCAGTCTAGTTCCTTTCTGTTTCTTTGTCTTCATCATTTTCCTGATAAATCAGACTTGTGAGAAGTTGCTGATTCAAGTCCCTCCATACTCCTGTCCTTTGCCCCAGGACTTCCCGAGACCTGGCAGCCGCAAGTTGCTCTGTAGCTTATCTCCATGACTCTGGTCTCTCTGTGTCCATGATGCCCTTTCCAGCCATGTCCAGTCTACTGTCAACAAAGCTCTGACCGTTCTACTTCTCTTTTCAAAAACGCCAGTGGTTCTGATTAGGTAGGAACCTACTAGATACATTTCTCTTTCAGATTTTCAGAGACCCTGTAATCTTATCCTTACCCTATCCAACTGTATTTCCCACTATGAAATAGTTATTACTCCGAGTTAGGAAGATGCTTTATTACCGGTTATGTCTCCTGTTTCATGTCATTGTTTGTTACTCTTCTAGCAAAATCCCCCTCATCCTTAACAGCCTAATTTCATGCTTTCTGGGAATCTCCTCTGGTGACTCTAGCTCATACTGACTTCCTTCTTTGAATTTCTGTTACATCTAATGAGTGCTATATGGCTTATCACTTAAAATCTTAGATACTTTTGGAGCTGGTATTTTAAAGATCAGCTCATCTGTGCATTTTATAAATGTTAGAAAATTTGCAACTTACCCTCACTCATATTAGTTAATAGCAAAGCGCAAACTTCCTATGTGGTTTGGCCAAGGTAGTATGAAAGCGGCTGTAGACAATACTTAAAACTAATAAATGTGGTTGTATTCCAGTAAAACTTTACCAGAATTATGGCTTATGGGCTGTAGTTTGCTAACCTGTTCTAGAATATTACTAACAACTGTCCTAACAAATTTTTTCCTTTTATGTTGGTTTTAGAACCAACACATTGAACACACAGACACACACACACACGTCTTAAAAAACTCTTAACTTTTCTTTGAATTGTCATCAGATAAAGAAGGAAGGGCAATTTACTTTCTATTATCAGGTACAAATTGTCATGTTTAATTCAACTTCAGAAGTCATACAGTAATGTTTCTTTTCAGTTGAGAAACATCACCCTTAGGTAATAAGGAAGCTTTTAAGTATACTCTGTATAATAGATCCATGATCTGCATAAATGTGGGGTGATGCCATTCCAGTGACTAGTGTAGGATTTTAAATCACAGAATTATTGTTTTTCCTCATCCTCCAGATATTTGGAATAAAACAAAAGTAAGTTACTGAGCCAGGGGTCACAACAACTTATTACTTGAGCTGGAAGCAGAACTGTGTAACTCAGCCTATCTTCTAAAGCCTGTTGAGGTACAGCAGTCAGATTCTGACCACTCTTGGCCATGAAGATCCCATGGCTCTCCTGACGGGAGTGAGACTGCTAACCCGTTCATTCTTGCCGCGGCCCAGCCACCAGGGGGTTATGCTTTCAGTCTTGCCTGAACTCCCGCTGTAGAATGCAGTCGTCTGAGCTGGATTCTAGCCAGGGCACTGACTGGGCTTACTAGCACCCCTACTCGAAAGGGGTCTCCTCATCTTGATTCCTTGACTGTTGAGCAATTTCATTTCTGCTGTTCAGCAGCTAAGTACTGTCCTCCATGGAAGAATTGGCACTTTATGTTCAGTGTAGCGTATGTTTGGTCTCACTGTTTACTTTGTGTAAGAACAAAACTGACCTTGGGCATGTCAAAGATGTAAACATGATGACATTGTAGCAAAAGAGTTAAATATTTTCAAATAAAGACATTGTAATCAACGTTAGAAACATAGAGATCTTTTAAATTTTTGACAGTCAAAACCCACTGTTTTATGCCACATTATTTTTTTAATAGTGATAATGTAATCTTTTTTAAATTAATTAATTAATTATTTTTATTTTTGGCTGCGTTGGGTCTTCGTTGCTGCACACGGGCTTTCTCTAGTTGCGGCGAGCAGGGGCTACTCCTCATTTTAGCGTGTGGGCTTTTCTCATTGCGGTGCCTTCTCTTGTTGCGGAGCATGGGCTCCAGGCTCGCGGGCTTCAGTAGCTGGGGCTCGCGGGCTCTAGAGCGCAGGCTCAGTAGTTGTGGCGCACGGACTTAGTTGCTCCGCGGCATGTGGGATCTTCCCGGACCAGGGCTTGAACCCTTGTCCCCTGCGTTGACAGGCGGATTCTTAACCACTGCGCCACCAGGGAAGTTACTATGCCACATTATTAAATCAGCAGTTCTCAAGCTTTTTTGTCTCAGGACTTTACACTCTTAAAAATTATTGGATTATATCTATCAATATTTGCCGTATTAGGAATTAAAGCACAGTTAAAATACACTTACTTTTAAATACACTTATTTTTTAATTTTTTAGAAATAGCAACAGTAAACCCACTCTGTGTTAGCATAGATTTTATGAAAAATATACATTAGTTTAAATATATTCTGAAAAATCTCTGGAAGAGTGGCATTGTTTTACATTTTTGCACGTCTCTTTAATGTCTGATTTACTAGACCACAGCTGAATTGTACTTTTGTAGAATGTTGTTATATGTTGTTTTTTTTTTTTTTTTTTTTGCGGTACGCGGGCCTCTCACTGTTGTGGCCTCTCCCATTGTGGAACACAGGCTCCGGACGCGCAGGCTCAGCGGCCATGGCTCACGGGCCCAGCCGCTCCGCGGCATGTGGGATCTTCCCAGACCGGGGCACGAACCCATGTCCCCTGCATCAGCAGGTGGACTCTCAACCACTGCGCCACCAGAGAAGCCCTATATGTTGTTTACTTAAAGTATATGAAGAAAATCCTCACACTGGTCTGTCTTAAACTTTCCACACATGCATTCATTCACTTCTTCATTGGGTATGTGTTTGTGTGTATGTGCATGTACATTTACATGTGTGTTTAATTTCTATTTTTTTCTTGTATTTTCAATGAATCCTTTACCCATGCATGATTTTGTAACTTCAAGTATTGGTCATTTGGGAATTATTGACTCTCTGAGTTTCGCTAACCTTCCAAATGTTGATACATTTCATTATACAATATCAAAAAATATCAATTCTCTAATATCAACACTGATTGCATCAAAATCTTTTAAGTATTGACAGCAGATGTGTTTTCCAAAATTCTGATTTTTTGCTCTAAAGGTCAAATTTTATCACTGGCAACAAATAACTTTAAGTTGATTTTCTTGATATGACAAGCTCATTTAGTTATTATTTTTAGAAAATACCTGCTATATGCCCAAGTCTGGATTAGCATACTTTATCTGTCATTCTTTCAAGGAAAAATGGTGTTCCATGAAAAAAACAGCTAATTCACCTTGCAGTTCTAACAGATACACAAGTGCTTTGCTTCAACACAGCCATCACATTTAGGTATGCAGTAGAAATGCTTTATGCATGCTCAAGGGTCAATATTTAATGCTTCTAATAGTTTTTACTGCTTTTATCAAGAGCAAAGGAAGCCGATTTTTCTTTTTTAACTGCATGTAGTACAGTTTGGTACCATTGTACTGATTTTGAGATAAGACACCAGCAGTTTACCTACTGTTGTGTTTGCATAGTCATTGCAAATGTCAACACATTGAAAAAGGCAAATGAGGTTTAGTATTATTATGAGGTAGTTTTGACTTCATTGACTCTCCGAAAGTGTCTCTGGGATGTTCAGAAGTCTGTGGGCCACACTTTGAGAACTGCATTTATATCCCTTGCAGGAGACAATATTTAATGTTTCCTTTTCTTTTGACAGTATAAAATACAACCATTCTTTTCTCTTGCTCATTTCCTTTACTTCGCTGTTCCCTAAAGACATTACTATGAAACCGTTGCTCATCGTCTAACACTAGGCCTTTATTTGTTGTATTATTTGGTTCAAGCAGTGATACTGTCATATTAATCATTATGCTTGGATGAACCCTCAGAAATTAATGGTAGATAGAAAAGGAAGCGACTGAAAACAGTGTTTAGAAGAACTTGTGCTAGAAACCTACGTAGTCACTGAAGGAGTTAAAAAAAAAACAAGGTTTGAAGTATTTTTTCACTTTATAATAATGATTGAGCATTAGCTGCTTTGTGTGCCCAAATCTAATTCCAAAGCTGTCTGTTCTGTTATCCTGAGCAAGTCATTTGACCTGTCTGTACCTCTGTTCCCTTAACAGCTATAATTCTGGGCTGTATGTCCAGGAACTGAAGTAGACCTCCTTGGAAGGAAACACAGTCCTTTACGTAAACCCACTAACAATATTTGAGCTGTGGATTGGATCTAAAGAGCAGTACTGTATTAGCTCCCCCGGCCCAGGACGTGTATTCATTGTATCTCAGAAATGAATGGTGTATGTCTGAATGCTAAACAACTATCAAAGAAGATAAAAATGTTCTGGTTCAGATTATAGATATCAGTAAGATTCCAATCAAAACACATCAAAGAGGTGAATAAATCATCTAGTTAACAGTCCTTTCTTTTTTACTGCAAATGTCACTGTGGCTTAGTGGCACTGATTTGTGATTTACAGCCAGACACGTACACACTTTCTCCACTTCGCTGCTCTTGGTTGGCTTTCTTACAGCACCGCCGTTCCATCTGGAATGACAAGCAAATGAGCCGGTGGGTACCTGCAGGGCAGGGAGCACCACTGAACCATGGACCCTGAGTTCAGAACCCAGCTCAACTGATAAGGGCACAACGTAGAAGAGTTTTATTTTGACTATTTTCCCACCAATCCAGACAGATATTCTTTAGATATTAGTTATTAAACTTCAGATATTGGATTTTAGATATTCTTTAAACTAGATTCTATGATTAAACATGAATTCTTCAGGAAAATTAAGCAAGTCTTAACGGTTTGACTTAACTAAGGAAAATTGACACACTCTTCCAGTATGTTTGTAGGAATCCTTTTGTTTAATAAAGACATGATAGGCTTTGGAATGCAGGAAAAGCAGCAGAGAAGCTGACCTTTAGAATACCATTTTCTTTATAATTCAGAGAAATTTAAAGGGAGTACACTAATTAGGAGATATTCTGGGTAGAAGTGGTGCTCATATTTGATTAAAATTTGTTCTGTAGGTAAGACATATAACTTTCTATGCCCTTTCCATTTTGTGAATTTAAAAAAATAGCATACTTACAGTTTTATGCTGTGAATATTTTCTCTGAGTAAATTAGTAATAGATTTTTCTCTGTATAGGCTTTCTCCAAGTTGCTCTGTTTTTTTGACTCTTTTATGTCCAGTAGTCCTTGGTCACTTGTGTGTATTATGGGCCAGGTTTCTCAAGTCTGCTAAATCATTATTACTTGTTTATGTGCTTTCCAGCTTCCAAAATTTATTGCTTTTACCTCTTTTCCCCTTACCTCTAGACCGATGTATTTATGCTTTTTTACAAGTTTTACTCTGTCATTTTAATAGGGCTTTGAAGGGGAACAAAGGTGTTTGTTCTGTTTCCATCTTTACTTTGATGGAAATTTGCTTATTTAAGTTTGCTTATTTAAATGAAAGCATCTATACTGTTTTTATTTCAAACCAGAAGTTGAATTCAGCAAACAAGTACTAAAGCAACACAGTGGTTTAAAAAATTGTTTTCGCAATCATGTTTTTATATTTTATAGATCCTGTAAAATAATCGTATGGCTTCAGTAATGTTGCTTATGAGCTATCATCAATTGTTTTCGTTAGAAGATTACAGAATTTAAAAATTAAGTTATGAATTATTTTTAAAAATGACATTTTTATTTACTTAATGAATTAGGTCATTCTCACTAGGTGAATTAAATAGAAATGGACATCTTAATGTTCCACACCTTAAGCAGTAATTCACAATTGGGAAAGATTTACAGGAGTACAGAAATAGTTTGGTTTTGAATATGCTTAATTTTGCATTTGTGTACACTTCTCCTGACCTACTAATCAAGTGGCTCCTTCTAGGAAGGTGAATTTCAAGAATATTAGCCGTGAGAGTTTTACAAATCCCCCCAAATAATTTAACAGATGGCCTTGGGATGAATAGTGGAATGGCCACAGATGTTGGAATCAGAACCTGGAATCGGAACTGGATTTAGATCCTAGCTCCATTACCTGTTAGCTGTGTCTGCTTAAGGAGGATAAAACGGAAAATGGTGATAATATGTTTGCTTCAGATTTGCCCTCAGAATTAAATGCGGTGAAATGTGTAT
The DNA here is from genome assembly GCF_964165515.1 of Mesoplodon bidens. NCBI lineage: Eukaryota > Metazoa > Chordata > Mammalia > Artiodactyla > Ziphiidae > Mesoplodon > Mesoplodon bidens. The sequence continues at coordinate 122,534,875 of NC_138161.1, forward strand.
AGTAGTACCTAGAGCAATGCAGGCATTCAGATATTCGTTTCTTTCCCTTGTAAGCCTGCTTTCCAATTTTTCTTTCTTCAGGATGACAGATGTCAATTCTCCCATCATTTTCCCATTGCGCATGGTTTATTCATATCGCTGTGATCATCCCTCAGTGTGAAGAATCCATCACACACTATATTGTCTTCAGTTAAACTAACAATAACATTAGAAGATGACTGTACACAAAGTGGCTATTGTTTTTACACCAATAAACGTTAAGGTAATGACAGTGGTTTTGATGTCACTGACAGTCATTATAAAAAATGTTTATCATGCCTTGTATTAAAAAAAAGTTGAATTTTTTTCACTTGAAGATGGTTATTCCTGTTAGACCCATGACATCTACTGGTCTCTCAGAATTTACTGTGATTTGGATAGATCATGGGAGTATCTCAGAAAAGGGAACACAGTTATAATAGCTTAGGTACTAGGTGTTATTTCAGATACCCCATTCATTCCTTCCCTGGCAACCGTGTCTGCAGTACGAGGTGCTAGTGCTATAATGGAGAAGAAATTTATCAGTTACTTATTGCTGCATAACAAATTACCCCAAAATGTAGCGAGTTAAGCATCTGTTCTCTCACAGTCTCTGGGTGCTAGGTCTGGCTTGGGGGTCTCTCATGGGGTTGCTGAATAGCAGTCATCTGAAGGCGTGACTGGGCTCGAGGGTCTCCTTTCAAGGTGGCTCAGCCACATGCCTGCCAAGGTGGTACCGGTTGTTGACAAGAGGCCTCACTTTTCCACATGTGGGTGCCTCCACGGGTTGCTTGAGTTTTGAGTGCCCCTAAGACACGGTGGTTGGCTTCCCCCAGAGCAGGCTTTCAGGAGGGAGGGGAGGGCAGGGAGAGAGGAAGAGGTAAGGAAAGGGGAAGGGGAGGTGGGGAAGCAATCCAAAAAGGACCCTTCACAAGTCACATAGCATCAATTCTATCGCATCCTTTTCATCGGAAGCAAATCACCAGGTCTGTTCCACATGCAACAGGAGGGGAATTACGACCTTTTGCAGGGAGAGGTATGAAAGAATTCATGGACATACTTTAAAATCATTGCCGTAGAACATCTTTCTCTTCCAGATACTCAATTTCATAGATAACTCGAGACAGTAGTTACATTGGTTACCATAATTTAGTGTCATCTAACACCGAAGTACAGTGACACATGGCTGCAAGAGCAATATGGACCAACGGCATGCCCTTTGTTGATAACTGTTAACTTGGCGTTTCTGACTTGGGTTTCCTACCATTTTCTCAAATTCAAAAGATCTATAATCTGACTCACCAACGATATCCCCAAACCAGCTCTCTTCACTTCCTGTTGTCATTGGTAACAGCTTTTCTCCCTGTCACTTTGATTTGAGGCTGAGCCACCTTTTAAACACCACACTAGGGCTTCCCTGGTGGCGCAGTGGTTGAGACTCCACCTGCCGATGCAGGGGACACGGGTTTGTGCCCCGGTCTGGGAGGATCCCACATGCCGCGGAGCGGCTGGGCCCGTGAGCCATGGCTGCTGAGCCTGTGCATCCGGAGCCTGCGCTCCACAAGGGGAGAGGCCACAACAGTGAGAGGCCCGCGTAACGCAAAAAAAAAATTAAAAAAAAAATAAACACCACACTACAAGCAGCCCCCTAGAACGGCTCCTCCTCACCTTTTCAGTTTGCGCGTCTTGTGTCCTAATCACATCCCTCCTCCTCACTGCCCTGTTACTCAAAGAATGCACTCTTAGTTCCTCAACTATTGAAGGTTCTGAGATCTCCCAGCTTCTCCTTCTGGTGATTTTTTCTTTTTTCTTTAAAAAAAAAGACCTACTTCATTAGTCCTTCCCACCAAAATTGGAGAGATTCCACCACAGGGAGACATTAGTAAATGTTCTCAATATGTTTCTAAAGTTGTTTTCTATGGGATAAAAATGCAATACTACAGCTAAAGAATCCTCTTAAACTTAAATGTCGAGAGGGAAAAGATGTTACCAAGTTGACTCCATTGTGGAGAAGCTTTTGGAGGGAGGGTAAGGGATGAAGAGGAACGAGACAGGATCTCTTCAGGTGTTGGAGAGGGGCTAAGTAGAAGGATTCGGACGGAAAGGGAATCTTGACTGACAGGAGTGCAGAAGCACTTACCACAGTCTGGGGAAGAGAATGGTGATGTCATTACTCACTAGCCTGGGTAGCATGCTTCTCGGGAGGAGAGAGAAGAGCTGTCCGCTACGCATGGATAGGACAGGGAGTGATGGTGGACCACTAGTATCCAGAAAGACGGGGTCTCAGAGGCTGCTTGTGCAGCCGCAGTCAAATTGCTTACGTTCCCTGGACTATAGTTTCTTAATCTGGGAAAATAAATGGGTTGGACGAGATCATTTCCAGTGCTAACATATTGTGCCTTTGGAAAGGAACTTAGACATACTTGAAACAATTGAATTTCTCTATTTTTTTTAAACAAGTTTCCCCCGCTTATTTTTTTAATTCCATAAAAACAACTTCAGAAACATATTTAGAACATTTACTAACATCTCCCTTTGACTGAATCTCTCTAATTTCCATTTATTAAATGGCAACCCATATGAAATCAGATTATGCTATTATAACTGAAGTTGCTATTTAATTAATATATATTGATATTTAAAAAATACATTCTCAATGGGTTATAATTTGAAAATGTTTATTAGAGAAACACTTTCCAAACTTACAGGCAAGAAAGAGTTAAAATGGCCAATATATCTGTGTAAACAACAATCTGCTTATACATTGTCTTATAAATTAATATTTCCTTATATAGTTTTGAGTAGTATTTTAAGATTGCATTCTTCCCAGTGTTCCAGCTGTTAAAAAATATTTTCATAACAAAAAGGAGTGTGTTAATTCTAAGAAGTCAGTGAACATTAAATGGAGAGAAATGGATAGTCTGTTACTTTATAGAGAATAAAGGATTTTCAGACCATGACTTCTCATTTTAAACTGTAAACCAGATTTATGTTATAATTAATCTATGTTGACCATGTTAACCAAAATTGATTAAAGCCTGGTTTTATGAACTTTTTAATCTTCCAAAGTAAACAGGAAGGGGTTGGGTCTATTGGGTTTTGCTCTTTCCCTGCCTTAGCCCTGATGATCTCTTCGGCCGGAAATGGGCCTGGCTGTTCTGCCAGAACTTAAGCTCTTGGTGAGAAGAGTTACAGGTGAGCACGGCCTCCTTAAATGCTGTGCTCTTCACCCTCCTTGAAATGCCTGTGTTGACCTTGGTAATACACTGTAATTCTCTTCATTTTATAGCTAACACCTATATAGTGCTGACCATGTGACAGACACATCCTGAGCTCTTTTATGTATTAACACATTTGATTCTCAGAACAACCCTATGACAAAAAGCTGTCCTTCCCTTTTTTACAGATTGTCCTTCTCCTTTGGTGTCAGGGTAGCTGGGTCATAGACATAGCTGAGATCCCCACGTCTGGCCAGCATTCATGGTTTGTACCCAGTGGTGGGCTCAGAGAAAGCACCCTTCTAGGGGAAAACCAAGATTTACTCAGATTGTCACAGTGTCTAATACACAGACACCCAGAGCTGAGATCTGAGAATTGTCCCAGCCATCCTTCTCCCCTTATCTCCTCCCGTCCAATCTGAAGGACTGTTAGTTCTTCCAGCACAACGTTTCCCCTGATTGGTCCCCTCTTTCTTCCCTGTGCCCACTGGCTGAGTTAATCATTGTCTCCCTTCGGACCTGTTTTAAATGATAGCCCCACACTGCTTCATGCCTCTGTAGGTATTACTTTTCTCTAATTCTTCACAAGTTGTAGGCTGTAATAGCTTTTCTTTTCTGGTAACAGTTTTTATGAAGCTGTTCACCCATTGAATGTGTACAGATCAGTCAGTAGTACATTTCGTTGCTCCAGAAAGAAACCCTGTACTCACTAGCACTCACTCCCTTCTCCCCATTACTTCACTCATCTACTTCCCAACTCTGGAGATTTGTCTGTTCAGGACATTTCGTGACTGACGTCTTTTATTTAACATAATGTCCTCAAGGTTCACTGCTCAGAGAGGTTACGTATTTACTCTGCGTTCAGCCAGAGACTCAGAACACGGAACTTGGGCTTCCCTGGGTGGCGTAGTGGTTAAGAATCCGCCTGCCAATGCAGGGGACACAGGTTCGAGCCCTGGTCCGGGAAGATCCCACATGCCGTTAATGGCATTATTTCATTCTTTTTTTATGGCTGAGTAATATTCCATTGTATGATGTACCACATCTTCTTTATCCATTCCTCTGTCAATGGACACTTAGGTTTACTTAGCATTGCTTTTAACTATAAGAGTAGATACCATTTCCTGAGCATTTAGAATGTTCCAGATATTGGGCTTCCCTGGTGGCACAGTGGTTAAGAATCCGCCTGCCAATGCAGGGGACACACTGAGCCCTGATCCAGGAAGATCCCACATGCCGTGGAGCAACTAAGCCCGTGCGCCACAACTACTGAGCCTGCGCACTAGAGCCTGGGAGCCACAACTACTGAGCCCGTGTGCCACAACCACTGAGCCTGTGCTCTTGAGCCTGCGTGCCACAGCTACTGAAGCCTGTGCGCCCAGAGCCCGTGCGCCCAGAGCCCGTGCTCTGCAACAAGAGAAACCACCGTAATGAGAAGCCCACGCGCAGCAAAGAAGAGCAGCCCCCACTCACTACAACTAGAGAAAGCCCGCGCGCAGCAACGAAGACCCAACACAGCCAAAAATAAATAAATAATAAACTAAAAGAAAATTTAAAACAAAAAAACAAAAACACAGAATGTCCTCCAGTTTCTTTTCAGAAATCACGGCTGTGATCATGTGTATGGTATTCAGGACCACCGGGGATTATTGTGGGTTAGTGGGTTCTCTTTGACTGCCCTCTTTATCCCCTAGTCTCCTGCCTATTCTGTGTCTGTCATCATCACACTCAGCTGTTAGCTTCTTAATTCCTAGCTGTATTAGTTTTCTAGGGCTGCTGTAACCAGTTACCACAAACTGGGTGACTTAACAGAAATATATTGTCTCACAGTTCTGAAGTCCAGAAGTCCAAAATCAGGGTGTCCCCAGGACCATAACGCCTCTGAAACCTGTAGGGGAGAATCCTTCCTTGCCTCTTCTAGCTTCTGGTGTTTGCCAGCCGTCCTTGGCATTCATTTGGCTTGCGGTTGGGTCACACTGGTCTCTGCCTCTGTCTTCACATGGTGTCCTGTCTTCACATGGTCTTCTCCTCTGTGTGTGTGTGTCCAAATTTCTCTTCTTATGAGGACACCAGTCATATTGGATTAGGGTCCACTCCAGTGACCTTATCTTTAACTTGATTACATTCTGTAAAGATGCTGTTCCCAAATGAGGTCACATTCACAGATGGTTAGGACCTCAGCCTTTTGGAGGAAGAGGCCATTCAACCCGTAACAGTAGCTGGTTGCTCTTTTGTTCTCAGTGATGCTGTGGGTCATAGGTTACTGCGCGTTCTGACCCGGTGTCTGGCTCCTTGGCCAGGATTCGGGTGTTGCCAGTCTTTGAGCCTTGCCTGGACGCTCCCCTAGGCTTAGAACTGTGGATCTGTAGCTAGCTGGTGATGAGGGGTCTGCTCTTTACCATCTTTTCACCTGGATCTTCCCTGTGAAGCAGGAGCTGTGGATATGTTGGTGTGTGAAGGGGGTAGAAACTGAGCCTGCCGTCCAGCATGGATCATCCACAGCCTGGATCTAGTAGTGGGAATCCGGAGTGGCAAAGTGGGTGCTGCCTGGGCGCTGCCACCTCCTCGGTGGGGGTCTTCTTCACGTAGAGCCAAGGGACATGATGTCTGCAGATGTTCACTAGCCGTCAGACCCACCAGGCAGAGCTCTGCCACTCCAGGGGTCTGTGGGGGACAAGCCTACTAGGTCAGGTCCTCATAGCCCAGAGTTGGGGGCAGACTCTGGCTGGAAAGCCATTGCACTCTTGTTACTGAGCGTTGGTGGATTTTATTAAATAAATGCTTTGCAGTTTGTGGCAAGCCCTTTGATTGATCTCCAGGGACTCTGAATCACTGTCTTTGTTAATTTTTGCCAGATTAATAAATAGTGCGTAGGGGGAGGGGGAGGTTCTCCCAGCTCTTCATACAGCCATTCTAGAAAATCTTGCCCCTTTGAAGAGTTTTAAAGCAGCATCTTCGAGGGTGGGGTAGTGAGACAGACATAGGGTTGGAGTGGCACATAGCTCCTCAGGGAATTCAGGCCATAGAGGAATCATTTCCATTAGTGTTGATGTTATTTTTCAACATATTCAACATTTTCAACATTTTACAAAAGTTGTAAAACTTTTACAACCCTTTGTTAACATGACTGAAATCATCTCTTACTTGATTTAAATAGCCTTTTTTTCCTACCTACACAGAAAACATTTAAAAATAAATGGTTAGAGAAGAATGTTCTTAATAAAGTTTCATTTTAGCAAGTAAAGGTTTGCTTAGAATATTTAACAGGCTAATTATATAAGCTAAGTCTTCATTTCATTGAAAGCTGGAATTTTTCATGATGAACTTATAGCACATCTCTTTCGTGGGTGTTTATTTGATGTAAATGTCACCATCTGGGCTGCATTTTTTTTTATCTTATTCAGTTAGTTGAAAGGGCCAGCAAGACATCGTGAAAGCTTTTTAGAAACTCTGAATGTATTTATGTTCGGTTAGCATTCTTGTAGTGATTAGTTTTAACTAAGCTGAGTTCTACACTTAGAGATTTCTGAAACTAGAAGCTGTTATAAATCTCTGTTATTTCTCCCAGACCGAAGTACTGGGAAGTCATTCTGACACTGCAATAATGAGGAATTATCACAAGGTATATTTTTAATGTTTTCTGTAAAGCTTTGTAGGCTTTGTATATTATTTTATAGGACTATAAATACTGCCTCTGTGTGTGTGTTCATTTATTACCAACGCTCTTCATTAGAATTTTAGAAGCTTGAAACTTAGATTTTGCTTAGTCCCACCCCATCGTTTTGATGAAGTAATTGAAGTACTTAGAGATTATGTAACTTTCTAAGCTTTAGCATTTAGGATTGCATATATAACTGTAAGGGCTAGAACAAAACGGTAATACTTCCCAGAAGGCATGAAGCAACGTGTAGTCTTCTTTTTTCAGAAAGCTTTAGGAAATACCATGTATTTTTCCTTATAATATAGTATTATACTCATTATTTTGTCAAGCATTAATTTGGCATCTATATACCAAATAATTTGATTTTAGGCTTACCTAAGCCACAGAGACCTGAAAATTTTGTATTTTCTTTCCTAGTAGAAAGCATTTCCTTGTCGCCTTTCTCAACATTTACGTTTCAGTAAATCATAAATAGCTGTCAATAGTTAGTATTAACATAAACATAAAATCTGATATGTGCACCTCACTTAAAATTTTTTGGAATTCATGAATCAGGAATTAGCATCAAAATTTCTTAGGTCTTAACAAATTATGATTTGCTGTGTTTATCGCTGTATATTGATAAAGAGACTGTCTGTATATTATTATATTTGATCCTCACAGCCACCTGATGAAGACAGGCTGGACAACCTTTATTATTTCCATTTTATAGATGGAGAAACTGAGGTTTGGAGTTTACATAACTTGCCTAAATCTTATGACCTCAATAATTTACTACTGTAGTTACCCATTTCTTTGCATGTCACTGGTACCCATTTCTTTGCATGTCACTGGTCAGTCATGGTAGCATTATCTTATTTCTTCCAACGACTGCAAAAGTCTTTGTTGACTTTTACTTTAGAGAATTTAAGAGGAATAATTTGTGTTACTTAGGTTGACCCCACAGCTGGCCCAGGAGGGAGGGGTTATAAGTTAAACTCCTCTGAAAGCCGGGATTCCTTTCCTCTTCCTTTCAGCAAACTCCTGTCCTCTCAGTTCTAGCTCAAATGCCACCTTCTCTGTGAAGCCTGCCTTTTTTTTTCAAAGGAGGCAAACATTTTTTATTCCTCTCTGCTCTCTCTAGCACTTGGTACCTGCATCGCTTGGTGCAAGTATTATTTGTCGATACCATGATTGAGCTCTTTGAAGGCAAAAGCTGTGATGAGCTTCTTCACTTCTCCAGGGCCTTGCATGAACCATAGTGGAGCTCAGTCCATGTTTTCCAAATAAATGGATGAATAAATATGGCCCATAAGCTGTGCAAGCTCAACAAGGTGGACTCTCTGCTTTTGGATTAACTGTGCAGTGTTAAATGTTTGACTGCTTTTACTGCATGATGTTTTGCTGTGGTTTGCTGCATCAGTGCTCTGGAGTCCCCCGTTGGTGCTGGGCCAGTTTATTGCTGCTCCGCTTCATCACTTAGGGTTATTTGGGACCTGAATCCGTTTCATTGTAACATTGCATTAGTTGAGCCTGTGATTTTATTAAAAACAGAAAGTACTGTTCAGGACATTTAATTTCTTACGCAAGTGAAGTTTTGTTGCTTGAGGTCTGTCATATTTCTCTAACTGTGTTTAAAAATGAAAATCTTAGCTAAAGGCTGACTACCACACAAGTGAACTTAAGAAAGAGCAGAGTTCCTTGTGAATTATGAAGGGAGTTTAAAGGTGGGTATGTGCAGAAAGGCCTGGTTAGGGTCTGATTTCCTGTGTTTTCTGTGCTTTTCTCCTCTGCCTTCTGGCAGCCACCTTCTGACCAATTCTGCTGTTTAGGAGCTGCAGTACCAGACGGTGGTATAGGAAATGGAGTTCCCATCCTTTAGTCTAGTTACTTCTTAGCAGATTCTGTAAATTTTAGGTGTGAAGAAGAGTGAAAATAGTTAGGTTATTTGTGCCTCTTCCCTATTATCCCTACCTCCCATTATCACAGGTAATAATGACTTACCTGTAATTGGCTAAAATTGTAAGAAAAAAAAGCAGTTAAGAAATGCTTCCTCAAGATTTTTTTCACAGTTTTGTTTTGGGAAAAAAATTAAAAAGAAAAAAAGATCTAAGTGGATTCTGATTATTTTCTTCATGGTATTTTGTTTTGTTAAATTGTGTTTTATATCATGAATAGTAGAATTGGCTCCGTTGTGAATTACAGGAAGTGACACACATGATAAACTGTGGTTTTATGTCTGTTCAGCATTTCAAGGTGGAACTGAAATGAAACTATAAATATTTTAACAACACCAATTGCTTCTGCCACCAACCAGGGCTAGTCCTGATGAAAACTGGATCTGCTGATACAAAGTTAATGGGAAGCAGGGTCCTCATTTAATATCAGGCCAACTTTAGCAACTTGGAGTCTGCTAGGCACACATTCATTTTGTTCACTAAAAATACAAATATTAGAATATGTAAATGTTTACATTTAATAGTAAAATGTGTTTTATATTTAGTAAATGTGCATGAAACAGTAATATATTGAAAAGCAAATAAAAACATTCAGTTTGTGTAATCTTTCCACAATTTACATACCAATCTGATACTGGGCTGGAGGAGGGAGACAGATTCTTCAGATTATTAGGCTGCCAGGAGTATACCATACTTTGCAGAAGCTTTTTCTTGAATAGTGGTAGCTATTAAGATTTTACTGTTAGGATCTGAACACATTTAGGTCCTTTAGGTAGCCTATAGAGAACATTAAAATATATTTAATAGGATAGCCTAATAATTTCCACTTTCATTCTTTTCTTGGATTTTTAAATCCGGAGCAATAGGTTTACAAATTTAGACTTTGTCCAGAGGAGTCAGAATGTTACACTTGTGCTTTCCTGAGCAGCTGTGAAAGTCCTCTTGAGTTTATTTGTTCATTTTCTAGCTTAGTTCATGCAAGATAGTGTACTGCTGTAGGAAATACAATAATGAATTTCCAACTCCCCTGTACCATTGCTCTTCAAATCTAGTAGAGGAAGGAGAAGGGATGAGGATAACCAGGGAGCCCAAGTGTCCTGCTTTACGTCTCTTGTCCTGGTGTAATTTTTTTTTTAATATTTTTTTGATGTGGACCATTTTTAAAGTCTTTATTGACTTTGTTTACATTATTGCTTCTGTTTTTATGTTTTTGGTTTTTTGGCCACGAAGCATGTATGATCTTAGCTCCCCGACCAGGGATTGAACCCATACTCCCTGCATTAGAAGGCTAAGTCTTAACCACTGGACCGCCAGGCAAGTGCCTGGTATAATTGTTAATCGTACCGCCTTTTACTTTCAGATGTCCTGGTTTGGATGACAAGTTATATGGTCATACTCTGAATAACTATGTAAACGTCAGGCTGAGTTCAAACCTGCTTCAAATAAAGCATTATGAAAATTTAGAAAGGGGGAGATTGGTTTTAGTGAGGGTGGAGAAAGAACAGGTATCTTAGGGGAGATTGGTTTTAGTGAGGGTGGAGAAAGAACAGGTATCTTAAACCTGACGCTTTCTGGTTACTGATAAGTGCCAGGTAGCACGAGATTGCCATTTGGTTCTTGGAAACTTCCCAATGTAAAACTAAGAATTTCCTCTCTCATCTTCACTTCTTATAGATGTATGTCTTGTAAACTGTAATCTAAAAAAAGAAGAGAAGGGCACCAACTTCTGTGTTTTTTATGTTTTTATTTTTGATACTGTTTTTTTTAAGCAGCTGCTGAGATTTTTATGTTTTTAACTCAGATAAAAGAGAAACATTTAAGATGTTTCCATCGCTTGGTTTTTCTAAATCACTTAATCTTACTAGAAATATTGATTATTAAGTGAGAGAAAGGTTATAATTAATGTCAGGTATCCTTTAAAAAATTTGAGATTGTGTTCAGTTTTGGCTTCAGAAATTTTCTAGAAGTCTTATAATGACACAAAGTTTAATCTGCAATACAGAATAAGCTACTGCTACTGTATTCCTTTCCTCCCACCATTGTTCACATCGTTTCACTAATGAGAAACTCTTTAGCCTTATAACCAGGAGAAATGCTTGTGTAAGCCAATACAGATAAGACTGCTTATTGTACTTACAGCGTCAGAAGGTAATTCTGGAATTGCTTTTTCTGTTCTTTCAGACAATGAAGGTATATGACTTCATTCTCTATCTTTTCTTCCTGTTGGCAAGGCAAACACATATGTTTAGTAAAACGCTCATTGTCTCTTCTCGGCCATATGTACCAGAAAAACAATACTGAATACTTGGGCAAGCAAGGTTTTATAGAATAGTTAGGCAGGCATCAGGTTGGGGACAGTGCTGCAAATACAGTCAGTCTTGCTGAAATGAAAAATGAACGATGACCCAAAATAGGAGGAAGTGTTCTGGTGAAATAAGCCAAAACTCTAGCTTTATTTCATCTCATCAACCCTGGGAATGCTGGACAAAATTTCATAGACTAGTGAAACCATGTACGCATCTGAAAAATGCATTGTAAGGTTCAGATAAAACTTCTGTGTGCAGATTAGGAGTCGGTGTGGTTTGGCAGCTTGTGAAGATGAAGTTTTCCAGGATCTGATTTCATGAAATGTCATTTCATATTTCTTTTCATCTTAGTTGTATGATGATAGGAATATGCTGATTCCTTGTTGAACAGTGATTATTGTGTGTAATAATTAACTCATCTCATATTTATTATTGTAAACATAGAATGGTGGTCATAGTATAAATATTGAGGATGTCAGGTATTTTCTTTTTTTGTGATCTAATGTGAAAAGTAACGCAACATTTCAGAGTAATTTGGTACAGTGAAAAAGAAAGGAAAAATGAAGCATGCCAGTAATCTTGACAGGCAACTTTCCTGATTTGCAAAACGAAAGATCAGATTAGGTAATCTCTAGAAGTGCCTTCTACCTTTCTCAGTGTCTTTGAGTCTCTAAAGCAGACTCCTGTTTATTTTGGCTAAAATATCTTGGTTTGCACGTGTGCTATTTAAATTGAATCAGACGTTCATACTTAGGCTCCTGCCCTCTCACCCCAGGATTTTAGATGTTGGTTTCTCTTGAGACTGTAACAAAATACTAATTTTGATAAATAATTTTTGATAAACATTTTAGTGTTTAATGATATGAAAATTAAGGTAGGAATACATAGATGTAAGAATTTTTTTTTTTTTTTTTTTTTTTTTTTTGTGCGGTACGCGGGCCTCTCACTGCTGTGGCCTCGTTGCGGAGCACAGGCTCCGGACGTGCAGGCTCAGCGGCCATGGCTCACGGGCCCAGCTGCTCCACAGCATGTGGGATCTTCCCGGACCGGGGCACGAACCTGTGTCCCCTGCATCGGCAGGCGGACTCCCAACCACTGCGCCACCAGGGAAGCCCCAAGAATTTTTATATTAGATAATAGGGCATTCTAGTTATAGCTAGAAGTCAAAATTTCAGTATTATATTGAGAAGTCAAATCAAGTTGACAGAATACCTGTGGAGCTTCTGAAAGTGAGCATGGCTCCTCTCAGAATGGGCATCAAAAATTTTGCTTTGAATAAACAGTGGATGCATTTTTTACTAGGTACTTTGGGGGATGAAATTGCATATTTTCTCTTTGTGTTGCCTTGAATTTGACAGTTAAAGGCAAATGCAGTGCTTATATTTTGCCAAAGTACAAGGCAGAATAGTAATAAAAAATTGTTATGTAGGCGGGCAAAAGGGCAGATTCTCTGCCAAATGGCTCTAAATGAGTTGATACAAGGAATTTAAATATTAGGTTTTGATGAGAGATTGTTGAATTTAGTCAGTGTTGGTGTTTCCTTTGGTATGCAAGCTAATTAGACAACAACAGCTAATTGGGGCCAGTGGCTCCGACAGCTTGCCTCTGTTAGCACAAATGCCAGAGGGAGGCACGGTTGGCTTTTTATGCTGGCTAGGAAGACGTCCATCAAGGCTTGGCTGTTAATGTTTTCAGACCCCTCCTGGCCCTCTCTTGGAGAGCCTTGCCTTCAATAACCATTGGTAACTAGGGGTGTCCCAGGTGATCCCTACTACTTTCACCTTCTGTAATATTGATGCAATTTGTACTCACCCCCTTAGTGTGTATCAGCAATTGCAAAGTTCTACCACTGTAGGAAAGTAGAGAGAGCCCCTATTTGGGAAGGATAAAAATTATTACAAAGCATCCTGCTTCGTATTGAGTGGTAACTTGCAACAGAACAGATGATCTTAATTGTGCATGAAAACACCCAGGAACCTTGTTAAAAATTTAGATTCCTGTGGCACTACACCATAAATTCTAATGCAGTGAGTGTGGGATAAAACTCTGTAGAAGCCAGCCTTTCCCCAGCTTACCCAGAATGGAGACTGCCTCCTGAAATATTCAGAAGTCAGAAATGATTTTAAAACCAAAGTGTTTATAAACAATTTAAAGCAAATTTGGTTTGTACATACGTACTTCAGAGCCAACGCCAGTACTCTCCTGTCACAGCTCTAAGGACACTTTCAGTGGCATGACATGAGGTCAGGTCTCTATAACACTTCCAGACTTTAGCAATGGGACTTTGAAAGCACTCTTATTTTATTGTGTAGAAGTACATATTGGAAATAATGTATCCTCAAAAGTAAATTTACTGTACATTGCTGGCTAGGATACATTCTCCTGTAGAGGTAAACGATTATAACTGTCTTTAAAACTTTGACACATAGTAACTACAAGAGAGGTTATTTAGATAGAGTTCTGTATTCCACATCATATGTTGAATAGGTGCAGATTACCAGGAATTGGGATTTGGGTGTCTCCTGATTGAGCTGTTTGAATTTGGATAAGACAGGGTGCCTTCCCTGAGGTGCAGGGAGAGAATCCAGACGACCCTTTCATTGTCCAGCAGCTTCATGCATCAGGGTTGGACTTGATAAAGTCTGGGGTAAATGATTCAGGATTCTAAAATGCTCTGAAATGTTTAGCTGTGCTTATTTACATAGCTACTTCTGAGATCAAACCAAATTAGTATCCTAGGCTCAGAAAACAGACGATAGGTTACGTCTTTGGTCTAAAGAGCTTATTTATTATTCCTCAAGAAGAATGCATAAGATTTACCATTACCGAAAAAGGTTAGGACAACATTATTATACCACTTGATTATTTCTAATTATCCTTTTGCGATGCTATAACACTCATTTAGTTTATTCGTATAATTGATATGTTAGTTGGCCACCATGTAATGGAGTTGTGATTTTCAAAGTAGAACGTGTTGACTTAAGGAAATGTTTGGCAAATATGTTTAGACAGTTAGTGATTTCTTTTAGATTTTCCAAATCCAATCTATCCTTCGATGCTTTGGTATCATACACAAGCTTAAATATCTTAATGTTTTGTTTAAAAAAACCCAATGCAATTAAAAAATTTCAAAACCTGTTTAAATGATGCTTGTTTAAAGGAGAACTGTTATCCTTTAGTCCTTTTCAAATAATAGTGATAGGACTTGCCAACATTTGATGACTTTGTGCCAGTCACTCTCTTAAACTCTCATTTAATCCTTAACGTTGATTCATTATGAAAGAAGTTAATGATCCCTTCAATATGTACCTTTCCATTTTCATTACGTTGGCTTTTGAAGTTAAACTTTTTAGGTTCAGATAACTGTAGACTCAAACACAGCCATAAGACAAAAGACATAGATTCCTTGAACTCTTTCCTGGTCTTTTTATCCTCTTGACAAGGTCTTTCACAGAGCAAAAGTTTTACTTTTTGACGAGGATTAGCTTATCACGTTTTACTTTAATGGACGATGCTTTTGGTGTCACGTCTAAGAATTCCTTGCCTGGCCTTAAGTCACCAGGATGTGGTGGGGGCAGAAGGTGAGTGAAATTTTAAACTTAATTTCTGATTTTACTATGATACATGTGTCACAACCAGTAAACAAGTATTGCTGCATTATTAGGAAGTAGGGTTCATATCTTATTCATATTTTCTTAGTTTTTAATCTAATGTTCTTTTTCTGTCCCAGGAGCCCATCCTGGATATCATATATTACATTCACTCATCATGTGTCCTTAGGCTCTTCTAGACAGTGACAGTTTTTCAGGCTTTCTTTGTTTAGATGACCTTGACAGTTTTCAGGAATGCTCTTCAGATATTTTGTTGAATGTCCCACAGTTGGAATTTGTCTGATGTTTTACTCTCACGATTAGACTGGGGTTTATGGGTTCTTGGCAGGAAGAACACAGAGGTAAGGTGCCATTTCTCATCGTATCGTATCGAGGGTACACGTGATCAACATGACTTGTCACTGATGGTGTTCAGTTGGATCACGTGGCATAGGTCGTGTTTGCCAGGTTTCTCCACTGTAAAGTTAGCCTCTCCTTCTGCCTGTCCTGTAATCGTTGGAAGGAAGTCACCGTGCAGCTCACATGTAAGGGGTGGGGAGTTATGCCCCACTCACACATTTTGGTATGGTATGTTTTCATTTGCATTCAGTTCTATGTATTTGTCTTTATTTTCTTCAAGACTTCCTGTTCGGCACATGGATCATTCTATACGTATGTTTGTTATCTAAATGTCTGGGGATTTTCCTGTTGTCTGTCGTTCATTTCTAGTTTAACTCCATTATAGTGAAAATAGACTCTGATTTCAGTTCTTTTAAATAAATTTGTTTTATGTAATCTACTGTTGTTGGGTGGAGTGTTCTGTGTATGTTAGTTGTATCCTGATGGTTGATTATTTGTTCTATTTTTCTGTACCCTTCCTGATTTTCTCTCTAGTACTATCACTTGTTGACAGTGGGGTATTGAAGTTCCCAACTATAGTTGTGGCTTTGTCTTTTTCTCCTCTCTGTCTTTACTTGATGTATTTTAAGATTTCCTGTTCGGTGCAGACACATTTAGGATTATGCTTCCTGACGGAGTGATCCTTTTATTGTTATGTAGTGTCTCTGCTTATCTCTAGTAACTTTTTGATTTGAAGTCCCCTTTATCTGATGTTAATATAAGTATCCTTGCTTTTGAAAAAAATATTTCAAAGTCAGGCTGGGAAGGGGGTACCACTAGTGGGTGGTGGCGGGGTGTGGTTCTGTTCCCATAGGTTGATCGGAGAAGACCTCTCTGATAAGTTGACATTTGAGCAAGGGCCTTAAGATGATGAGGGAACAAGCTGTGTTAATTTGATTTCTCTGGGAGGAAAGTACCTCAGGCAGAAAAGGGAATGCTGGCACATTACAGGAGCCCAAGGGAGGCTTTTGTGACTGGAGCAGAGTGAGCCCTTCGGGGAGGGCGGGTCAGAGAGGAAGCAGGGAGGTCAAGTTGAACCCTGAAGGCATCCTAAGGACATTAGCTGTGCAAGATGGGGAGTCACTGGAGGGTTTTGAACAGGGTGGTGGCATGATTTAGCTTTCATTTCAAAAGGAGCATTTGATAAATTGTGTATACTTACCTGATCTGTTTAATAAAAGACAGTAGGGATGTGGGCCTTAAATGCTTTTGATTTAAAACATTGTTTTTTAAAAAGAGGAAGGCAGGCTAGATAATTTCAGAGTTTTTTCACTTCCCAAACCCCTTCTTTGCCTTTCATGGATCTAAAGTAATCGATTTTTAATTTAAAAAGTATGAGGGGTGCTGTGGAATAATTCTAAATGTGATCCCAGTAGTAGCTTTAGGAAAAAACCACTCATTCCTGTTGAGCGGTTTGACAGGACATTTTAGAGGTCTGAAGGAATTCGCCAGAGGCACAGATGGTATCACGTCAAGAATAGCAAAGACTGGAACCTCGGCCACAACTGTAATCTATCTTGGTTTATTTTCAGTGGACTGTCAGGCACTTCATACCCACTACAGCAGCCAAGTGCTTACAACAATATACCCACAGCAAGAGCAAACACAGTAATTGTGGATGGTAAAGAAAGAAGAAACGTAAGCCGCTGATAACAGAGACTAACCTTACACAATTTTCAAATTGCCAGGGCCTTGTCACATTTCTTTTTCTGATAGGTCATTTCACTTAAAAAATTTCAGTGAAGGTGAGGACAAGAAAAGACAAACATGAGAAAATCGTGTCTTATGGATAAAGAAGGAAATCACGGTCACAGTGCTTAAAGGATACAGGAAATGCACAAAGATCTTTTTTTTACAGATACCATAAAAAGTAGATTTTGCGGAGGTTGAAAGCAGAGGGTTTATCTGAGATATGATCAAAATCCAATCCAGTTCACCTTCTGAAAGGAATTAAAGGATAAGTACAAAAAAAATAATAGTACCTTGGACCTTATGTGAAGATGATCTCACAGCCTCTGTTACAATTTCTAACCTGTACCCAGGGTAATCTATAACTAAAGTCTCCTTAAACCATCATGAATACTATGTCTGAATATCTCCAGAATTAAAAATTCTTCTAGGGGCATCTGCATATGCGTGTCTTAAACTTTGCTTCAGTTTGAACCCTGCCTCTACTCCTAAACCAAAAAGTCTTTGTAGGGGCTTCCCTGGTAGTGCAGTGGTTAAGAATCCGCCTGCCAGTGGAGGGGGCATGGATTTGAGCCCTGGTCCGGGAAGATCCACATGCCACGGAGCAGCTAAGCCCGTGAGCCACAACTGCTGAAGCCCACGCGCCTAGAGCCCGTGCTCTGTAACAAGAGAAGCCACCGCAGTGAGAAGTCCGCGCACTGCGACAAAGAGTAGCCCCCACTTGCCGCAACTAGAGAAAGCCCGCGTGCAGCAACGAAGACCCAACACAGCCAAAAATAAATAAGTAAATTTTTTTTTTTTTAAGTCTTTGTAGGGCTTCCCTGGTGGCACAGTGGTTGAGAGTCCGCCTGCCGATGCAGAGGACACGGGTTCATGCCCCGGTCCGGGAGGATCCCACATGCCGCGGGGCAGCTGACCCTGTGAGCCATAGCCGCTGAGCCTGTGCGTCCGGAGCCTGTGCTCCGCAATGGGAGAGGCCACAACAGTGAGAGGCCCGCGTACCGCAAAAAAAAAAAAAAAAAAAAAAAGTCTTTGTAGGTAGTAGTCTCAAATATTACCTTCTCATAATCCTCCATAGATGCTTTTCATATAGCAAGGACTCTACAAATACTTTCTGATTCAACAACTTAGGTAAGTTGTAACTGATCAGAAGGTCAGGCAGCAGGACCATTAATAATAGGAATTATAATTATATTTTCTGATCCAAGTATCAAAATAATGGGGTCTGACAGCATGTCAGAATCTATGAAAACCTGGTGACCAGAAAATTCAAGGTATAAGCTCATTGTATCTACAGAGGAGAATACTTTTGTCTCAGATTTGAAATCCTGTTTCCTAATTTAGTGTATAAAATCTTGACCAAAATGCACTGATTAGCCAGAAGTAATGTCTGTATCAAAACTACATTTGACAATGGCTCTTAATGTGTGAAAACTCACTTACATATGCCTGACTCATATTAAAAATTTATGATACATTTAAATAAATCTATGAAAATAAATGCAGTAGCTGAATAGATCTGGTCTCTTAATGCCAATTAGACAAAATTTTTTTTTATTATTTATGTACAGAATAAACTCATGCTTTTAAAGAATCAATCTATGTGTAATCATTTTTATTTCTTTGTGGCTACTCTACAGTTAATATTAAAGACAATGCCAAGCAATAACAGAGAGGAAGTAGCCCAGACATTCAGCCCTGACCCAGAGAAGTAAGTGTGTTAGTAATTCTGTGTGATTCCAGTGACCTAGCTTTGCACCAAACAAGTTGAAAATACTTCAGTTTATTTTAAAAAGTCATATTGCAACACACAAACTGACTTCCCAATTTCTCCAGTTCTGACAGTCATACTAATAAAAATAAAGTAATGATAACGACGCTATGGATAGACCTAACACTTTGTTGGGCCAGGTTGAACGCTGTTACTTGGAATACCTGCCCTTCTGTCAGAACACTTCCTCTTCCTGCATGCGGGTATTAGCGTGCTGAAGCGCCATCATCTTCAGGAGGCCCCTTTGACAACATAAGCCCACGCTGGTGATATCTCTGAATTACAATGGTCAGTTTGTCTCTACCACACTATCTAGCATTTCATGATGCAGGACTCGTGAAGTTCTCTGGCTGTTTTTCTGAATGTACCGTAATTCTATTTGCCCCTAAAAATAAGCTCCTGTGGGTCAGTGCCATCTTCTCTTTCCCATGCCTTCACTCATATAGCCTAGTTCTGGAAATAAATACACTTAAACAGACCCCTCCATTTTGCTTTTAATGTTAATTAGGATTCTTGTTACTTTAATTTGCACAAAAATTACCCAATGATTATCCTCCTTGTTCTTGACCCCAACGCTTTATCGGTAGGTTCCCCGCAAAAAGGCCTAGTTCACAGACACAAAGTTGAGTCTGACCTTGAAGAAAGAACAGAATATCTTTAAGTGCTAATAATGCACAGGAATAAAATTCCCGGCCCAGTTCAACCAGGCTTTTTGAGTATAATTGTAACAAACTTATGTGACTTTTTAGGTAGTGAGCTCTCCTATTAGCTCCAGTATCACCATTATTTTGAAGGTCATGCTGACCAGAGTAACACTTCTCTGAATTCAGCCAGAGCTCCCAAGATACTTTAAGAAATCATCCTTTTACAACCAGGGAAGGTCTGGAAGAAGGGGGTCATTTAATCCATTTTACAAATATGGGATCTAAAGTGCAGAAAGGTTAAGTGGCACATAATAGACTCTCAGTACATGTTCACCAAAGTGAAACTGCTAGGTAAATTGATGAAAAGAGTGAAGATTAAAGGTGGATCATCCTGAACCTTAGTTTAAAAGCACCCTCGTTTAAGGAAGGCTCAAATCAAACTACGAGGCGTACACCTGCACAACAAATCAAGGAAAGATGTGCTGTCTTGCAAACTTTGGCACAAAAGATAATCTTTTCCTTTTAAAATTGTTTGGCTCCCCATTCAGGCCATCTCTTCCACCACAAAATTGAAATGTTTTGTGACTTCAGGAAATGAAAATATTGATACATACTAAAACCTCATTAATATAAAACCTAAACTTTTGGGGAAAGTTGGTTTGAATTATCTGCTGTTTATCAAAGAATTTAATCTCTGGAGAGGCAGAAGTTTGTTTTGTTTTTCTTAAAGTTGCTTAAATTTGCTTGTGATCCTTAATCCAAATTTCTGTGAGTAATTAATGAAACAACTGTGGCAGCATCCTTTAAAGGACTCTTCTCATGTGTTAGAAAGTTACTGACAAGAAACACTTAGAAACTGAATGGACCACTTCGCAGCAGTGGTGCTATTGACCTAAAGGTGGGAATCATTTAAGCATAGAGTCTCAACTATTCAGAGCCAGCAGCTTCAGTTTGTAGGTTGTCCGTTCCCTTGGTTTTCTTCTTCCTTGCTGTTAGCTTGTGCTAGAAAATAATTTATTCTGTCTCAACGAACTACAGATAAGATGTAATAAAATTCAAATTGGATGATTTTGCTTTAGGTAAGGAGCACTTTCAAAAAGTATTTTGGATTTCATTAAATAAAACAGAAGGCAAGACTTTTTCTTGTTCAACTGTTTATAATGCTATCCCTAATATTATGGACAAGTACTGGCTAAGTAGTAACCAAAATCAAGCCACACTTCTACAACCATTAAAACTATGATTGTGGCATCTTAGCTGGGTTGTAGTTTGTAGATTGAAGAAATGTATTGATTGACCTAATTTCTTTCTTTTTAATTCTTTGAGATGTTTGTACTGGTTTCCTGTAAGCAGGTCTTAATTAGCGAAGATTTTTAAGTCCCTGTTCCTATCAAGACAGGCAGAAACCAGTCTTGGCAGATAAACTGACTCTAATCTTGGGAACAATTAAAAAAAAAACCTTTAGAAGGTCAGATCTATACATTTTGATATATAATGACAGTATATGCTGATGGAGCAGAGTTTGTGGGTTAAGTCACCTACCAGTTAAATTCAGTTTGTTTTGAGGGTACAGCTATCACCCCAAATACAGATCAGTAAATATATCTCCGGCATCAAAAGTATGGGGCTTCCCTAGTGGCACAGTGGTTAAGAATCCACCTGCCAATGCAGGGGACACGGGTTCGAGCCCTGGTTCGGGACGATCCCACATGCCTTGGAGCAACTAAGCGCGTGTGCCACAACTACTGAACCTGTGCTCTAGAGTCCACGTGCCACAACTACTGAGCCCGCATGCCTGGAGCCCGTGCTCCGCAACAAGAGAAACCACCGCAATGAGAAGCCCGTGCACCGCAACGAAGAGTAGCCCCCACTCTCAGCAACTAGAGAAAGCCCGCGCGCAGCAATGAAGACCCAACGCAGCCAAAAATAAAATAAATTAATAAAAAAAAAAAACTAAAAAAAAAGTATGAGAGAATGGACTGCTGAATGGAAAAGATGTTAGGCATTTAAAAAATGATGCACCTTTCTGAAATAGTGTTAGTATTTGCCCTGAAGTTGATCAAAACAGAACTTAACCCTGCATATGAAAGTGAGGTTTGGCTCTGCTGAAGATCCTATCTGATTTCTTAAGCAGTTTCATCAGTGTCAGCTGTGAGACACACTTAACATTAAGTGACAAGGCAGGATTACAGTGCAAGCCCTGGAGTCCAGCCAATTTATCATCCTTGAAGCTATGTGGAATGCTGTGTAACACGATTGAAAATAGATGACAGAAGGCTGTCCAAACAGCTGCTGCATGGTGATCTAAAATGGGGGATCGCAGACCAGGCTGACAGAAGAAATGCTTTAAGGGCACACTGAATCACAGCATGAAATGCTGAAACACAGCTCAGGGCAGCCAGGAAAGAATTGTTTCTGTGAATGCCATAATCAGAAATGAAGTGATTTCTTTATAGCAAAGCCACTGAAAAGAACATGGTCCTAAAGCAGTTGCTTGCAAACAGGGACAGAATGTACAAGTAATAGTTGCAATTCAAATCAAAGGACAAGTTAATACAGACATCAGGAAAAGAATTAATTAGATCCTTTCCTTAAAGCAGTTCACAAACCATTAGAAATATCTTTCATTATCAAGGCATCAACAACCTTAACCGCTTACCTAAGACAGAAGTTTAAATTATGTTAGTTTGGTTTAAAAAATAATAAATGTCCAAAGGGCTAATTTTCCAGTGTAGAGATCTTCCTCCCTCCTCTAGTGTAAGACGTCATTTTGAACATGTTCAGGGCTTAGGTAAGTTGTGGACTGACTTTATTAATAGTTTTCTATGACATGAAACTGAAATCTTTTTTTTCATTAGAAATAATGCATTTCACTGATGGGGATATAGACTGTTTGCCTGTTCATGTGCCTTTGAGTAAATCTTACCGGCATAATAATATAGAATAGGGCTTCCCTGGTGGCGCAGTGGTTGAGAGTCCGCCTGCCAATGCAGGGGACACGGGTTTGTGCCCCGGTCTGGGAAGATCCCACATGCCGCGGAGCGGCTGGGCCCGTAAGCCATGGCCGCCGAGCCTGCGCGTCCAGAGCCTGTGCTCCGCAATGGGAGAGGCCACAACAGTGAGAGGCCCGCATACTGCAAAAAAAAATAAAATAAAAAAAAATAATATAGAATAATTTAGTTTAAAAGTTCTATAGCATAAGAGTATATCATCATACTTAAAGAAATGAGGTAAAACTGATCCAAGTAAGGATCCAGCAGAAAGCGTATTTTCAGATGTAGCCAGGCTTCTAACTTAAAGCCAGTTATATCCCCAAATTTCTTCAAAATAAGTAACAGAAACTCAGAATGCACCTTTCCGAAGAATAATAACATTAGGTTCACAGACTGGCCCACAGCTGCCAATTTAACACATAAAGTACCTAAAATACACATTTGCATTTAAAAATGAAGATAACCACTGTGAATACATACCAGTAATTAAACAAAACGAAAAAAAATGGAAGAAATAAGTGGATAAAATAGTCAAATATAAAATGATCCCTTTGCAGCAAAGCTGTTGAAAGGAAAGTGATTCTAAAACAGTAGCTGGCTAAAAGGGACAGAGGGTACAAATAATGGCTGCGACTCAAATCAAAGGACACGTGATATAAACAGCAAGAAGAAGATCAGTTCTAATCAGAGCACATGCGGCGTTATTTGAAAACTTTGGAGTCTGTTTTGAAATCTGTGTTGGAACAGGGCAGGTATTTTTGAAGTTACGATTAAGGGAAATTTAGAAGCTGACTTCTTCCTCTGCTCAATTCTTAAAAGCCAGTTGACTTCTTTCTCATTCTATATACTTGTTGGTGATTTCATCTACTTCCCCTTATTTCATGACCATCTATTGGCTGGACTTCCAAATCTATACTCCTAATTTAGCGCTTTTTTCTTAAGTTTGCGACTGTATGTTCAACTGCCTACTGAACATTTCCACATGGATGTTCCACAGATACCTTAAATTCACTATGTCCAAACCCAAAAATGTTACTGTACTTAAAACTCTTCAACTGCTCTTTTTTGCCTTCAGGTAAAGTATAAACTCTTTCAGTTGAATTACAACACCCTTTATAATTTACACCTGTTTATTATCCCAGTTACCTTTTACCTCCTGGCAGGATGAAGGGCTGACCTAGCAATTCAGTGAAAAAACACATGCCATTCTTTCTCCTGTCTGGTCCTTTGCACATGCTTTTAAATGCATAAAGAAACTGTAGAAAAACGACACAATAAACTTATAACAGTTACTTGTTTTGAGGGGTATAATTTCCTTGTATTCATAAACCTAAATGCTGCTCAGAGCATGGATTTTAATTATCTACGTACAGTGAAGCCCAGGTTGACCTGAGACACACTGACTGCCAGATACTTTTCCAACAAAGATGAGTTCATTTGGGATTAGCAGAGAATTGCAATTCACAGTCTGCAACCATAGCAAGCCACGAGCCACGTGCAAAAGTCCCTGTCAAGGAAAGGAAAATACTTTTATAGAGAGGAAAAGGAAGTTGGGAGGGCTGTAATAAACAAAGGGTCTGTGGCTTTTCATTGGCTGAGTCCTTCTCCTTCCTGTTGGGCTTTGCTATACTTGCAGGGTGTGAGAGCTCCCCCTTCTGGTCTCCTAACTCTAGTTAAGTGGGCTTTCTGTTTGTTTATTTTTTAATTTGTTTATTGTTTAATTAATTAATTAATTTCTGCATTGGGTCTTCGCTGCTGCGTGCGGGCTTTCTTTAGTTGCGGCGAGCAGGGGCTACTCTTTGTTGAGATGTGTGGGCTTCTCATTGCGCTGGCTTCCCTTGTTGTGGAGCATGGGATCTAGGCTCGGGGGTTCAGTAGCTGTGGTGCACTGGCTTAGATGCTCCACAGCATATGGGATCTTCCCGGATCAGGGCTCGAACCCATGTGCCCTGCATTGACAGGTGGATTCCTAACCACTGCACCCACCACCAGGGAAGTCCTGTTTATTTATTTTTTATACCTGCAAGCAATGCTGTGATTTAAAAAAAAATTATTTTTTTAGGTGCTTAATTTGGGTAGGAGTAGTAAATGTAAAATAATGAATTATGTGTAGTGAATACTGTTTCTTCCAAAATAAAAATTTGGGTTCATTAAAAAATATGAGTATAAACTTTCCCCAAAATGCCATTGATATGCTCACAGTAAAATCAGTTGTTTATTTTTTTTTATCGGTACTTATAAAGAGTAATGTAATTTAAATTATCTTATTTTGTTACATTTTGTAAACTACAGATAATAAAATTGTTAATGCTGGTGTATTATCAATGATAGGTAAAGTTAAAAATCTCTCAAGTTACAGCAACTGTTTTAAAAAATGGGTTATGGAGGGCTTCTCTGGTCTCGCAGCGATTGAGACTCCGCCTGCCGGTGCAGGGGACACGGGTTCGTGCCCCAGTCCAGGAAGATCCCACATGCCGCGGAGCGGCTGGGCTCGTGAGCCATGGCCGCTGAGCCTTCGCGTCCGGAGCCTGTTCTCCGCAACGGGAGAGGCCACAACAGTGAGAGGCCCGCGTACCGCAAAAAAAAAAAATAATAATAATAATAATAAATGGGTTATGGGGCTTCCCTGGTGACACAGTGGTTAAGAATCCTCCTGCCAATGCAGGGGATACGGGTTCAAGCCCTGGTCTGGGAAGATCCCACATGCCGCAGAGCAGCCAAGCCCGTGCGCCAGAGCTACTGAACCTGTGCCCTAGAGCCTGTGAGCCACAACTACTGAGCCCATGT
Organism: Mesoplodon bidens; assembly: GCF_964165515.1. Lineage (NCBI taxonomy): Eukaryota > Metazoa > Chordata > Mammalia > Artiodactyla > Ziphiidae > Mesoplodon > Mesoplodon bidens. The sequence continues at coordinate 122,559,888 of NC_138161.1, forward strand.
GCCACAACTACTGAAGCCCACGCACCTAGAGCCCATGCTCCGCAACAAGAGAAGCCACTGCAATGAGAAGCCTGCACACCGCAATGAAGAGTAGCCCCCACTCGCTGCAACTAGAGAAAGCCCATGCACAGCAACAAAGACCCAATGCAGCCACAAATAAATAAATAAATAAATTTGCTAAAAGAAAAAAAATGTGTTATGTTACCTCCTACACTGTAGGTGGGAATGTAAATTGATGCAGCCACTGTGGAAAACAGTGTGGAGATTCCTCAGAAAACTAAAAATATGATCCAGCAATCCCACTCCTAGGCATATATCCAGACAAAATTATAATTCAAAAAGAATACATGCACTCCTATGTTCATAGCAGGACTATTCACAATACCCAAGACATGGGAACAACTTAAATGTCCATCAGCAGAGGAACGGATAAAGGAGATGTGGTACATGTATACAATGTAATATTACTCAGCCATAAAAAAGAATGAAATAATGCCATTTGCAACAACATGGATGGACCTAGAGATTAACATACTAAGTGAAGTAAGCCAGACAGAGAAAGACAAATACCATATGATATCTATGTGGAATCTAAAATATGACACAAATGAACTTAGCAGAAACAGACTCACAGACATAAAGAACAGACTTGTGGTTGCCAAGGGGGAGGGGGGTGGGGAGGCATGGAGTGGGAGTTTGGGGTGAGCAGATGCAAACTATCATATATATAGAATGGATACACAACAAGGTCCTACTGTATAGCACAGGGAACTGTATTCAGTATACTGTGATAAAAGCATAATGGAAAAGAATATGAAAAACAATGTATATATATGTGTAACTGAATCACTTTGCTGTACAGCAGAAATTAACACAACCTTGTAAATCAACTATACTTACGTAAAATAATTTTTTAATGGGTTACATTAGAGTAAATTATCCCCAGGATGGGAAAGGAGTCAGTAGGAGAAGGACTGTGGAGACCTGCCCGCATAACCGTATGAGAGTCCCTTGTGGTCAGCAGCTGCCCACCAAAAATCAGAATCCTGTGGATTCTTGCAATGGGTCACAAAACAAGATGATTGAAAATGAAAATACAGTTGAGCTTAAGCAATTCCCGACTTGTACACTAGTTATATTTCAAAATTTGGTTTATCCACCTTAGTACTTAGACCCTGGAATTCACTTACCCAATTTAATTATTTTGTATACTGTTCTTAAGAGCCCATGACTGTTGATTTAAAAAAAAAAAAATGTAAGCCACAATGTACCTGAAATACAGAACATCATTAGCCAATCCAATTCTGAATCAAAGGAAAGCATACTCAAAGGTGTAATAAAAGAACGGTATCTACACTGTTTACATGGACTGAGAAACCCCTCAGACCAAAGTCATTGACAGCAGGCATGTAAGCACTTCAACAGAATTGCGCACATGGGGCCTGGAGGGTGAAGGTCAGGGAGGCCAGTGCTCAGGAAGATGTTTGCCTGACTGTGAAGCCTGTGCCTTAAGTATGAGGAGAAGGCATAGGGGCGGGAGCCGTGTTACCGAGGCGAGGCGAAGGGACTGTCCTCACAGACCGCCCCCTCTTTGTCCTGTCATTATTGTGGGTCCTGTTACCACAGACCCAGTTCTGTATCTCCTTCCTAGATTCAGGGGAAGCATGGCAGGGTGTATGCCGCGGCACAGCTGGTGGCTGGTGAACAGGCAAGAAGAGGGCAATTCAAATGCAGTGTTAAATCCTGAAGGGGGTTCCTGTGGCCCTTCCCACGTCCGTCCATTTGCCTGTAGTGACTGAGGTGACTTGAGCCATCAGAGACCATGTTTACAGAAATTTTAACAAAAGGATGTCTTGGTGGGTTTTTTATAGAATAAAGAGAGAAGTTTAGCAATTTTATGGAGTTATTTTATTCGTGGTACTCAAATTCTCTTAATAGTTCTCCCTTTGCAATCAAGGTAAAGTAATAGCGTTAGCTCTGCTGTGGTGTTTTTGTTTTTGTTTTTTTAACATCTTTATTGGAGGATAATTGCTTTACAATGGTGTGTTAGTTTCTGCTTTATAACAAAGTGAATCAGTTATACATATACATATATCTCTTCCCTCTTGCACCTCCCTCCCTCCCACCCTCCCTATCCCACCCCTCTATGTGGTCACAAAGCACCAAGCTGATCTCCCTGTGCTATGCGGCTGCTTCCCACTAGCTATCTATTTTACATTTGGTAGTGTATATATGTCCATGACACTCTCTCACTTTGTCCCAGCTTACCCTTCCCCCTCCCCATATCCTCAAGTCCATTCTCAAGTAGGTCTGTGTCTTTATTTCCGTCTTAGCCCTAGGTTCTTCATGACCTTTTCCTTTTCTTTTAGATTCCATATATATGTGTTAGCATACGGTATTTGTTTTTCTCTTTCTGACTTACTTCACTCTGTATGACAGACTCTAGGTCCATCCACCCCATTACAAATAACTCAATTTCGTTTCTTTTTATGGCTGAGTAATATTCCATTGTATATATGTGCCACATCTTCTTTATCCATTCATCTGTCGATGGACACTTAGGTTGCTTCCATGTCCCGACTATTGTAAATAGAGCTGCAATGAACATTGTGGTACATGACTCTTTTTGAATTATGGTTTTCTCAGGGTATATGCCTGAGATGCTGGGATTGCTGGGTCATATGGTAGTTCTATTTTTAGTTTCTTAAAGAACCTTCATGCTGTTCTCCATAGTGGCTATATCAATTTACATTCCCACCAACAGTGCAAGAGGGTTCCCTTTTCTCCACACCCTCTCCAGCATTTATTGTTTGTAGATATTTTGATGATGGCCATTCTGACTGGTGTGAGATGATATCTCATTGTAGTTTTGATTTGCATTTCTCTAATGATTAATGATGTTGAGCATTCTTTCATGTGTTTGTTGGCAATCTGTATATCTTCTTTGGAGAAATGTCTATTTAGGTCTTCTGCCCATTTTTGGATTGGGTAGTTTTTTTTTTTGATATTGAGCTACATGAGCTGCTTGTATATTTTGGAGATTAATCCTTTGTCAGTTGCTTCATTTGCAAATATTTTCTCCCATTCTGAGGGTTGTCTTTTCATCTTGTTTATGATTTCCTTGGCTGTGCAAAAGCTTCTAAGTTTCATTAAGTCCCATTTGTTTATTTTTGTTTTTATTTCCATTTCTCTAGGAGGTGGGTCAAAAGGATCTTGCTGTGATTTATGTCATAGAGTGTTCTGCCTATGTTTTCCTCTAAGAGTTTGATAGTGTCTGGCCTTACATTTAGGTCTTTAATCCATTTTGAGTTTATTTCTGTGTATGGTGTTAGGGAGTGTTCTAATTTCATTCTTTTACATGTAGCTGTCCAGTTTTCCCAGCACCACTTATTGAAGAGGCTGTCTTTTCTCCATTGTATATTCTTGCCTCCTTTATCAAAGATAAGGTGATCATATATGTGTGGGTTTATTTCTTGGCTTTCTATCCTGTTGCATTGATCTATATTTCTGTTTTTGTGCCAGTACCATACTGTCTTGATTATTGTAGCTTTGTAGTATAGTCTGAAGTCAGGGAGCGTGATTACTCCACCTCCGTTTTTCTTTCTCAAGATTGCTTTCGCTATTTGGGGTCTTTTGTTTTTCCATAGAAATTGTGAAATTTTTTGTTCTAGTTCTGTGAAAAATGCCAGTGGTAGTTTGATAGCGATTGCATTGAATCTGTAGATTGCTTTGGGTAGTATAGTCATTTTTACAATGTTGATTCTTCCAATCCAGGAACATGATATATCTCTCCATCTATTCATATCATTTTTAATTTCTTTCATCTGTGTCTTATAATTTTCTGCATACAGGTCTTTTGTCTCCTTAGGTAGGTTTATTCCTAGGTATTTTATCCTTTTTGTTGCAATCGTAAATGGGAGAGTTTTCTTAATTTCACTTTCAGATTTTTCATCATTAGTGTATAGGAATGCCAGAGATTTCTGTGCATTAATTTTGTATCCTGCTACTTTACCAAATTCATTGATTAGCTCTAGTAGTTTTCTGGTAGCTTCTTTAGGATTCTCTATGTACAGTATCATGTCATCTGCAAACAGTGACAGCTTTACTTCTTCTCTTCCGATTTGGATTCCTTTTATTTCTTTTTCTTCTCTGATTGCTGTGGCTAAAACTTCCAAAACTATGTTGAATAATAGTGGTGAGAGTGGGCAACCTTGTCTTGTTCCTGATCGTGGAAATGGTTTCAGTTTTTCACCATTGGGGACAATGTTGGCTGTGGGTTTGTCATATATGGCCTTTTATTATGTTGAGATAAGTTCCCTCTATGCCTACTTTCTGGAGGGTTTTTGTCATAAATGGTTGTTGAATTTTGTTGAGAGCTTTCTCTGCATCTATCAAGATGATCATATGGTTTTTCTCCTTCAGCTTGTTACTATGGTGTATCACATTGATTGATTTGCGTATATTGAAGAATCCTTGCATTCCTGGGATAAACCCCACTTGATCATGGTGTATGATCCTTTTAATGTGTTGTTGGATTCTGTTTGCTAGTGTTTTGTTGAGGATTTTTGCATCTATGTTCATCAGTGATATTGGCCTGTAGTTTTCTTTCTTTGTGGCATCTTTGTCTGGTTTTGGTATCAGGGTGATGGTGGCCTCGTAGAATGAGTTTAGGAGTGTTCCTCCCTCTGTTATATTTTGGAAGAGTTTGAGAAGGATAGGTGTTAGCTCTTCTCTAAATGTTTGATAGAATTCGTCTGTGAAGCCATCTGGTCCTGGGCTTTTGTTTGTTGTAAGATGTTTAATCACGTTTTCAATTTCAGTGCTTGTGATTGGTCAGTTCGTATTTTCTGTTTCTTCTGGTTCAGTCTTGGAAGGTTGTGCATTTTGAAGAATGTGTCCATTTCTTCCAGGTTGTCCATTTTTGCTGGGAGTTAATTTATTGTCAAGCGACACTACCTGGCGGGGATTCCTGCTCATCCCCTCCTCAGCAGGCCCCCCTGCGTGCGGTTACTTTGAGTTTGTGTAACAGGCCATATTCCCTTCAGCCCCTGGTCTCTGCACATTTTCCTTCTACTTGCACCTAACCTGCCCTTACCCCTCTAAGATTTTCAACGGAAATGTCACCTCCTCAGAGAGGTGTATTTAGTTGTCTCCTGTCTCTCCCATTAGCTGAGTGAGTCAGGAGGGCAGGAACCATGTCCATTTGTTTACCCCTCTGTACCCAGGGTTTAGCACCATGCCTGAGATGTAGTTAGAACTCAATCGGTACACAGTCTTGAAGAAACAAAGGGGAATCTCTGTGGAATGTTTCTTCAGGTGTGAAGAGCTACTTCATAATTTACATTTAAAAATCTCCAGTGCTTAATGATTCCCCAGACATTCAATCTCTTGATGAAACAGTATCAATATACTTTTTAGAAAAACTTAATTCTATATTGGAATATAGTTGATTAACAATATTGTGTTAGTTTCAGGTGTACAGCAAAGGGATTTTGAAAGGGAGCCCTTCTCCTGAAGATATAAATACAAATATAGCAGCACTAATTTTAAAGAAACACTTCAGTATCTGACAAGTCTATAGACCACAGCAGAGTTTGCACAAATGTTAGCAAATCACTGCTTCTAAAAATGTAATAACGGGAGTCAGAGATTTGTCAAACAAGATTAGTATTAATGTTATTCTTCTCTTAAGTAAAATATAAGTCCGTCAAGGCAAATAATATTTTAAGTTAAAATATCATCAAATATCCACCTTTGTTTTGTGCAGTTTCCACAACTTTAGCCGGTTGTGTCTATACTAATTTTCTTACTGAATTTTTTAATCAACACACTTTAAAAAATCTTAAGTAAATACATTTATTACATATGAATAAAAAAATTGAGAGCTGCCTGAAAACATTTTGCTGCTGGCAGCTGACATATTTTGAGAAACATGAGCTTGACTTGCTGGTCCCTGCAGAAGATAGGGTTTGGTTACATAGCATACATTCTATTAAGGTTGCAAAGGACAGAACACACCTCATGTTCAGCTTTAGTCATAGAGTATAATCAATACCACAGTAGAATTAGAATTATTCAGGTGGGGGACACATAGCTTTGAAATTTATTTTTATTTATTTATTTATTTATTTATTTTGCGGTACGCGGGCCTCTCACCGTTGTGGCCTCTCCTGTTGCGGAGCACAGGCTCCGGACGCGCAGGCTCAGCGGCCATGGCTCACGAGCCCAGCCGCTCCACGGCATGTGGGATCTTCCCGGACCGGGGCACAAACCCGTGTCCCCTGCATCGGCAGGCGGACTCTCAACCACTGCGCCACCAGGGAAGCCCCTAGCTTTGAAATTTAAAGAAAAATAATTTTTTTACAAAATTCCTGTATACACTAATGAAAGTAAGATGTGTATAATTTTAAAGTAAACTGTGGTACTCTTTTACTCCTCATTTGTGGTTAGCTTTGAGTATATTCTGCTTACTGACTAAATTTCCTTTTTAGATAGGTATATAAACATCATGTGCCTGAGCTCACTTTGTCTTCTTATTTTAAGAAACTTGTGTGGTTCCTGTTCTGCTTTTAAATATTTCTCAGCTGTAGCCATAAGTCTCACATTATAGCAGATTAAGAAAATATGGGAGGAATAACTAACTTTAAGACACCAAAAATAGGTGTTGGGAGTTGGTAATGACTATTGTGTCCTTATTAGCATAAATGTGGTTATATATATGTAGTTGTTTCTAGGGAAAAAAATGAAATTAACTACAGGTTTTCATCTGATACAGGTACACATACAAGAGATAGGTTAAAGTTGTTGAAAACTTGAAATTTCAAATATCGATATTAAGATGAAAAAAACAAGTAGTATTTATTAAGCTATTTATTAAACTCTAGTTATATACCAGGCACTATGCTAAACACTTTATCTGTTATTTCATTTAATTGTCTCAAAAACCAGAAGGGAGATAAGGAACTGAGATAAGGAACTGCCAGTAAGTTGGGCAGGTGAAATTGACACACATCTGTTGTATTCCAGAGCCCGAGCTCTGCACACTTTCAATTTCAGATTCTAAAAACCATCTTTCACCAAGTCCTCCCAGTATTCCACATAATGGTGAGGGTCTAATAGGTAAACTGACCACTGACTGATCTAGTAGATGTGGAAACCGTCCTCCTGGTTTCTTTCACATCAAGGCTTTTGCACATCCTTCAAACTCTGGTCTCCTAAAGGTAGAAATAATATTGATCTCACTGTGAAAATAATCAGGCAACAGTTAGTACCATAAACTATCACTAATGATTACCTAAAATTACACGATAGCAAGCAAAGTTACGTACTAACATACTTTGGATGCCAGCTGAAGCATACATACACAGCTACTGGTGCTTCCGGTGTGCTTGCTAAGTGAAACGATGTTGTCATTCCAGGCACATGGGCACCAAGGCCTAGCTGATGGAGTGCAGTGCAAATCACATCAAGGTCAGGGGTTTAATTTCCTTGTAGGCTAGTTAGCTGCTCACCGGCAGAGACAGAGCATGGGCTCAGTGCCAGCCGGTTGCATGGTATGTTTGGGTGGATATAGTAATTAGAGAAAAGCATGACTAACATCCACATCTAGGAGAGATGCCTGAGACTGAAGCTAATAAGAATCCACATAAAATGTCTAAAATAGACTGGCTACAGGAAAGTTTTTCAGAAGCATCCCAATCTGTCTTGTGATGTAAAAGACAAGTATCTCAATACATATTGTTAGGTAGCGGCCCACCTGAAATTTATCCAATGGAAGAAATCTACAAATGTGGGTGTTATGACAGAGGACATGCACGATACATACATTTAATTTATATAAGTTCTTTTATATTAAATACTTTATATTAAAATACTGCAAGTAAATTACTTTTGGATTATGTATTCCTTATTATATCATGTTTTACTAAACATTATATATATTTTACTGAATATTTTAAGAAACCCACTTATACTCTAACTTATAGGCTGTTTATGGAATTTTTAAGAGTACTCTGACTACATATAATTTTTGCCTTATGCACTAACTTTAGAATCAACCTACAAGTTAGTGGTGACTCTAGAGCACAAAAGTAGAGAGATAGATGTTGTAATAACAACCAGAGTAAGAAGGGGCTTTTCGTGGATCTGGATATGTTATAGTTTAAAAACATTTGCAGAGTGTCTGAAACATATCCAAGAGCAAAGATGCCCAAATTATAGACATATGGTCACGGTTCTTTATACACAGACATGCAGAGAAAAGGGAAAGGTAATTTATTAACCAATAATGGCTTGAGAGACATGTGTTACTTTAAAATGCATCCACCAAAAATCCATTTGCAGTATAATTTGGCTTCCTAACTTTCAGAGTCTACGTAGCAGAAAGAAGGAGGCTTCCTCTCTACATTGAACCACTGCAGGTCACTCAGGCAGTTCCTGTCATCTGACTTGTGTGTGTCGTTGTCCAAGACCTCTCACCAGGTTATGAACCTGTTCAGAGACCAAGTGCTTTTCACCTCTGTATTCACTGTAGTGCCTCAACTGAGAGTAGCGGGAACTCAGAAACATCAGATGAGTTTTTCTGGTTCTTGGATCAGATCGCTTTCTCATGCCAAATTAAAAAGTGATTTACTCGTCTGTAAATCAATCTCTTGTGAGTTTGGTTAGCACAAATTAATTTCCCAGAGTTTGATTCCCTTGGGTGAAGTGATAAAATTAGATCTCAGTGGAATGTACATAGATCAGGAGGGTACAGGGGACAAAATTTCTAATAAATTCCTGTAAATGAATGGTATGTTTCTCCAGTGCATATCAATGGGTTTTCATGATAAGGTAACCCTCTTTCTGTGCCACATCCTATGATGTTTTTTCACATCTCATGATGTCCAAATAGGAATAAGGGTGTAGATTTCTTTTTATTTTTGCCCTTTATTATTATAGAAAGTCATAACTCTCCACTTCTTGAATGGTTTTAAAGGTATATAAATATATTAAAGGAAGAAAATATAATCTCTTTATAGAATCTAGAGATTTAAACAATTAGAACAACAAAAGGACAAACATAATAATTTTATTTAGCAATCCCTAAAGGCAAGAGGCAGCAAATTCCACCTTGAAAGTCCCAGCAAATCTGTGATCAGTATCCTGTGGGTGTAGTTAGCAGTCTGGCGTTTTGAGAAGGAAAATAATGGTTTTTAACTGGCTCATTTCTGAGTTACATCCTGAAAGGAGAGGAATTAACTTAGAGCCAATATTAACAGGTGGTAATTAAATTATGGGTTCTGCATGCTTAATGTCCTAGACTAAGGCAAGATGAGACAACTGAGGCCATTAACTTTATTAATTGGAATCAGTATCTCTCTTAAGTAGTATTTTATAGCACATTAACAATGGTTGATTAGTATTAAATCAGAAAACAAACTGTTTTCTTACTAAAGCATGTTTTACTAATCCAGATTCATACCTATACATTTAAATGTGCAGTATAATTTATAGGAGGCAATGTCTTTTACAAAGGTAAAAAGAAAGATAAATGTAAAACATTTGTCAAATTTTAAAGTCAGTACTCTTGACGGCCCATGATTGGCTACCTTTAATTATAAAGAACTGGCAACAAGAAAAATTTAAACATTTAATTTTATTATTAAAGCTGAAAAATTCCCAATTGAAATGTTTATTCTTTTATGAAGATTTTATGCCATCTGACTTAATGTTTTAAATACTAGGTGATTATTCTACATTAATTATATAGCAGTGCTGTAGGCATCATGTACAAATTACATCATAGTAATGACAGTCCTCTTTCCAAAGAGTTTTTTGTTTTGTTTTGAAGAACATTTAATGAACATTTGCATTTGTAATACTTTCAAACATAACTATTACCACATTGACTTTGAAATACTTAATGTCATTTGCTTATATTTTGGGTTTTTGTTAAACAATCCCAACCTCCCCTGAGAGGTCCATTTTGTTATGACTCGAGTGAACATATAATTTATCTGCCAAACTTTTGGGGAGTGAAAGGGGATGCTGTTACTAAAAATAAATATGCCAGGACAACAGGTATAAACCAGGATATATATCACCCAGTGCAGTAGTAGACTATTACAATATTATAGTAGAATAGTCCCTTAATTATTATACTCCCTAATTACCAAAGCAATGCATCTGTGGAGAAATGCTTTCAGGATCCCTGCTTGGGATAACTGGAATGCATGTTTCCCTGAGATCTGGGTCTCCCTCACCTCCAAGTCACTGGACGTGTTTTTGTTGTTGTTTTCACTTTGGTGCCTGGCGCCCAGCACATGAAGATGAAACGAGTGGAAGCTCAGGCCCCAGACTAGGAGAGGAATGTGCTGGAATTGTGCAAGGCGGGGGTGTGGGGGGGTCGGAAATGAAGGGAATTGCGGGCTGAGGACAGGGAAGCTGGGCTCTCCTTCCTGTTTAAACTCCAAGGGAGAGTCTCTTATGGGATTGCCAGAATTTGAGCCATTTCCGCCAATCTGGTGTTTTACTCAGTACCCACTCAGAGAAAAACAACGGCCATTCATAAGATACTACCGATAAGGGATTAATATCCAACACATACAAACAGCTCACACAGCTCAACATCAGAAAAACAAACAACCTGATTAACAAATAGGCAAAAGAACTTAATAGACATTTTTCCAAAGAAGAAATGCAGGTGGTCAACAGGCCATATGAAAAGATGCTCTACATCCTTAATTACCAGGGAGATGCAAATCAAAGCCACAAGGAGATATCACCTCACAGCTGTCAGAATGACTATTATCAAAAAGAACACAAATAAATGTTGGTGAGATTGTGGAGAAAAAAGAACCCTTGTGCACTGTTGGTGGGAATGTAAATTGGTGCAGCCACTGTGGAAAACAGTAGGGAGGTTCCTCAAAAAACTAAAAATAGAACTACCATATGACCCAGTAATTCCACTCCTGGGTATATATCCAAAACAAACCAAAAACAAAAACACTAATTGAGAAAGAGACATGCACCCGCAGTGTTCATAGCAGCACTATTTACAATAGGCAAGATATAGAAGCAACCTAAATGTTCATCAATAGATAAATGGAAGAAGAAGATGTGGTATATATGTACAGTGGAATTATTACTCAGTCATAGAAAAGAATGAAATAATGCCATTTGCAGCAACACGGATGGACCTAGAGATTATCATACTAAGTGAAGTAAGTCAGACAAAGACAAAAACTGTGTGATATCACTTATATGTGGAATCTAAAAAATACCACAAACTAGTGAATACAATAAAAAAGAAGCAGACTCACAGATAACAGAGAACAAACTAGGGATTACCATCAGGGGGAGAGAGAACTGGGAAGGGGTAATATAGCAATGGGGAGTAAGAGGTACAAACTATTAGATATAAAATAAGCTACAAGGATATATACAACACAGGGAATATAACCAATATTTTATAATAACTGTAAATGGAGCATAACCTTTAAAAACTGTGAATCACTATATTGTACACCAGTAACTTATATCATATTGTACATCAACTATACTTCAGTAAAAATAAATAAATAAAGTTAAAAGAAAAAAGACCATTCATAAGAGTGGTGAATGTTTAATTTCACCAGGATTCTGGAGGGGGAAAGGACGGATCTGGGGTTTCAGCACCGCCCTCTTCAGTTCTCCTGTTCTCCCCCATTCTGCTGCTGGAGGCTGTGTTTTGAATCAGAAGGGGTCAACATTGATAGGATTGAAGGGACAAGGAAGGGGGGCAGGTCAGGCAAGAGGGGAAGGAGAGGGAATTGGGAGAACAGTAGTGGATTTGGCCCCAGGCACAACAGGTTCTAGAATTTTAAAGTGGGGGGTGTGCATGGCGAGCTGCAGGTAGGACAGTCACAGAGATGCCCCTCTGTCTGGACATATAACCTATAATTAGTCTATACCTGTCTGAGTCATGCGTATTTTAGACAGGTCTGTAATCTTCTCAGAAAAATAACAGCATGAGTAGACTTGCTCAATTTTTCTCCTGTTCCAGTGATTTCACAGCAATACCTCTTTGCTCCCAGAAAAAAAGAAAGGTCTTGTAGCTCCACATTACTTTTAAATGTGCTTTTATTGTGTGCTTATCTGCACTACGGTCGTTCAGTGTACAGACCCCATGGTGCATGCACGATCTTTAAAATGGGGGAAACCATGTAAGGAAGTTAAATTAGGAAAAAAAGAAAAAAATCAAAACAGAGTACAAATAGCAAGGTTAAATTGAGTGCTGTTAGCCCCCTGCTGACACCAACTAATAGTGCAGAAGCAACAGTGGGAATCTGAAACAGAGGTTAGTGTTGGGAAATTTCAGCTCATGACAGTTATAAATGAAATATATTGGCTAGTTTTTCTTCCTAGGGTATCCCTTTAAAGAAGAGTTCAAAGATGATACTCAGTGTATATCCAGTAGAAATAATAAAAACTAAAATAATATCTTAGTCTGAAGTACCCATTAGAATTCAGGTGAGTTTTCCCCCCACCTTTAGAAAAGTAAGATGTAACTTACATAGAGCAAAATGTGTAAACGTTAAGTTTTATTTATACATCATACAGCTCAGTGACTGTTAAGATAGGAATAAACCCATGTGGTCAGCAATCAGACCAAAGTTCTGGACATTATCACCATGCCAGAAAGTTCCCTCATGCCTCTCAAAACCATGTCTGTTATTATTCAGAAGTTTGATTCTCTACTTGTTCTCAATTCGCCTCCAGTTCTATGTGAACAACCATATCAGTGTTACAGTCACAGGCTTGTTGCATGTAGTTGCAACAAGCAATTGCCTCCTCTCCCCAGTGTGTTTCCAGAGCACTTCTCTTCTGCTGTTGGCCTCATTCTCTCATACCCAGTTAAATGGAAAACAGCTCTTATTTTATGGATAAGTAGGTAATTAAATAACAGTGACATAGTTGCCTTAGCAGAAAACTTGCTACTTTGAGAATATGGGTAATTGAGAAAATCTGAGAACAAATCAGTGACATTGAATGAAAAATATAAAATATCCATAATACTGTATGTAGGGTGTAGGTATTTAACACCTTAAAACACCATTCATTAAAGATATGTTCATAACTGGTTGTAGATTTCATCACATAGAAAAAGTGCTAGTGACACTCTAATTTAATAACTAGTACATCTTTTGAAAACTTAAAATTTTATAAGCAATAGCCACATTGATTCTTCTTTTCTGCTTTCACTTCTCCTCTCTTCCCTTTTTATGAGAAAGTTACGCTCAGGAAGTTTTTGTTTGCCTGTTCATCTTCCTCCTGGCATCTTCCACTGGAGGCGTTCTTTGGTTGTCTTCACCTCTTTTTCTTCCCATTTCCAGGACTCAACAACATCTTTTCTCTCTATATTCAAATGAATCCAGTAGCTCCACCTCCACCACTGGTGGAGCTTAGGATTTCCTCATTCCACAACCCGGTCCTTAAATATCAAAATGCCATCCTCACGGCTCCTTGTTTTCTCACCATATCACAGAGCACACCTATCCATTCTTCCTTTCACACCCTTCCTATGAAAATATAGTAAACATTTATTTAGAAAGCTTTTAACTATCATGAATTTGATTCTGTCCTATTTCCTGGAATACTTTATATAGAAAGGCTGCATATAAAAAACCAGGGCATTCTGTTCCTAGATTCCCGTGTGGGGTTTACTTTGTTTTAAATTTAGTCTGTTTCTTTAATCATCTAAGTGAACACTATTGTCTATAGCCAATCCATTTCCACATTTTGTGTGTTGATGATTAGCTGCTGGGTAGTAGGGCCAGGTGTCCACTGCCCTCAGGGTGAGCACAGCCTCACTGGAGTGAGTGCCACAGGAAAGGCCTTGACAGCGATTCAGGACAGGGACAAACTTAGGACAAAGACAGGAAAGGAAATCTGGCAGGAAAGTAATGTAGAGCTGTGAAAAGACAAAAAGTTGTACAAAGAATGTAGACAGGTTAAGAGAAAAAATTAACGATGCAGGGTCATTAGGTTCACTGAAACAAAGCAAAAGCAAAACAAAACAAACCCTGCTTTTTGAAAACTAAAAATAGAGTTACCATATGATCCAGCAATCCCATTCCTGGGCATATATCCAGAAAAAACTATAATTCAAGAAGATACATGCACCCCTATGTTCATAGCAGCACCATTCACAATAGGCAAGACATGGAAACGACTGAAATGTCCATCAATAGATGAATGGATAAAGAAGATGTGGTACATATATACAATGGAATATTACCTAGCCATAAAAAAGAATGAAATAATGCCATTTGCAGCAACATGGATGGACCTAGAGATTATCATACTAAGTGAAGTAAGTCAGACAAATACTATATGATATCACTTATATGTGGAATCTAAAATATGACACAAATGAACCTATCTATGAAACTGAAACTGAATCATGGACATAGAGAACAGACTTGTGGTTGCCAGGGGTGGGGGTTGGGGGAGGGATGGACTGGGAGTTTGGGGTTAGTAGATGCAAACTATTATATACAGGATGGAAAAACAACAAGGTCCTACTGTACAGCACAGGGAACTATATTCAATATCCTGTGATAAACCATAGTGAAAAGAATATGAAAAAGAATGTATATATATATATATATATATGTATAATTGAATCACTTTGCTGTAGAGCAGAAATTAACACAACATTGTAAATCAACTATACTTCAATAAAAAAATCTAAAAATTAAAAGTAAAAAAACCCCTGCTTTTGGTTAAAAAAAAAAAGATGGGGAAACAAAACATGGAAGAGAGCAGAAACGTCTTCTGGGGACTGAGTTGATAGAGCTTTTGAGAAATTTTCACAGGTCTAAAATGGTAATTAACAATGGAAAGAGCTTGTATTTTCCACTTCCTACATGATGATATTAGTATCTAAAGAGGCAACAGATATAAAATATCTAAGAGATTTGGGAGGATTGTTTTCCTCATTAAACTTTGTTTTAATGGGTCTCAAAATTCTATGACAGATTTTTGGTCAGGTTGTTTCCATTAAAAAGTACTGATTTAAAAAAGTAATAACTTAAAACCGCCACATTCACAAACAAATGGTCCACAAAACACTCTCCTTTTCTTCTGAAAGCTTAATGGTGAACTGTAATCATTAACCACTCTTTTACTGTTAAACTTAAATGGCCAGTTGAGAGAAACAGCTCTGAGACTGTTCTTCCACCACTGATTAAGACTAGGGTGGCAAGTATTAGGGATAATATTCACTTAGCCTTCTGAGCTTTCTGGGCAGACTTGGTGACCTTGCCAGCTCCAGCTGCCTTCTTGTCCACTGCTTTGATGACACCCACAGCAACTGTTTGCCACATGTTACAAACAGCAAAATGACCCAGAGGAGGGTATTTAGAGAAGCTGTCGACACACATGGGCTTGCCAGGAACCATATCAACCATAGCAGCATCACCAGATTTCCAGGATTTAGGGCCATCTTCCAGCATCTTCCCTGAACGGCGATCAAGCTTCTCCTTCAGCTCAGTAAACTTGCAAGCGGGGTGAGCTGTGTGACAGTTGTGCACAGATGCATGGCCAGCACTGATTCGCCCTGCATGGCTCAGGATAATTCCCTGAGCCGTGAAGCCACCTGCTTCCATTTGTGGGTTCTTTTGCTGTTAACAGCCATGTTGCTGTTGCCGTGATGAACATCTTTGCCAGACAAGTTCTTGACATTGAAGCCCACGTTGTCCCCAGGAAGAACTTCACTCAAAGCTTCATGGTGCATTTCAGCAGACTTTGTTTCAGTTGCAAAGTTGGCTGGAGCAAAAGTGGCCACCACACTGAATTTGAAAACACAAGCCTCCATGGGGACAGTACCACCTTTGCCACCAATTTTGTAGACGTCCTGGAGGGGCAGACGCAGGGCATGTCAGTTGGATGTGTTGTTGGCAGGATGCAGTCCAGAGCTTCAAGGAGTGTGGTCCCACTGGCATTCCTGTCTTAACCAGTGCGTTCCCATCCCTTGAACCAAGGCATATTAGCAGTTGGCTCTAGCATGTTGTCACCATTCCAATCAGAATGTGGCACAAATGCTGCTGTGTCAGGGTTGGAGCCTGTTTTCTTAATGTAGGTGCTGACTTCCTTAATGATTTCCTTGTTTTTCTTCTGGCTGCAGGCTGGCTCAGTGGAATCCATTTTGTTAACACTAACAACTAGTTGTTTCATACCCAGTGTGTAAGCCAGAGGAGCATGCTCACAGGTCTGCCCATTCACCTGCTTCAGATTCACCAGTGCCTGCATCAGCAATCAGAACAGCACAGTCAGCCTGAGATGTGCCTGCCATCATGTTTTCAATAGTCTCTGTGTCCTGAGGCATCAGTGATGGTCACATCACACTTGCTGGTCTTGAATTTCCAGAGGGAGATATCGGTGGTCATGCTACACTCGTATTCAGCTCTCAGTTTATCCAAGACCCAAACATACTTGAAAGAGACCTTTCCCATCTCCAACAGCCTGGTTCTCAAAATTTTCAATAGTTCTTTCGTCAGTCCCATCACATTTGTAGATCAGATGGCCAGTGGTGGTAGATTTGCCCAAATCTGTGTGTCCAGTGTGAAGATGGAGTTTTTTTCTTTCCCATTTTGGCTTAGATTTGTAGTGGTTTCTTATGACACCTGTTGTGGCAGTAAACCTCTTGCAAAAAAATGAAAGGATTTTCTTTAAGGTGATATAACGTTAACCTAAAATTAATCTGAAATTCCCAGTGTAGAAGGTTGATTTAGGGATTGGGAGTCTAAATAAATAGGACTATAGCTGCAATTACACTAACTAGGCTAGAATTGCAAAAGATCGGTCCTCATGCTTTGTAAAAAGATCACTGGATGCAATGAAAGTGGAATTTCTCCCTTCTATACATTGCTACCCAAGTAGGCAACTCAAGGGACCTTAATGCCTGCCTCTAATGCAAGACAGACTGCATTCAGAGCAGAAAACCAGACCTGATGGCTGGATGGCTGGCTTCAGCATGGAAGTTCCCCCATTTCTAAGAGCATATGCCAGAAGGATGCTCAACGCCTCAGCAGGTCTGGTAGCTCGTGGCACTGGAGAAACAACCATAGTGCCAGTCTCTGGGGACATGTTACAACAAAACTAAGATGGTATGTACATGAACCGATAATTCACAGGAATCGGACAGCTTTCAAGAGCGTAATCCCATTATTTTTCTTAGGAGAGAGTGTAAGAAACCAAAAGATCTAAGCCTGAAAGCTCAGTGACACCTTATGGCTCTATCTGTGAAATGTATCATTATTTGGTTATTCATGCTAGAGGACAACAGTTTTTTAAAAAACCAAGGCAATAAAGCAATAACTTCTGAAGTTTTACTCATCTTAAGAGGCATTTTTCTAGGAATGCCGTTATTCCTGGGACCACAGAGTTCTATGTGCCTGACCTAACAGGCTAATTTTAGACTGCTTCCTCCTCTACTGTTTGATGTTGAAGAGTCTTTTTTTTTTAAACAATAAAAACAGCATCTTTGACCAAAGGCCATGAACAAAGCTGCTCTTTGAATGAGAAATAAAACTTTCAAACAACTGAAAATTTACCATCTGAAATTCCAGATTCTGCAGTTATAAAAGAGTAAAATATCTGTATTTCCTCCTTCAACTCATGAATATATCAAAGCTGAATCTTGTAATTCTAGAGTAATGGGTTATAGAAAAATACACATTGTAAAATAACTGCAATTCCAGTGGCAATCACAAGTTCCATTAAATAGACACTTTTATAATAATAAGCTGTTAGTATTAGATTTACTTCATGAGGTCAGGTAGTTTTTTAAAACACTACTATATTTTATGAGGTTTGTTTTAGAAAGCTAATTTCATTAATTCCACATCTTTCCTTCCCTTTTGAATCTTGAATCGGCTGAGACAGGAGTATGTATTTGTGGAATCTCTCTCAATAACAAACAGGAGCAAGAAACATTTTTACCAGTTTCTTAATAGACAAAGTATATAAAAATCTAGAAATGTATTCCTACAACTGTGGACTGATCAAGTTTTTATGAATTTCATATTATATGCACCAAAAACTGTATTTAAACTCTGAAGTGGATGCTTCTTTACACCAAGGAAAGACATTGTATTGCAGAGCACAAACGTGAGAACTAGAATGGCTTGTCTTAAACTGTTAAGACACTCCCCACCTGTGTGAATTTCCTCAGTTCCCTTCTCCATGAAGTCAGGATGATTGACACTAACCTTGCTGGGTTGTGGGAAGGATTACTCTATATACTGCCATGTAGAGCGCCTGCGCAGAGTAGGAGCTTCACAAATGTCAGCTGTCACCACCATCATCATCTTTTTTCATAATCTAGCTGGTTTCTGTGTTAGGATTATAATTTTTATAAAGTGAGTTCCATACATAATGATAAAAATAATTAAAAGAGATTAAATGAAATGTTCTGTTAGGTGTTAAGAAATATACCATACCAGTTCCTACAATTAAAAAATACGAAAAAATACATAGGGAAACAAAAGCCATAACAAAATGAAAATACTAATGAAGTGACCACTGACAAAATTAGTCCTAACACAAACATTATTTCTGTTTAATACCAGTGTCTATCTGTATGCTCATCCTATCAAAGACTGGTTTCTCAACAAATACAAGGCAAGTTCAATTAGACTATAAAGTGAAACTGGAAATTATTTAGATTTCATGAAATGAATTAAAATGATGAAGAACTGCTGAGATCACATTCCAAACCACCAATAAACGGGAAAGCCAACAAGGATGACAACAGAATAGTTCTGACGAGTGACTTGACTGTCAGAGGACTGAGAGAGGCCCTTGGAAAAACTGATGAAGCACCTTAATATTTTTTGTAAAAATGATGTGTTTATTATACTGTAAAAACCAAATATGCAGTAAAAAAGTTAATAATGTGTTGTCAGGCATACAAAAAATCATGCCAATAAAACACTCAAGTTTCAGTATCCTTCTAATTAGAACACTGTTTCAGTTGTAGTAGAGATTTTCTTAACTGAGTTAAAATCAGGTTATTTTTCTATTCTTTGGTTTATTTTTTCACAATTTACTCTGTTTTATCCTAGTTTTCAGTGATTGCACTTTAAGGAGCCTTTTCATGGAATTATCCTCAGAGAATAAGTACCTACTATATATGAAATAAAAGTTTGTATAAAAATTATTAAAAATTTTAAATTACATAAAGTGATACAGATGGTTCTCTGTATTACCCTTGCTTAATGCTCAAATAGATGATTTTATATAAAGTGGTTCTATGGTTATAGTATAAAGAATATCCAACAATATCTTCAATTTATAAAAAGGAATTTCTTCTGAGGAATTCAAGTTGCTTCCTACAAAATTTACAAATTGACCCATCTAGAGCCTGAAATAACTCTTAATTTTATTTTTCTTCTCTAGCAAAGACTAACAGACTAAAATCCCAGAGGGATGACCATGGTAAATCCCAAGCTAGTAATCTTTCCAAATATAGTTACACCTCATTTATCCGACACCACTGGAGAATGAAGTATTAGCTGGAAAATCCACCATGATTCTGAAGCTGGTCTTGACCACTTCCTCAGGAAAACTTCATTATTCTTTCTTCTGGCCTCCTTAGTAGTATCTAGAACACACCCGATAACAGTAATATTGTATTTGAATTATTTGCTTATGTGTTTATTGAACCATTACATAGCAAACTCTTTGAGGACGAAGAACATGGTTTTTAGTCATCTTTGTGTCCACAGCACTCAGTACAGCTCTGGCACACAGTAGAAAAGCAATTAATCTCTGTCACATAAGGAAGAGGGGAGGTAGGGAGGAGGAAGGACTCAGACTTTTTTTTTAACAGAAATCTTTCTAAATTACAGCACTCTCTCCTTTTTCCTAACAGAGTGAACTAAACACGCTTGTTAAACTTTTTTGGATGGCAGAGGGCCGTAGTTGGGAACACTATCCCTCTGTGCTATAATAAAGATGCTTTTCAGTGCTCTTCAGACTCCTAGGTTGATCTTTCCAGGAATTCATAACTGTGGCGGGATGAAGTGGGGATTCCCCTTGTAATTGGCAGGAGGAAAAACCAGGTACCTAAGCATGTGAAACCTGCAACCTTAACCCGGAAGACAGTCCTGGACCCAAGTGAGGTCCTGGCTCCATGGCAGCTCAGAGGTCTTCTTTGTATTCCCACGTTCAGAGTTTAGAAAGTTAGTTCATATTTAATTCCATTATCTGTGTTTCATAAAATTTCCCTTTCTAAATACATTGGAATTCCAAATTTTCAAAGTGTTCTCAAGAGGCAAGTGTAATTTTTGAATCAATTAAAATGCTTAATTATGTAAAAACCAAAAACATCTTAGTGCTCACTGAGAATTACACAAAGATAAAAGTGTGTCATTTTGCAGTGTCCGGAGAAGGGCAAAAATGAAAAGTTCGGTTTCTTAAATAGTAGTTTTTAACAGCTACAAATGTTTATTTTGTAGATCAAGGTCCATTTCAAATATGCTACCATTAAAGCAGTTTCCAAAGTCCACAGATAACAGTTACAAAGGTCAAGAGAAGTTATTTAGACATTACTTGTCATTTAATTCCAAAAGGAGGGAATGACTAGATAGTGCTTTGTTCTCTCAGAGAAGGAACTTGCACAGTGGGCTACCACCAGCCCATTCATGCCTGACTTAGGCCCGAGGAACCGGAACCGAGGTGATCTCTCCAGGGTGCACGGCCGGGTTACAAGCCTACCTGTGTCCGTCCACACCCCCCAAGCCTGCCAGGATTGTGTCTCTCAAAGCAAGTCCTACACTTGAGCTGGCAGGACCACTGCTCTGCCACTACCTGTAGCAACACCACGATCCTGAAACAGTGCAAGAAACATGAGCAGAGACACAAAAGTAGTAACTTGTCCAGAGTCTGTGAAAAGCAGCAAAGCGTGAGCTCTGAAAGAAATGTGAGACTGACCATGCTGAATAGTTGAAAGAAGCTGAAGGCAGAGCGGGATCAGGTACGGCTCCTTCACCATCAGTTCCTTTGTCCCTGGCACTTCCACCCCCTCCCAAAGCGCAGAAACAGCAAAGCAAAAGGAAAAGAACAAGCGCGAGGGTTCAGATTTTGCTTCTAAAATTTAGTGTCCTTGGGCAGTTTATTGACTATATCTGAGTCTCAGTTCTCACAGGGTTACAATGGGATTAAATGAGATACTGTGTGTAACAGGCAGGGTATTGTGCCCAACATAGGCAAGCACTCGATCCAGGATGGTTTGTGGCACGTTAACTTAGAGTATGATGTGCTTTTTTGCTTTTCTTAGAGACAAATGATTAGGTATTTAAAGACCTGTTTTCAGTTCCCTTGTGATATTCTGACAGCTACTTTGAAATAAAAGAGATAGATATAAACAAAATGAAAGTGATCTTGTAAGCAAGACATTGTCTTTAACCATATAATTTAATAAATCACTTTGTAATTTATAGTTATAGAACAAGTGTATCAATTTGATTCTGACAGACTCATGTCCTTAAAAAAATCCTAAAATACAAGTGTCAACTATTCAGTTTTTTACAAAGGTACTTACTGATACTGTCCATGGAGCTATTCAAAACTCATTTTCACCCCTTCTTTTAAAGAGGTTTGTTATATAAAATATTTTATCACGACAAACGTATTACATGTTTCTACACTAATTTCATTGGCAGAGCTTAGTGAATTTTATGACCCATGGTACACAAAACTTGTTAAAAAAAAACTTACTGTTTATATTTTGCTCTAAGACGTTGATTCAGCAAGGCAGAATAACTACACTATTGTATACCGTATGGGCATTTTAACAGAGCTTTCTGTAAAAAACAGCTCGTAGCTAATTCAGAACCCCACAGAACAACAAAAACCTACCGGGAGTATATAAATATTTTTCCAAGTGGTCCTGCCATCAGTATTGTGTCTCTTCTTAAAACAGATTTGCTTCTGTCTTTGAAGATGCAACAGTTTCAGAGGAGGACTTTCTACCTAAGTATAGGTGACATATGTTTAGGAATCAAGAGTCAGGCAGTGTTGCTAGAGTCATATCACCCCCCAGAGATAGAAACCTTCGGTGTCTCTAGTTCTTGTTCATTCTCTCTCCATTCAGTATATTTATTTTCTGAAAATCGTCCCTGGTGATTGAGAGCACTCATGTAGAATTAATGGCTTTAATGGAAAGGCTATGCTCCCAGACTCCTCAAATCTCTTTGGAATGTAATTTCACATATACAATTAAAACAGATTAAAAAAATCCTAAATCTGCCTGTTATAATGGGTACTATTGGGAATTGAAAAGGAATCAAATACTTAAATATTTTCTGTGGATATGCTTGCAGTCTCATTTGTGTGTGTGTATATACATATATACACACACATGTACACACTTCTCCGGGTACTGGCATTCTCAGGACTCAGTAAATGAAAGCTGGCCCTTTAGAGGAAGGAATTAAGTAAGTGATCAGCCAACAGGTAAGAAAAAAAGCACTTAGGGTAACAAACACTGTTACAGTTTCTTGCTTCTCAGAAGTCAGTATCAGCACATCAACTTTTCATTGCCCAAGCAAGGTGTGCTGATGACTTAGTATTTATCCATTCTGGTTCCCTAGTCCTTCTGGTCCATGGAAGGATTATGCTTTCCCCCTCCTTGCAGTTGAGCAAGACCGAGAGACAATTTCTGGTCAATGGGATTTGGGCCAGATGAAAGCCTTTAATTGCTAATTCGAGACTCTCCCCTCTCTCCTTCCCTGCCATGGCAGTCATGGTAATGAGTTCAAAGCAGCCTGGATTACTAAGCTACTGACATAGGAGTCATAGCCCAGGAGAATCACGCTGGTACACAGTCTCTATGTGCAGTGAGAAAAACCCTTGTTCTGTTCATTACTGAAGTTTTGATGTTTGTTGTGCCGCACAACTTAGCCTGTACTGATTGATAACAGAGATTTAGTGTTTGTTTTTCCTCGGAGGCCTAGTTCTGCAAGCTCCTTGGAGTTTGTGTGAGGTTTACTGAAAAGGGGAGATGAGTCTCAGGCAAACATTTTACAGGGTGAAGGTCCTCTGCTCTTGATGAGGAGTCGGGGAAAACTTTCAGGGGATATTCAAGACAAAGATGAGGAGGTGAAGTCAAGGAATATACTTGGGTATAGGAAGAAATGACATAATCCACAAGAGTAAATTCTGGAGAAGAGTTTTCAGGGAACATATGAAAGTGAAGAATTTGTCTACAGTCAGTGTCAGTCTGACATGAGGATAAAGTCTTGGTTCTAACCTCACATCCCTCTTTGACTTGCCTAACAGCACTTAACCGCAGGCACAGTCTCTGCAACTCTTGGGATTCATTTTTGAGCAAGCATGCAGTATTTGTCTACTTCACAGCCAAGATTTCTTTGTTAACAGTGACTCTTGCTCTGTAGGTGGCTGTCTAGCTCAAGCCCTTGATCATCTGACTACACTGGGTATATTCCATCCTGTTTCTTTACCGTCTTCCTGGGTTCTGACGCACTGCTTTCGCCTGGTGCTAAGGACAGTCCAGAGACGACTTCTGCTGCTCAGAACTGGCAGCTTCACACGTGAAACAAAAACTTTAAGAGGTGGCAGAATATCTAACAATAAAATTCAGAAAGTCGTAGATCATTTACATGAGAGCTAAAAAAATTTTCAGGTAGTTGTAGAGGGTGTGTGTATATTGCTTACACTGCTTTATATGGTTAGTAAACAGAGAGACATGAATGATAGCATGATATTTTTTATCCTTTAAAGGTAATGCTGTAGAAAAAGGAGGAGTCATAGCATTAATCATTCAGTACAGGAACTTTAATTTCTGTGGGGATTGTGACAGTATTATAGTTTGACGTTTTCTAGCATCAGAGGTCTAAATTGGCCAGTCCCAATCTAGGGTGTGCAAAAAAAGTAACTTTACTTTCTGAAGTGATCTCTTTCTAGTTCTCAGCTTCCATTCCCAATCATGGTATAAAACACACAACCTCACCTTTTAAAAAGGTATCTCAGTATCTTCTCACTTGAAACACTTTTCTTATTTTATTTTTTTTGCGGTACACGGGCCTCTCACTGTTGTGGCCTCTCCCGTTGCGGAGCACAGGCTCTGGACACGCAGGCTCAGTGGCCATGGCTCACGGGCCCAGCCGCTCCGCAGCATGTGGGATCTTCCCAGACTGGGGCACGAACCCGTGTCCCCTGCATCGGCAGGTGGACTCTCAACAGCTGCGCCACCAGGGAAGCCCGAAACACTTTCTTTTGACCAATTATTCAGTCTATACAAATTTCTGCTCCTCTCTAGGGTTCTCCTCTCCGTCTTAATCAAGATGGCATTTGAGTACAGGCGAGGCATCCCCCCTCTTGCTGTGCTTCCAGTGATATCTTACATGGGCTTGACCTCTGGGCCTCCGGCCTGTCCTCACTGCATCCACGGGGTCAGTAGGAAAGCTGTGGCAGGGGCTGCAGAGGCGTGCCGTTCTGTCTGTGTGTAGGAAATCTGCACTCAGCTGCCTTCCCCTCGCTCTGGCAACCAAGTCAGTTTTAACCCTGCAGTTCCCTCAGCACCTCCCAACTCTTTATCAGGACCTTGAAATTCTTGGTTGCTTTCTCTGCACTACCTGGGAGTTTGTAGAATCCTGTAAAAACTACCCCCTGGTCCATCAGCTGGGAAAACCTTCCTCAGACTTCATTCGTCTGTCTATTACTTCTGTGCCACGATGGACACAACACTTTGTCCCCATCAGAACTTTCTGAAAGGCTTGCAGTTTTTGCAGGCTCTTCCCCCAGAGAAGCCAAGCGACAGCCTGAAAATTTCGGGCTTCCCCTTTAGCTTTTCTGAGCATCCTGTCTTGTTCCACCTCTTAGTGTGGAAGTCAGGGAGGATGAAGGGAACTTGGTCCCTCCTCAGGACTGCCCCACGCCAGGCTCATCCACTCAGTGTCTGTGTCCCCCAACACTTCTGGACCTGAAAGGTATGGAATTTTCTTTGCAAGGTATTTGGAATTATTCTTCTCACTATGATTATAATACAGTTAATCCTCCAAATTTGTTTTTTCTTATGTAAAAACTCAGCTTTGGAAGTTCTTAGAAAACCTTTTAACCACTTGAAAGCCTGGCTTACAAAGCTTTGAACTTAAAAAAACATGTATTTTCAAACTCAAAGTTAAGCTCCCCTGTTGGTAGGTGGCAATCCCGAGCAATAAGTTTCAGCCTTATATGTTACTTAAGAATAGTCCTAATGGCAGGAGGGGGAGAGGGGCCGCGGTGGGAGGTGGAGTAAAGAGAGGGGAATAGCATGGCTGAAAAAGAAAAGGTCGCTGGATAAGGTTTAAGAAGCTACTCTATTATCCTCAGTACTAATTGGCCATCAGAGAATGGTACCACTTCAGGGGAGCGGAGCCTCTGATTACAATTCTTTAGTACCCACCGTATCCAACTGTGGTCTCATATGTAACTTAGTTTTCTCCTTCAGAAAGCAGGTTGAGCCAGAAGTTTTCACGAATGAACCAAGGTTTTCCAGAATATAATAAGGAAGTAATAGTGCTTTCTCCATAACTGTCCATGACTCTATGATGAGTAAAAAAGTAAAAGAAACTTACAGAAAACATGGATAAATTTTGTATTTTTCTAGTATTGTGAATAAAATTCTATTGGTGCTAAAGAACACCACTAAATACAGTTTAGGGGTAGTATTTATATTAGAGAATATCTTATTAGTTAATATGTAGTACATTACAGTCTTTAGTGAACAGTGAATGCCTTTGTAAGTGTGTATACTTTTGTAGCTAAAGCTTCACCAGCGGTCCGTCAAAGCAGTATCATGTCTCCACCAGTGGACTGCTTGCAGACCTCAGATAGCTAAATACATTTCACTGAAAGTTATGCCTTGATAGTTGGGTAAATGGCATTTTCAACCTATGTGTGATGATAGTATCTGAAAGCAAAATCTGGACCCAGTAGGTTCATTATAAGTGAAGGGTACTAATCTTTTATTATTCTAGGATATTAACAACTCAACTACAGGCATTTGGCAAATGTGGGACTAATGTTCACATAGCTGACTTTTATTTTAGTCAAATAAAGAATATTTGTTTTGTCTAACACAAGACTTAACGTTTGTTGCAACTCAACAGGCTGTCGGTTTTCTTTCACTATCAATTATTAGCTTTAAAATAAACACATAGTTAGAAACTACCTTTTAAGGAAGGGGGAAACCTGGAGTTAACTAGGCTTAAAAATTATAAGGGAGTAGAGTGCATCCCAACAGAACAATATATGAATCACACAAAACTGCTTTCTGTTACAGCACCTTGATCAGTTACATCAGCAACAGCCGAAAACCATTAGTTGCTGCTGGCTGCTCTTCATGAGATGCTTTTCTTCCTCTTCGGTATCCTGACATCAGTCTATCACTTTCCTACCCAAACAATGCTTGGGGCTCTGCTAACTTTAAATAATTGAAAAGAATGAAAGAAAATATTTTAGTGATCAAAATGAGAACATTGGTATCTTGTTTATATATTAATCAAATGTGCAGCAGTGGCTGCTCAAAAAAGGATTTTAAAGAAAGTTTTATAAAGGTAATTTAAATGCTTAACATGACAATACAAAAAACCAATTTATCAGTTTAGCAGTCTCTACTTTTTGAGGTCCGTAACCTTAACTTTTATATTTATTTTATTTTCCACGCTACGTGGCTTGCAGGATCTTAGTTCCCTGACTGGGGATTGAACCCGGGGCCATGGCAGTGAAAGCACTGAGTCCTAACCACTGGACCACTATGGAACTCCCTGTAACTTTAATTTTTAAAATTTCAGTGACTTGTATTATTCTTCTACCCATTTTCTCGCATGACTGTTAATTTTGTGAGTAGTCAGTGCTATTAAGATGGAATTCAAGCTCATTTTTAGTTACATTGTATTGGTTTAGAAATGTGACAGATTTCAGTATATTAATTTTGTATTCTGCAACTTTGCCAAATTCATTGATGAGCTCTAGTAGTTTTCTGGTGACATCTTTAGGATTTTCTATCTATAGTATCAAGTCATCAGCAAACAGTGACAGTTTTACTTCTTCCTTTCTAATTTGGATTTCTTTTATTTCTCTTTCTTCTCTGATTGCTGTGGCTAGGACTTCCAAAACCATGTTGAATAAAAGAGTGGGCATCCTTGTCTTGTTCCTGATCTTAGAGGAAATGCTTTCAGTTTTTCACCATTGAGAACGATGTTGGCTGTGGGTTTGTCATATATGGCCTTTATTATGTTGAGGTATGTTCCCTTTTTGCCCACCTTCTGAAGAGTTGTTATCATAAATTGGTGTTGAATTTTATCAGAAGCTTTTTCTGCATCTGTTGAGATCATATAGTTTTTATTCTTCAATTTATTAATGTGGTGTGTCACATTGATTGATTTGCAGATGTTGAAAAATCCTTGCATCCCTGGGATAAATCCTTCTTGATCATGGTGTATGATCCTTCTAATGTATTGTTGGATATGGTTTCCCTAGTATTTTGTTGAGGATTTTTGCATCTATGTGCATCAGTGATATTGGCCTGTGAAGTATCAGTAAGAGAAATTAAGGAAACAATCCCATTTACCGCTGCATCTAAAAGAATAAAATACTTAGGAATAAACCTACCTAAGGAGGCAAAAGATTTGTACTCTGAAAACTATGACACTGATGAAAGAAACTGGACATGACACAAACAGATGGAAAGCTATACTGTGTTCCTGGATTGGAAGAATCAATATTGTTACAGTGACCTTACTACCCAAGACAGTATACGGATTCAGTGCAATCCCTATCAAAACACCAATGGCATTTTTCATAGAACTAGAACAAAAATTTTTTAAATTTGTATGAAAGCACAAAAGACCCTGAATAGCCAAAACAATCTTGAGAAAGAAGAATGGAGCTGGAGAAATCATGCTTCCTGACTTCAAACTATACTGCAAAGCTACAGTAATCAAAACAGCATGGTACTGGCACAAAAACAGACACATAGAGCAAAGGAACAGGATAGAGAGCCCAGAAATAAACCCATGCACTTATGGTCAATTAATCTACGACAGAGGAGGCCAGAATATACAATGGAGAAAAGACAAGACTCTTCAATAAATGGTGCTGGGAAAACTGGACAGCTACATGTGAAAGAATGAAATTAGAACATTCTCTAACACCATATACAAAAATAAACTCAAAATGGATTAGAGACCTAAATGTAAGACTGAATACTGTAAGACTCCTAGAGGAAAACATAAATCGCAGCTATATTTTTTTGGACCTGTCTCCTAAAGGAAGGGAAATAAAAGCAAAAATAAACAAATGGGACCTAACTAAACTTAAAAGCTTTTGCACAGCAAAGAAAACCATCAACAAAACGAAAAGACAACCTACTGAATGGGAGAAAATATTTGCAAGTGATATGACCAATAAGGGATTAATACCCAACATATATAAACAGCTCATACAACTCAACATCAAAAACACAAACAACCTGATTGAAAATGGGCAGAAAAACTGAACATTTTTCCAAAGAGGAAATGCAGATGGCCAACAGGCACATGAAAAGATGCTCAACATCACTAATTGTCAGGGAAATGCAAATCAAAACCGCAATGATATATCACATCACACTTGTCAAAATGGCTATCATGGAACAAAAAACCCACAAATAACAAATGTTGGTTAGGATGTGGAGAAAAGAGAACCCTGGTACACTATTAATGGGAATGCAAATTGATGCAGACACTGTGGAAAACAGTATGGAGGTTTCTCAGAAAACTAAAAATAGAACTACCATATGACCCAGTAGTGCCACTCCTGGATATATATCCCTCCAAAACACAAAAAAGATACATGCATCCCAGTGTTCACAGCAGCATTATTTACAGTTGCCAAGGCATGGAAGCAACCTAAATGTCCATTGACAGAGGAATGGATAAAGATGATGTGGTACATATATACAGCGGAATATTACTCAGCCATAGAATAAGATTGAAATAATGCCATTGCAACAACAGGGATGGACCTAGAGATTGTCACACTAAGTGAAGTCAGACAGGAAAAGACAAATATCATATGGCATTGCTTACATTTGGAATCTAAAAGAAAAATGATACAGATGAACTTATTTATAAAACAGAAACAGACTCACAGACTTAGAGGACACACTTATGGTTACCAGGGGGGACGAGGGTGGGGGTGGATAGACTGGGAATTTGGGATTGACATACACACTACTATATATAAAATAGATAACTAAAAGGGACCTATTGTATAGCACAGGGAACTCTGCTCAGTATTCTGTAATAACCTAAATGGGAAAAGAATTTCCAAAAGAATAAATACATGTACATGTATACCTGAATCACTTTGCTATACACCCGAAAGTAACACAACATTGTTAGTCAACTATACTCCAATATTAAATAACAATTTTAAAAAATAAAAGAAGTATTGGTTTTTGTAATAGTTACTGTGGTCAAAATTCTGAAGAACATTTTACAATGATATTTCTTAAGCCACATAAAGTAAATGATACATAACAAAATGATAAAGACAAAAAGCTGTGTTGGATCTACTGTGCCGAGAGCTGCTAAACTCTCTACAGCATTGTCTTCATTAATCTGTGTTAAATTTTAATAGGCAATAGTTTAGTATGGGGCGTCCAGAAGATGGACATCTCTCAGCCATCAAGATCTCACTGACCTAGTCCTCCCCGCCGTGTAGCTGGAGTGTCGTTCAGCCTTCTGTTTGCCACAGCCAGAGCTCCACTCAGTTTCCAAAGGTCAGTTGCAACTTAGTGCAGTTTTAGGCAGGTGGCCTCCACATTCAAGTGGATCTCAGTCAGTTAATCTCTAGTCAGAGGCAGAACTAGACCTGTGCGAGCAAGGGCAGCCATGCTGACAGACACCTTGTGCTTAAGGGCAAACTTCCCTCCCCTGCTTCCAGGATCTCATGAGGATGTTGTTTCTACACTCCAGGTTTGCAGACCTGGTGGAGCGTCTGTAGCTGAGTTCAGAACAAGAAGACCTCACATAGGCAATGTTTTTTACTCTCCCCACCAACTTTTCTTTTTCAAAAAATTATCTCCTCATTTAATTAATGCATCCTCTCATGCATGAAACATTTATGCGTCACTTAAGTGCTAGATGCTGTGGTATATGAAATTTAATATTACAGCATCCACAATCAGAGGAGCACAGTCTAGAGGAAGAGACAGACATGTGAACAAACAATTGCAGGACTTCCCTGGTGGCACAGTGTTTAAGAATCCGCCTACCAATGCGGGAGACACCGGTTCGAGCCCTGGGCTGGGAAGATCCCACATGCCGCGGAGCAACTAAGCCCGTGCGCCACAACTACTGAGCCTGTGCTCTAGAGCCTGCAAGCTACAACTACTGAGCCCATGTGCCGCAACTACTGAAGTCCACGTGCCTAGAGCCCGTGCTCCGCAACAAGAGAAGCCACTGCAATGAGAAGACTGCACACCGCAGTGAAGAGTAGCCCCCGTTCACCACAGCTAGAGAAAGCCTGCATGCAGCAACAAAGACCCAGTGCGGCAATCAATCAATCAATCAATCAATATATATATATTTTTTTTTAATTGCAGAACAGTGTGATAAGACTAGAAGATTCTGGAATAAAGATCAAAGAGAATTCTTGTTTTCTTTAAAGAGATGTCTTTGAGCAGTATTTTTTTAATATGCATAAATCACATTTAAATAACTTGCTGAGGATCCTACTGTGAAGACTGTCTCCAGTAAAGGGTGCATAGGCCGTCCTTACTCTGCATTTCTTTGCACTTTGTCACTTGAACTTGGCTCACACCACGCTATCTCATTAACATCCATACTTTCATTCTCAGTTTTTCATCCTTTCACTTATTTCATGCAGTGGGATCCTGCAGGAGCAACTCAGAGACAGTGGGAAGTGATGGTAGGAGTGGAGGTGATTATACTCACTTACGTTAAGACCAACAAAAAAAGTTCTAGGGCATTAGATTGCTTCATAACGTCTGCCCGAAATTACATGAATGACTAAGCGCAAAGAGTTTTGTGGCTCTGAGGCTTTTTTATATGTATGAACTTTTGGTTTCTTTACTACAGACAGCAGGAGCTGGCCAACACGTGACCTCTGGGAAAGTTTTTCCAAAATGTTTTTTGACAGGTTTTTAAGTGTCTCTGAGGTTGAAAAGGGAGAGTGAGCTGGTGCCTCTGTTGTGAAATGTCAACAACTATTGAGAGGGAATGAAACTCTCTGAACCAAATAAATCAAAGCACTTATGTTTGAAGAAAAACAGGTTGAGCAACATCAATAACATGGTTAGACACCCCTAAATCGGCAGAGTTCTGATAAATCAGAACTGGAAAGAAAACTTGTGGAATAATTAGTGTAGTAAATCATTTGCCAATTTAAAGATTGTTCATTTGAAAACTAGTTTTGGTTGGTGTTTCTGGTTTTTAGATCTGTTTTTAAGTATAAAAATAAAACAATGTCATAAGCCCAAACTGGAAACTACTCAAGTGCCACGAAGGTAGAGTGGATGGTTTATGATAGATTCACATGTTGGATTACTACACAGCAATAAGAATGCATAAACTACAAGCACGCAAACGTGGACGAATCCCACAAACAACATCGAGCAACAGAAGTCGGACGCAAGAGAGTGCATGCTGTGTAACTGCATTCGCGTATGGTCCCGAGCAGTCCAGGTTCATCCGCGGTGTTGGACGTGCTTTCTGTTTAGAGGGGGCAGGAGGCAGCAACTGAAAGGGAGCCTAAGGCGCTGGCGGTGTTGCTTTGCTGGTCTGGGCACTGGTTAGACAGGTGTGTTCACTGCAGAAGCATTCTTCCAGCTGCATACTTCCACTCACGCACTCTTCTGTATTCATGCTGTGCTTGGCAAAGGGTTACCTACAAAGTAATATGCTTGTTCACTTCAGAAGAGTTTTGGAAAAGCAGAATATATTACCTGTTTAATCTTGCCTCTTGCTTTTATTTTCATTTAATGCTAAGCTAATGCATATTTGCATGTCATTTAATATGTTTCATTGAAGGAACTTTAATACCTTCATTATTTTAAGATATTTTTGAAAGTAAGGAAATATTCATTGTATATGTATTCAGTCACACATATACAAGTAGTAGGTAGGGTTGTAAGCATAAAAACCACAGTTAAAAATCTGAGAGAGAATAACTTTTTTCTCCTTTTTCCTGTTGGACCAGAAGGCTTATGCTGCTAAATGCAAAAGCACCATTCCCCCTATGCAGCAACAACAATGATGAGAGAAAAATTCTCCAAAGGAAATGCTTCCCTTTATAATTTGTCCTGAAATATCTGTTCTTTTAACTGTAAGACCTTGGTTGTTATAGTTTTCCACAGTTAAGACGTAGGGAAAATAACATAAAAATGTATTCTTGGCCTTAAAGTTTATTAAGGGAAGTTTCCTCTTCCCTTTTCTATTAAATTCACCTCATCAACTCAGGCTGATGCTAAATACTAATCTACCTTCCATAATATTTGCAATGAAAAAATATAAATATGTGTTTTTGGTGTCAGGAACAAGTCAGAAATCTAAAAATAAATACATAGGAATAAATAATAAAGTTGAATATAAATAAATACACTGGTACACTACAGAATTCACTGCGTTCTGCAGCCAGAGGCCTGGTTTATATAATGTTAAAATTCAGTTTATGACCATAGGCTGGTTCTCAAAATCTCACAGAGATTAAAATGCATGTTTATAAAACAATGGAGAATATTATATGTAATCTAATCAGCTAAAACAAATTCTCTGTAATGCCTAGATTCCCCTTTCAATCTAAAGAGACGTAAATAGTGTTACCATCAACACTTTTTCTCCCTTACTAATCTAACCAAATTTGGCATTTCAAACCAAATTTGTCTCTATTGTAAACAATAAATTTTAAAAATCATCTTAGGCAGGAAGTCAACAAATGTTTATTCCTTTTCACTTCCCTTACTATCAATTATTGTGTTTGTTTTATGGAACTGTATACACAGTTTTTTAGTCTTTTGGTTTTTTCATACTTTTTACATCATCTAATTGATCCCTTTTGAGAATTAAGGTAAAATGATATACAGCAATGTTGTTTAGTTTTCATAAGGAGGAAATTTTGGCCAGATGTGTTTGCAGGTAAATAGTGTGATCAATGATTACACTATTAAAACTATTGAGGCATTTTTAGAAAAGAAAAAACAGGGGAAAGAAAGGAAGGAAAAGGGCAAAGGTCATGAATTAGAATGTAGCTTATGCAGATAAGAGTGGCTGTGCGGGACATAGTTTTATAATGCTGCCTTTCGTTTCTGTTCGCAGCTGTCAGCTAGTTTAGATGCTAGTAAAATGTACGCTTATACCTAAGCTTACCTATGCTTAAATGTTTAGCTTGTGGTCTCTTATATTGAAGGTAAAGGGCACAAGTAGAAAAATATGTATATTATACATAAACTACCAGAGTTCCTAAGTCCAAAATAAGACCTACGATGCCTTGCAGGTAGAATCTCAACGGTATAGCTTTGAATAATTATACTTCAGTTTCCTTATCCATAAAATGGGGATATGGCTATTACCTAAAATTATAAAGATTAAATGAGGGCTTCCCTGGTGGCGCAGTGGTTGAGAATCTGCCTGCTAATGCAGGGGACACGGGTTCGAGCCCTGGTATGGGAGGATCCCACATGCCGCGGAGCGGCTGGGTCCGTGAGCCACAACTACTGAGCCTGCGCATCTGGAGCCTGTGCTCTGCAGCAAGAGAGGCCGCAGTAGTGAGAGGCCCGCGCACCGCGATGAAGAGTGGCCCCCACTTGCCACAACTAGAGAAAGCCCTCACACAGAAATGAAGACCCAACACAGACAAGAACAAATAAATAAATTTAAAAAAAAATTAAAAAAAAAAAGATTAAATGAGTTCATACATATCAATCACTTAAAGTAGTGCCTGGCACACCGGAAGTGCTCTGTAGAAGTTCACCGTTATTATACTACAGTTGACCTCATGACCAATAAGACAGTTTGTGGCTTCTAGCGTGCCTGGAGTCCTGCTGCCAATATTTAGTGCCGCAGTCTGTTGGAAAATCCACAGTGCAAGGACTCTGCGAGCATGTTACTCTTGGAACCATGGTCCGTATTTCACAAGAAACACTCATCATCTTTGTGATAAAGTTAATTTGACTTACTCATTTGTATAGTCAGAAGGGTCTACAAATAAGCTAAATAAAAGTGTCCCCCTGGCGTTGCTGGCAGAGAGGAGCTGTCGTGAAAGGTAAGGGCACACACGACAGAAGTGTAGGAAGTGAGGATGTGGAGTAGGATGGGGAGCTGCCCCGCTGGTTAAAGGTAAACACGTGCTGGACGTGTCTGCCCTAAAGATCCCATGAACCTAAGCATCCTTTTCTCAGGTTCCCACTCTCAGTTATTCACAGTGTTAACACGCACACCCACCATTCCCAGCACTCAGTCTTCCCTGTTCTGACCTATGTACAGGCTATACGAGGACATTTATTTCCCATACAGGCCAGGAAGGGTTTTCAGGACGAGAGATTTTATGTCGTTTTGAAAATTCCCACCGTGTACCCCTCTAGGATGGTTCCTCAGAAAAATGGTACCTTTCATGTGTCTTGTTTCTCTAACATTTTGAAACATGTATTGTAGTCTAGATACGTACGGTTCTATTAAGGAGGGCTAGGTGTGATTATGTACTTAATAATGACAACCTGTAATTATTTTTATGATCATCAGCTGTTCAGATTTCATATTTGTTTTTCAAGAGCATGACAGGCGCTCGCATTTGCTTTCCACATGCGCCGCAACTACTGAGCCCATGCACCACAGCTACGGAGCCTGTGCACCACAACTACGGAGCCTGTGCACCACAACTAGGGGGAGAAGCCCACACACCATAGCGAAAGATCCTGTGTGCCGCAACTAAGACCTGACACAGCCAAAACTAAAATAAATAAATAAATAATTTTTTAAAAGATTATGGTGGGGCTTCCCTGGTGGCGCAGTGGTTGAGAGTCCGCCTGCCGATGCAGGGGACGTGGGTTTGTGCCCCGGTCCGGGAAGATCCCACATGCCGCGGAGAGGCTGGGCCCGTGAGCCATGGCCACTGAGCCTGTGCGTCCGGAGCCTGTGCTCTGCAGTGGGAGAGGCCACAACAGTGAGAGGCCCGCATACCGCAAAAAATAAATAAATAAAAGTGGTCAGATTGGACATCCTTGTCTTGTTCCTAACCTTAGAGGAAATGCTTTCAGCTTTTCACTGTTGAGTATGGTGTTAGCTGTGGGTTTGTCCTATATGGCCTTTATTATGTTGAGGCATGTTCTCTCTACACCCACTTTGTGGAGAGTTTTTATTATGAAAGGATTTTGAATTTTGTAAAAAGCTTTCTGCATCCATTGAGATGATCATATGATTTTTATTCTTCAGTTTCTTAGTGTGGTGTATCACATTGAATGATTTGCAGATATTGAACCATACTTGCATCCCTGGAATAAATCCCGCTTGATCATATGTGTGATCCTTTTACTATATTGTGGAATTCAGTTTCCTAATATTTTGTTGAGGATTTTTGCATCTATGTTCATCAGTGATATTGGTTTGTAATTTTTTTGTGTGTGTGATAACTTTGTCTGGCTTTTGTACCAGGGTAACGCTGGCTTTGTAAAATGAGTTTGGAAGCATTTCTTCCTCTGCAATTTTTTTGGAATAGTTTGAGAAGTCATAGCTCTTCTCTAAATGTTTGGTAGAATTCACTTGTGAAGCCATTTGGTCCTGGACTTTTGTTTGTTGGGAGTTTTCAAATCACTGATTCAGTTTTATTATTGGTAGTATGTCTGTGCATATTTTCTATTTCTTCCTAGTTCAGTCTTCGGAGATTGTACATTTCTAGCAGTTTGTCCATATCTTCCACATTGTCTATTTTATTGCTGTATGATTGTTCATAGTAATCTCATGTGATTCTTTGTATTTCTCTGGCGTCAGTTGTTACTTCTCATTTCTCATGTCTGATTATATTGATTTGGGTCCTTTCTCTTCTTTCCTTGATGAGTCTGGCTAAAGTTTTATCAGTGTTGATTACCTTTTCCAAGAGCCACCTCTTAGTTTCATTGATCTTTTCTATTGTGATTTTAGTCTCTATTTCATTTATTTCTGCTTTGATCTTTATGACTTTTTTCCTTCTACTAACTTTGGGTTTGTTTTTTCTTCTTTTTCTAGTTCTTTTAGGTGTAAGGTTAGGTAGTTTATTTGAGATTTTTTTGTTTCCTGAGGTCAGCATGTATCACTGTAACCTTTCCTCTTAGAACTGCTTTTGCTGTGCTCTGTACGTTTTGGATTGTCGTATTTTCGTTTTCACTTGTCTCTAGGTATTTTTTAATTTCCTGTTTGATTTCTTCAATGGTCCATTGGTTGTTTACTAGCATCTTGTTTAGTCTTCATGTCTTTGTGTTTTTTGTAGTTTATTTCTTGTAGTTGATTTCTAGTCTCGTATTGAGGTTGGAAAAGATGCTTGATGTGATTTCAGTTTTCTTAATTTTACTGAGACTTGTTTTGTGACCAAGTATGTGATCTGTCCTGGATAATGTTCCATGTGCACTTGAAAAGAATGTGTATTCTGCTGCTTTTGGATGGAGTGTTCTATATATATCTGTTAAGTCCGTTTGGTCTAATGTGTCATTTAAGGCCAGTGTTTCCTTATTGATGTTCTGTTTGGTGATTTCTGCATTGATCTAAGTGGGGTGTTAAAGTCCCCTACTATTATATGTTACTGCTAATTTCTCACTTTGTATCTGTTAATATTTGCTTTATGTATTTAGGTGCTCCTATGTTTGGGGCATATATATATTTACAATTGTTATATCATCTTCTTGGATTGATCCCCTGATTGTTATGTATTGTCATTCTTTGTCTCGTAATGGTGTTTGTTTCAGAATCTGTTTTGTCTGATATATGTGTTGCTACCCTGGTTTTCTTTTCATTTCCATTTGCATGGAATACCTTTTTCCATCTCCTCACCTGCAGTCTGTTTGTGTCTTTAGATCTGAAGTGAGGTTCCTATAGGCAGCATTTATATGGGTCTTTGTTCTGCATGGTTTCTTCTGTTGTGGTGGGTTGACTGCTTTGGGTGGTCTGGTAGGTGTGGCTGGCCCCTTGTCTGGTTGCTTGCCAGGCCTTGTCTTTTGCAGAGTCTGTTGACCACTGGTGGGAGGGGCAGGTTCACAAGGCAGCTGATTACAGGTCCCCAGGGATCCTGGGGGTAGTGCTAACCCATGGGTGGACAGAGCCAGGTTCTGGGGTTGGTGGTTGTGGGGCTGGGGTTCCCAGATCTGGTGTTGTCCTGCTGGTGGGGGGGTCCAGTTCCTGACATGGGTGGCTTCAGGGTCCAGGGTGTCCCAAAGCTGGTGACAGCCCACTCATGAGTTGAACTGAATCTGGGGCTGTTGGCTGAGGGCTCCAAGGTGTCCCAGGGCTGGTGTCGGCCTGCTGGTAGGCAGGGTCAGGCCCAGAGTGGGGTTCCTGGATTGGTGCTGGCCCACTGGTGAGTGAATTGGATTATGACTTGGCAGGTTATAGAGCTACAGTGGTCCTGCAGCTGGTGTCTGCCTTTTGATGGGTGGGGCTGATCCCAGGGGGTCCTGAGACGGGTGCCTGCATACTGGTGGGTGAGGTTGGTCCCTGGGCTAGTGCTGGCCCACTGGCAGCTGGAACCAGGTCCCAGGGTATCTGACTGCAGGGCCCTGGTGATCCTGGGGCTAGTGCTGGCACAGTGGTGTTTGGGACTGGGTCTTTGGTCCTCTGTTGGACAGGGTGGTGTACTGTGGAACCTGTGGGCTAGGGTGGTGTACTGTGGAACCTGTGGGCTTAGAGGGTCTGCAGGCAGCAGGCCTGATGGTTGGTGGGTCTGTGTCCCTACCCACCCAGGAGGTGTCCCAGTACTGGTGCTGGCAGGTTGGTGATCACGGCGTGGTCCCAGTGTTAATAAGCTGGAAGGAGGATTCCACAATGGCACCTGCCAGCACCAGTGTCCACTTGGTAGAACAAGCTCCACAAATGCCTGCCGCCTGTGTCTGTGCCCCCAGGGTGAGCTCCTGTTGCCTCCTGCCTCTCTGGGAGTCTAAGATCAGCAGGTGGTCTGACCCAGGCTCCTTTCAATTTACTGCTTCTTCCCTGGGTTCTGGAGTGTGTGAGATTTTGTGTGTTCCCTTTAAGAGTGGAGTCTCTGTTTCCCACAGACCTCTGGGTCTCCCAGAGGTAAGCCCTGCTGGCCTTCAAAGCCAAATATTCTGGGGGCTTGTCTTCCCAGTGCAGAGCCGCCATGGGCTGTGGAGTCCAGTGTGGGGCTCAGACCCCTTGCTTCTTGACAAGAACCTCTCAAATTGTGATTATCCTTCCTTTGTGGGTCACGCATCCAGGGGTGTGGGTCTTGACTATACAGCATCTCCACTTCTCTTATCCATCTTATTGTGGTTCCTTCTTTATACCTTAATTTGTGGAAGACCTTTTCTGCCAGTTGGTCTTTCTCATCAGTAGTTGCTCTGTAAATAGTTGTAATGTTTGTGTACCTGTGAGAGACAGTGAGCTCAGGGTTTTCTTACTCCACCATCTTGACCACCAAGCCCACTATTGCCAGTCTTATCCATCTTGGTCATTTATGGCACCTCCCAGAAGAAATCTGCAGTCATCTTTTCTCACACTTACCAAGTTTTGTTCATAGTATCTCCCAGGAGCTTTCAGGCTGCTTACTTCTTTTCTCCCCACCCTACTGCATCTCTCAGCTGAACCACCGGCGTACCCTTCTGGTAAATCTCCCCACATCCAATTTTGCTCCTCTCCAGTTCAGAGACTGAGCCAGTGATCCTTTAAATATACAAATCTAGTCATTTACCTTTTGCTTTTTGATGGCTTTCTCTGTGTTTCAGGTGAAGTCTGAAATCCTCAGCATAGCCTAAAACACGCTGCATGATCTACCTTCTCCCCACCTTCCTAGCCTCAAGGCACGCAGTATTCCCCCCCTCCCTTATTCTCTCTGTTCCATCTTTATTAACCCTCTTTGAGCTCCGCTTTCACATTCCAGGTGTTGCATATGCTGTTCCCACTACCCTAACAGTGTTCCTTCTCTCTGTGTCCCCCTTAGTCCTGCTAGCTTCTAAATGCCATTCAAGTCTCAAATATCATTTTCTTAGTAAAGTTGTCCCTGAATTCCCAGTCTAGGTTAGACTACCGTGCCAACCCATCCCAAAGCACTTGGCATTTCTCAGTGGCAGTTTATACCAAACACATTTGTAATTACGTCTTCTAAGTGGGCTTTCCGGGCTAGATTATATACTTCTTAAAGGAATGGATTTTGACTGTATTGCACAGTGTTATGTTCCCTGTGCCTGAAACAGTGTACATATAGCACGAAAACAGGGCTCATATGGAATGAATGCCTAAATTAATGTATTTATGAAAAGTATTTATGAAAAAGGTTAGGTAGATACTGAAACCATATCATGATTAATAACTACCAGCAATACATTAAAAAGTAACCTTTGTACAATTTTTATGGATACAGAGACTTCTGGATCCTTCCTGCTGCATTATAGTACCTTACTATGTTGGAACTACCAATATAAGGTAGTAATCCAGCAAATGGAGAAAGGTTAAAATTGGTTTATACAATGAGTCTAGAACCATAAAAAATAATTTTTTAAAAGCCTAAAATCCTAACACATAATTTAAAAATTCTCATCAATTCTTCCTCTCTCAAAAGTTCATTATTAGATTTTGCTAGCCATCACTCATTTTAAATCTAGCTGCTTTGAGATATCCAGTATCTAGGTTAGCCTGCTTTGTGTCCTTGGTGCAGTTTTACATTTGAGATAAATTTATGTTAGCTTAAACATTAATACAAAAACCAATCTGTTTAAATGAGATGGTGATTGGAAATTTTGAGGTGTTTTGTTACTGGCATTGATTTAGTATTTCCAGTTCAGTTGACTCTGACAGAAGTTTTCCTATCATGTGATTGAAGAAAACTGTGACCAAGTATAAATGGGTCTTTAAATGTATTTTCATATCGAAATAATTTAATTTGTCTTTAGGAATTTGAGAAAGGTTGTGACTTTTAATCTTGTAGATACTTATAAAATCAGAATCCTGTTTTATTTCTCAGGAAGTGACATAGGAGAAGGACTATAGTTTATTACAACTGTTCGGGGTTTTTTTCTCCCTCCTTTTCTTCTCCTTTCTTTTTGGTACAGTTATTTCCCTGCACCTTGGGTTGCTTAAACCAACATATTAGCAAACTAGTGATTTCAAAACCAGAATATAAAAAGTAAACAATCTTGGGCTTCCCTGGTGGGGCAGTGGTTGAGAGTCCGCCTGCCGATGCAGGGGACACGGGTTCGTGCCCCGGTCTGGGAAGATCCCACATGCCGCGGAGCTGCTGGGCCTGTGAGCCATGGCCGCTGAGCCTGTGCATCCGGAGCCTGTGCTCTGCAACGGGAGAGGCCACAACAGTGAGAGGCCTGTGTACCACACACACACACAAAAAATCTTAATTCTTATAGAAGTAAAAAAAACAGTATTCCTCTCTCATTTTTACTAATAAGTGAAAATGAGACAGTCTTGCTCAAGAGTACAACATCTGTCAAAAAAGGATGAACCAATCTTGCTTTAATCACCGATGGCTGAGAATGATGAAGTATACTGAGGCATCAATGAGGCTTACACTACCTACTATGTCACCAAATGTTTGAGCAAAGAATAGCTAACTCAAAAACTGTACCTTTTACCCTGTTCATAATTATTGACTTCTGAATAAAACCATTAGTTATAAAATTTAATTTCACTACAGTGCATAAAATTTTAAATGCATTAATATATACTTTGCTTTGTTAGAAATAAGCAGACTACACATTCACTTTTATTTCACCCAAATGTAAAACAAGTAAAGATAATGAGCTTCAAGGGACAACATTTTACTATAGTTGATATTATTACTCTAGATATTTACTGTGGATTAAAGCTAAGTGTCAGGTATAAGGTGAAAGAAAGCCTAATGAGCTCTATTTTTTAAAACCTTGCAAGATTATTTTAAATGTATAAAACATATGTATAATTATTAAAACAAGT
This sequence comes from Mesoplodon bidens, assembly GCF_964165515.1. Lineage (NCBI taxonomy): Eukaryota > Metazoa > Chordata > Mammalia > Artiodactyla > Ziphiidae > Mesoplodon > Mesoplodon bidens. The sequence continues at coordinate 122,601,041 of NC_138161.1, forward strand.
TCAATTAAAACTGGAAGTCTAGTATATCAAATGGTTTACATTTTGAGTTTTTCACTATATCTGTCTTGAGTTTTTCACTATGTTCTAAATCTTCTATAATGAAAATTTACTTTTATAATCAGATACTTCTTAATTCAATTTCTAAATTGTGGTAAAATATACATTAGATAAAATTTACCATCTTAATCATTCCTAAGTGTACAGCTCAGTGACACTAAGTACATCCACACTGTTGTGCAGCCACCACTAACATCCATCTCCAGATTCAGATAATTTTTAAATGAACATTACTTTCTTTCTAACTCATCTAAAAAAGTTTTATTCAGTAATAATCATGTTTCCTATATTGCCACAGGATAGTTAGGACAAAGCTGATTTGCCTATTAATGAAATAAAACATCAAATTACAACAGTGTTAAAGATAAAAATACTTAAAAGAGTCCACAAACAAAATCTAGTTTTAGTGTTTTATGAAGAAACTTTATTTCAAATCTTTGTGGCTACTACATATGTGGGCATTTGTTTAAAATAAAATCAAATATTCATTTCATTTAAAAGAATTTGCCTTCCAAGCCAATGTTTTGAGTAAAATTATTAGCAAATTTACCTGGTTTAAATAAAAAATACTTCAAATACATTCAAAATAAAATGATTTGTTAAATTTGTAAAAGTTTCTTATTTTTTCCTACTTACAGTATATAATTCATTTGCACCACGTGTGCGTGCGCGCACACACACACACACGCACACACACAGAGTATACTGTGGGGGTGTTTTTCATTTTGTGAGTTTCGGTTAATTTTATTGATTATAAGTCATGGACAAATGAACTAATGCATTTTAAATAAACGCACTGCTTTCCACAAAGCATTGTGTGAAATGCATACATACACGTTCGCCTTGTATTTTAAACCTCATTTGTAACTTTTACGTAAAACTTTTTCTTAATGTTTAGGTACATTCTGTCAATGAGCTGACCTGCAGGTTGGCATGTATAAACTATTTTTTAATATAATCTTCCAATACAAAGTTTACAAATTTGAGATTGTTTCAATCAGTGATTTATATTTCAAACAAATAGGGTTTTATAGCATGGTTGGTTTTTAAATTTGGTGTAAAACTCAGTGTTTTCCTAACCTGTGAGAAGTTAGTAGGTACTCTATAAAAAGGGATTCCATGGTGAAGTGAATTTTCAAAAACTGCTTTATTCCATATCCCTTTCTATGAACGTTATTAGCATGTGTGTTTCTAACACATCCAGTAGTAAAGACATCTATTTCAATTTAACTTCCTGTATCTCAACTTTCTGAAGATGGAACCATATTTGTATATGACATCTGCTAACACTCCCGTGAAATGATAGTCTGTTATTAATCTGCTGATTCAAGAAATAATACTATCATCTATATTACTTCAGAAATCCCCACCCCCCCACCCCCACAGAAAAGGCTAACATTTCTATGATTTGGTCAAAATAAGTCAACAGAAAGAAAGGACAAAAACAGAGTAGACCACTGAAAGCCAGAGTCAGTCTTCCCCCATTTTTTTTTCCCTTCGTAATTGATGGCGCATAATTTTTCTCTCTTCAAACTCCAGATTCACCAAACCCTTTGGGAAATATATCTTGAGGTCCACAAAATGACCATTGATTCAAAGCACAGCGGAGGGAAAAAGATGCCTGGATAATCCACACAACTGGAAGACCAATTTTTAAATTAGGAATGGTACTCACTTATGTGCTTATTTGCTGGACCTTTTAAGGCCCTAAAGCCTTGTTTCTCTCAAATTTGCACACAATAAAAGTCCTGATTGCGCCATAAATGTAAAGATCTATATAGAAAGTCAATGAAAAATCTGACAAATTAGCTAAATTTTAAACAGAAGAGACAGCTCATCTGGATAATCCATGTCTCAATAGCAGGTCTCCTGGCTTAATTGTACAGCTAATTGCCTCACTCCAGAACCTGTGGCTGAATGTGCTCTCGTCCAGAAAAAGACATTTGAAGGGCTGCTCCTGGAGACGTCACAAATAGCACAGCAGCAGAGAGAAAAATATAATGTACTTGGCTTTTCACTAGCACAAAAGTATGCTAATATAGTTTATTGAGCGTTTATCATTAATTTCTCATTTGCCTTCCTGTTTAAAATGTATCCCATTGTTCAGAATCCATTCTAGATGATCTGAAAGACACTCGAGTTATCATTTCTTCGGTTTTGTTTTGTTTTGAAGGTTTTGGTCATTAAAAAAGGATGCAATGAATATTTTGGTCTGTTTTTGTACACTGAAATCTTTTCCTGTAAGTAGATGCCACTGATGCCTAGGATATTTACATACCAGGGGTTATGCCCCCATCATTCGTGAGGGAGGAAGGGGTCTTGAGAGCTCAGAAGACACAGCAGGATAGAGATTTCTCAAAAGCCTTTCTTATAACCCCAAAATACAAAAACAATAAAAATAATCACTCTAAAAATACTAATAAGTTTTACTAAGGTAAAGGAGACGAAGAAACTTTTTAAACCTATTTTTAAAGGGAAATCGTATACTGTTTTATTACTAAAATGGCTTGTTACTAATGATAGTGCATATTTTAATTTAAGCCTTGGGTAGGGCTACTACCTGTTTCTTTTTCAAATAATATGAAAAATCAAGTTAATGTTGCTCTTTCTGAGTGGACAAAATGCACCAGCAACTGAAACTTTTAATTTAACAAATGATGCAGTTGAAAGACTGTGAGCTTTGGAAAGTCATATATGATCAGAATTTGAGTCTCAGATTTTAGTTTGTAAGTTATCGTAAGCTAGTTACTTAACCTCTATGCCTTGATTTATTCATCTGTTAAACCGAGTGATGACAAATATGTCTATATTTCTCAGAATTATTGAGTATTAAGTGACACTATATGTGATGCACACACACAGGGGAAAGTGTAAACCCTTTGTAAACTGCAAACTGTCTACTTACCAGATGCTACTGCTCCTACCATTACTCACTACTCTTGCTAGCAATAATAATACATAGAGTTCTAAATACTTCCAGGTAATTTTAGTAGTCAGTCAGCACTCTGACTGCTCTAACCAAAACGAATGAATGCTAGGGAAGCTTTATATAGGGTCTTCTTAATTTTTTCTCTCGCAGGTGGAAAAAACAGTCCAAGTAAGCAGGTGCTGTGATTTTGTGCCAGAAAACCTGTCCTAAGGTTCTTCCTCTCCATCACAGATCTGAAACATCAGAATCTCTTTTTAAGCCCTAAGAACTCTCACAGTTCTCCAAGAAAAGTAAATATGCAAGGCTGGACACTCACATGTCAGTAACTTATTCCCTCAGGGTAGCCTTCCAAAGGGACAGAGATAAGTATTTGATGAGCACGTTATCTACAAGACGTTTTAGGTGTGGGAGTTTAAAAATATTTAAACTGAAAAAGAACTTTTTCTTTAAAAACTCTGGAAGCTCAGGACCCTGTGCATTTGGTATCCCTCCAAGACCCCCTGGACCAGTTTGAAAACCACTAAACTCAGAGAGCCTTCCAGGGCTGTTACTACTTCAGATTAAGACTGAAACTATGATCTGTTCAGTCTTCAAGAGCAGCACCAGCACAGAGGTAAGGCTGGGACCTGCAGATGGCGGTGGGGAAGAGATAGGATTAAGTCGCCAGCATCACACTTTTCCCAGTCATTTTCACAAATCTCTGCTTCGGTAAGTGCTTTTATCACCTGTATAAGGAAACGCATAGCTGTATTTTCCAGCACTAACAGCACGTACACCTGTCACCACCTTTTAAAAAGTGCCAAAGGACTCTGTTGGTTTTCTCTAAAATTTGCAAAGTGATTTCGAGCTTTAGCGAAAAACATTTGGTGGGCACCTAGAAATGGTTTCCTGGGTACCTAAATACCACCCCTTTCTGCAGATAAAAACATCACCGGATAAAGTTCCCAGACAGAAATACGCATATCTGCAAACAGCACTGGCTGCCAGGAAGCTCAAAGCTGAGTTCTGTGTCCAAATGCAACCATTTTCCTTAGCCCAGTTTGCTGTCACGACTGTTGTTCCTCCTTTTGTTACGTAGGTCCCTTTCCTTTCCTTTCTTTTTTTTTTTTTTTTTTTGTGCGGTACGCGGGCCTCTCACTGTTGTGGCCTCTCCCGTTGCGAAGCACAGGCTCCGGACGCACAGGCTCAGCGGCCATGGCTCACGGGCCCAGCTGCTCCACGGCATGTGGGATCTTCCCAGACCGGGGCACGAACCCGTGTCCCCTCCATCGGCAGACGGACTCTCAACCACTGCGCCACCAGGGAAGCCCTACTTTCCTTTCTTGAAATGGTCTTGTTACATACAGTTTTTAGATTGTAATGACCACATGATTTTTAATGGGTTTTTCAGTGATTTATTTTAATGACTGTCGTGTATGCATTTCCTTTTCAGAAGTAACAAGATAGAAATAACAAATAAATAACACAAAACAGACATTTGGACAAAAACTACCATATAATTTCCTTTATAATGACTGCTATTGGGAAGAATAGTTAATAAAGAGGACAAAGAATGAGTTCCTGAAAAACTGAAACTGAGCTTCAAATGAATGGAATGTGACCTTATACATACTTATTCCAAACTGCCTGGTAATCTTCAGCTACCTAAGAAAAATTACCAGACGTTTTTCAAAGAAATTAAGGCCGTACAAGCCTGCACTTCATTGCCATTCTTTGCAGTTTTGATTCACAGTCATTTGTGGAGTACTGTAAAGCTATTGTTAAATAAGGACTGCTTACACTGTTTAAACAGTATTTCTCAATATTTACCTGCTTCTGTAATTACATTGTAATTATTTTTTATTATTGACGGTAAAAGATGTGGCATATTTCCCAGGTGGAATTCTCACTGTTGGTCTGTTTTAAAATACTGTTGTTTGGGGAATATTCTGTATGCTAACTAACATTGTTCTCATATACCTCTGGTCATAGAGAGCCCTGTTAATTTTAGGACATTAAAGGAGAAAAGATACTTCACTAAAAATGCCTCACTTTATGACATTATGATGGTCTCTATTTACAAATGAATTTTTACTGAAATGCAAGCTACTCTTAAAGAAAATGTCTGAAGAATTTTAAAGCTTTTAGTAATACCTTTAAAATACGTGTAATATTTCTTCACTTATTGAAAAGCTACATGTTAATACTCTAAAATTAATAAAATATTTTATATTATTTTATATATTAGAAAACATAATACTTTGACATTGTCCGCTCCCATTCTGTTTATTTAAATACCGAGCTAGTATTTTTGAAAGAACATGGAAACATTCTAAGAGGGCAGACATCAGAGGTGGTAGATTATTTTCATAATTGGTTTTGATGTCTGTGTTTATTTTACTGTCCAGTATTAAACTGACTCATTTTAAAACTTAGAAAACTTTTTTAAAGAATTGTGACATCCCCTTGTACACTCATTTTATTAGTTTCTTTATGCCATTTCGTAACACTAAAAAAAGCTATCTTTATTAATCCCCCCCAACTAAGTCACTTCTTTCAGGAAAGTTATTCAAGGGATATGTATTGAATTTCTCTCCATGTTTGTCAATGTAGGTATTCTTTGCAGTAGCTTACTTGGGAAGCTCTTTGTATTTTAAACTGTGCTCCAGGATAAACAAAAGCAAATTCTGCTCCTTCGGAAAACTTAAATAGTTCTACCTAAACTTTGATTAAAAAAAAAATTGAAAACAATACACAAATTTTTAGTTTACAGAAGTGAAATGTTGGTATAAACTCCCTAGAATACCACTTGTAATTGCATTAGATGACTAATTCCTGCTTTTCAGCTTCAAGTCTTCTCAGAACATTAAGATTTTTTTCCTTTTGCAACTTTACACCAAAACTTGAAAGTTTTAGGCATGTTCCTTTGCCAGAGTATGAACTGGAAAATGATTGAATGAACAACTGAAAGAAAGAAAAGAAACCCTTAGAGGCTTTTCTGTCCACAGATATGCCTGCTTTCCCCACATTCAGCTAACTAGAGATTCATTTATCACATATCTATTAAAATTCAGTTATTCCTAGACAGAAGGAAGAATGGATCAGAATAGAACAGAATATGAAATCTTAGAACATCCCGAGAACATATGGCAGTTTGAAAAAGTTGGGAAATCTTTAGTGAGTTACATTTTAAGGACATAAAACTGCCCAGAAATCTTGAACTTTCTTCAGTAGGTTCATTGTTACTAACAATACTAGTATTGTGACTTGAAAAATTTTTTAACTTTTATGTGTAAAAACATATAAGCATGTTATTAGAATCCAAGATATTCAGTGTAACAAAGTTACAAATATAAAATAAAAGAAGTTAAGGAAAAAACCTGTTATGTCCAATTTGAATTGCTACTATCAATACGAACTCATGATATTGCAGAAATGTAGTTCCTGTTCTGTCCATAGGAAAGAGCCAGAAGAAGTGGCATCCCAGTAGCAGTGAGTATATCTAGTGCCTAGATCTTGCTATTACCATTCCCCAATAAAAGAAACGAAAATTCCCCGGAGAAATAGCTGATTCCAGATGTGGGGAGGGAAAGTGTAAAATGAGCCTGAGATCACATGAAGAGATGCTCAACATCACTAATCATCAGGGAAATGCAAATCAAAACCACAAGGAGATAGCACCTCACACCTGTCAGGATGGCTGTCATCAAAAAGAATACGCATAACAAATGTTGGAGAGGATGTGGACAAAAGGGGACCCTCGTACACTGTAGGTGGGAATGTAAATTGGTGCAGCCACTGTGGAGAACAGTATGGAGGTGTCTCAAAAAACTAAAAATAGAGCAACCATACAACCCAGCAGTTCCACTCCTAGGTATATATCCAAAAAAAAAAAAAAAAAAACCCACTAATTCGAAAAGATACACGCACCCCAATGTTCATAGCAGTAATATTTACAGTAATAGCCAAGATATGGAAGCAACCTAAATGTCCATTAATAGATGAATGGATAAAGAAGAGGTGGTATATACATGCATACAGTGGAATACTACTCAGCCATAAAAGAGAATGAAATTTTGCCATTTGCAGCAATGTGGATGGACTTGGAGGGTATTATGCTTAGTGAAATAAGTCAGACAGAGAAAGACAAATACTGTATGATATCACTTATATGTGGAATCTGAAATATACCACAAACTAATGAATATAATGAAAAAGAAGCAGACTCACAGATATAGAGAACAAACTAGGGGTTACCAGTGGGGGGCAGATAATATAGGGGTGGGGGGAGGGGAGGTACAAACTGTTGGGGGTAAAATAGGCTCCAAGGATGTATTGTACAACACGGGGAACATAGACAATATTTTGTAATGTTGTCTATGTTCCCCGTGTTGGAAATGGAAAGTAACCTTTAAAAATTGTATTAAAAATTGTTTTAAAGAAAAGACAGTCTGTGAGCCAGATATGCGAAATTTTTACAGTTTTTTATAAACCAAATTCCTGGCATAGGATCTGAAATACAGTAAGACCTTGATAAATATTGAAAGAATTCATTGTGTTTTATTGTATTTTTCACTTCTTTACAAACTTTTTAAAAAGATTAATTCTAATATTAACTACCCTTTCTAGCTTTGTAACATATGTAAATTTATTGTTTTTGTTCCCTCATGAAAATTACCTGATAAGTGTTGAAGGGGACTGGGCAAGGTTCAAGGCGTGTGATACTTTACAAGTTGTAAGTCAATCTCAAACCATTGATTTGCACTGTTTGGGTTTGGTCCTTCAACTAACTAAAAATCCACCTGTTTCTCTATCTTGGATATCATATGATAGCTTAGCAAATGTCTTGCAAATCCTGGTGTACCATGTTCATAGAATTCCTTCAGTCCTGAAACCCTATTAAAAGAAGAAAATTCGGATCTCTTAGCAAGAGTTTAAAAATATATCTGAATTCTAATAATCATCACTCCTTTTTCTAAATGGTAGGCAAAACCCATCCTTTTGAAAACTGAAGCATTTTGCTTTATTTGCTATCTATTGGCACCCTGATTTTTTTCTACAATTCTTTAAATAATACACTGGTTCCCATATAAATTTTTTTCGGTCTTAACGGGAATCTTTTTTTTTTTTTTTTTTTTCGGTACGTGGGCCTCTCACTGTTGTGGCCTCTCCCGTTGCGGAGCACAGGCTCCAGACGCGCAGGCTCAGCGGCCATGGCTCACGGGCCCAGCCGCTCCGCGGCATGTGGGGTCTTCCCAGACCGGGGCACGAACCCGTGTCCCCTGCATCGGCAGGCGGACTCTCAACCACTGCGCCACGAGGGAAGCCCAACGGGAATCATTTTAATGCTTCTTTCAATTACCATGCCAGAGTCAACTAGCTGAGAGGTAAAAATCTGTTATCATAAAAAAAGTAGTTCTCAAGCCAGAGGCCATTCAGTGGGGGTAACTTGCTTAGGCATTGAAAGGACTCCATGAGCTGTGTAGGTATCACGGGCTCACCATGAGAGAGAGTTGAATAACAGGACAGGGAGTACAGAGTTCACTTATTTCTAATTCTGATAGGATGGCCTGGCGTATGTGGAAGTGTTTTGCTAGTTTCAATGTTAGGCATTTAGGCATTCTGCCCTGTCCCTTTACGTAGAGTTGGGTTGGGCTGGACAGAGCTGAAGGAAGGCACCAGTAGGCAAAGGTGAGCAGTTTGTCAAAAGCATCGCGGAGCATGTGTGATGCTTCAGAAATTACCCTGTCTTGAATTATACCAAATGCTATATATCTGTCATAACAGTTTATCGAAGCCTGCTAGGTTTTTGGCTGTGGGTGAATGGGTGTTATGGTTGGAATAATCTAATAGTCATCTATTTGTATCAGGGAAGATCCGTATGAGTTGTCAGTGCTCACTTTAAGAATAAGTAGAACGTAAACAGCCTTAGGAGTAACTAAAAAGGACTAGTATTGTATGATTCCACTTATGAGGCACCTGGATTAGGCGGATTCATAGGGGCAGTATGACAGAGGTTACTTGGGATGGGGTGGCTGGGCGCAGATGGGGAGTTACTGTTTAATGGGTACAGACTTCCTGTTTGGGATGATGAAAACGTTTTGGAAATGGATAGTAGGGGTGGTTGTACAATGCTGTGAATATACTTATGACATCAAATTGTATGCTTAAAAATGGTTAAAATGGTAAATTTTATGTTACATGTATTTTACCACCATAAAAATGTAATCAATTATTCTTAACGCAAAAACCCAAGGGGGAGTGGCGAGTAAAACAGGATGCTGAGGAGACCATTGTTAAGGTCTCCACGTGAGAGCAGGGCCACACGGAGGCTGGGCAGGCTGACAGCAGTGAAGGGCCTCCGTGTAGGGTGAGCGCTGAGTGAACAGGAGCTGCCCAAGCCACAAGAGCGAAATTCCAGGCACACCTTGACCGGCAGGCGGGGGTCTCCATACTTGGTGTCCAAGGGTGCCAGCTCAGTGAAGCTAGATCATGGAACTCTGAATTCCCCAGTTAACCAAGTGTTTGCATCATTACGCATTTGCGATTTTAGGTGACCCGTTAAACTCTATTTTTCTAAAACTCAAATTTACTTCATAACCATTCTAAGCATAGACTTTTTCTTCTGTGAAATTTGTGAAGCCATTTACATTATTTTTCTCTAACTTTTCAGTTTTCGTTTTAGTATTACCGACTGTCATCAGTTCCAGATACTCTAGAGGGTTCTTGTGGGAATCGTCTCTAAGTGCTCTTTATGTTCATTTTGGACAAGTTGTTGTTATAAAAATGATTCAGTACTGCTTACTTTGTACAGGGTAATATTTCCTAAGAATATGGAGATTATATTCACAAAAATATTCATATTTATTCATATTTTTTCACAAAAATACGGAGATTATATTCACAAAAAATATTCATATTTATTCATATTTTTTCTTTAGTTTGCTGGGTTTTTGTTTTTTGGGTTTTTTTGGAGCGTATGTTTTAGCAGACTCCCAACAAGATTATTTATTTTAAATCATGTCTTTTAAAAAACACTTTCTAGGGCTTCCCTGGTGACGCAGTGGTTGAGAGTCCGCCTGCCGATGCAGGGGACACGGGTTCGTGCCCCGGTCTGGGAGGATCCCACATGCCGCGGAGCGGCTGGGCCCGTGAGCCATGGCTGTTGAGCCTGCGCGTCCGGAGCCTGTGCTCCGCAGCGGGAGAGGCCGCAACAGTGAGAGGCCCGCATACCGCAAAAAAAAAAAAAAAAAAAAAAAAACACTTTCTAATTTATCTTTGTAGATGTTTTCTCCCTTGAACAGGCTATCCATTGAAAGGGTATGTAAAACTCAGGTTTACTGTTACTGCGGTTTTCCACTTGTTATATATTGACAGAATATCATTATATCTTTGCTTTTGGCATTCGCACTTATTTATATCTAAATGACAGTAGCCATCATCACATTTTAGTAAAGTAATAAGTAGTGTAAATACACAAGTTTATGTTTGTATATGTAACAGTAGTTATATAGCAGCTAATACTTACTGGATGCTTATTTACTGTTTATTTGTGGAATGCTGTTTGCTTTACATACATTGGAAGCATTTAATCCTTAGACTAACTCTATGTGGTAGATATGTTATCCCCATTTTTCGTACAAGAAGTCTGAAGTGTTAGGGTGGTTGGTTACTAACCCAAAGTCATACAGCTAGCACATTCCACAGGCAGGTTCTTAACTACCCAACTGAAGGTTAATGAGTAGGGGATTCCCAGAAATCAACCTGAGTTGCCAGTTACCTTAACTGATAGTTAAGCTATATATTTTTAAGTACTAGTTTCATAATAATAGTAAGTTTGAAATAAATTTATAATGTACCCGTAAACCATACTTTAGGAATGAGAACACTATATTGCCTGTGTATTAACACATTAAGCGCTCATCAGAATTTTTATTGGACATCGATCATGCACTATGTCCAGGGATGATGGAAAGATTTAGAAATATGATCACGGTCCTCAGTGATCCTCATTGTCCTTTTTTTTTTTTTTCAGCCTATGCCTCTCTTGGACAAACAACCAAAGCAAAGGGCATGCCCTCCTTAATTTTAAATCTCAAAATAAATTAAACTCAGGTATTCTCTACTATCTGAGTCTGTTTGGTTCCCGACTTTGTATACTGAAAGAGACCTCATTATTTAAATATATTTGGTCCCTGAGTTTCGGATAGTGAGTAGTAATGAAAGCTTGAATAGCAGAGGAAAACAACTCCATCTTAAAAAGTTTGTTCAGTTTCCTGAGTTTGGAAGAATTTGGATTGTGAGGGATATATGTATCACGTCTTAAAATAATAAAACAATAATAAATGGAATGCAGTGGTGATGTAAGACAGTATTTCTATCCCTCTGTCACTGCTCTACTGTGTACCCTTTGAATATAAAGATACTCCACCAGGGCTTCCCTGGTGGCGCAGTGGTTGAGAGTCCTCCTGCCGATGCAGGGGACACGGGTTCGTGCCCCGGTTCGGGGAGATCCCACGTGCCGCGGAGCGGCTGGGCCCGTGAGCCATGGCCGCTGAGCCTGCGCGTCCGGAGCCTGTGCTCCGCAACGGGAGAGGCCACAACAGTGAGAGGCCCGCTTACCGCAAAAAAAAGAAAAAAAAAAGATACTCCACCAGAATACCTATTCCTCTCTAAAAATAATTTTCACAGAAATTTAGTAACTGGATTTTGGTAATATGTTAATGTTCTATTTATGTTGGCTTACATTTATATATATAAGTAGGTGAAATGGCTTAGCACGTCGATAAAAATTATTGGGTATGAAAAGAATTAAAGCACTTGATCCACATAATGATGGTACTACAGTTCTTTAAAGATAAAGCCTGTAATGGATTATGCTGAGACCAATGGCAGGGTGGAGAGCCCTTTTTTGAAATAAGCCTTAATAATGTAGACTAGTGAATGATATATAATATTCTGCTAAACTATAATCAATTAATTCATTCAGCAAGTCATGTACCTAATATATTCCAGGCTCTGTGTGAACTGTCTGCATGGTGTCTGACCACATGAAAATTAAAATCTAGTCAAGTTGTCTGCTCTTGAGAGGCAGTATTTATGGTCTGGAGACAGATGGCTTGAATTTGCACTTGGCTCTTCCGCTCACTAGCTGGTTGAACTTGGGTGAACTGTTTAACTCTTTGTGCCTCCGTTCCCTCGTGTGGCTTATTTAATAAAGGAGAGGAGGGGGAGAAGAGAGAATTCTAATAGCAACTACCTTGTGGGGTTTTGTGAAGGTTAAATAGAGAAGTGTATGAAGGGCTTGGAACAGTGCCTAGTATAAGAAATGTTAGTTATTTTTATTATTTTAACGTGGAGACAGATGGTTAGAAAAAACTACACATTGTGGGGATCCTGGCCTGGTCCGGAAGGGTCAAGAATGACTTTCCTGGGGATGTGACTTGGGCCTGAGAAGTGAAAGATGAATAGTGTTGACTGACTGAATAGGAAAAGAATTCTGGGCTGAGAACAGCAAGTATGGAGGCCGGGAAGGAGCCTGGTCAGAGCAGCGTGAGGACCAGTCCAGGCCAGAAGAGGTGATAGGGGCCGCATCTGGTACAGCCTTGGAAAGCCTTTGGCAGGGTGGTTTTAAGCAAGGAAGAGTTTCATCTTAAAGGGATCATCCTGCACGCATTCTGCGAACGATTTGGAAAGCGGCAGAGCACATGTGGGGAGCCCAGCAGAAGGCTGTGGAGGAGTCAGGTGGTGGTCTGCAGTAAGGTGGACGATGGGTAGAAGTGGGTGGAGTCAGATAATCATGGCTTCACGTTTAATGGAGGTGAAGGGTGAGGGAGAAGAACTGCCAGTGAGGACTCCCAAGATACCAGATAGAAGATACATACGTTGCAGGTGAGTCCAGAGAGTAGAGGGAAGGTTCTAAAGAGAGACTGAGGATGTACTGTACTTTGCTGATAATACTGAGGAAGTTGAGGGCAGTGGTTCTCAAGGTGTGGTCCCTGGACCAGCAGCCTCAGCATCACCTGGGCACTTGTTAGAAATATGAATTATCAAGTCCTGCCTTAGACTTACTGAGTCAGAAACCCTGGATGTGAGGCCCTCCGGTCTGTGGTTTTTGTTTGTTTGTTCGTTTTTGCAGTACGAGGGCTTCTCACTGTTGTGGCCTCTCCCGTTGTGGAGCACAGGCTTCGGACGCACAGGCTCAGCGGCCATGGCTCACAGGCCCAGCCGCTCCGCGGCATGTGGGATCTTCCCGGACCGGGGCACGAACGTGTGTCCCCTGCATCAGCAGGTGGACTCTCAACCACTGCGCCACCAGGGAAGCCCCGGTCTGTGTTTTAACAAGCCCTCAGGTGATTTAAAATTTGAGAACACCGTTCTTAGAGGCACAGTGGAACGGTTTAGGAAGAGGGACAAGTGAATGATAGAGCTAAGGACTTGATTGCTTTTGCGCAATGACAGAACTTTTGAGCAGGGGTCAGCAAACGATAGCCAGTAGGCCAAATCTGGTCCACTGCCTGTTTTGGTATAGTCCAGAACCTAAGAATGGCCTTGTTGGTTTCCGTTGTTCAAACGAGCACCGAGGAAACTTGGGAAGTAGGATTCCTCAATACCGTTCTTTTTTTTTCCAAAATAGTTGTGACGTTTTGGAATGTCTGATCTCACTCTCTTGGTCTTTCTGCTCTGTCCAGCTTTGGAGATGGATGGCATATCACCAGGAACCTCAGAATTCAGGTCTTAGGAGAGACAGGATAGTGACAACTTCGGATTGGAAAAGTTTAAAAGACAAATTTTACTTTCTCCCGGTACATTCTTGGAGAACTTGGTATAGTGATGTATATTAAAGGGATATATGCTGAAGTGAACATTTTCAGCTCACCTCTGTATTGTCAAAGTGGCATTTTACTAGGTTTATTTTTTATTTCTTTGTCAGTAGAGTAAGTCTTCTGAAAACTATTAGAAATGCCGTCTTTCTGCGAAGAGATTTCAAGAAATTCTGGAGGCAAAGTGTTTTATAGCCAACGCCTTAACGTTGATGATGCATCTTATTTCTTTAAAATGGTCTGGATTTAAACCTTGAAATCAAGTCTCAGAAACACAAACTTCATATTAAATACTTTATTATGTATTAGTGTAATTATGAGAAAACTAGTAGAATACACACTTTTTCTTCTTAGATAAAAATTAAAACTGTATATGATGAACTTGGAAGTAAAATGAAAATTAAAAATTTAATGTGTAAAAACCAATGCAAATTACTTACAAAACCATGTGCACAACTCAGTTTTCTTCTCCTGCCAAGCAGTACCTTTCCATTATAATTTACGGTTCACTATTTGCATTATGCAATATATTTATTTACGTTAACGTGTTGCTAGTGTGAAAGTGGAAGAAAAAATACTGTACAGACGATTTCTGGACCCTTTCTCACTTTGCTGAAGTACTTACATCCTTCTTTGGCACTTGAGTTGAGAATTACACTCCTTCCTCTACTGCAGGGCAGGTCGCTTTTAATTACCCCCTTCTCTTGAATATTCTCGTACTTCGGAGCATGAAAAAGGCAACACATTTCTGTCTGAACTATTGCCATTCCATTGATAAAACAAAATGCTGCTGATAGGGTTTTATGAAGCCCCGCTAATGTAGTTTTGCAGAGATTCTGAGCTTATATTTTGCAAAATAGATTTGCCAGAATACCAAAGTCAGGAAATCATGTTTCTATTAGAAGAAAACATAAATATTCCTACAGATCAGAATTCTTGACTAATCTCTTTGCCTAATAAACTACATGTAGTCATAACAGAAAACAGACAAAAAGGAATGAAGTGGGCCGTTTAATTTATAGATGAGGAAAAATAATAGTGGATGAGTTGATGTGTCGTGTGGATAGGCGCCTATGGCTACCAGCTCACTCTTAGAGTTCATCCTGAGATGTGCAAGTGGACATACGTATCCATGTGAATGTGGGTGTGTGTATGTATGTGTATATCTGAAACCCTGCTTTCATGATGCCATGCCTTTCAGTACTGCAGTTAGGTACGAGAATTCACTTACTGGCCACTTATATAGAAAACCAGGTTTCCTATCAAACTGTAGTAACCTTTAAAGCATCAAATTCATTTTTTCCAGCCTCAGATTTCTTTCCCTCTCCCCCTCCCTCCTTTCATCCGCTCCTCCTTCTCTCCCTCCTTCCTTCCTGCTTCTGCTAGTGCTTAGGACTAGTTCTGGGTTCAGGAGATACAGCTGTGAACAAGTCTGTGTTCTCATTCAGTTTGCAGTCTAGTGTGGCGAGACAGATAGTAATCAAACACAAAGTGAATAAGAAGATATCAGAAGTGAATACATGCTCTGCAGACAAGTAAAACCTGGGGTTCTGCTGGAGAATGAGTGGTGTTCCCTTAGAGTGGATGGTTAGGGAGGTCCTCTCTCAGGAGGGGATAGTTAAGCTGAGCCCTGGTTGTCATAGAAGGAATCATCATGTTAATATCTTTGGGAAGGACATTCTAGGTGGAGAGACCAGTGCAGAGACCCTAGGGCAGGAATCAGGTAACAGAAGGAAGACTGGGTGTCTGGAGTATGGTGAAAAGGTGGTGAAAAGATGAGCCCGGGGCAGCAAGCAAACACTTTGTAGGCTAGGGAAGAAGTATGGATGAAATAACCAAAACAATAATAATAGTAGCGGCCACTGTTTATTGATTCACTTTACTCTGTGCCAAGTACTCTGCTTGGCATATTACCATCTACGATCCAATTTAATTCTCGAAATTCTATGAGATAAATATTGTTACCCCCATTTTTCAGATGAGGAAACTGAGGCTGCAGAGTCCATTTGCTTAAGATCACATATCTATGAAGTGGAAACAAAGTGGGATTTTATTTGCACCCTGGTCAAGTGTGATGCAAAGCTGGTGCTCTCAACTACCATGCTGTAGGGAATCTGTACAGTTCTTTTTTTTTTTTTTTTTTTTTTTCCTGTATGTGGGCCTCTCACTGCTGTGGCCTCTACCGTTGCGGAGCAGAGGCTCCAGACGCACAGGCTCAGCGGCCATGGCTCATGGGCCCAGCCGCTCCGCGGCATGTGGGATCCTCCCGGACCGGGACACGAACCTGTGTCGCCTGCATCGGCAGACAGACTCTCAACCACTGCACCACCAGCGAAGCCCTGTACAGTTCTTAATTTTCACCTCCTGTCCCCTTTTTCCCTCAAAAATTTTCTTATTCAGTTATGCAGGTGCTGGGGCATAGCCAGAGAAGCCCATTATATTCCATTGAAACTGGTTTCCAGTCTTCTTTGTATTTTATTTCTCCCATTTGTCACTCTAGGCCCCTTCCTTGGTAACTCACAGTGTCTTTATTGGCAAAGAATATAAACTTAGAATAAGACGAGGGTGTTATGCCGCTGCTTCCAAGCAATATCAGCCCCAGGACAGAGTTCCTGCTTGGTAATCATTGGTACTTCCAAATGAAGTACGCCAACAATTGGCCAGAACGATTTTCAGATTTTCTAGTTTCACTAAAAATTAGTGGGTACTCCTTAAAAAATGAGTACTAGATAAGGGTCAGGATTGATAATGTTTAGAAAATGTTTTAAGAACGTTAATCCAGGAGCTGATATTTTGTATTTCAGAAATACATTAGATATTTTAGGTACAATGTCCTGAAGATTTTCAACCATCTTTAGTTTGGATATTCTTTGCAGGGCGGGGGGGAAATATATATATATATATATATATACATCCTCCTTTTATTAAATACAGAATAGAAAAAATAATTTTATCTGACATTTGTCTCTAGGCATATAGCTGAGATGTCATTAGAATTACAATATATGAAATAAAGTTAATATTCTAGTCATGTGCTTTTAAATGGGCATATATTAGCAGTAGCACGAAGGCTCGTTTTGATTTCAGTAACTTCCGAGAATATCTGCCGTCTGATCCAGCACGAGACCCTTAGTGGTTGTGACACTCAGTTGAAGGCTCAGAGTGAGCCTGTGGCCTTAATCTGATGCCTGTTTGGACACTAACCCTGGGTGTGGTTGAGGCCCCGCCAGAGTACAACCACAGCCCAGCCATCCTTGACCTGCCTCAAGCTTGACAGGCTAAAGGCGCCTGAGGGAAAGGGTCCGTGGTGGCCACAGGTGCAAACTGCATGTGTCTTTCAGAAAGTGAGCAGCAGTGGCAGGCTGGTTTGCTGGGAGGGAGGTATTGGAGCTTGCTTTGTAAATGGTTTATACTCACTCAGAATTAAATTAACAAAAGTTCTTTCATAAAATTAGGCAAAGATTACCAAAAAAAAAAAAAAAAACTTCATGAAACTGAAGTGAATGTACCTTCTTGAATAGATGTAATTATTTTTGTATAGTTATGTCTTAACTTGCCCTTTGCAGTGCTTGATCTGAGCATTCAGAGAAATACCCATAGGCAGGACTTATGGACGTTGCAGTGGCTGTCAAAAGCAGATAAACACTGCACATCTTCCAAACACCTCCAGTTTTGCTTTTCTGGAATCTAGTAAAATGAGTCTTGTGCCATTAATTGCCAAGGCCTAATTTTAAAATCCAACCTTGTGTTTTGTTCAGTTGTTTGTAGATTGTGGATGTCAGGTGATACAACAGTGTATTGAGAAGTTCTTTGTTCACTCGGAACACACATATTCAGCTTTCCATGGAGTAGCATTGCAACCACATAACAGGGCTCTGTCATCAGCCTGTTAAATCCTCAGAGTAATTATGTGTGATGAATGCCATAGTAGGATAGTAGTGACTTTAAAGATAAGCCAAGAGAACAGACAAAAAGCACTCTCTGCTCACACCAAGGGGAGAATCAACCGTGTCAGTGACCAGAAAGCAGACCATTGGTGGACTCTCGTGACTGCTTCTCTGTGTATCTCTTTCTTCCTGCCTCTCTCCCTGCTGTCCCTTTTTCTCTGCAGTCCTGTTCAGGGACTGGATGCAAAGTACTACTGATTGTATTTCAGAAGCAGAACCTCTGCCCCTAATCTCTCGATTCCCCTCCTTTGACATTACTTTCTAAGAGAATGTTGTTGGATTACACAAACACACACACACGTGCGTGCAAGCACACACAAATACATTTATTTCTAAACTCAGTAGTAATGAAATTCTGCATGTCGGAATATCATATGAGGAATATCTGTATTGGTATTTCTCGAACGTTGGCTTTTTATGTGAGTGCAATAAGATTCGATGCCAATATTTAATCTATTCTTCCCACCCCTCCCTCCCCACGTAACTCTGCATTTATCAAAAATAAATGCCCAAATCAGTGGAGTGTTTCTGTAATGGGTAGGAATTACCTTAGACTTACTACCCATAACCCACAGGCTTATCATCATTTTTTAGCACATAAACCAATTGTTCCTACATTGAGCTGTGGTTTTCCTTGTTATTTGATGAATAGATCACTTGAACAACTATTAGAAATATTGCATTTGGAATTGAACAAGCAAAGGGTTAAAACTGTCTACTGGTTTTCTTATTTTTAATTCTGTTTCAGGAGTGTGTTCATAGCAGTCCCACGTACCTTGTTTTGCAAAGATTTTTTTTTTAAGTCAGCATTTTTGGCAGTTTAAGAAGCATGGTTTTTATGCTCTGTGTTTAAGATAATTGCCAACTTCAGCTTTCAAATATTTGTCAGGCCTAATATGTCTGTGCTCCTCACTCCTTTGGCAACAGGCAGAGAGACTTTGCCTATAAATTTTCTTCGGTTTTCTGCACTGTCAAATTATATTTTATTGTGTCTGTATTGAGTCCAAGGGAATTGGAGACACGAGTAGTTTACCACAGTCTGTGTCCCACTCTTCTATTTAGTTCAGCCACCTTGTTAGTATTAGGAAAGTTGGCTTGTATACTTTGACTCAGGTATTTAGGTGTTTCTCTGATGTGAAATAAAGTGTGGACAAAGTTGATGCTGCTTATAATCAGTGCATTTTTGAGAAATACAGCAACAGATTTCTCTACAATAGCCTTGGGTTTGTTTTCCTTTAAAAATGTTATAGATGGGAAGTCATATGGTATAGTATAATGTGGTACACAGATTCAGGTTTGAATTCCAAATCTTTTTGCTTCGTAAACTTGGGCAGGGCATCTAACTCTCTGAGCCTTTGCATCCTTTTTTTAAAGCATGAATGATACACCTCCCTCACTGAGCTGTAAGAATGAAAAACAGGGTTATGTCAAACCTCCAACACTGTGTCTGGTGCATTTCTTTAGCCCTGAAGTCCCAGCTCTCCTCAGTGGCGGGTATCAGTCAAAAGTCTGGTCCTCTGACACACAGAAATGGTTTTTCAGTCACAGGACGTTGTTAATTTTTACCAGCTAGTAGGAAGTCTGGGTCCTGGCAGATGGTTATGCAGAGTTACGACTTTTTCAGCTAGTTTTCCCCTGTAAAATTCTGTTCAGGACTTTCCTCAAGAGTTCTAAACGTCAGTAATAGTTGAAAGGCAGCAGAGGCGGAGGGCCGTCGAGGCTCTCGGCTGGCTGGCTGGCGGTCGATAACGGGCCATTCACTGAGGTGGGGAGCAGGGGAGGAACGTGAAGCAGGTCTGAGTGAGACTGAGGTGGCTTTTAACTTTACTTAGAAACATTTCTAGTTCCCAGTATTACTCATTTTAGGTATTTGTAAATTTGCATGATCTGTCATTTGGAGACACCCTTTTATCCCTAACTCAAATATAGATCACAATAACAGAAATTCATGGCAGTGCTGATGTCACTCAGAAGAATTGACTGTTTATTGAGTTTTCCATAACTGGTGCCATGTTAAAATCTCAGCATCTTTTGTGTGTGTGTGTGTGGCACGCGGGCCTCTCACTCTTGTGGCCTCTCCCGTCGCAGAGCACAGGCTCTGGACGCGCAGGCTCAGCGGCCATGGCTCACAGGCCCAGCCGCTCCGCGGCATGTGGGATCTTCCCGGACCGGGGCACGAACCCGTGTCCCCTGCATCGGCAGGCGGACTCTCAACCACTGAGCCACCAGGGAAGCCCGCAGCGTCTTTAATGACACTTTTCTCCATGAAGATCATCTTAGTAAGGATCTAAATGTATGTTTGTTTTAAAAAATGAATAAAGACAGTAACTTGAGTATAAAACAGGATCACTTAGAAGTTTTGTATCGGCTGCCTGAAGGTGGTACCAAAAAGTAAAAGCCAGTGTTAGTCTGTCCAAGGTCATGCCGTTCATAAAGATTTGGCAATGTAGAGAACAGTATAGAGATTCCCTAAGAAACTAAAAGTAGAGCTACCATATGATCCAGCAATCCCACTCCTGGGCATATATCCAGCAAAAACCATGGTTCGAAAGGATACGTGCACCCCAATGTTCACAGCAGTACAGTTTACAATAGCCAAGACATGGAAGCAACCTAAACGTCCATCTACAGAGGAATGGATAAAGAAGATGTGGCACATATATACAATGGAGTACTTCTCAGCCATAAAAAAGAACAAAATAATGCCATTTGCAGCAGCATGGATGGACCTGGAGATCATACTAAGTGAAGTAAGTCAGACAGAGAAAGAAAAATATCACATGATATCGCTATATGCAGAATCTAAAAGAAAAAAAAAAAGATACAAATGAACTTATTTACAAAACAGAAACAGACTCACAGACTTACAGAACAAATTTAGGATTACCGGGGGGAAGGCCAGGGGGGAGGGATAGTTAGGGAGTTTGGGATTGACATGTACACACTGCTATATTTAAAATAGATAACCAACAAGGACCTGCTGTATAGCACAGGGAACACTGCTTAATATTCTGTAATAACCTAAATAGGAAAAGAATTTGGAAAAGAATGGATATATGAATATGTATAACTGAATCACCTTGCTAAACACCTGAAAC
This sequence comes from Mesoplodon bidens, assembly GCF_964165515.1. Lineage (NCBI taxonomy): Eukaryota > Metazoa > Chordata > Mammalia > Artiodactyla > Ziphiidae > Mesoplodon > Mesoplodon bidens. The sequence continues at coordinate 122,621,874 of NC_138161.1, forward strand.
TAACACAATATTGTTAATCAACTATGCTCCAGTATAAAAATAAAAATTAAAAAAAAAAGATTTGCCAATGTATTTTCCAGTTTTCTTCTTCCTTCTTTTGCTGCCTGCCTTTTTTGATTCCCTCTTTTGTTTCTTCCTTTTTTTGTAGAAACGATGCAGCATACTGCAAAGGGAAGGTCAGTACCTAGGTTCAGATCCTGGCTCTGTCACTTACTACTTGTCTGATCTCAGACTGATCTGTTTAACTCTCTGAGCAAGTTTGCACTTCCATATATCTGTTAGAATGGAGAGAACAATGCCTAATTTATGAGGTTACTGGGAAAACTGAGAAAATAGATTTCAAGGGCACATTTAGTAAGCAGGAGTTTTTTATATTGTTATCATTAGGCATCCAGTTGAAACTACAGAGTAACAAATTTGATGATTTGTAAAAAAGCTCAAACAAATTTGATGATCTATGGGTTGCTAAATAAAAGATTTTGGTTAAAGAGGAGATTGAAACTAACAGTTAAAATGAGTTTCCTAAAAATTATCCCTGAGGTTATCCGTGCTAACCCTGTCTTCCGAGACCATGATAATTGAGTTGACTGTAAGAAAGAGGGGATGACGAAGCAGTGCTCCTGCTAACTTAAAGAAAACGCGTGTGCCCAGAGGCAGGCATGTCCAGCCTAGTTAGAGAAAGTACTTTAAAATCCAGCCAGCAGTACTTGAGACTTCCCTGGTGATGAATTGCCTGCCAAACTCTGCCACTGAGCATTCAATTTAATTCACTTATCTGTCTTGGCATATAGCTTCCTTATAAAGCCAGGGCCCTCACAGGGGGAGAAAGGCCAGCAGGAAAGCCCATTCCAAATCTTAAAGCGACCATACTTAGTGATAGTTTGAATTCATGGGCTGTTTTCTTCCCAAACTCCCCAATTGTTTTGGAGACATATATTTCTTCAGTTTCACGTGCTAAAGATATTCTCCAAAAGACGTCGTCAGGATGGCATATTCTTTCTTTTTCTCAGAAGAGCCCTGACTTTCAGAACAGCCCAAAAAAGAGGACTTGCCACTATGCAAGTGGATGTCAAGCCCCTTCATACCCTCCTTCTCTCCCTCCCCGCCGGAGCCTGTATCCAAAACTAACCTGTCATATTTCTTCTCTTTTTGTTTGGGAAAGAAGTTAAAGCCCCGGGTGAGATCTGAGACAACCTGGCATCATGGTATCAGCCCTAGTTGTCTACATGTCTGTTCCTTGGTTCTGTGACCATAGCTAGGATCTCAGTGTCCACAGATGTCAAATTATGTCTTAACATTTTGATGTCTTGATTAGCTAGAGGGTTCTTTTTGAAAAATTTTAAACTTGTAATTGTGAAAATGTCCAAACATACACAAAAGTAGGGAGTGAAACCCCAGGTGCCTAGCACCTTCCGCTACCATCAGCATTTGCTGGACTATTTCATCTCTCTCTCCTGCACTTCTCCTCCCACTTTATATGGTTTGGGGTTTTTTTGTGTGTGGAGTATCTTGAAGAAAATGCCAGTCCTCGTTTGATTACACTCCTACATTTCATTTTACATCCCACGGAAAACCGAAAACATTCAAGTCTTTTACCTATGCCTCCCTTCCCTCCCCGCACCCAACCCCAGGAAAGAATTACCAATAGTACAGAAATGTAAACATTTCTGTTTTCCAAAGATTTCTGATTTTATAATCTTGCTTCAGCAGTTCTTTCTTTCGTTCGTTCTTTCTTTCATCCACCCTTCCTCCCTCCCTTCCTTCCTTCCTTCCTTCCTTCCCTCCTCCCTCCCTTCCTTCTCTTATGCATGCAGGATCTAGTTCCCTGACCAGGGATCGAACCTGGGCCCCGTGCCTTGGGAACGCAGAGTCTTAACCACTGGACCACCAGGGAACTCCCAGCAATTTTTAATGTGAAGTTTATAGAACCCTGGGTGGGTATGGGAACCTTTGGAAATTAATACAGCTATTTGTATGTTTGTGTATTTGTAGTTTGGTTTGGTTTGGTTTGGTTTGGTTTGGTGGGGGAGATCAAGTGATGTCTTTTATTAAAGTTTTGAAGGAGTCCCTGGCTGGGAGGTTTTGAGCCTGGGTAGAGAATGTATAGGTAAGGTCTCACCTGATCCTGAGGCCTTGCGTACATGGAAGCACTCTTTGTACGGTCGAACCTTGAGAAAGAATCTATTAAAATACACCAGCACAGCATGATGGTGTCTTTGTAGCATGACACTGAGCTAATTCTGCTTACAATTCCGTATGTAGTGGGGCAGAACCATTTAGGAAAAGACTATAAATCAATGCCGTCTACCCATTTTTGGGAAAGGGTTATCTAAAGCTAGATAGGATATGTATTTGTGGCCTCAAGATCGAGTTATCAGTCTCCTCCAGTGTCTATAAAGAAATACAGCTTTTCTCTTTCTTTGTGCTAATAAAATGTTTTCAAGAGAAGGCCATTTAGTGTTGATTTGGGTTAGATACCTTATTTGTCCAAAAATGGATATAATTTATTTGGAAACATCATCCCATCTGAGTCACACTGGACATCTGAATCTTTAAATAACACACATGCTGCTCCTTTGGTCCTGCAGCCCTCTCTCCCAGCCAGGATAGATGTGAGTTTAAAGCTGGTAAGTGTGCCAGCCCTGGGTAAGGCATTAGCTCTGTCAAAGTGTATCACTCTGTTGGCCTCTTCCAGGTCCTAAGTCTTTACAGTAAGGTATACAGAACCTGACTTAGAAATGAACTTCTCCCAGTTGAACACCAGAGTTGGAAATTGGGAGCGGAGTTTTGATGACAGTGAAAGCTGCTCACCGAAGCAGAACCCAGCTGGGCCGCACGACCTATATCTAAGAGTCACAGTTCACAAAAACTCCCCAAGGTTTGCCAATACTTTTGTTTCATTTTCTTTTCCTTCAGGAATACACTTGTTACTTGGAATACGCTTGTCAGTTTTTGTGGTTTTGCTTTACTTAGATGTAATATCAAGCGTGAGCAAATGCGTAGGGTTATCCTAGCTCATGATGGAGTTCCCTCAGGGATTATAAATTATGCTATCAGAAATCAGTAATAGTTTTTGCATGACTCAAAGAACAGGCTGCTGTATATGGGGCAGTGCTTTGTTTCTACTTTTGCAGGAAATTATTAGATCTGAGTAGCCACAGTACCCAAAGCAGATGGTTGCTTATTACACCATCATGAGTTTGGTTCTCATCATACTTCATTATTAAAGAAGATAATTCTGATGGTATTGTCTGTTCGGCTACCATTCCAACCATTGGCTTTACTTTCTCAAGAGTAATGGAAAGTGGATTGTGCTGTGTCCTTGCTTCTGTTTCAGCCACAATCCTGAGGATGAGTGTAGTTAGATGACTGTGAAAGGGGCAGGGTACCACGTGTCTACTGCACCTTTAAATATTCAACACAACATCAGTAGTGCAGGAAAATCACCGAAGGGGGAGTTACACAGGTTGACTGTTAGAAAACAAGTATTGGATCACAGAATGAGAGGTTTCTGGGGCTGTGATAGAATGCCAAACCAAGATCAATGTGTGTACAAAACAATCAAGTATTAGTAAGATGTACATAGAATAGAAGAACCCTTGGGTGGAATTTTCTAGAAGTAGCCTTATGGCTGCTCCCTGATTAACATGCTCTTACATGGGTAGGAGGTGAAAAGACAATACAGTTCACCCATGAACAGCACAGGGTCCACTTAAATGCGGATTTTTTTTTCGATAGTAAATACCACAGTACAGTGTGATCTGCTCTTGGCTGAATCTGTAGATGTGGAACCGTGTATATGGAGGGCCAGCTGGAAGTTATACATGGATTTTTGACTGTGAAGCGGGTCATCACCCCTAACCCCTGTGTTGTTCAGGGGTCATTTGTATGTTGTCATTCCTTCTAGTGAAATCTTATCTTCCAAATACTTTCCCTCTAACTTTGTAAGGCAACTGGGAAAAATGGATGCCGTAAAACTGTTTCTTTATTTTGAACTCTTTCTGCTATAACTGATGTATGTTCCTCTTTTTTAGGCTCTATTAATTTCTTAGGGCGGCTGTAACAAATCATCACAAATTCAGTGGCTTAAAAACAAAAGGAATTTATTCTCTCACAGTTTCAGAGGCTAGAAGTCTGAAATCAAGGTGTCAGCAGGGCCGTGCTTCCTCTGAAAGGTCTAGAGAAGAATCCTTTCCTGCCTCTTCCTAGCCTCTGGAGGCCCCCAGCAGTCCTTGGAGTTCCATGGCCCTCCTTGGCTTTGTAGCTGCATGCATCACTCCAATCTCTGCTTCCACTGTCACATGGCCTTCTTGCCAGCGTGTGTCTCCTCTGTCTCTGTACCCAAGTCTCCCTCCTGTTTCTCTTATAAAGATACCACTCATGGGATTCAGGGCCCACTCTAATTACCTGATCTTAACTTAATTACATCTACAAAGACCCTATTTTAAAATAAGATCACATTCACAAGTTCCAGGGCTTAGAACTTGAACATCTCATTCTCAGGGAGATAAGTTAACTCAATAGAGGGGCCATAATCAGCGATAAGCAGAAGGGCTGGTTTTCAGTGTTAGATTCAGAGTTACGGTTTTATTTCTTCTTGGTTTTATTATAAAATTGTTAATCACAGAGTTAAAAAGTGGAGATCAGTCTTCTGACATAATGGGAACTTGTGTTAAGTGAGAGATGATTTTACTTTGTACAGAATGTTTTGTTTGGTTAAAATTTTCTGTTTTTATTTTCTCTCGATAGTGTTTAAACAACAGTTTTAACCTTTAGGATATGATTTCTTGATTTTTCCCTTTATTTTTTGTTGCTCACATACTTGACACAGATTTCCAGAAATAGATGTCAAGAGAGTAAATACAGGGTGGGAAATAACTGGCTGTGAACTCTGTTGTTTAGCACACACATAAAGGAATGAGGCATCTGTGTTATGAATGCTTTAATAAACCCTCTAGTTTATTATAGAGATTAAGGTTGAGGAATACTATTAATTATGAAGTGTATAGTACTTTCAGTTTTTCTTTCTTACTAATTTTACCCTTACAGTAGCCCTGTGAAGTTAGAATATGTATTATATCCACTTAAACGATGGGAGAACTGAAGTGTATAGAGTTAATATGAATCCTGTCCAGGGCCCCAAGTGGCGGTATGTGTAGATAATATAAAAGAACAGATCACATGTGCCCTACTCTCAAGGCATTTAGATCTAGTGTGGGTGCAAACAAGCAACGAGCAATTATATTTAATGTAATGTCAGTGCTAGAGGTATCTATAGGCTGCTTTGGTAGCAAATGGGTGAGCTGTGACAGAAAAGGAATGACAGTTCTTAAGGAAAAACATAGAATGAACACAGACCATTCCTTCCTTCCATTTTCCCTTTTTTTTCCTCCTTCTCTTCCTTCTTCCCGCCCCCCTGGAACTGGCATACAGTTTCTAAGTTTAAAAAAGTTTGGTGAACAAATTAAAGAGAATGATCATTGTAGAGTAATGTGCTCTGAAGGATCAAGTGCAGATATTTCACATCACAGAGCAGAAACTCAGGGCAAACTGTGTCTGCTCTAGTCCAGGGAAATCCAGGAATCGGGCAGCAAACTGTCTCCTGCAGTTGAAGCCCTGGAAGAAGCCATCTCAGCTTCTGAACTACACGTGGCAGTTAAGGTCGTCATGGCCCAAAGCATCACCTGAGGTTGGGAGGATGGGACCCTATGAGGGTCCAGCAGCTTCTGTTCTAAATGCACGTAACCTGCTGGTCTCTGATCCGTGTCTCCTGGGGGAGAGGCAAGCCCTCCCTTCTAGCCCTGGTCTTTCGGTCTTTCAGAGAGTGAAGCTCCACTCCTGCTTTCTCCCTTGGAGACTGAGGATAATTCTGGGCTTCACCTGCATGTCTGTTGGTTATTGAGGGCATCCTAAGAAGAGTCAGGAGGAAAAAGGGATTGAGGTCAAATTTATATATGCTAAATTAAATTTTTCAATATTACAACTTAGAAGTACTCCAGTAGTTTCTTCTATAATAGTGTCTCAAAAGAATGCCAGAAATGTCCCAGCTGTCTATTTAACAGTTGTATCATTTTTGGCAAGTTACTTAAGTTCTCTGGGTTACATTTCCTTGCACCAGAAGACTGAGGTACAGAGTGTGAAAATTAAGTACTTAGTGCAGTGCATGCAGCCTTCCAGGGAGGCAGTGAACTAATGTTGTTGTTATAATTATATGCATAATTTTGTTTTCAGCAGTTTATGAAAATCTTTAATGCATCATTGCTAACTATGCATTATTAAAATTAATAATTCTAATTGGAACGAAAGTGGAATCACGGTTGCTTGTCTGTGTGTCTATTGATCATTAAAATTATGCCAACAGCACGTTTATATGACAGTATGGACCTCATATGTAGCTAACTTGTGTTCACCGAAGTGTCAAGCCCCCCAGAGATGATGCAGAATTACCAATGATTATAATCACATATTTAATTCAATAGAATAACTTAATGTATTAAGTTAACTTAATGTAAATGTTGGGCTTTGTTAATAAAATGCATTGCAGTTGTTTATAATCTCCATTTTCACTATCTTAAAATTTATTTGCTGTGTTTTTAAAGAAAAGATTGTTGTTCATGTTAAAAATCCTTTGACTTATAAAGGACCTTATTTGTACACTAGATCATTTTGGAAGGATATAATTTCACTTAGTAGTAGTAGTGCAGCCAGACTAAAGTGGTTTCAGAGAGCTTTCAAAGGCACAATGCTCTTAGCTGATGGTTCTTGCTAGACATTATTGACAAGCTTAAAGTATTTAACTGCTCTGTGTGAAATTAGAGGTAGACTATTAGTAGAATTCCTACCGGTTGAACTGTAAATTCAGACAGGAAGATTAGAATGTTAGTTCCTCAAGATGTTTGGAAAATGCAATTCAGCTAAGTTAAATTTGGACACCTGACTGTTTCTACCATAGGTGAGAGTCCAGAGACAATCCTTTTTCCCTCGTACCTTTACTCAGGTACGCTTACAACGTGATGCAGTGATTCTCAAGGTGTGGTTCAGGACCGCAGCATCAGCATCACCTGGGAACTTGTTAGAAATATACAACTTCCAACCCCTCCCCATACTTACAGAATCAGAAACTCTGGCCTGGGAGCTCAGAAACCTGTGGGGGTTTTTTTGGTTTTGTTTTTGTTTTTTGTTTTTTTTTGCGGTACGCGGGCCTCTCACTGTTGTGGCCTCTCCCATTGTGGAGCACAGGCTCCGGACGCACAGTCTCAGCGGCCGTGGCTCACGGGCCCAGCCGCTCCGTGGCATGTGGGATCTTCCCGGACCGGGGCACGAACCCATGTCCCCTGCATCGGCAGGTGGACTCTCAACCACTGCGCCACCAGGGAAGCCCGAAACCTGTGTATTAACAAGCCTTCCAGGTAATTCTGATGCAGCTGAAACTTGAGTATCATTGCTTTTTATCACATCGGCTCTTGGCAATTTGATGGAAATTTTAAGAAAGAACTGACAAACTAGAGAAAGTATTGCATTGTAGATAGGGAATCAAGATGCTTATTGCAAAGATAATTTAAACTTCAGCTCATCATGTGGTTAACATTAGGCAAACATTTCCCTTTAGCTTTGTAATAGAAACAAATGATAAGTGTTTCAAGCCATTAATAAGAAATTCATATCGTATTGATTTCTGCAGTAGTATGGCTAATATCCCTTTGATTATAACTTTTCCTAATGATGTTTTAACTATACACCCTCAGGGAAGAGATTGGAAGTATTAAATTTCAAGTTCCAACTGTAGTCGGTAAGATCAGTCCATCCTTAATCGTTTGGTACCTCCCCTTGCCCCGCCTCCCAAAGACTCAGTCTAAACGACTTTATTTCCCTCAACTTCTAACGCTCCTTCTTCACCTTTTCGTGAAAGAGATTCCATTACCTCTGTCCGGAAGCATCCTTTCCCCCGCCCCGCTCTTTGCCTTGACTTACTCATTCTTTAGATTTGAGCTTAGACATTTCTTGAAGTAAACTTCCCTTAGCTTCTCTGTGTTGCCACAGATCCTGTGCCTAGCACTAGAAAGTGCTTGCTTGTGTGTTGCTCTGTAGCCCCTCACGCACTATACAGACATACCTCGGAGGTAATTCGGGTTGGGTTCCAGACCACCTCAGTAAAGCCAATATCACAATCAAGCGAGACGCGTGAATTTTTTTTGTTTCCCAGTGTGTATAAAAGTTATGTTTACACTATACTGGAGTCTGCTAGGTACGCCGTAGTGTTATATCTTTAAAAACAATGTACACGCCTAATTTTAAAGTGCCATAAAGTTTTTTATTGCTAAAAAACGCTAACCATCATCTGAGCCTTCAGGGAGTCGTAATCTTTTTGCTGCTGGAGGGTCTCGCCTTGGCGTTGATGCCTGCTGACCGACGAGGGTCGTGGTTGCTGAGGGCTGGGGGGCCGTGACAATTACTTAAAATAAGACAGCAGTGAAGTTTGCTGCATCAACTGACGCTTCCCTTTATGAATGATGCCTCTGCAGCGTGCAGTGCTGTTTGACAGTATTTTACCCACATTAGAACTTCTTTCAAAATTGGAGTCAGTCCTCTCAAACCCTGCCACTGCTTTATCAATTAAGTTTATGTAATACTCTAAATCCTTTGTCATTTCAACAACCTTCACAGCATCTTCACCCAGAGTAGACTCCATCTCAAGAAACCGCTTTCTCTGCTCATCCATAAGCAGCAGCAGCTGCTTATCCATACAGGTTTTCTCATGAGATTGCAGCAATTCAGTCGCATCTTCAGGCTCCACTTCTAATTCTAGTTCTCTTGCTGTTTCCACCACATCTGCAGTTACTGCCTCCACTGAGGTCTTGAACCCCTTCAAGTCATCCATGAGAGTTAGAATCAGCTGCTTCCAAGCTCCTCTGAATGTTGATATTTTGACCTCTTCCCATGAATCACGAATGTTCTTAATGGCATCTAGAATCGTGAATCCTTTCCAGAAGGTTTCAGTTGACTTTGCCCAGATGCATCAGAGGAATCACTGTCTATGGCAGCTATAGCCTTAGGAAATGTATTTCTTTAATAATAAGACTTGAAAGTCACAACTACTCCTTGATCCATGGGCTCCAGAATGGAAGTTGTATTAGCAGGCATGAACACAGCATGAGTCTATTTATTTATTTGTTTGTTTGTTTATTTATTTATTTTGGCTGCATTGGGTCTTCGTTGCTGTGTACGGGCTTTCTCTAGTTGCAGCGAGTGGGGCTACTCTTCATTGCGATGCGCGGGCTTCTCATTGCGGTGGCTTCTCTTGTTGCACGGCACGGACTCTAGGCACGTGGGCTTCAGTAGTTGTGGCACGTGGGCCCAGTAGTTGTGGCTCACGGGCTCCAGAGCGCAGGCTCAGTAGTTGTGGCGCACGGGCTTAGTTGCTCCACGGCATGTGGGATTTTCCCGGACCAGGGCTCGAACCTATGTCCCCTGCATTGGCAGGTGGATTCTTAACCACTGCACCACCGGGGAAGTCCCACAACGGGAGTCTTGTACATCTCCGTCAGCGCTCTTGGGTGACCAGGTGCATTGCCAATGAGTTGTATTTTGAAAGGGATCTTTTTTTCTGAGCAGTAAGTCTCAACAGTGGGCTTAAGATATTCAGGAAACCATCTTGTGAACAGATACATGTGCCGTCATCCAGGCTTTGTTCCATTTCTAAGGCACAGGCAGAGTAGATTTAGCATCATTCGTAAAGGCTCTAGAATGGTAAATGAGAATTGGCTTCCACTTAAAGTTACCAGCTGCTTTAGCCCCTAACAAGAGAATCAGCCTGTCCTTTGAAGATTTGAAGCCAGGCACTGACTTCTCCTCTCTAGCTATGAAAGTCCTAGGTGGCATTTTGTTTAAATGTAAGGCTGTCTCATCTACATTGAAATATCTGTTGCTTAGTGTAACCACCTTCATGAATTATCTTTAGATAGGTCTTCTGGATAACTTGCTACAGCATCTCCATCAACATATGCTGCTTCACTTTGCACTTCTTTGTTACGGAGACAGCTTCTTTCCTTCAACCTCATTAACCAACCTCTGCTAGCCTCAAACTTTTCTTATGTAGCTTCCTCCCCTCCCACCGACTACATATCACTATAACAAATAAAATAATAATGAGAAAGTTTGGAATGTCATGAGAATTACCAAAATGTGACACAGAGACATGAAGTGAGCAAATGCTGTTTGAAAAATGGTGCCGATAGACTGGCTCAATACAGGGGGATCAGTATATTAACTGTCAAGGAAGGTACTCAAGTACAGCCTTGTCTCAGCTTCTAAAGGTTATTAGCTATATGTTATCATGTATTTTCCAAGTTCAGTTTCATAGTGCGGATTTCTTTTTATCATGTTTGGCAAAAGATAGGCGTTCAATGAATCAGTGTCAGTAGCTCAAGAAGTAGTATATTAGCCTTAAAAAAAAAAAAAAGCTGCATCCAGGTATACTTCCCAAATTGACAGGTGAATTCAATCATCACCTTATTATGTTATGATTAAAGCTGATCTAAAGGTACCTGTTCTTACAAGTTATGGTTATTTGATATATTTTAAAAAAATAGTCCTATAGGAATTTGGCGTTTAGTCTTGGAAGGAAAATAATTAACCTCTGCTGCTGTTATACCATAAATTTGGTTTCATTTGTGTTTTAAACCTGAAATATTTTAAATTAACCATAGTGACTACTGAGCAGAACCAGAAAACCCAAATATCCATACTTGGTCAGTCAGATTGGCAAAGATTAAAAAGATGTAACTCGGCTTGTCAAGGATGTCGGGATACAGGCAGCATTGTATGCTGTTGGTGACGCTGTAAATTGGCACAGTCTTTCCAGCTGGCAGTTCATCAGTGTGTGTCCTGTGACTGTGAAATTACAAAGGCAGTAACTGGACAGGTGCTCCGAGGTATTTGTCCATGGCCCGTCATGTAGCATTTTGTGTAATAGTACCCTAAATTTCGAGCAGTGAGAGCTTTATGAGGTAAGTTGTGGTATATCTATTCAACAGAATGAATAGGCAGCCATTAAAATGTTGATTGATATATATTATACATATTTATGTATATATATAAATATGGAAAGACTTGCTTATGTTAAGTAAAAGGAGGGAAGTGATTACATAGCTGTAGTTACTTAAGCAAAGGAAAACTTTCAGAAGGAAATACACCAAAATAACAGACGTTTCTGGGGAAGTAATTGTGTGGAATAGTGTAAAACTCAAATATTTTGAATTCGTGTGTGTTTTCCACACAGACTTCTAGTATAGTGGTTCTCAAACTGTAGTAACTCAGTAACTTCTCAGAAGTCTTGTTAAATATGTAAATTGCCTCAACCCCAGAGAATCTAATTTAGTGTGAATCTGAAAACCACACTTTCAGCAATACTGCTGAATTTATTTTTTATAGTTTCTATTCCTTCTCCCTAACATCTATGCGTAGTACTACTAGAAAATTATTTTAATAGCACTAGTATTACATATGGTTGTGTGTATAACTTTAAAAAATGCTCATGTACATAAGACCTAGCCTCAGAGAATGCTAGGGCTCCCTGGGTGCTTTAGGAATACCACAACGCATGAAATGTTTTCTGCCAAACAGATTTAAGCTGCTAGGAACTCCATTAAGGTGTTTAGGTTCCTTTGAATAAAGAGGGTTTTTTTTTTTTTTTTTTTTTTTTAAGAAGATGTTGGGGGTAGGAGTTTATTAATTAATTTATTTATTTTTGCTGTGTTGGGTCTTCGTTTCTGTGCGAGGGCTTTCTCTAGTTGGGGCAAGCGGGGGCCACTCTTCATCGCGGTGCGTGGGCCTCTCCTATTGCGGAGCACAGGCTCCAGACGCGCAGGCTCAGTAGTTGTGGCTCACGGGCCTAGTCGCTCTGCGGCATGTGGGATCCTCCCAGAGCAGGGCTCGAACCTGTGTTCCCTGCATTAGCAGGCAGACTCTCAACCACTGCGCCACCAGGGAAGCCCAAAGAGGGTTTTTTAATCCAAGAAAAGGGGTGGTGGTGTTGAAAACAAAAGAGTAATAAACAACTGATAAAGTGGAATATACATTGTTTAATTCCACGAGAAGATAAAACTGATTTTCAAAGTAATATCTCATTTTAATAGTCCACATTTTAATGTTAAAAAGGATGCATCTGTTTCGTGTTGTAAAACAAGTATTAAACTCTGACTTGACAAATTGGAAGCTATTTAGGACTCAAACTTATTACATTTCCCATTGAGATTAGGTTTTCTTTTTTCCTTCATAGAATAAAGCTTTTCCTGACTCTTAATAGGATATTTCCTTCCATTCTCTTTTTTTGTCTTTGCTATGCCAATTTTTAGTTTACTACAGCATCTGACCTCTGTGGTTTGAAAAACAGAATTTATATAAAATTGTATTAGAATATGGTAAAATCATTCACTGAAGAGAAACTGAGATAATTTTAGGACCTATGAAATTATTTGATAAAGATCTTTTTCTGTAATTTAAAACATGTCACAAAGAAGTTAAATGTTTGATGAAATAATAATGATTTGTATATTATATGAGAATTATATGGACCTTAATGTTGCAAACCTATCCAAGCCAATTTGATTATTCATATTTTTTCAGGTTCTTTTGGTAATTGTCACAGCCTTGCTTCAGGTGAACGGAGATCTCAGACCAAATTTTGCCGCACGTACAAACCTTTGTTATCTCTCAGACACAAAAAAGATCATAGAACCCTTTTTCATAGGCAAGTAAATTCCCTGCTTTGTCCTTCTAAACATGCTCAGACAAGCACTAAGGCAAGAAAGTATTCTGATTAGCTAACTTTCTAGTCTGATTAGGCATCAGAACCTTCTACTAATTTGGGAAGGGTGTTTGGTGCAGGAACAAGGCCTGAAGGTGGTCATGACCTTGCATGCAACTCAAAAGGAATTAGACTAGGGGACTTGCCCGAGAACCCACTCCATTCACACAGGGGTGGAGGAGCCTGGATGCTACTTCTGGCCAGTCACTTATTCTGAACGCTGTTTATTTCCCCAATAAAATCTATTGCTGACCTCTTTGGTGCTCACAGATGCAGCCTCCATTGGAGGTGCAGGTAAACACATTGCATCCATCTGCCTCTGGAGTGAAAATCTTGAAGAGAGTCTTTGGCCAAGCTAACTAACCACTCTCAGAGTGGTAATTCTTGACTTGGCCCCTTGCATGTTAACTTGCATATGTAGGGATACATCATATGATCTATACTGATATTTTTTCAAGTCTCAACGATGATCAATCAGTGGTTTGTGAAAAATCAGTGGGACCAACATCTTGTGCTTTAGTGTAATTTGGAGTGGGATGGGATAGATGTACATTGCTTGTACTAAGTATTATTTTGTGAACGTTTTCTTTCTGTTATATATGTATATATCATTGGGTAGTGATATAAGATGTATATCCCGCTGTCACAGACACAGATAAAAATGTTTGAAATCAGCAGTTAGTATTTTAAAGTAAATTACAGATGAGGTACAACCATAACTTTAGTCAATCCTAGATTTGTAACAGAATAGAATTTACTGGCTTCTTGAGGGTTATCTTAGTAACTAAAACATCTAAGCCTTTCCCATATTTCCAAAATTCCATTACTCTTATGTGGAACTGGCAGCCAAGATAGTAACTGAAAAAGAAAAAAGTGTTGTTTGTTGAAAAGCAGGTTTTACGCTAGGCATTCTATCAACCACCGAATGTTTTCTGGAGGTGTTAAAAATCACTGTTACGATAGATCTTTCATGTTAGCATATAGACAGACTCCCTGAATCTTCAGAACAACAGTAGAAGGAGATGTGATGCGACGTGATGATTACAGAGGTAATGAGTCTCAGTGCCAGATTTAGCAGTATTTAAGTCATGCTGTTACTTTGCAAATGATACTTTAATACGGTTAAAATTCCCTTGACGGTAAGGATGTTAGATTAAAGACCTTAGCACCTGTTCTAGTCTTCCTGATTTTGTCTTTCACAAACGTTACTTTTCAAATGTGCCCATCGTAACGCTTGAGCTGTACCGTCTCTGGCTATGCAGATGCTGCAAATGGAAAGAAGAGCTACCCCTCCTTCACCCTCAGAATGAGCTCTTCTCGTTGCTCTATCTGTACAGTGATGGGTTTCTCTTACCAGATCTCCCTGAGAGCCAGCATGGCAACGACAGGAGTGGAAGCTACTCAGGACTTGAAATAGCACAGGGAGGTGCCTTCTCAGAATCACCACAGCAGCTTTAGGTGTTGCTTGAGGATTTGTGTTTCGTTTTGTAGGGGCTTTGCAGAGAGTATTCCCGCTCACCTGCTCTGCAGGGTCTTGAGAGAGACCTGAACTAGACCGTGAGCTGTTTCCTTCACATTGCAGTCTTTGTGCCAGCAGATAGAAGGAGCCGAGTAAATATTTGCCAAGTGAATGAGTGGGTCATTAAGTTCATTGATGTCGTCTTCTCTGGACGCCTGGTCAGCCGATTTGAATTGCAGGGCACCTAGCACGTGCAGTGGGGACGTTCTCCCGCTGCCCTCTCTTGCTCAGGGCTGCCGGGTCCTGAAGATTCTGCCTCACTCCTCAGCTAAACGGTTTCAAAACCAGCAGTCAGACTCGCATGGATGCTGACAAAAGGCCAGCTGGTAGGCTGCTAAGTCTCGGCTTGTAGACACAAGAATGAATAAACAAAATACTTTTTATTTTAACATCTTTATACTCCATACTTTATTGGAGTATAATTGCTTTACAATGTTGTGTTAGTTTCTGCTTTATAACAAAGTGAATCAGCTACACATATACATATGTTCCCATATCTCATCCCTCTTGCGTCTCCCTCCCTATCCCACCCCTCTAGGGGGTCACAAAGCACCCAGCTGATCTCCCTGTGCTATGCAGCTGCTTCCCACTAGCTATCTATTTTACATTTGGTAGTGTATATATGTCCATGCCTCTCTCTCACTTCATCTCAGCTTACCCTTCCCCCTCCCCGTGTCCTCAAGTCCATTTTCTACGTCTGCGTCTTTACTCCTGTCCTGCCCCTAGGTTCATAGTCAGAAAGAGAAAAACAAATACCGTGCGCTAACACATATATATGGAATCTAAAAAAAAAAAAAGTGGTTCTGATGAACAAAATACTTTGGAGGCATTTGGGATGTGACTGTTGCTTGAAAGAAGGAGTCCATGATGAAACATTAGAACAAGGGGCCCTCATTTACTGTAGAATTTAAGATTTTCTAACAGAAATTATTATTTATGTTAGTTTCAGTTGTCCACTGAATGTGAGGTCGTTGACTACGTGAGATATGACTGTTCACACATATTTTTAATCATTCATTAATTTGATACTTACTAATGAGATATAACTCTGTAGTAAGAATGCCAATGACATTCTAAATACAATCCTTCCTTTCATGGTAAAAGAAAATGAGTCTCCTTATAGAGAATTTGGACATAAAGGCACAAACAGATGATGAAAACCACCTGTGATCTCACCATCCAGAGATGATGAAGATCAACATGTTGGTATCTTTTCAGGTTTTTAATTCTGTTTGTGCCTGTAATTTTTATAAAAATTAGATAAAATTAACTCTACTTTGCTTTTTTCACTGAGCAAGTTCCCCATATTCAAAAAGTCTTCAAATATATAATTTATAATGACTTCATATTCTACTGTTTGAATATATTATAAGTTATTTAACCATTTTTCTATTTTTAAGATATTTACATTGTTTCCATTTAAAGTACGTAAATATCAGTATTCCTATGGTAACCTCTGTAGCCTCCCACATGGTGCATTGTACGTAACAGGAGCCCAGTAAATGCTTAGTGAAGGTATGAACTGGTTAGATTTCCCAGAAGGAACTCTGTAACTGCTTACTGAGTCACCTCTTGAATAAAATGAAGGAATTGGATTAGAAAGCTTATAAAAGAGGTCTTTCTTTCTGTCAAGTTTTATGATTATGTGATTTGGAAAAATAATTGTAATTGACAGTCCCATAGTCAGTCACATCATGTTAAATGTATGTATAAAGATCATACAAGGCTCTTTTATGTGGTGTTGGAAGTGAAGCTTAAAGTAATCGGAAGCGCTAGAGAGTAACGTAGGAGATAGACAGTTCTAAGAAGCAAGGCCACACACAGACAGTTCTAAGAAGCAAGGCCACACCATCTCTCGGTGACCGTTCCTCGTTATCTGTAGTCTGGGGACAAGTCATGTTCATAATTCTCACTCCCATGACAGGTCTTTACAGTTCTCTTCACCATTTACACCAGAACCACTTGTAAAGGGGCAAGAATAGTCACTAAGTGTTGAATCATGATATGTCTGTTGATATGTATATCTGAAACTTAGTTTAAATCCTGCTTCTTCTGTGAAGTCTTCTCCGCAGACTCCCCTTCTTTCCAGGACAGGAATGGCCTCTACATGTATATTTTTCTGCCTTTGTAATTAGAACCACACATGTTCCGGACGAAGCGTTGCCTAGTCAGGAACAGAGTAGCCTTGAGGAAGAGGATGAGAACTGTTTTCAGATGGGTAAAAAGAAGGTCATGTGGATCGTGTACGAGAAGTAGCATCCATATTCCTTTTGCTTTCAATTGAGGAAGCAAGATTTTAGTTTATTTAGTCTTAGGGAGAACTATTCTGAAAGTTAAAACTCTTCCAAAGGGCATGGTCTACCTGATCATGTGTGAACTAGTAGTCTTTAAGCATCTGTAGGATTGTTGTATGGGGTGTTCCTCTGTTAGCTTGAAGAATAATTCTCAGATCATTTAGGCAGAAATGCAGCAGAAGATATTTTATACATGTTTGTGGTAGGCACAGGCTCTTATGAAATTAGGTAGTGATGTATTCTATTGCAGTCTATTATTACCTGGCCTAGGAGATGGGCTTATGCTTATTCAAAAGGTGAAACGTAACAGGAATAAATGCAATACACAAAATTTGGCTTTCCCAAATGATGGCAGCTATTGAATGAGAGAAATGTGGCATAATGGTAGATTTGTTTACCAGTGTTGACTAAAGACCAGGAGATTTGTTGGTCAGTGAGTCAGAATATTAATGGCATAGTATTTGCATATAATCTATGCACATCCTCCTGTATCCTTTAAATCATCTCTAGATTACGTATAATACCTAATACAATGTAAGTACTATGTAAATAGTTGTTTAAAAAATGCTACATAAATAGTTGCTGGGCACAGCAAATTCAAGTTTTGCTCTTTGGAACTTTCTGGAATTTTTTATTCTGAAGATTTTCGATCCATGGTAGGTTGAATCCACGATGCAGAACCCGTGGATACGGAGGGCTGACTATATAGGCTGTTTGCTTGGAAAAGATTCTGTTTCTAGAAGGTGTGGCATTCGAGCCGGTGGTGGATGATCAGTTGTCAGGAAGATACAGTGAAGGCTTTAGACAGGATGACATTTCAAGTTCTTTCCTATCCTGAGATTTTTGAATCACCAAGTTCTAGGTCCCTCTTGAGCTGTCCTGCAAGTGAACAGCCTCCCAATACTGGGCAAGCAAATCCATTGCTCTTAAAGACTTGATTTTCTCTCCTTGTCTACTTACAATATATGACGAAGAGTTTGCAGTTCTTGTTTAAAAGATCCCTTCTAGGTTAAGGAATCACAACATTCAGTGAAAGCTTTAGGATCTCTGAAGCTGTGCCTCTTTTCATTCTCCTGAGTACATATAAAACAGTTTATAGCTAGTGCTTTAACTAAAGCCAGTTTACCCCAGTCCTAACACGCCAGATGTCTTGAGAGTATAGTACATCAGCCATGCAATGTGATGTGAACTAAAGATAACTTTTTTTAAAAAACTCTTAACTGGAATTATCTTATATTTTCATTATTTATCTTAATAGTAAGGATACGAAAATAAAGCCCTGCTAGTTCATTTTTCATTTCTCAGTATATATAATCTTTTCTGAAGATTTAATACAGGAGTGTATGTCTAGTTCTGGTCATAGCTCTTGTTTTAATGTTTAACAATTATTTCTCTCTTATCAGGATGGCCGTTAATACATTGTCAGCCTAGATAAGAGCTCTTGGTCTTCTTTCACTTATAACTGCTTTTAATTACTTGATAACAAACTAACACTATAATCTGTATAATGTTTGCATGACCAGTGTGTTTTTTCATTTCTAAACAGTTATTGTAGAGGTACCAGGTACTTTAAACATATATCTTAAACTGGAATATGAGCCATTGCACTTTTGCAAAATGTATGAAGTCTTTATGAGGATACTAACGAATATTATCAGTGAGAATAGAGCATAAATCCCATATCCTTTTTTTTTTAAGATTTTTTTGATGTGGACTTTTTAAAAAGTCTTTATTGCATTTGTTACAATATTGCTTCTGTTTTATGTTTTGGTTTTTTGGCCGTGAGACATGTGGGATCTTAGCTCCCCTACCAGGGATTGAACCCCCCACCCCCATTGATTGGAAGGCAAAGTCTCAACCACTGGACCGCCAGGGAAGTCCCACATGCGGGGTCTTTAGTTGTGGTATGAGAACTCCTAGTTGTGGCATGCGGGATCTAGTTCCCTGAGCAGGGATCGAACCCAGGCCCCCTGCATTGGGAGCATGGAGTCCCAGCCACTGGACCACCAGGGGAGTCCCCGACATCCTTTCTTGAATCCTAAGGTCGGAAGTACATAGGTCCTGGTGCTGCCTATCTATATGCGTAAGGACCATGCCTTAGCTCTGGAATGCTGAAAACAGAATCCCACGCCCTCCTTCATTCAACTCATGATGCTCAGTTGCCCAGCTTAGTTCCTGAGTCTGGGGGTTGACCTCTTGAATAGCGGGAAGGAACACTCCTGAGAATTTTGAGAGTGAGTGGATATTTTAAGAGTTTGCCTTCAAGCTTTTCTTCCCTGACTCATTTGGAAAGATAAGTACTGTTCGATAATTCTGTTTAATTCAGTATTTACTGTGCCAAGCTCTACAGAAAATACCAAATTAAATAAGACAAATCTTTAAGGAGCTTCTTTTCTATAGTCAACCAGATAAGTCTAAGAAATAGAGCAAAGACTACATAATTTGTAGTACAATGTTAATGAAAGAGCAAATACTTGCAGTTATCATATTAAGGTACGAATGATTTCCTTACTGTATTCATTTATCTACAATCAGTCACAAAAGAAGCAGTCAGTGGACAGATCTCCTCTAATAGAGGATTGGCTAGCCTTTCTGCATGGAGAGCAAATATTAATGGACTTGAATCCCTTTGCTTTTTCTGTGTTTGCCTTAATTAATACTGAATTTGATGGCTCTTTCTTCTGGTTTCTAAGGGTAAATATAGAAAATTTAATCCTATTGTTTGGATTAATGAGCAGTCTTTTTACAGTCTTGTGCACATTGTACCATTAATGAAAGTTCTTCTGCTGCAGGAAAAATATTTTATTTGAGAATGAAAAAGCAAATTGAATTACTATTATTGTGTAAGAGGTTCGTAGTTAAGTATTGTGTCCGCTTGATCTCAGCTGGGGCTAAGGTACCCTGATAGCTGTGAGATGGTAAAATAATGGAGACGTTTAGAGATGTAGGGCTGTGATTTTTCTATAAATCAATTTGATTTATAATTGGTAGAGTTTATTTACCGCTATGATTTGGTAGATGTACTAAGCCCAGTAAGTTGGTATCAGCTTTCAATTCATGTTTACTTACAAGCCTTCTGTAATAATAATAGCATGAATTCTTTTAGTAGTATGAATGATGAAGTCAAAATCAACACTTGTTTCCTTCTTTTTCTGTTTTGCCATGTTTTTACCATTTGACTATGGGAAATTCCAGTCGTATACCAAGTAGGAGATTAGTATAATGAAGTCTGTTTTCCCATCACATTGATCAACATGTGGCCAAACTATACCCATCCACCCCCATCTCACTTCAGATTTGAAAGCAGATCCCAGGCATCACATCATTTCCTTGTACATATTTCAGTATGTGGCTCTATCAGTTAAGAACCTTGTTATCTTTAAACATGACTACAATACTATTGAAGAAACAGAGCTGCTTTCTCGTTGCAGGTAGGAAGTAAGAAATGCTGGAGTCCAGCCAGGTTCTGATGCCTTTAAGTAGCTCTAGGTACTTGGACAAGCCATTTAACTTTCCCCTGCCCGTGCTTTCTTGTCTTTAAAAAGAGAAGATTCAAGAAGATGGTCTCTCAAATCCCATCTGTCCCCGAAATTCATAATTTAAAAAATGAGGAGACCTCCCAGTTTCTGGCCCAGCTCGTAAGGGGCTTGCAAGTCATCACTCTGTGCTAACAAGTAAAAAGCCGAAGAAACTGAAAAATCAACAACTCTTCTTAGATCTGTCAGAGAAGTGGTGTCACAAGGCAAACCCTTGCCCCAGAATTGGAGAGACAGTCAGGCAAATACAGAGGATCACAGCTTACTTACTGGGGCAGAACTATCTGTGGAAACCAGTACAGGGGTAAGAAACCCTGAACTGGAATTGACAAATTGCTGGGGGTGAAGAGTGGACAAGCCTGAGAGTTCAAAACTCCAGGGAGACCCAGCCTTAGTGACCACACAGTTGTGTAGTTTTACAGTGAATCCCTCATGCTTCTGGCAGGGGGACGGGAAAGGAGCCCTGTTGAAATACGCCAGAGCATTCTGTTCTTCATAACAGAGGCTGTCCTCAAGAGAAACTGTGTATCGGAGCCTAAACTACTGGGGATTTATCAGAGCCTAATGGACCCAGGGAAGGGAAATACCCAACTCCAGCCCAGTCTAGTCATGCTGTCCCACCTAAGTGTGTGTCTGTGGGGGGGGGTTACTGAGAAGCACTGAAGCTCACAGTTCAGAGGCAAAGGCTCACTAAAAGGATGATCTGATCATAGGAGTACAGAATGCTGCACCTCATCACTGCATTACCAAAGGCCTATTTGAAGCAGTTCCCTTGACCCAGCACATCACATCCAGCTGTCAAGGAAAAATCACAAGGCATACTAGAAGACAAAAAACACAGGTGGAAGAGACAGGGCAGTAACAGAACCAGACTCCGATATGGCAGGGATGTTGGAATTATCAGACTGGGAATTTCAAACAGATTGTGATTAAGATGCTAAGGGCTCCAATGGCTAGAATAGATAGGATTCAAGAACAGATGGGCATATGAGCAGAGAGATGGAAATTCTAGGAAAGAATCAAAAAGGAGTACTAGAGATCAGAAATACTGTAACAGAAATGAGGAATGCTTTTAGTGTGCTTAATAGGAGACTAGACATGGCTGAGGAAACAATCTCTGAGCTGGAGGATATGTCAGTAAAACTTCCGAAAAGGAAAAGCAAAGAGAACAAAGACTGAAAAAGCAGAAAAGAGGGGACCTCCCTGGCGTTCCAGTAGTTAAGACTCTGTGCTTTTCCCCTGCAGGTGGTGCGGGTTTGATCCCTGGTCAGGGAAGTAAGATCCCTCAAGCCACATGGTGCAGCCAAAAAACCAAAACAAACAAACAAAAATACCAGAACAGAACATCCAAGAACTGTGGAATCACTACAGGAACATTCATAAATTCATGTAATGCAAATACCAATAAGGAGAAGAAAGAGAAAAAAGAACAAAATAAATATTTGAAGCAATAAAAACTGAGAATTTCCTCCAATTCATGGCAGACACCAAACTACAGATCCAGGAAGTTGAGAGAACACCAGGCAGGATAAATGCCCCCCCAGGACTGCATCTAGGCATGTCATATTCAAACTGCACACCACGATTGTCATGGTATAACCTCTTACACTAATGACTTCCAAGTATGCATATACATGTATTGTGTATGTACGTCCAACTCCGTTCTCTCCCCAGAGCTCCACACCCACCTGTACCACTGTGTACTTGACATTTTCACTTGGATGCTTACAAACATCTCAGATTTTACATGTTAAAGGGAGCAATCGATTTTACTCTCCAAACTGATTTGCAATTCTCTCCCTGCCCCACCTCTTCCCAACTTACAATGGCACACCATTCTCCCAGTAACTCAAGCCAGACCTCTAGAAATCAGTTTTTACCTGTCACTCGTCCCCCTGTGCTGTTCACCCCTGGGTCCTGTCCATCGTACCTACAAAATACATCACCAGTTTGTCTCCTCTTCATAGCATCCTCTTCTTGTGCTTGCATTCTTGCCCCATCCAGTCTCTACAGAGGAGCCTAAGCAATCTTCATAAAATGTAGGTGGGATTTTCTCTCTCCATGGACGTCCCACAATGCTTGAAATAAATCTAACTCTAAGCTCCTTACGGGGCCCTGAAGACCCCACGTGACCTGGCCTTTCAGCCCTCGTGCTGCCACTCTCCCCCTTGTCCCATCTGAGGACCTCTCTCAGGTCTTTCCCATCTTAGGGACCTTCCACACTCTGATTCCCTCCCACCTCTTGCTCAGCTCCTTCCTATCCTGTAGGTCTCGGCTTCCATATCCCTGTCATGGGAGGCTTTTCTTTACCACCACATAACTAAAATAGCTCCCTCTCCCCCTATTTGTTGCCTTTATAATAACTCTCGCTTGGTCTGCTTTTGTGATTTTTGCCTGCTGCTGTGCTAGAACATGAGTTCCGTGAGGGCAGGGACTGTGTCTGTCTACCTTGCCGTTATAGCTCCAGGGCTCCAAGAGCGTCTGCCCCATACCCGGTTCTCCAAACGTATTTGGTGGTTGGAGGGCTGAAGGGAGGGAGGGAAGGAGGGAGGGAGGGAGGCAGGGCAGACATGGGGTGAGCAGTGAGGTTTGGAAAATATGGCTAAGTTTAGACAAGTGAAGACCATGGAAGAAAGAAATGGAGAAGGGGAAATATTCTAGACAGGAAGGCAGTATGTACAAATGTAGAAGAATGAGCGTAGTGGTCATAACGGTTGACCCTGACATCCGTTCCACCCCAGTAATTCGTCCAGGCCACTCACGATCATCATATTTCCCTTGTGTGGATTGGCCTGAGCAGTGAGACATGAGGGGAAGTGGGCTGGGTGAAGTCTGGAGATGTTTTCCTCACGTCTGTGGAGGAGAGCACAGACAGTTACGCTCTCTCTCCCTGCTTGGAAGTGGTCCTGTCTAGATGAGAGGATTGGAACTCCTGGAACTGCCTTGCTACCAGATGGAAGATGAAGCCATCACAAACAAGGAAGGCAGCCGTGGAGCCAGAGCCCTCATGTTCTGCACTCGTGGGTTTGCTTTCTCGGATGTACAATAAGTAACGTAGTGGATGCCCTCTTTACTTACCTCGGTTTCACTTAGAGGATCTGACGACCTCACTGAAACAGTGAGAATCTGCCTAGATGAAGGAGCACATGCATACAGGATAGTAGTAGGAACTCATTCTAGAAAAGTTCAGTTTGGAGAGTCAGGGTCCTTGAACGATAGACGGACGTGGTCTCTGCAGGGCTGAAGAACAAAGCCTCCGGATGCTGACTGCCTGCACTTAATCTGCTTGCACCGCTTTCTGGCTGCATGGCCCAGGGCAGGGCACTGACCCTTTCTTGCCTTGCACCTTCTGTGTCCAGCGCTGTGTCAGTGATGCCCGCCTCGCAGGGCTGTCACGAGGATTAAGCGAGCTCATCTGTACAAACTAGGCCATGTTGAGCGTCGGATACGTTGGCTATTACTCCTAGTGGTGGCGAAATGTATTTATTTTACAGTTAGTAGTTCACAAGCCTCTGTGTACATAAGAACCAACTGGGAAGTTTGTGAAACGCTGGATCCCATTGCCAGAGCATTTTACCGGGTCAGCATGGATTTGGCCAGTGCATCTTGGCAACTGTCTGGGTGAGGTCTGCGTCAGGTCGCCCCCAGACCTCATGTAGAGAAGCTGCACAAAATCAGAGAGTCTGTGGAGGCTTTACAGCCGTGACGTTAGGTCTGTTAGGAAATTAATCCCTTGGGTATCTTTATGGGGAATTGTAGGTTGGAGTTTCGAAATGAAAAGGTTTTGACATGGCTGCTCGAGATATGACAAAGGTAGTTTTGTCAGGCTTTGGTATAAAAACCCACTTTGACACGTTGAGCCTATGTCACTCAAAGAATGATGGTGCCCCGGAAAGGACGAGAAAATGGTGGAAAGGGGGTGGGGGGCGTATGTTTGCTGAGAATCGTTTTGTTTAATATGATGGAGGCCCACTCTGGCCACGCCCAGGAGGCTGTTCAAAGATGCTGACCTGAACGTGTCTCTGGAGGGTGAGTCAGACAAGCAGCAGGCTGCCTCGGAGAACGGGTACCACCAGCCAGTCTTCATGTCGCTCAGCTAGACGCACTCATCAAGACTCCTCAGTTTACAGTTTCTGAGATACCAACATTGGGATTGCATCGCTTGAGATTCTGTATCACTGTCATTCTTTTTTATGTTTACTGAAGTTTTGATAACCTTTCCATAGTTGGCAATTCTCTTGTTTTTCCTCCTTTTATTTTTTGAAGATTCAGTTAACTAAAGACTTTGAATTTTGTTACCTATGCTAAGAACCGCCTACACACCTCTCTACTGGATACTTTATACACGTTATTTATAATCCTCACAACAGCTTTGCAAGGTAAGCACACTTCTTTTGTAGGTGAGAAAAGTCAGGCTCAAAGAGGTTAAGCTACTCGCCGCAAGTCATGGCTAAGTTAGAATTCAAACTGAGGTCTGTCCAGGAAGTCCTTACTCTTGCAAGGTTTCCATTAATGTATTCAGTCGTGTATCTAACAGAACGCTTAACTATGCTTATCCTTTTTTTGAAATCTGTGAAGGGACTTTTTATCAAGATGCTATCATTCTGCTGTTTTCGTGATGCGTAGAGCAGGTCGGTGTTAATGAGTAGTGACGAAGAAATAGATCCTGAGGTGACTTTTTTTATCCTTTAAGGAAGCAAAGTTATCATGATTTGGATATTTTAACTTTCACATCCATGTATCATGTTCTCACATGAGACATTAAATCCATTTATTCCATCTTAGTAAACTATGTACTTTTTTTTTTTTTTTTTTTTTGCGGTACGCGGGCCTCTCACTGCTGTGGCCTCTCCCGTTGCGGAGCACAGGCTCCGGACACACAGGCTCAGCGGCCATGGCTCATGGGCCCAGCCGCTCCGCGGCATGTGGGATCTTCCCGGACCGGGGCACGAACCCGTGTCCCCTGCATCGGCAGGCGGACTCTCAACCACTGCGCCACCAGGGAAGCCCTCTAAACTATGTACTTTTTTTCTCCAGATTATTGCTCCTATTTCTCCTTCTTCTGTCTCTGTCCTCACAAATAAATTACCATAAGAATAAACCGATTCTTCGTCTGAGGATAGGAAAGCAAAATTTGGTTATTAAAACTAAAAAAAAAAAAAAATTACCTTCATGTCTAAAAAGAAAAATCTAATTTCTTTGGGGATGGGAAGAAAAACCCCTGAATACTCTACAGTTTAAGAATCATCCAGAAAATGTCTAGCTGAATTCCAAATATTCAAAACATGTTTTAATATAGTAGCCAACTTTTTTTTGTATCATTATAGGCATTAAATATATTGTCCGAACACTGTGGGAAGATGTTCATTAGAGCCTTGTGAATTAATTGGAGAATTTTATGAGCTAATAGAGCATTGATATATTTCCAGGCACTTGTGAGGCATTGAAAAGCCAATTTGAGGACCGTGTCTACTCTCTTCACTGCATTAATAGAATTAAATTTTCTTTAAAATTTTTTGAAAGAAAATAATCTGTAGTGATACGACTTTTTTGTTACTCTTATCAGCAACAGTGGCTCTGGGAACAAAGATAATATAACGACAGTACCCTGCCTGGCTTTCCAGAAGCACTGACACTGTCCTCACTGTCACTCACTGTCACTGTCGCCACTCTCGCTAAGCAGATCAAAGCGCACACGTGTTGGCAGAGCCCACAAGTACTGGCGTGACACTGATATGTATATGCGGCTCCTGATGGCATGTTAATGTCAAGTCCTAGCTCTGAACCTGCTCAAGTACTCAAGGGTCAGCGCACACTCGTCTTCAGCGGGATGCTCGCATGAGTTTCACAGCAGCGCCATCTCTTCCTTTTCTTTCTCCAACCCTTTCTCACCTCTTATTCTCAGTTTTTCACTTCCTCTGTATCTGAAGGGTCGGAAATGTGAGTATGTAAGGAACAATGGGTCAGGGGAAAACAGGAGAAAGGAGAAAGAAATCTGCTTGTTTACAGTGTTTTTTTGGTTTGGGTTTTTGTTGGTTTTATTTGTTGTTGTTAAGTTATGGAATTCTGTTTAAACAGAACTTGATCCCAGACTCCAGAACATGTAAAAGCTGGGCTGCTCCGTTATGGGTTGGCATACAAAGCTGAATCCTCATTCACATACCCTCTCCTCCTTTGAGAAAAGGTAGGGGACAAAGGGGAGTCTTTTATGTAAGTTACAAGAGCATGATTTGAAAATCACTTCTCTGCACCACACATTCATGCTTTTGGAAGTATATTGAGTCGAGTCCAGCATGGAGGAAGATGGATTTTACTGTTTAAGAGGAAATCAACAAATTTTGTTTGTGAGCTCAATATGTGAGAGGTATTACATAGCATAACTTGATAGATTTTAAAATGTGAAAAATCAGGCTATTAGTCTTTTTGTAATTTTCCTATTAAAATTGTCCCTTTTCTTAACAAGACATGTGGTCTCCAATTTATGTTACTCTTTGGAAATGGCTTGAGTACAGTATAGGATGCTTACTACGGGTAGATTGTAACCATTAAACATTTCTCTGATTTCTCTTGAGCTATTAATTTTTTTTAATGAATTTATTTATTTATTTTTGGCTGTGTTGGGTCTTCGTTGCTGTGCACGGGCTTCGTTGTGGTGTGCGGGCTTCTCATTGTCATGGCTTCTTTTGTTGTGGAGCACGGTCTCTAGGCATGCAGGCTTCAGTAGTTGTGGCACATGGGCTCAATAGTTGTGGCGCACGGGCTTAGTTGCTCTGCGGCATGTGGGATCCTCCTGGACCAGGGCTTGAACCTGTGTCCCTTGCATTGGCAGGCAGATTCTTAACCACTGCGCCACCAGGGGAACCCTGAGCTATTAATCTTATTATCCTTTTCTTAGCTAACGTATTACATTCAATAGAGCTATCTTATGAGTTGCATAAGGAGCTTATAGATTTACCACCATTCCTGATGTATCTGTGGATCGCCTCTTAAATACAAAATAGAGCTTTGCAGTGACAATAAAATAGTATAAACAGAGTTTTACTCTCTGAAAACCACTTTCTTTGCAATAACCACTGTATATAGAAAAACCTTCCTGTTCTCAGGTAGTATCCATTTATTTGAATTACTAAGCCCTGCAAACTAGAGGTTAAGGACCTGAGTTTGGTTGTTTTGTTATCATAAATGATGACATTACAGAAATGCAGTTATGTGATGCTTAGTGAAAATAAAGCCGTAATATTTTAGGGAGTAAAATTAATTCAAAATATTTTCAATAAGAATGTGGCCAAGTTGGCCCACATACTGTAGTGCAAGCTGATAAATAATCAGAAGACTGCAATGTACAATTACTAAATAAGCTCATGCAAACAGTTCATGTAAAACCACCTTTAAATCGAATACCTTAACTGAAAACCCTACTAATCTCGATTACATGGTGTAATATACAACTTTCAGTCCAGAAGATTTGGATAAATGTTCTGCAGCTATACCCAGAAATCAGCTTTTCAGTAATTTCGGTAAAATATTCTCGATGTTTTATCAAATACAGTTACTATATCACAAGCAGTTTCAAATTCCAAAATGGTGTGTATCGAGAAAAAAAAGCAGGAGTCTTTGCCTTTCTTAACTCTGATTACCCTAATTTAGGATAAATAGTACCTTAATTAATTAATGCCTTAAGATCATGGACTGAAAGATGCCGTAAAGTGCAAATTACTGTTTATTTGAATGAACACTCTCATATTTAATAATTAAAAGGCAGAATAAAAGGAAGAGCCAAACATCGTAACAAATAGTACCAGCATTTAAACACAAATTTCCAAAAATGATTATCACGTTAGACTTGAAACAGACTTTTTTACATCTGGTGAGAGGACTTTAATTTTTTAAGTATTTAGAAGGCTTTTTATTACACAACTGCACATCTCGGTGTACCATTATACTGTTTTGTGGGTAAATTGCTGCCGTAAATCTCTACACAACTCTGTTATGTTCTCCTTTTCTCTTTATTTCCTTTTCCCAACAAATGTAGTATTTGAGATACTGCTTCCTATTATTCCATCCAGTTTAATAGTAGTTTTCTCATTTTTGAATGTATCATATTCAATTAAAGATGACTTAAATACTTTAAAAAGTTCCCCCACCCCGGCCCTCCCTATGGAGATACATTTACTTCTGGACTCACTTCGAGGTAACAATAATATACAGACTTCTGCTACTTTTTTCTCACAGCTCTGAATGAAATTGATAAACCTTCTCTGCGGTCCTATAAGAATAGACATTGTTTGCTTTCATGATAAGATTCTTGATTACGCTGCAAGTGAGAATACTAAACACTGTATTTTCAGCTTTTGGTGCCTTGAACAGATACTCTGTTCATGTATGTGATAAGATGTTAATGGAAGCAAAAAATAAAATTTTCTGGTAGAAGACTTGTACCCACGTGTTTATTCCTTCCACAGATAATTAATGAGTGTCACTTTCTGTATGGCAGGCACACTATGCCAGGCACCTGGGATACTGCAGCATACCAAAGAAAATCTTGTTCTCATGACTGTATGTCTTCCACCAACTGAATTGCTGTACTATTGATTTACCCCCCTGTGAAGAACTAGACTAGTTTCATGACAGTAAACAAAAACATCCTGAGTTTATACCTTAAAAAAAGAAAAACACTGTGAATGTCAGCTGATTAAATCCTATCCTACATGAAGTTGGAGTCCTCTTTGATGTGCGGTTTTAGATAAATGGTGATAAGAGTTCTTGACGTGTTTTAATGAAATTTGATGCAGATGATGTTCTGGATTAATCTCAGCAATAAATGTATATGATTTTGAGCATTTTTTTGCACTATAAATTGGTTTAAAATTTTTTAAAAAACAGATTGATGCAGACTTATATAGGCTGATGACACCTTATTGGCTATAATTAACCAGAATATGTGATATCTGTATGTTGAACATACCATGCAATATTAAGGAATCAAGAAAATGACTTCTCTTTATGGCTTTTTTAAAAGAATTTTTTTAGCACTGAACTAACTTATATGTTTGTTTAATACTCGCAAACTGTTCAACCCAAGTGGCAATATAGACTTAACATAATGAGAGTGAATGAAAAATCTGACCCATCAGTGGTCTTCTTTTATAAATTTATAACCCTTAAGAAAAGTTAATTAAGGGGAATTCCCTGGCAGTCCAGTGGTTAGGATCTGGTGCTTTCACTGCCATGGCCTGGGTTTAATCCCCGGTCGGGGAACTGAGATCCCGCAAGCCACGCAGCGTGGCCAAGATAAATAATTTTTTTTTACAAAAAAGAAAACTTAATTATGGAAACACATCAGGTCTTGCTTTTTTCCAAGGTGTAAAATATGGGAATACATATAGATCAGCAATGGTAAATTTTTTAAGCTACCTTGTTTGTAAGGATGAAAGAGAGATTTCCTTTCTTTTCTCATTTGCATCTGAGATAAATCCTCAATGTTATATATACTTATTTATAATATGTGAAAACCGTTTCCTTTGAACATATAAACGTAAAGATTTCCAATAATCTGCAACTAAGGTGCATCGGCTGAAGCTAGTAGATTGGACGGAATACTGCTGCAGTTTGGGTAAAAGTTAATGGGGTTTTTTTTGCGGTACGTGGGCCTCTCACTGCTGTGGCTTCTCCCATTGCGGAGCACAGGCTCCGGACGCGCAGGCTCAGCGGCCATGGCTCACGGGCCCAGCTGCCCCGCAGCATGCGGGATCTTCCCGGACTGGGGTACGAACCCGTGTCCCCCGCATCGGCAGGCGAACTCTCAACCACTGCGCCACCAGGGAAGCCCTGTCCTGCTTATTTTTATTGCAAGCTCTGTCACTGAAGTTGACTCACAACATGCTGACAGTAATCTACCGTAAGCCCTGCTGAAATATATATTGAATGTGGTAGCCAAGGAGCTGTATTTAAAAGGTACATTTAAAAAATATCTCAAACTGGCATTCAGTTGCTTACTGAGTAACATAACCTGGATTATGGTTTATCTCAAACTTTATAATAATAAGTAATATTTCACTGTTCAACTAGAATTCTGAAGAGAATAAAGTTTGTATCCCCTAAAGGAGACAATTACACATCAGTTCTACTGCACTAGCCAAAATCTAAAGTCAAGAACTTATTAGTACAAAAAAGACACCTCAAAGTGATCACACGCTGTGTGTCCAAAAGGATCTTCACTATTTTGTAAAAGTCTCTCGCACCCCCTCTTTTTTATAGCTCTAAAATTTCATTTTAATATGAGTGTATATGATATATATGTTCTAATTCTCCTTCTTTCCAAATACATAAGTACTCAAACTTGTATAAATTATGTAATTACATAACAATTGAAAGACAGGAAACACGGATGCATTGGGGTGTGTGTTTAAACAAGTCGAGATGTGATGGACAAGAAAAAATCTGAAGAGAAGGAAATTCCACCAGAGTGAAGCTTTATTAGCTCCATTTTCCCCCATTTCATATCTGAAGCAACCAGATTTTTCATTTGTTTAAAAATAAAGCATTTGCACACACAATGGTAGCTTATCACGAAGTCTTGTACCACTATAAATTGCTACATTATTTGCATATCAAGATTCACGCCAAGTTCGGTTGAATCTACTGTTTAGTATCTTGAAAGCAGTCTTGGTTTCATGTCTACTTTATTATTTGCCCAAAACTCTTGTAAATTCTCCTTGTGGTGGTAGCTGGAACTGAAACGGTATTTTTTTCTAACCAGCCAGATTGTGTTTTAACCAAATCTGGCCAATCTGTCATGTCTGTCCGCACCTGTGGTTTCCAACTCAGCGAGTATTAATTTTGACTTTGACTGGCTCGAAGTCAGTCGTGGTGCTTCAGAGGAGGTGACACAGGGTGGGCTGGCCTCAGTCCTACCCACAAGCCTGGCACTGACCGCTGGACCCAGCACTCCAGCAGTGCCCTGGGTGAGCGTCATTAATCCTCTTCCACAGAAGGCAAAGCTTGGAGGTGAAAGTTAAGTGACTTGGCCTGAGGCCCGAGTCACACATCCAGCAAGTGGCTGGGTTTTTTATTTGTTCATTTGTTTGTTATTGAAGTACAGTGGATTTACAATGTTGTGTTCGTTTCAGGTGTACAGCACAGTGATTCAGTTATACAGTCAGGGACTCTGGAGCCACTTAGCGTCAGTGTGACCTTGACCAAGTTACTGAACCTCTCTGGGCCTCAGTTTCCTTGTCTGTAAAACTGGGATGGTGTGTAATAGT
The DNA here is from genome assembly GCF_964165515.1 of Mesoplodon bidens. NCBI lineage: Eukaryota > Metazoa > Chordata > Mammalia > Artiodactyla > Ziphiidae > Mesoplodon > Mesoplodon bidens. Next base: position 122,653,292 of record NC_138161.1, read on the forward strand.
ACCCCATCCTGACTGGGTGCATATAACAGTGCCTGGTATATAGGAGACAGTACAATAAATTATTCTTATTGCAAATTGATGGTTAAGGCTGTCTACAGGGGAGATACTGTATACACACCTAGAAGGGGCTCAATAAATGTTGCATTTACCAAATGTTCCATTCCTGAAGGACCTGCCTTTTCTTTTTCTTTTTTTTATTGAAGCACAGTTGATTTACAGTGTTACAGGTGTACAGCAAAGTGATTGTTTTATATATGTATATACACATATATATGTCTGTATATCTATATGTTCTTTTTCAGATTCTTTTCTATTATAGGTTATTACGAGATACTGAATATAGTTCCCTGTGCTATACAGTAGGACCTTGTTGTTTATCTATTTTATATTTAATTGTGTATATCTATTAAGCCCAAACTCCTAATTTATCCCTCCCCAGCTTCCCCCTTTGGTAACCATATGTTTGTTTTCTGTGTCAGTAAGTGGCTGTTGTGATCACCTCTTCATCTCTTTCATGAGAAAAGTATTGCTGCCATAAGGTTGTGGGCAAGACTGAACACACTATGCCCAACCCTTTGAAAGCTGAGATCGATGCTCCAGGGAGAGAGAGATTGCAGGCCAGCAGGGTCAGAGGGGAGCTGCACATGTCTATAGAGTGAGCAGCCAGAGGCTGCCGGGGGCAGGCTTTGTGGTACAAAGCGGGTGGGGTATCCCCTGGTCCCCACAGAAGGATGTGATGGGCTTGTTCAAATGGTTCTGCAGGCAGGCAGGGGACTGAGCCCTGCTCCTGGGGGACAGGCAGGAAGGCCCCTGAGCCCTTTGATAAGGAGGGATAGGGGGCCGTGTGCACAGGGCAATCTGGGAGGGCAGCCCACGGTTAGGTATTCATCTGATTTTACCAGATGTCAAGACATCTTATGACACTGAACCTTGACTTTAGGTCTTTACATCACAGTGGCTAAACCAGGATTCTAATGTGGACTTTCTCATTCCATGCCCACGTTTATTCCACTGTTGCGTGGCACTTCTTCCCCTTGCTAAGACCACATGTCAACATTTTATTAGTAACTAAGTACTTTCCTTTCTCTGGGCATTTCTTAGTCTTGTCTTACGAATTTATATACCATAGTGTCTATTGTATTCTCACAAAATACTGGGGCACTCTCATTTGGGAAAGAATTTGAGAACTTGTTTTTCCTTTTAAAGGAAATTGGAGTGTAAGTCCTAATTGTATCTTTTTTAAAATTTTTATTGGAGTATAGTTCATTTACCATGTTGTTAGTTTCTGCTGTATAGCAAAGTGAATCAGTTATACATATACATCTATCTACTTTTTTTTCAGATTCTTTTCCCATATAGGCTATTACAGTGTATTGAGTAGAGTTCCCTGTGCTATACAGTAGGTCCTTGTTGATTATCTATTTTATTTATAGTAGTGTGTGTATATCAATCCCAATCTCCTAATTTATCCCTCCCCCTGGTAACTACAAGTTTGTTTTCTACATCTGTGACTCTACTTCTGCTTTGTAAATAAGTTCATTTGTTTAGATTCTACATATGTGATATCATATGATATTTGTCTTTCTCTGTGTGACTTACTTCACTTAGTATGATCATCTCTAGGCCCATCCACGTTGCTGCAAATGGCATTATTTCATTCTTTTTTATGGCTGAGTAATATTCCACTGTATATATATGTACCATTTATCCTAATTGTATCTTGATTTCGAGTCTTCTTCTTCCCCGAGAAAACTTTTTTCCTTTCAAGAATTCTACCTTCCCTTCTCAAAACAAAACCTCGTTTCCTCATAGTCCATCACTGTTGTTAGAACTTTTTTACTTTGCCTTCACAGCCATGCAGCTGGCATCCCCCAGGTCTGGAATGCCCTCTTTCTCCAATTGCATCTCCTACATTAGACCTTTCCAGCTACTCCTGCTCATGGTGACACCCACCCCGTCTTACACTGTGGGCTAAATGCTGCAAGGAATACTTTAAAACGTAAGAGATGGTTTCTGCCATTGGGACTCTCAGTGTGGAGAACAAGAAATAAGGATTGCACAATGTAGAGGCAAATCAGTACACATCAAACTCCGCACTCAGGCCCCCAAGGCCAACCACGAGCTGGGCTCTGCCTGCCAGGGCAGCCCCCTCCGCTGCCGTGTTTCCTCCCCTTCACTTGGCTCTGGCCACACTGGCCGTCTTTCTGCTTCTCACCATTCTGCCTCTCCATGTTGTTACTCGGCCTGGAGTACTCTTCCTTCCACATCTAGCTCTTTCTCTTCTTTCGAGCCCTTTCCAGGCATCATCTATAAAGACACATCCCTTGACCGTGCTATACCCAAAGCTGACCCTGCTGACTGTTCCATGCCCAGTGGTTCCCAGGTCAACCTCTTACTACCTGTGAGATTTTTTCCCCAAGACATTTCATTTCTCTGTGCCACAATCTGCTTATCTGTAAAATGGCAACATGTTAATAGGTTAGATTGTTGTGAAAGTCCAGTGCATCAGTACATGTAAAGTGCTGATTGTGAGTCCCTGGTGTATAGTGAGCGCTCAGTAAACACAGTCAGTTTCTAATCATCATCATCATTAAGGGTAAAGAAGTACCGTAACCCATTAATGCTGTAGAAAGGGGAGAAGTCCTTGAGGCCCTGAGTCACCACAAGAACCTTCCTTGCGAGGGCAGACTTGAGCATTATTGTGTCTCTGTGGAGTCTGGATTGTTGCCCGCAGACAGGCGCCCCATCCTCCTCCTTTGGATTTCCATGGCTCTTTTGGTTCTTCTCCCACAATACTGACCTTGATCTTCCTTGTATCATCACTGAGTGTATGTCCTCATAGAAGGGCTGGTCCTGCATCTCTGCGTCCTAGCACCCTTGTTCTCTACACACTGGACAGGTGACCACTTACTTGATCAGTATAAGAAACACTCAGAGAGAGGCGTGGACTTATAAATACTACCAAATGTAAAATAGATAGCTAGTGGGAAGCAGCCGCATTGCACAGGGAGATCAGCTCGGTGCTTTGTGACCACCTAGAGGGGTGGGATAGGGAGGGTGGGAGGGAGACGCAAGAGGGAAGAGATATGGTGATATATGTATATGTATAGCTGATTCACTTTGTTATACAGCAGAAAACGAACACACCATTGTAAAGCAATTATACTCCAATAAAGATGTTAAAAAAAAAAAAAAGAAACAGAGAGATGTTATGAAATCAACAAGTTTAAGAACTCTCGACGTGGGCCCGTGGATGTGGGATGAGCACAGTGACTCCAAAGATCAGTTACTGGAAATGGTCCAGCTGGTGCTGTGGGGAGCTTACTGTTCATGGGATCTTAAGTTGGTTGTAGAGTCTGTTTAATTCAACAGACGTTTGAAGAGCATCATTTCATGCTGGCCTCTGAGCTAAGATTGTGGGACCACAAACAGAACCGATATAGGTTCCCTTAAAGCATTTAAAATGGATTCACATGGGACTTGACTGGAGAGAAACAGGAAAGCTGTACCAGGAATGCTTTAGAAAGAGCACAGGTAGAGGCATAGAGTGGGCAAGGTCCAGGATTTCGGGTTGTCTAGAAGAAAGATTTCCTCATTCTAGAGCAAGAGGAAGGAAGATTGCAGCGAGGGACCCCAAATTATGGAGAATTTAGGGTACCAGAACTAGAACATGGGCTTTCTTATATAGACATTTAGGAGCCTGTGGAAGCTGTGAACAAAAGATTGGCAGAAGCAGTACTCAAAATTAGATAATACATTTGTCTTTTCTCTGGTATCACAAATTCCTTGTTTGAAAAGGTTTGAATTTAAAAGGACAGATCTCAACTGTATGTGTCAGGCACTTTAAGTAATTGTACAGTTTTGGATACTAAGTAAATTTTACAGCATAGTGACAGGTGTCGGGAAGCCATTCAGCTCTTAGTCGTGTACTCTTTACTTGAGTAATATTTAAAGTATTAAAATTGTCCTTTTCACTGTAGTTTATGTGTCATGCGCTTGATATATTCTTGAAATACTTAAGAAATTAGTTATTGTGGAAGTGACCTATCCCACGTGTAAATGGAAAAGAAAAACTTTACATCGTTCATAAATTGAAATATTTGGTTTCAGTTGTACTCAGATTGAAACCGTCAAAGAATCAGAATGAATGTAGTTTTATGATTGTCAGATTTACCACCAGAGCCCCAGATTTTCTCAATACCACATCTCAGTATTCTTGTAAGGTTTGTAGCTTCTTTGCACCCATGTTTGAGCACTCACCACACCACACTGTTAACTCTTCTTGCCTTCATTTTAAGGAAAACATGAATATTATTAGATTTGTCCCCAAATAATTGAGTGTCAAATTATTTTCATCAACAAGGAGATCTGGTAAGAGTACAAAGTTTGGGGAGAGAACTCAGCAATACTTATAAACAGGTTGATCAAAAGGAATATTTTCTATTTCTTGACAATGAGTTTGTGATGTTTTGCTTTTTATGTGTGATTTTTAAACAACCCGTTGCTTTTATAGGCTACTTCTGTGGCTAAGAAACTCTGTTCCCTAATGTACATTCCAGAAGGAAGCCATGTGACTGAATTCCTTATCACATATTGTGACTTGCCAGATGCAGGGATCCAGGGACTAAAGGGATGCAGAATGTTCTCATAACAACTGTGCCAGGAGATACAGCCAAACTCAGGGGCACCCCTCCCCAGGGTCTGAACCCTGGAATTACGTTAGGGATTCTCATGAGTCAATGTTCGGAAAATGAAATGAGAATTTTAAGTGAGCCCTCATGCTGGCCAGCTGCCCAAAGCCTCTAACACCCCAGAAATTATGAGAGGGAACCTTGGGGATCTGGAATGAATGCTACACCCTCTTACAATGAATATTCTCCAGGCTGTTCTCTTAGCAGCTGTCTTCACCCCTCCCCTCAAGCAGCTTGCAATCCCCGTCCCATGACACCAGCTTTTGAAAATGGAAAGATAGACTTTTATTTTAACATGTTTAGTAGATTAACATCTTCAGCCAAAATGACTTGTATATCCCAGCCCCATCCCACAAGCCAGATGTATGGCTCCAGTACCATGGCTCTCTCAGTGACCTGCCCAGTCGCAGCTTCGGTAGCCTTCAAGCCTGCCTGATCTCAACAGTGTATGCAGATGAGCCACTCATGGAGCCAGAAAAACTCTATTTATTAATCCTAGACGTTCTTATCTTTTTTAATAAACACCTAATAAGATGTAAAATAATGACCCGCATGATCTCCATGTTAACATTTGTACCCCAGAGTCTAAACAGACCAAAGGGTTCATACTGTGTGAACAGAAATAGTTTAGCATCAAAAGGAGAAAACTGTATTTCTTGATAGAAAGGAAGTGGTCACAGATCATGCCAGTCAAACAAATCTGTCAGGGCTTTGAAATACAGAGCTGTTAGGTGAGATACTGAGGTAAAGGGTAAAAATAAGATCAGACTAAATATTGCAGTCTATGTTGATTTCTGTTAGACTGGTAAATTTCACTTTTAGGAGAATAGTTTTCAGATATTAAATAACTATAAAGCATTGAGTTATTGTTTGACTTGGATTTGTGGGGGGGAAGGCATTTCCTACCATTTTGTCCCCCCCCAATTCCTCTCCTGCCCTCCCTAGAACTGGTCCTTGTTGACCCCTGCAGGGGTACAACTGGGTATTTAAGTCCTGAGATTTTTAAAAAATGGTACAAATGATCTTTTTTTATAGAACAGAAACAGGCTCACAGACATAGAAAACAAATTTATGGCTACCAAAGGGGGGAAGTGGGGAGGGGGATTAAATTGGGAGATTGGGATTAACACACACACACCACTATATATAAAATAGATAACTAATAAGGACCTACTGTATAGCACGGGGAACTCTACTCAATACTCTCTAATAATCTATATAGGAAAAGAATCTTAATAAGAGTGGATATATGTATAACTGAATCACTTTGCTGGACACCTGAAACTAACACAGCATTGTAAATCAACTATACTCAAAAAAAAAAAAAAAAAAGTCCTGAGACTTGTTTATGGTTAGACAGGCCGATAGTCTGCTGAACCAAGCACAGGAAATTTGAAACACCTAGAGGCCTTTTTTCAAAACCCTTTGCTGCTCACATTTTAGTTAGAATTCTAAAGATAGAATGGACTGTTTGGAGACTGAAGTCTAGTGTAAAAATGCTGGGGTTTTTAGGCCAGCTCTTAAACCTCTGAAGTCACCTGACCTGGAGGTGTGTCAGTTGGGTATTCTGAAGCATCAAATGAAAACAAAATCCACCCTGGTGTTGGCACGCAGCCGTTGTGCCTGTCAGTGAATTAGAGTTGTTAGAATACCATCCATCCACTTAAGCCTGAATCAGAATCAGCCTGTTTTTAAAAACTTCCTCCACCACACTTTTATTTGCGTATTATTTCATTTTCTTTGGTAATACATCATATCAAGTAGCCACAGCAGTCAGCATCTAACATAATTAAAAAGCAACAGCTCCTTAGATATAGAATTTTTTTCTTTGTTTTTTTCTTTTTTTTTTGGCCATGGGGCTTGTGGGATCTTAGTTCCCCAACCAGGGATCGAACCCGGACCGTCGGCAGTGAAAGCACAGAGTCCTAACCACTGACTGCCCAGGAATTCCCAGATGATAGATTTTCTCCATGCCCTAGTAAACTCCCTCGTGGTAATATCAGTACTTGCCAGTTTTTCACCCACCTCTCTGGCCAGTGCCCATCTTCTGTGGGGACGGAGAGCTTAATGTGGAGGATATGTCACCATCTCTCAGGAGGCAGGCAAAGGGTTGTGTTATTGCAGAAAAGCCCACTGACCTGGTTCTCATGTTCACGTGCCCAGAGTAGCCCCCAACATTGTGGATCAGGAACACTGATTCTGCCTTTTTTTTTTTTTTTTTTTTTTTGCGGTATGTGGGCCTCTCACTGTTGTGGCCTCTCCCGTTGTGGAGCACAGGCTCCGGACATGCAGGATCAGCGGCCGTGGCTCACGAGCCCAGCCGCTCCGCGGCATGTGGGATCTTCCCGGACCGGGGCACAAACCTGTGTCCCCTGCGTCGGCAGGCGGACTCTCAACCACTGCGCCACCAGGGAAGTCCTGATTCTGCCTTATTTTTAAGTTAGAGTGTGTTCGAGATGGCTTTGTGCCGTGGTTTTTGAAAGACAGCTGTTTAACTATACAACACTTGAGGCAATATGATGAGGTAAAGATTTTAAATATGTTTTCTGATTTCCAAAAGCAGTGGCAGCGAATAAAACTCTCCACTTGGGTCCTTTGAAACACTTGTATGTATTTACCGCTGCTGTGACACTCGTGTTCAAGAGCATTTCATATTTATTTAAATTGAAGTTCCCCAGTGTTCATATTGTTAGTTACAATTTAGATTTTAGTTCCTTGCCTTTTATGTTGTTAACTATAACTTTAGATTTAAATGTGGTCTGTGTAATACATGCTGTGAAAATAAATCCTGTCTGGAGAAAGACAAATATCATATGATATCACTCATATGTGGAATCTAATTTTAAAAAAATGATACAAATGAGCTTATGTACAAAACAGAAACAGACTCACAGATATTGAAATTATAGTGAAAATCAGGCAGAGCTGATTGCAATACATTAAATTAAATAAATAGAAGTTTTAATGAGCTAAAGAAGAGTACTGCAACATTTCTGAATTTTAAAAAATTAAATTCTGTGACTGATACGTATATAGAATTAATTTTAAAAATTTTAACAACTGTGTGGCTTCTTGTAACAGAAGTTGACGTTATTCCATACCTGTAGGCTTTGTGATAAATTCTGAGTATTAAGGAAGATTTGTTTTCTGATCCGCAGTGTTCATAAAGACATATAAAGCATTTTTATGAACTCCCATGTCCTCCTGTGTGTAAGGAAGAAAATTTTGCTGTGAAATATAGTTTTAAGTCTCCCAAAGTGCCTTATTCAGGAAGTTGAGCTTTCTGTGTTTCTTCTATAGTATCTCCTTACAAAAGTTTGTGTTACAAGCCTTTTTTCTTTTATTTTTAGACATTTAAGCTTTTTATCAAAAAAAAGAGAAAACTTTAAAAGACAGAATTTTGTAAATTGATAACCACCAGATCATCCTCTCCTCAGCCTGGATCCCCACCAGATTACCCTCCAGAGAGGCAGAGAAGGAGGTCTGCTTCCTGGTTCCTGATTCCTCCACTCTTACACAGTTTACCTGGAGTCTTTCCCGCCCTGAGAGGAATGTGGTTTGAAAAAACTTCCTCCACCACACTTTCATTTGCATATTATTTCATTTTCTTTGGTAATACATCATATCAAGTAGCCACAGCAGTCAGCATCTAACATAATTAAAAAGCAACAGCTCTTTAGATATAGAATTTTTTTTCTTTCTTTTTTTCTTTTTTGGCCATGGGGCTTGTGGGATCTTAGTTCCCCAACCAGGGATCAAACCCAGACCATCGGCAGTGAAAGCACAGAGTCTTAACCACTGACCGCCCGGGAATTCCCAGATGATAGATTTTCTCCATGCCCTAGTAAACCCCCTCGTGGAAATACCAGTACTTGCCAGTTTTTCACCCACCTCTCTGGCCAGTGCCCATCTTCTGTTCTAGCCATTATCCTTAAGGCCATTGATGGGCCACGTGTTAGGCCCTCTTTTCTTCTCACTCTGTCTCCCTCTCTGCGTGATCTAAGCTCTGCCTGTGGCTTCACTTACCACCTCTGAGCACCAGAGGAATGAATGACCTAGTGGACAGATCATAAAGACACCACTCCTATGCAGTTCATCTTAGCTTAGGTTCCCCAGAAAGACAGCCTGAAGCAGCAAGCTGTGTGCCGTTCCTTCATCGGGGGATAGCATCCCAGGAGGGAGAGGGACCAAGAGAGTGTAGTTTGGTGGGAGGGAGAGCGCATACGTGTGTAAGCTACTGGGACTGCCCAATTCTATAAGATCATAGGCCAAGGCATCCTCTGAACTGTGTCCTAAGATTATGCGTTGTGAGAGGAGAAGGGAAGAAGAGTTTTTCCCCTGCTGCCTGTCCCCCACTGGTCAAAGGTTTCCCTCCAATGTATTACCTCCTCCACACCCCCAGGTAGTTCATGGGTGGTGTGAAAGTGTGGATCCAAAGCCATGTCAACTCAGAAGCCATGGAGTGAGAGGCAAGAACTGCCCCCAGGCATGAGCAGGGACTGTCAGACTATACCCAGGGACACCAGTACTGATGAAGCAGCTGAAACAAGACAGGAGAGGGTGAGAGAACCTCAAGTGGTACATCCAGGGCTCCAGGATGATCTGCCCCTTTACCGCTCAGACCCACCCATGCCAGTCACCATCGCTTCCATACTACGACATGGTGCCTCTGCTTTTGCGAGAGTGAGATGCCCTTACTTCCTCCCAGTGACCAGAGATCCAAGTGCAGGCAGTACCTGAGTCCCCTTTAAGGGGAAGCCCTGCTGAAATCACATACCAGAGCCTGGAGGCAAGAGGAGAAACAAACTACAGTTTCCACTGCTGCAGCTCACCTGGAGACTCAGCATCACAATCCATCACCCGGTCCAGGTTTCCTTCACCGGTAGCAAATTGGCCTGATTTGAATTGCTGGCCTGCTGAGATGACCCAGACCTTCTTCTCTCAGTTGTCTGAGCCCTTGGTTGCCTTGTTGCTGTTGAGCCATAAGTGCTGAAATTTCCCATTTATGGTTACCACTGGCTGTGGAAGCACCTAGACATACCCTGATGAATCCCTCAAGTTCTGGAGACATCCTCTCCTCCCTCACTGTGTAGCCGTAGTCTTGGCTGCTCGTGATATCAGGATGGAACATCCCCAGCAGTCACCTGACTGCCTGTTTTCTGCTGGTGTATTGACACGAGGAGTCCAGAATGACCAGGAGATGGTCAGAGCTTCAAGTTTATTGGAACTTTCGCATGTCCCCTGGAGGAAACAATCGTCCCCCACTTCTGCCTAGGAATCAGGACTTCTAACTTGGCAAATACGAGCGTTGCGTGGATGGGAAACACAAATTTTGCAAGTGGGTCCCTGGGATTGATGATGACAAAGGCCAATCCTGTTTTCATCCTTTGGTTACCAGACCTGAGTATTGTTGCTCTCGGTAATACAGAGCAGATACTGAAGCCATTGCTTCAATACCTATACCACATCCTGGAGGGCAGGGCTCCAACTCCGCAGGAAGTTATCCTAAGATGCCTCTTGGGTTACTTTTTACTAGACCACTCTCCCTGCCTGTTGGGCCAGCTTTGAGAATGAGTCATTGTCAGACCGGTGGATTCTAAGGTTATGGACCCATTGTCACATTTCCTTTGTTATAAAATGGGTGCCTTGGCCTAAGGTGGTGTTTTGTGGAATATCCTATCGAGAAATCAGTTATTTTATAAGCCCAGGGACAGTGGTGGCAGCAAAAGTATTGGGAGCTGGAAGCCAAACACTGTGGTAAAGACAAATCATTGCCCCTTCCCACGGAACTAATCTTACACCAAGTCAGTGATGGGTCTTCTTGAGTAATGATGCCGTATCCAGGGCTTGGTATCAGTGTCTGTGGCTGGCAGGTGAGACGTGTAGCGGTTGCAGTAACTTTTCCAGCATCGGTGAGAGGAAGAGCCTCTGCCACTCTCTTCACAGGCCCATGGTATCAACTCTTTGCTGGCCTGAGCGGGAGGCTGGCTGACGGCCCTAGAATGACTCGTCCTGTCCACCTTTTGTTGACGTTTGACAGCACACATGTTGACATTTTGGGGGATGCTTCCTGGTGGGCATTAGCCTGAAGCACAGAAAGCACCTGACCTGTGCCACCTGCATCCATCCTTCCCAGACCTCCTCAGCACATCATCTGTCCCTGTTGTTCCCTAGGCCCCTGACCAGCTGTCCGTTCGCTGACACACCCGGAGTCAGGGTGTGTCTGTAGCCCAGGCCTTCCCTCCGCCCACGTGGCGTGAGTGCCCAGGGCTGCTCTGTGTCCTCACCCGCCACACTTCCTTCCCACGGCCCCTCGGGTCCACTGCTGAATGGCACTGCGGTGTAGCACCAGGTCACTTGGGGCTCTGTCTGAATTCCTGTTTTCTCTGTCTATTGATCATGAAACAGAGACACCCATCGTATGGGGGTCTGGGTCACCTATAAATGTAATTTCCTTGTGCCCTCTGAATGTACTTGGGCCTAATCCCAGATAAGCCATTTCCATCGTAGAGTGGGTTTTTTCTTTGCCCATCTAACTTTATGTCAGGGCCATTTGTTGACCATGGTTGGGTATGTCAAGGCCCTGGGCCCCATAATGTACTAGGGGCTGGGTTTTAAACGGAATGTTGTTCTCTGCCCCAGAACCCCAGGGGTCTACAGTGTGACTTCTCTCTTAGCACTCCTTAGCCATCGAGGATAGGTCTGCACCCCCAGATCCATCATTGTCTAGATGTGCCGCAAAAGTCTTCTCGATCGCTCGGGTCACTCTTGAAACTGGCAGCCGCCAAGTCTCTGATAAATGGGTCCAAACAGTATTATAAAGTATGGAATGTGCATACTCCAGAATCCAAAGAGGCCCACCTTTTTCTTCGCAGTAGATGTCGAAAGAAGCAACCTGTTCTTTACCTTAGAGAGGAGGTTCTCAGCCCGTCCTGGAGCCCTAGGCTTCTTAAAAACGTAAGCAGTGTGGTGCCCTCTTAATGTTTGTGCTGTGTGGTGTTTGTGTCTCACTAGGCCCACTAGGATGCTTTCCATTTCTTGCTCCAGTTAACATGTGGTCCTCTGTATAGTGGACTAGAGTCACGTACTGTGGAAAGTCAAGATGGTCCGGGTCCCTGCAGACTAAGTTTTGAGGGAGATCGGGAGAGTTCACATCACCAGCAGACAAGGGAGTAAGTAGCCTGTCTCTACCTATGGCCGGTAATTGCCATATTCACATAAATAGCTGGGTACGCAGTGCCAGAAGCTGTATAATATCACATCTAGCATAACAAGTACTATTCGGGATTTCCAGCACTTTTAGCTTACAGTGGCCCATCGTTTTTTTTCCTGCAGGGTCATTAGAAGTACAGAAAAGGCGGTGTAAGGAGGGACCACTGCTCCTCCTCTCTGAGGCTTTGGTAGTGTTCCCATCTCTGCAGTTCTTCCCAGCATACACGGCATTGCCGTTGAGTTACCATCTTGAGTGAGGAATACACTTGCGCCGGAAAGTTTCAGAGGCTTCTACTCAGTCCTTCACACCCAAATGACACTTACTCCCCATATCAGAGACCCATCTGAGGGTCTCCCAGTTACACACTTGAAGTCAAGAAATCACTCCAGTCGCTCCCTTGCCCCCATAAGGCCCCATTCGAACCGGGACATAATGGCGTTTAAGATTCCCCAGTATTGGTATGGTTTGGAGCCCTGATGTAATAGTCCTCAAAAAGTCTGGAGTCCTTTCCGCAGGGCACGGTTATCCGTGCAGAAAAGTTCTTTGCTCTCTTCCGTGTTACACACGCTCTTTTCTCTGCCTGATGTATTTCTCCCTCCCCTCTTTCCTTAGGTATTCCCTGACCTTCCTGACGAGGGTACATCAGTCATATGTTACTATGGTGCCATGTGCCTCTTCTCTGCATGACTTAAAATAATTGTAGCTTTGTATTAATCTTCTGTGTTTTTCAGTTAATGCCAGTCTCTTCCTAAGGTCCTTGAGGGGAGTGTCCTTCCCTGCTTTGCACTCTGCTCTCTCCCTAACTTGGTACCTGCGTCACATCCTAGGAGCTTAATAACTATTTGAGGAATGAGTGAATCGTTCGGTGGACGGGACAAAGCAGTGGAGAACCCTGGCCTCAGGAGCCCCATTACTCTAGCTTAGCGATTCTCAGAAGCCCTCCCAACCATGTTTTAACATTTCTAATATCAATTGCTTTGGGCCGGGTAGCTGTTGTGAGTTTAGTTGTTATTGCCTGTGCATGCAAAAAAAAAAAAAAACCAAAAAGCAAGCAGACAAAAACTTGTAAGAAGGGTGTCAGCAGCTCAGAAGAAAATTCCAAGGACAGTGCTAGAGCAACAGTCAAGATACACTGCATCAGCAAGGCTGTTGATGACACAAAGGGCCATGTTTTATGGTCAAACAGTCATCTTGGAGCTGAAAAGTGAGGCAGAAGATTTGAAATCTGAACGTGAAGAAGTTCTAATAATCCATTTTTTGGGCTTCCATAATATCACTCTTGAGCACAAATAAAAAGATTAGCATATATCATGTTCTCCTTATCATGAGAGCCCATGCAATAAGTATGATTCTTCTGTGATAAGAAATCAGTTATAGTTTAATTTGGCAATTTTTAAATTTCTTAGTGGTTCCGAGTAAGAGCTCATCATCATTTTAGAGTCAGTGAAATGTGATATTATATACAGTGGTCTTCAGGGGCCTCTGTTAACATATATGGCCTCTAGTGTGAATTAGAAAGAGGCATTTCTTTCTCCAGGGCAGCCTTGCAGCTGGATGTAGGGGTCAGGGTGTCAGGCCCTCTCCACCAGCTGTCTTTGGGAAAGGGAACCAGCAGTACCGTGTGTGGCCGCTTCAGCTAGCCTCAGCTTTATGAAGAATAATTTTCTTTCACAATTCAGAACAGAACATTCTCTGTAGTTTTAGGCACTGCTGTCCTGTTTTAGCATGGTGTGACTTGGAAGAAAGGTTACAGGAAAACTTGGACTATATAGCAAAGTGAGTATCATTCGGAAGAATAGGTTTCTATTTTTTTTATTTAATTTTTATTTTATATTGGAGTACAGTTGATTCACAATGTTGTGTTCGTTTCAGGTGTACAGCAAAGTGATTCAGTTATACATATACATATATCCATTCTTTTTCAGATTCTTTTCCCATATAGGTCATTACAGAACACTGAGTAGAGTTCCCTGTGATAAGTTTCTGTTCTTAAAAAGCATTCTCTTTAAGGCAGTTTTTTTTTTTTTTCTAATGGATAAGCCTATTGTGAAGAAGTTTTGATCTGAGACTATCAGGGTGTTTCTGGGTAGACAGGAAATCTAGCAGAATTTCATTTTGATTGAGACTGTCCGGGTCAGTGACCTCATAATCTTTTTAGAATGAAGCTCTGGCAGTGAAGCATTCCAATCCCACTCCTGGGAACTTTGGTCAGCTCCTGAAAGGCAGGCGTGCCTTTGATGTTTGATGTAGACTTTGATATTTATGTCAGTGTTTTTGTTTGACCATATACTCTGGAACTGCTTTTCATACTGCTTGTGTCTAAATTTAAATTTCTACAACTGTACTTTGCCGCAGCAGCTAAACCTAATTTACTCACTACAGTTAAGGTGTTGAATACAATTAGGAAATGTTCTACTAAATTAATACTTTTATGCAGGGCCTGCCATAAGGATACAGATAAGAAACTAATCAAGAAGGATGTTAGTTCCTGTTATGGGAAAGATTCAAACTTACATTAAGTACTTAGATTCTAGATACCTTCCAACTATCTGAAAGGCATTTCTGTCATGAATTAGAAGGTTTATAATTTCTCTTTTAGGTCTATAATTTATATTCAAATATATCATCTAATTTTATGTAAAGTAGCTTTTCCTGCTTATGATTCCCTTCTCCATCCCCCATTCTCACTGTAGGACAGACAGAGAAGTGTACTTTGTAGTAATCTGACCTCTGATTGCTGTCTGGGAGCACAGGTAATTATAAGAGATTAGAGGGGAAAGCTGCAACTCAAGAGATTAGGAGAAGCAAATCTGGCAGAACCACCATCTGTGGTACCTGGTAGGAAAAATCGTGTGTTTCAGTGCACAAGTCCTGTTTGCATCTCAGAGTTCACCACAAACTGAAATTTTCTCATCTTTTTGTTACTGACCAGAGATCTTGGCTTCCTTAATCAAAAGAAATGGATCAGAGGCCAGACAAGAAGTTCAGCCAAGGCTTTATTGGGGCCCCTGCTGCAGCAGAGGGGATCAGAAACAAGTAAAACGTTCCCTTGCTTGCTCGCTCCCCAAGGGGGGCGAGCTGGTTCCTTATGTGGGGTGAGGGTAGGGATGTGTCTGGGGGTGGGGCCAGAGGTGTGGCTTAGGTGGTCTGCCCACCCCTTTGGTGATGGTGAGTGCAGGGGGCATGTGCAGTGCCCTGCTTTTGCTCCCCGCTCTTCAGAAGTGGCAGTTGGGTTTTTTTCTGGTCTTTTTGTATCTTCTTGTCCATAATTTGCCCCAACTGTGCATGCACGCAGCTATATTTAGTCCCTTATAGTTACTTTGTATTTTGTTGCTGGAGGAAACGTTTTTCCAGGTGCAAGCACTGCAGCAAAGGGTCCCAGGTCCCAGGTCCCAGCCTGTCTCATTTTCAGTGCTTTTTAGAAGTGTGATGTTATCCATTATCCAGAGGAATCCATAGTATTTTATTAATATGAGCCTCTGACCTTACTGCCCTAAAGTATGCCATTGTAAAATATACAGGCAGAAGGAGTTTGAACTGGAGAAATTTAGGGTAATTCTTCCCATTTCAGAATGTCAGTAGAAATATTCCACCTTAAGTGTGCGTGTTACAGCTAAAACCATGAAAATGCTCATCTTGCACCAGTAGAAAACATTTTGTGCATGAAAGCGTTCACGGGGGATTTTTATTGTTAGCCACATATTAGGCATCAACAAACTGCTTACATGGATTTCTTAAAATTTGTTTGAAAAAACAGCAACAGATCCTTGTTTTGACCATTTGATCACCATTAATCACTCCCAATCACAAAACGGTCAGGAGAAGTAAGTGCATGGAATTCAAGCATTTGCTTCTCATTTTAAACTCTCATTTTAGACGTTTGCATGGGGTGAGAATAAGGAGCCGTGGAATTTTGTGAGGTTTTTATTACATCTGATTCCATTTTCTCTTTCCACCACTGCCCATCACTGATAATTAAAAAGCAATTATCCTTATCTTTTATCTTGATTGGGAAAGCTGTTGTCTGGTTCAATCTAATCTTTTTGGTATGTGACTAGATCTAAGATTTGAACAGTTGCAGTCCCGCTGCTGGTTATTTTTCCTGGGAGACTGAGGGGCAGGGAGAATCATCACACGTCGTGGTTAATCAGTTCTGAGAATTTATCTCATATAACCCTGTTTTGAATTAAGTGGATAATCCAGTAAGCAGCATTTTTAATATCTCACATAGGGAAAGACTCAAAGCTGGCTAACAGTGAAATTTCCCATTTTTCACTGGCAGGAACCCCAGCCCCATAATGGGGAAGGTCCCACCAGTGCGAAGGCCCCATATGGGGGCCCCTCCCCTAGTGAGGACATGTACCCCCGAAGAGGAGTCCCCTTGGCCGCTGGCCCCTGCCACCCCACCACGTGAGTACAGCCACGGCTCTGAGGACCTCAGCACGTTTTCCATTTCTTGGTGGCCGTTTGTCTGATGTGAGAATTAGCCAGACCCTCTTCCCTTTCATCCCCTTAAACATTTCAGAAAACGAGATGTGAGCCTCCTTTGGGTCCCTCTGCTTCATTTTGGCAAGTTTAATAGAAATTGTTTGGTTAGGAGGTGAGGGCTCTTGGTTGAGACTCAGCTTACGCGTGATTAGTGAAACAGTCTGTGGCTATCTGAGCAGTTCTGTTCCATGGAACTTTCTGCGGTGGTGGAAATGTTCCACAGCTGCACTTTCCAATACAGTAACCATTAACCACACGCGGCTACTGAGTGCTTGAAATGTAGTGCAACCGAGGAATTTAATTTTTAACTTAATTTAATTTTAATTAATTTAAATTTAATTCTCCATGTATGACTAGTGGCTGCTAAATTGGACAGTGAACGTGCCTACACTTAACGCCATGGGCCTGAGCTGTCTTTGAACATTCTACAGGTGGACCTCTCTACCTCTATTCCCTTAATAACCGAGAAAATTTTTCCTTGTATTATATGCATTATTGTAGATGTGATTCTCTGATAGTCAGAAAATACTTAAGTTAAAAATTCTCATCTCAAAATGTATTCACCTATATTGCCCTTATGTAGCTTTAATTACTTTATGATCTTGAGAAATTCAATCTTAAAATTATGAAGTAATCTGTTTAAATATCCCAGCTTTATTTTCTTCTTCACACGTTTTAATTTGCAACTTCAATATATATATAGAAGTAATCACACACAGTAAAATAACTTTCCCATTTTATTATTCCTTTTTAAATGAGACTATAAAATATCCTACATTAGTACAGTAAGTGCAGTGCAATTACCAAAACATTAAATTCAGCATGTACTCATTATATGATACAGTACTTAGAAGTTTCAAAGTTTGGTTCTGATAGGTGGGTTATTGAGATTACAGGTTAATTAAATTTGTAGTTTTAACTACTGTAGTAAATGTCCTTCCATTATTGGGCTGTCATTAAAAATTGCTTACACCGTAAGATGTGAATAAGGGAAATTATGTGCGGGGTATATGGGAACTCTCTGTACTATCTGTGCAGTTTTTCTATAGCTCTAAAACTATTCTAAAATTTCTTAAAGTTTATTTTTAAAAATTGCTTACATCATATTTTCTCATGCCATCTATTTATGTTTGTTAACATAGCTGTGTATGCATCCAAAATAAGAATCATCAGATCAGCAGTGGGTAGCACTTACATAAGTTTCACAACATGGCAACTTCAGAATATCCCTGAGAGATAATATTATCACAGTTTTACAGGTGAGGAAGCTGAGGCAGGGAATACACAGTAATTCAGCCAAGGTTACTTAGCTGGGCAGTGGCAGAACCAGAATTTGAACCTAGCAAGTCAGTTTTTTAACCACTAAACTGTGTTACCTCTTAAGGAATCTTGATTATGCAGTATAAGTTGTGTTCTCTCTGCTATCAATGTAGCAAGCAACCTTTCCACTATAAGAAATCTAAAATAAAGTAATACGGTAATAAATTACTTATACAACTTGAAAAACATAGAAGTATTGCTTTGTGTTATAGTGATTTAGATTTTATTGTTTATACAGTGGTTCATTATTTTTATGAGGAATATGTTCATATTCTCTTGACAAGAAATGTCTGTGTTAGTGGGGTTTCAAAAAATTGATGTATGTTTCATTAAGACAGTGGCTAGGAATGAAAAAAAAGAGAGAGAGCAATATCTAAAGGGCAGGGGGGAGTGGATGTGGTTGGTTTTCTCATAAAGACAAAGTTGTTATAAGACTAAATTTTTAAGGAACCTAGAGTAATTTGTGGCATAGTATTTTATTATCACAGTGTTATTTTACCATTTTCCTATCACAGTGCTTTGTTTTGTCATATGCCTGTTAATGCTGTTTTTCCTGTACATTAAATTCTAGATCTTTGATTGTTACTTTTCATTGTGAGCAAAAGTGAAAACACTTTATATCTTTAACCCATTTTTAAAGAGAGGGTTGGTGTGAATATGGTTTAAAGGAAGTTCAGCAGAATAAATACCCAAAGTATTAACAACAACAAAAGAAACCCAAGATTAAAGTTTTAGCATACTTTCTCTTTCTTCATGTTCACTTCTCATTTATAAACAGTACAAATACATTATATATGAAAGTTGTTAAGAGACTAAATCCTAAGAGTTCTCATCACAAGGAAAAACATTTTTTTCTATTTCTTTAATTTTGTAGTGTAAGAGAGGATGGATGTTCATTAAACTTATTGTGATCATCATTCCATGGTGTATGTAAGTCAAGTCATTATGCTGCCCACCTTAAACTTATACAGTGCAGTATGTCAATTATATCTCAATTAAACTGGAAGAAAAAAGAAATTTTTAAAAAATGGTACAAATTTTAGATGACTAGAACTGGTAGTTTGGGGATTTAAAAAATCCATTTATAAGCCTTTCTGAGCCTGGAAGGGAAATCACTGAAGATCCTAATAGAGTATAAATCAAGATATTGCACGTAAGCCACTTTACAAAGCAAATAATAATTAAAATTTTAATTATGGGTTTTCCTGATTGTCGGTAACTGACAGAGCTTTCTTCTAGGGGCACAGTGTCACAGCTTTCTTTCCAGGGTGTGTTTGCACACTGGCCCAGGAAGCACCTCTTAAGTTTTAAGATGTTAATAATACCTTGAGGACCCTCTTCCTGAGCTTCTCCGGAGTTGCTCTCACAGAAGATAAATGACGGAAAGCAAATAACTCAGACGCCTGCCGTAAAATAACCTGAAAGAAACAGTTTTCTGTACTTTTGAGTTTCACAGTAGGGAAGCAGCATTTCTGAGATATTTGCAGATTGTGTAAAATTCTGATGCTAAGTTCAGGTACCTGTTAGAATCATAGGCTAACGCAACTTAATGGGAAGACTAAGCGACAGTGTTTTACTTTCCTCAGTTTTGTACTATTTGGATTTTTTATAAGCAAATGAGTTTTTTCTATGCTAATTAGCTGCTCTTAAATTTGATTGATTTTAATACTTTGTAACTGATTTTTTAAAACTTTGTAGTACTTACATGTAATAATTTACTTCTTTCGTATGGTATGTTTATTAGTTATTTATAGCAGATTATTAGAAAGAGTTTATTATATTAGAAGAACGAAAAGCCTTGAAAAAGAATGGTTTATTTGAAATGGTGCTACCCATGAAAGGAGTCCCTGTTTTAAAAGCTGAGAGCTGGGTTAGACCTTTAAGGGCATCTCCTATCTGAGCGCTTTCCATCTGCCCTCTGAAATCTGATTTAAGCCTCATGTTCTACCTCGTGTCTTCTTTAGTCTCAGAGAACTTTAAAACAGAAACTATGGAATAAATCCTCAGAAAGCCTAAGACAACAGAGTCATAAGCTAGAGGAAGCTAGCAAGCAGATGTGATAGGAGGAACGCTAGCGCCTTCGCCTACATAAGGACAAGGAGAATTGTCACCTCGTAAACCAGAGAGCATAGCCCATGCCCCCGCCTGCTGCCAGGGTCATCTGACAGCTGCCTTTCACTTTCGAGCGATGTGCGGGTATGCTTACATGAGAAATAATGCCGTGTAAACACACCTAGAATAACAGTGCTTTTCAAGCTGTATTTGAACTATGTGAAAGTCTTAAGGTGCCAAGCTTCTTAAACTGCATAAAATGCAAACACTAAAAGAAAAGCCTACCTCCCTTTAAGCCGTACAGTGTATTTACTCATCTCGCTGCAGTTGATCTCAGATTCTTCTCATTGCACAGGAGATGTTAGGAACATTTTTGGTCTGCTTGGGTTCCATGTGGCAGTGTGCTTTGCTCCTTGATGGATGTGTCAGAGATTCCCTCAAGTCAAGGGTGGGGACTTGTTTCCAAAGAAGTCTAAGAGCTCACTAGGCTTGTCCTAGCTTTCTGCCATAGTCAGGCCTATCCCTGCCAAGAAACAGCTGACTGCAGGTTTTGCTCTCTCCTCTTTCTGGGAGACCTGAAACGTTGGCTTTCCAAAAGGCTTCCCGGCGTGCAGAGTACGTCGAGGGACAGAACTGTCAACAGAGCTGAAATTAAGCAATTCGGCTACCTAGCTGAACTCAGTGCCAACTTAAACGCCAATAGGAGGTGCCTTTTTTTTTTTTTTTTTTTGCTTACGCCGGGTCTCAGTTGCGGCTGGCGTGCTCCTTAGTTGTGGCACGCGAACTCCTAGTTGCAGCATGCATGTGGGATCTAGTTCCCTGACCAGGGATCGAACCCGGGCCCCCTGCATTGGGGCGCAGAGTCTTAACCACTGGACCACCGGGGATGTCCCGGAAGTGCCTTTTGCGTCTGCCAAACAAGTCAAGTCAATAGGAGTAAATCAAAAAGTAAGGTAATCATGAGTCGCCTGTGTTTTATGTACAGGCTGGTTTAATAACTCAGATTCCAGCTCATCTTTCGCAAGCGGTGGCATGAACTAGATCTCTCCTGCCTTCATTGTGGTGCCACAGACATTGAAACTAAGCACAGATTGTGTGTGTGCTCACAAGTTATTGACCCCTGTTATGTTTTCAAAGCCTGCCAGCACTTTTCTGTTTTTTTAATAAACACATCTAACCATGGGAAGTTCCATAAAGGCCAGCCTGGGCTCCTGGGACTCTTGTTCTTGAAATTTATTTTTCATCCTTCAGTTATCTAGAACCAAGTGAATTGTTTTCTTTCATAAGCACTCTGCTCAGACGTGGCTACGAAAGATGAGAGACGCTAAGAGCAAACCTTGTCACCAAGGCATGTAGCTGAGTTACACTCAGAATTAGTTCAGCTGCCATTAAAGGTTGCTTAACTGATACATTTTAGTTCTGCTCAGGCTTCTGAGCGTGAGAAAATAAGTGAGTGCTAAAAGAACCATAACGTGTTTACAGATGCACGCACGATTATGAAGCAGCATATACATGAACTGAAAGATGAGGAGGAAAAAAGAAAAGCAGATGCTGTTTTACAGTAGGGGAGCTACATAAACACTCCCAGGGCCTCTGTACGAACCCTTCTATTGCTCTGAGGGCTGCTGCGCAAACTCAGCACGTGAGCCAGTTATCCGTGCCTCAGCCATTGTAGGTTGTAAGGGAAGTTTCTGAAGAAGGTCTGCTAGCAAAGAGCTACTTTGCCTATCTTAATTCTGTATTCCTCAGAACTTCTGTGATCTGGGAAAACCACAGACCAGAATGAAGCCCCCTTCTCTGAGCATCTTTTCTGTATAACGAATCAAATAATTTTGTTAGTTTTAAACGGTCACAAGGAAAAGAAGAAAATATAAAGTTTACTTTGTGCTAAATAATTTCATTCTGAATAGCTAAAAGCAGGGGTCCCTAACCCCCAGGCCATGGACCGGTATTGTTCCATGGCGTGTTAGGAACCAGGCCACACAGCAGAAGGGGAGCGGCGGGCGAGCGAGCGAAGCTTCATCTGTATTTACAGCCGCTCCCCATCTCTCGCATTACCGCCTGAGCTCCGCCTCCTGTCAGCATTATGATGAGTTGTATAATTATTTCATTATATTTTACAATGTAATAATAATAGAAATAAAGTGCACAATAAATGTAATGTGCTTGAATCATCCCCATACCATCTCCTCCCCACTCCCCGGTCCGTGGAAAAGCTGTCTTCCATGAAACTAGGCCGTGGTGCCAAAAAGATTGGGGACTGCTGGCTAAAAGGTTTTTATCCCCCTTGGTTTCAAATCCTGTGAGTTTGGGTGGGGGTCAGGTGTGTATCTCCAACTTCCTGGCAGGGAGGTTAGTGACTAAGCTGGCTGTCACCTTCATGGCAGTGCTGGGCAGCAGCAACCCAGTGGGTGACACTTCCCGAGTTATTTTATGATTTGGACCAGCTGTGACTGGTGGGCACTTTGAGCTGCTGAGCTGCCTCTCGGAGGTCCTTTGGCACACAGCTGGAGTCAGTGTAAAAGCCAGAGATACGGGTAAAGCGCTTCAGAAAACGCTGGAGTTGAAGTCAGAAGACCTGGGTTCGGGTCTCTGCCAAATCACAACCACCTAGATGACCTGATGGTCAATATGCCTTCTTGGCCTGCCGCGCAGGATGCGGGTGGTTTAGCTTAGTGTTCAGGCTGGACCCCTGGCCCTACCATCTCTGTCTCCTGTTTCCTCATCTATAAAGTGGTAGTGGTACCTACCTCGTAGGTTATATAAAACACTCTCAAACTCTACAGTAAGCCCCCTACATACAAACCTTCAAGTTGCGAGCTTTCAAAGATGCAAGTGTGGGGCTTACTAATGAAGACCTGATGGAATTGGAGGCCCAGAGAAAGGACGAAGAGAAGCAAGAGGAAGAAGAAGTAACTGAAGAAACGAAGAGATTCACGACGCAGGAAATGGCAGGGGATTTTCTTTACTTGAGGCGGCGCTGTTAGTTTTTGAAGCACAGGATGCGAACGTAGAACGGTACACGAAGGCTGCAGCAGCTGCTCAGAATACAACCCAGTGCTACCGTGTCACCTATGACGAGAAAAAAAGAGCTACTACCCAGACATCACTGGATCGTTTTTTCAAGAGAGTGGATAGAATTGAATCCAACCAGGAAGCAGAACCTGTGCCATCAGCGTCAGGCGTGAGTGACATTGCAGCTTGCCCTCCGTCCCCTATTGCTGTCGGTCCTTCAGCTCTGCCATCTCCCACCTCCTCTCCCTCCTCCAGTCAGTAACTCTTCCTGCTGTTCCCTCGATGCCAGCCCCTGGATACCAGCTGCTGTACTGCACTACTGTTCTTTTCAAGGTTCTGCACTGTAAGATTAAAAATGTTTTCCTTATTTTTTGTTTCTTTGCTTTTTACATATTAGTTGTGTGAAAAGTATTACAAAACTATTACAGTACAGTACGATATAGCTGATTGTGTTAGTTGGGTACCTAGGCTAATTTTGTTGGACTTACAAACAAATTGGCCTTATGAGCGTGCTCTTGGAACGGAACTTGTTCATATGTAGGGGACTTACTGTATATGATTTTTGGTGTATAATAAGCCCTCTAGAGCTTCTTATTATTATTACTATTATTAGGATTAATGAGATGTTTGACAGCATGCTATAATCTTTATTGATATATAATCAGAGGAGATTAAATATATAGAAAAATAATATAAGGAGGATGAGGATAATACAAAGCTCTTTGGTAATTACAGGAAGGAGAGATTTCTTTCCATCAAGGTTATCATTGGAGTGATTTTGGAAGAGGTGGTTTTTGAGCTTGGCCTTAAAGGATCATAAAAATTTGGACATGCCTAGGCTGAAGGAAGTGAAAGTGGTGAAGGACATTCCAAGGGGAAGCAAATACCTGAACAAAACAGCATGCTTAATTACTAAGTTACTATATCAAGGAATCATTACATTCATCCATCTTTTGACCATGTACTGTGTCCACATGAACATAGCCTATTGTTTTAGGTGCTGGAAATTCTTAAAATATTATGTAATTCACAGAATACTTTAATTTCCACAGAAAACTACTGATGGGTTTTACTATTTTCATGAAACTGAGGCTCTCACAGCAGTGATTGGTAGAAGGGGAAAACCAGTTGTACAAGCACTAGATTTCATGTCTGTCCACAGCCGTACACTGCCTCTGTTAGTCTAAGTTGAAACAGTTTCAAGGCTATCAACTGTAGAGTTGGCCCAAGGTTGCTTTCTTAAAATGTGTGCCATATTCAGGAGGGCTGGAGAAACAATTTAGATGAGCCCCCTGTAAATCCAGCACCACCACTGTAAATGGAACTCCAAACCCACAAGTTGCTGGTGACAGACCTAGAAGGTAACCACAAAGCAAGTGTGGTGATTAACACTGTATGTGATCTTTGCTCCATTTTGCCATAATTAGCTGAAGTTCACTAGGTAGTTTTGATTCGGATGTTGTTGTCTTTAGTTTATTAAATTGAAACTAACCGGTAAATGAATATGAGGTCTTAAGCTGTGCTATGGTGTGCTCTTGATTCTTGACTCAAAGATATTTGTAAAAATAAGAAATAAGAATTTTTATATATTCATGTTAGGAAATTATAAATTCATACTAGTCAAGTAAAGTAGGCATCTATTCATAGACCATAGTATTCTGAACAATTTTCTAGTTACCATTAATTAGTATCATTTCCCTTTAAAAGGATTTTTCATATGGATAAAATATCAAGACTTGCATTTCTTACTTATTTTAGTTGATATAATAAGCCACAACTTGTGTTCTTTCCATCTTATCTGCAAGACAGATACTTCTAGCATTAGAAGAATTCATCATATTCCCATGATTATGCTATTGCATATTTGTTACATTGTAAATGCGAAGTGAATTTATTTCTACTTGAAATGTCTTGATTACATTGCATATTCTGAAAGCTCACAGTACTCCAATAAAACTGTTACTTCAAGAATAAAATGACTATATGCTGTGACATTTAAATTAAACGTGATTTTCATCTACTATATAGGGTTTTCTGAAATTATAACAAACTATAATTCCATCCAGTTCTGGTTGCAGTGTAAACTTGGGAGTGAACTGATTCGTCATAAATACCCTACTCTGAGATTTACTTGGAATACAGTGTAACATATTTTTCATTTCTACTAATACAAGATTAGCATAATTCAGTCTGAAATATTATATTGATGCACAGCATAATTCAAAAATGTCTCCCTGTTGCTGTCACTGTATGGTCTTGATTCCAACTGGATGTCTTCATTGTCTAATGTTTTCTCTACTTTATATGCTGCTTATGCTTCATATTGCTAAGAATTGTGTGTGACTGTATGCCTTTGTTACCAAATGTGTATCAAGAACGTCTGTTAGAATTTTGGAGGAGGAGGAGTCCTTTCAAGCTGCTCATCTAAAGTAGGACACAAGCTTAAAATGCTGATTCTCTTTATGTGGTAACAAATGCTAGAGATTATTAAGTTTACTTTGAAAGACCAACGAACCTCCCCCTTGGTCTCCATTGATAGTTTTTGACTATCTACACAGGCGTGTGATAATGTGTGATGAAAAACTACAGCTTCTCACGCTCCTGTTAGCTCTGCATGACCCAGGCTGAGTCCTCAGGTTTCTGCACCCCAGCTCATGAAACTAACGGTCTTGCCCCACTCCTGGGTGCTAGGTCCACACCAGTCTCAGCAGAAGGGAGGGGAATGTGTGGAGTTAGAGACAAGAGTTCGGTGATACCTGGGCACTTCTAGGGCATGGAAAGAACGAGACCGATTCTCGACCAAATATCAACATGGAAGAAGATTGCTTTTGACGCCCACCCACCTCATCTTTTGCATCCCTCACTGTCTCTTACACGCTTCTGTCTGCATATCTGATAGAAGAGTTCTTTTACAGCGATCAGGTAACTTATCGGTCAAGGACTCTGGAGCCACTTAGCATCAGTGTGACTTGAGCAAGTTACTGAACCTCTCTGGACCTCAGTTTCCTTGTCTGTAAAACCAGGATGGTGTATAATAGCACCCCATCCTGATTGGGACGTAAAGTGCATATAACAGTGCCTGGCATATAGAAGACAGTATAATAAATTATCCTTATTGCAAATTAGATGGTTAAGGCTGTCTACAGGGGAGATGCCGTATACACACCTAGAGGGGTCAACAAATGTTGCAGTTATTAAATGTTCCATACCTGAAGGACTTGCCTTTTCTTTCTTCTTTTATTGAAATATAGTTCATTTACAATGTTACAGGTGTGCAGCAAAGTGACTGTTTTATATATGTATATACACACGCATATATATTTATGTATATGTATATTCTTTTTCAGAGTCTTTTCTATTATAGGTTGTTACAAGATATTGAATATAGTTCCCTGTGCTGTACAGTAGGTCCTTGTTGTTTATCTGTTTTATATATAATAGTGTGTATCTGTTAATCCCGAATTTCTAATTTATCCCTCCCCCCTTCCCCCTTTGGTAACCATAAGTTTGTTTTCTATGTCTGTGAACCTGTTTCTGTTTTGTAAATAAATTCATTTGAATCATCTTTTTAGATTCTACATGTAAGTGATATCACATGGTATTTGTCTTTCTCTGTCTGAGTTATTTCCCTTAGTATGATAATCTCTAGGTCCATCCATGTTACTGCAAATGGCAAATTTTCATTCTTTTTTATGGCTGAGTAGTATTCCTTTGTGTGTGTGTGTGTGTGTGTGTGTGTGTGTATACCACATCTTTATCCATTCATCTCTTGATGGACATTTAGGTTGTTTCCGTGTCTTGGCTATTGTGAATAGGGCTGCTATGAACACTGGGGTGCATGCGTCGTTTTCGAATTAAGAGTTTTTGTATTTTCCCGATATATGCCCAGGAGTTGAATTGCCGGATCATATGAACACCGTGAATTTTTAGAGAAATGCAAATAAAAACTACAATGAGGTACCACCTCACACAGGTCAGAATGGCCGTCATCAAAAAGTCTACAAACAATAAATGCTGGAGAGGGTGTGGAGGAAAGGGAACCCTCCTGCACTGTTGGTGGGAATGTAAATTGGTGCAGCCACTGTGGAGGTTCCTTAAAAGACCTGCCTTTTCTTATAAGTGCCTCTTACACAGAATTACCGCTCAGTCTTTTTCCCCCCTAAAACACTCACATAAGGGTGCTGAGAGAGAAAAGTTGATAATCCACTAAACTAAACCACTTTTAAGGCAGGTTGTCTAGTGGCCACACCCTATAGCAACCTTTCCTATTTAAATCATATTAATTGGGAGAATTCTAGTCAACCTGGAATTAGGAAGGAGAATCTGAGCCTGTAACCTAGATGTCCAAGTCAGTTTAACTTCTCACATCAGAGAAGATATGGCATCACTGTAAGACAGGGAGAGACCCAAGACTTGGTGTCTGCCATACAGGGACTCCTAGTAACCAGGAGTAGCCATGACCCTCAGTCCAAGTCTCATGGAACGTTTGGGCCATGAGACCCTCTTGCCAGTGACTTGAGATGGCCTGAGCTCCTGCGTCCCAGGATGCCAGACGTCTGCACAGAGTGGCTTCTGCATCTGATGAGCTGCTCTCTTTCCTCCCCATTGTTTTTTTTTAATTTTTGGCTGGCATTTAAAAACCGGTACCTAAGTTACTTATTATTTCTCCTTAATTACTACCCAGCATAATATAGTAACCATTGGCCACCTCATTACGTTTCAGACTAAACCCATTTTAAGTTTATTCCAGTACAGTTATAAACTCCTTCATGCTGAGTGACTATCATTTATTGTAACATCACCTGGTCCTGTTTTCAACTCAAAAGAATCAGAGGGATTAATGCTAGCCATTTACATTAAGCCAATTTTAATAAATATGTTAAAGATCATAATATTCTTGATAAATTAAAATGTACAGAACATATGAACATTGACCTTCATGGAAAGATTGCATATTTGCATATCACACATCACTGTTGTGGGCATGTGATACCTTGAAGGGTCGTAAAGCCCTGGCTTACATTTAGCAGAAAATCGACAACTCTGGCAAAGGAGCTTAGCCTGGCCATAGCACAAGAGAACAGTCCTCTGTAACAGTAACAGGGGTGGTCTTTGAAGGGTAAGCCAGAACCTGACCTGTGCAGTCAACAATATTGTCCACGTATTTTGTGTAGATGGTAGATTGACTGTTTAATCCACTATTTAAATGTGCTTGCTACTTTTTTCCAAGGAGACAAAATAAAGCCAGTATCCTACCTTTCATGAAAAACAGCTTAGTTGCACTACCGTGTGATTGCAGTGTTCTAGAATAACTTGGCTCTGGAGCAGTAAGCCCATCTAGGAAGGATGTCTATTTAGCATCTGAATAACATCAACTATTGATATACATCTTTGCATTTCTTTCTAGGGCCTTCCAAACAGGATACTATTCTAGAACCTAATAAGGATAGAGAGAGAACTATATATACATCCATTAGAATTAATGTAGAAATTTTATTGTGCTGAAAAATACTTCGTAAATTCTACTTACATCCAAAGCAAAACAAATTAACAATCATCTTAAATCAACATTTAATTATGTAACACTCATCGTAGCAGCTATTAATAGTAGCAGCTATTAAAGGCAAAGGTGATGTAGTGAGAAGTGCTTCTCCAGTTACTGTAATTGTGGGACGATTAAAGCACCTTTCTGAACTTCAGTTTCCTTATCTGCAGAATGTGAATAATACTTGTACTGCTTACTTAGGGTTTGTGGTGGGAATCCAATGAGATAATATATGAGAAAATGCCCCATTAATTAGCAGATGTTTTTTGCACATATATATGTGAAATCCCCAATACAAATGATCCAGTTAGCAATATAGACTCAAAGACTACAGCTACACATATTTATCTTAGAAAATTATTTACCTAACATCTTCTGAAAGGCAAGTGTGTTGTAACCCGCCCGAGCTTTTACTGATACTCGAATTGTCATCTTAGTTTTTGTCTCATACAAAGGAATGCTGCTTCTTGTAATGCTAGCTAACACACAGTGACTTCTTATTATTATCCACATATTATTTTTATTCTTTGAGCACTATTTCTACATGACCTATGATTGAATCCTCACAGCAGTCCTACGATGTAGGTACTGTTCTTATCCCCATTGAAAGAACTGAAACAGAATTTCTTTTTTTTTTTTAAGACAATGAATTTATTATTTAACTATTTATTTATTTTTTTTTATTTTTTTTTTTTTTTTGCTGTGTTGGGTCTTCGTTTCTGTGCGAGGACTTTCTCTAGTTGCAGCGAGCGGGGGCCACTCTTCATCGCAGTGCGCGGGCCTCTCACTGTCGCGGCCTCTCCCGATGCAGAGCACAGGCTCCAGACGCGCAGGCTCAGTAGTTGTGGCTCACGGGCCTAGTTGCTCCGCGGCATGTGGGATCCTCCCAGACCAGGGCTCAAACCCGTGTCCTCTGCGTTAGCAGGCAGATTCTCAACCGCTGCGCCACCAGGGAAGCCCCTGAAACAGAAGTTCTTAAAGAATTTCCCAAGGTCACACAGCTAATGAGTGGCCAGAACTATGACGGAACTGAGATCTGTGTGATCCCAGAACCCAGGCAGCTCAGCTATCCCCTGCAATAGGGAATTTAAATCACACCAGATATAGTATAGTTCATCTCATATTAAACCCCTTCCCCCCAAAGTCAGAAATGTCTAAAACTTCAGAACTGGTGATACCATAACTTTTCCCCACAAAAGGACCCATTAGATTTTGCTGGTTAAGGGTACCTGAGAAATTCATTACCGGACTGTAAGATGAAAGTGTATGACTGGCACTTGAGAGACCACTGGTGGTGATGCCGTGCTGAATTGGAAATCCTTTAGAGAACAAGAGAAGCGGGCTTCACTTCTGCTGCTCCCCAGGCCAGGCCTGTGGAATTCTCCCTGTCCTTTACATCCCCAAATCTGACCCACCCTTCAGCTTCCTGGCTCTAGTACAGCTGGCTTTCTTCCTTAACTAATGACAAGTATCGTGGCATATTTAAAGAGTTCTTTAAACCGTTTTAATTGAACACCTACAAAAGCTCTCTTGAACAATAGCTATCAATGGAAAAATGTATTTGTTTAACCGTAACTGAGAGTTTTGTAGCATGCCTCAGATTTTACAGAACTTTCTAGTTTGACCAAGTTTCTCGTCTCAAAGCACTAGTGTGCATTTATGAGTATGAGCTCACACTCTTTAGAGCTGTGTAACAATTTACACAGTGATAGAGGAATACTTTTTAACTGTCCCCTTATTAGGAAAACACCTATAAAGTTATCTCTTAAAGTATGGTGCTTTACTACCGGAGGTGTCCACAGTGATTACTGGTAGTACAGAATAAACATTAAGAATGTATAATTACCTATATTAATTTTAATGTATATTGGGAAAAGTATATAACTAGTATATCAAAGCCATGATTTCATGATTTTTAAATTGAGGCAAAACTAGATATTTTATTTTTTTAAAAGGGCTTACATAGGTATTTTGCTCTTTTAAAAAAAAAATTAAGGAAAATTTTAAATGCAGTATACTAGAGTTCGTACCTGAATAGACAGGTACACATATAAACGCTGTGTGGAGAGCATTGGCCCATGATGTACACAATTTAACCCACAGCTAGTTTTCTACAGTATTGTGTCCTGTGTAACAAAGTCTTGGTGATTCTTGCTTTTGTGACAGTCTCTCATGAAAGCTTTGCATTGTTTCTTCTTTGCATTATAGTAAACTCTTGACAGGATTTTTGGTCTTGTTTCAAAATAACAGTTAACCTCTGAGTCTTCTTTCCTTATTTCTCTTACAACAATATATTTATTATTTGCCAGCTCTTGCAAAATCACAGAGGCTCCATAGAGTTCACTGTGATGTGTTTGCAAAATGAATGCAAAACAGCAGTTCTTTTTCTTGGTAATTTAAATGAGATGTTACTATGGAAAAGTCTGAGATAAAACTTCAAAGCACTGTTTCCCTGAAAAAAGTAGTCAGTTAAGGTGGTCACAAGGAATGTAAGTGCTCTGTTAAACGTGAAATGTATGCTCTGTTGGGATTTCACAGTAACTATTGGTCATATAATATACTTTATTACATGTGCTTATAGTTTTTGAATCTGGCTGCAAGAGAAACCTCAGGCTTGTAAGGTTTTCTTTCCTTGGCTTTTGATCTTTTAAGCATGCTTTTCCCTTTGTGGTGTTATGGTTGAAAATAATGTAAGTTGAAAGCCTAAGATTTGTGCTTTGGTGAAGTTCTTGGTTGTTTAATCTGTTGGTTTTCATGGAGAAATAACTGCCAGAAATAGTGTGGGGTTTGGCCTCCAGCAGACATGGTTTGGAATACTGAGCCCCCACTTACTTTTCCTGTGGCTTTGGGCAAGATGCCTGAGCGAGCCTCAGTTCCACCAACTGAAGATGGGCCTGACAATCCTTATTTAATGGAGCTGCAATCTATATAAAGGGAGTAATAGATGGTAACTATTTGTTTTATTTTCAGTCGTCGACAAGGAACCCTGATGTTCCAAGCCTCACTGCACTTCCAGGCAGCCTTCTTTCCATGAACTTCTGCAGAGTGTCCTTCCCTGGCTCCACACAGACCATTCTGAACTGTGCCGCTCACCTGCTGTTCCTTCTCAAGCCCTGTCTCCTGCCTTCCCCCATCCCAGGCCTTCTTGTCGCTCCTGCGTGCCATCTACCCTTTGTATGTCAGTCTTTGCTCTGTTTTATCTGGACTTCTAGTTGACACAATTTAACGGTTGTTTTTTCTTCTAATTCCTCACTCATTTTTTATTTTATGTATTTATTTATTTGGTTGCGCCGATGTGCTCCTTAGTCGTGGCTCGCCGGCTCCTTAGTTGCGGCATGCATGTGGGATCTAGTTCCCTGACCAGGGATCAAACCCGGGCCAGGGAACACGAAATCCACTGCGCCACCCGAGGGAAGTCCCTCTAACTCCTTTATTCAGATCTTAGTTTCTCCAACCAAATTTTAAGTACTCGAAGGCAAAGAACTCTGTATCCTAACTTTTTCCATATTACCCACAATTATCTGGCTTAATGCCAAAATAGTAATAATAACGATAATAATGATGGTGATGATGAAAGAGGACATTAAATCAGACCCACTGAGAAAATGGAAAAGTGGTGGTCATAAAGTGAAATAAGAGCATGGCACATTCTGATCCATTTACTCTGGGGATGGTTATGCTACATTGAACATCTACCATAGTACTTTACTCATAGGAGTCACTAAGAAATAGTATTAAAGTCTACCTCATTGAGGGAGGTACCTAACTACCCAATAATGAAAATGAAATGGAGAAGGGAAAATACACTAAATCCCTGATGTCAGAAGACCTGGATTCAAATATTACTCTAGTTGCATGACCTTGGGAGGGTCACTTAACATTAGGTGTGAAATTGAGGGGATCCAGGGGAGTGGGGAACCAAACCACGCAACTGCTAAAACATTACAGATTTAACTCTTGGGTCTGGAACTGGCTCACTGCATGTGTGTTCTCGGTAGAGTCATCCGTCTCCTGAACTCTTCGTCTCTAAACTGAGCATGACGAAATCCTTCAGAGCTGCTAGGGTTACTTCAGAACGTGTGTGTTGGTGCCTGGTGTTGTGGGCACACGCTAAGTGGTGTGTTTATTTAATTTTTTTAACTTTTTATTTTATATTGGAGCATAGTTGATTAACAATGTTGTGTTAGTTTCAGGTGGACAGCAAAGGGATTCAGTGGTGTATAAATGTTGTGTTTATTTTTAAATAAACCTCTGTGGATCAATGTTGCTTCAGTTGTAAAGTGACGCACTTCAGTTAGAGAATCACCAAAATCCCTTTGAGCTCTAACCTTCTATGTCATTTACCTCAGAGAGAAGATAGGAGGTAAAGGATATTGTTTTATTTATTTATTTTATTATTACTATTTTGGGCGTGCCACACAACATGTGGGATCTTAGTTCCCCAACCAGGAATGGAACCCGTGTCCCCTGCAGTGGAAGAACGGAGCCCTAACCACTGGACCACCAGGGAATTCTTAGTACTGTTTTTTAAAGCTCATTAAGGATCTTTAATTTACCTAAAAGAAACTGTTGCAGCAAAAAGTAGATACATCTAAATTGCATTAGTCATTAGTAAAATATTTTTCTCACTGACGGTATGGCTTCCCCTTTGTCGTCATACTGGTGGACCTCTGTGGCATCTTCCCCTTGAGTTTTGCAGTTCCATTCTGCCCACTAAGAACTTATGTATTTGCACCCTTAGGATGGTCAAGTACCTCAGTAATAACTTGAAACAGAGTTGAGCCTGTCAAGTTGACGAGCAATTAATTCACTGGCAGAAGAAGAGCTATATTTTATAATACACACATCAAGTTTGACTTCTCCGTAGTATTATACATGATTAAACAAGTTTCGAGAGAACGTAACATTGATTCACTCCATTTTTCAGTGAAGGATTCTGCCTATAGAAGAGACAAGTGTAATCGACTGCCAATTTGTATGTTTTTCCTTAAAGTCCTCTGGTTTCTAAAATAAACACAAAATCACAGTTTTCTTTTTCTTTATTTTCACAACTTTTCTGTGCACACAGTCCTTCAATATTGTCCCTTCCTGGCAAGTTTCTGGATAAGGGTTTACAATGCCTGGGGTTACAGAGCTGGCATGTTGCTCTGCAGACATGTTACAAGGCCCAAGTAGTACTAATCTGAGTCTTCAGGTTAAAGAAGCTGGTATGTATCAGGCAGGTTGGAAAACGTAAGAACATTACAGTAATTAGAGGCTTCCTGGGAAGGTCATGTTTACCAGTGGTCAAATACGGAGATTCCAACTAATGGATTGGAATCCACCAATAGATCTTGACGTTGGACCTTGTAGGTCTCTGGAAGAATTATTGCCCTGCAGCCTACCCTTTTCTTTCCTGGTTTGCCAGAACTGCAGTGTGGCACTATGATAACTGCCCTCCTTGCTTCCTGGGGGTCTTACCATCTAGGGACATGAAAATCTCTCTGCTTACAAAAGGGTTACAAATCCCGGTCTCTTTGATCCAGGGGGTGAGAGGCAGGTCCATGGGGTCCAATTCCATGGGCGTGTGGTACCCTAGAGTGCACACCGGGATCTCTGGCTTACCCAAGAGGAGTCCCGTCTTCCTGCACAAACACTGACAGTTAGGGTTTGGGTTTTATTTTTTCTAAAGTTGGTCTTTTCAACATTTCGTTCGTAACATCTATAAGGGAAATTGCAATTTTAAATAGATAATACAAAGTAGAAAAAAATCAAATTTGGTTGATGATTTCTGAGATTACTTTAAGCATGTGTCGCTTTAAATTTTCACATTTGTTCTAAGTAAGTAGTTGGACAACTTAAGAACCACATTCTATACCATAGTTGATATGCAGGCAACAGATAGTCAATTGGAGAAAAGTAAGACCAATAAAAACTGTTAACAGAAACGTAAAGGAATGTAATAAATGTATGTCTTCTCCTCAAGCCTTTGAAAAACGGGAGGGATTATTAAAAGATATGTTTTTTGCTTCAGCTTTGATTGTGGTTCTTGGTTCACTTTATCTCTGCAAATACTAAATCTGTTTTAGGCGTCAGTTCACTTCACTTACGTTTTAAATACTGATTTTAAAAGATGATTCCTGAGCAGTGATGTTCAGACAGTTCTAACCACGTAATCTTTTCTTCAGACAAAATATTTCATCTATACTGGATCCCCTCTGTTTAAAGTGGGGTGAGGAAAGGAAAACAGCGGTGCCTGGACACCCACAGACATGCATACACACATGCATCACCCACGCTTCCCAGAACTACAGTCTAAAGATCACGGGTATTTTACTACCTTTTTGTTAGAATGACTAATAGCCCCAGGTCATCATATTCTGAAGTAGACCTTGAGCAATAATTAGCTTAAATTAAAACATACAGGCTTCAGGAAAGAGATTCCTAGAAGACGGTGGCAGCAGTCGCACTGTTCATTCATCACTCCCGAAAAACAGGGCAACTGGGGTATCAAAATCGCAGCCCAGGGTTTCCCTGGTGACGCAGTGGTTGAGAGTCCGCCTGCCGATGCAGGGGACACGGGTTCGTGCCCCGGTCTGGGAAGATCCCACATGCCACGGAGCGGCTGGGCCCGTGAGCCATGGCCGCTGAGCCTGCGCGTCCAGAGCCTGTGCTCCGCAACGGGAGAGGCCACAACAGTGAGAGGCCCGCGTACTGCAAAAAAAAAAAATCGCAACCCACAGAGAGCAACGACAGCAAGCCAGGTTCCTCCACAAACCCCCCTACACCAGCAGGTAAGGACAGACTGCCAACAACTATGAGATTCTTGTAGGGTTAGCAACCATGTGTGAGGAAGCAGAGGAAAGGAAACAGCACAGCTGATGGCTTGAGAAGAGGAAATCCCTCAACTTGCTGGAAAGTCCACCAAGCCGGTCAGGGTAGCCGTGAGATTGGGTGGGTGTTCTTTGCAGGATCTGGTTCACAGGTGAATATAAGGGGACTGGAAACGATTCCGTAGGATGATGCTAAAGCAGTCTGGGCCTTCTAAACTCTTGAAGCGAGCAAACCAAATCTCTGTTCCAAAACAGATCTTCACACTGAGGAAAGCTGCTGGAAGCAGGATCCAAATTGAACAGGACGGGACAATAGGGGAGAAGAAAGAAAGTGTCCAGGTAAAAAGTGACTGATGACAACTTAGGCAGTCTTACGGACTGGAAGGCTAGTTTTTAAAAATCACGCTGTGAAAACAACAGAAGGGAGAGTTCGAGAATCATGAAGTTGGAAAAACTATCCTGGGCTCTCCCTTTCAAAGTACAGGAGAACTTATTTCATTAAAAACAAAAACAGAACAAGAAACCAAGCAAAATAAAATTCAGCCAAGTTTTTCTAAGGGAAAAACAAGGAACAGAATAATGTCCCTGCATGAAAACATGCCTCCCAAAGCCTACAAAAATAGAGGAAAACTCTAAACCATTATTTCAAAACAAGGTTAAAAAAAATGGTTTAAATGATAGAGGATAGGAAAGAAAACATAAATGAGAATTAGATCAGAAATTAGGTGATTGAAGAAAATCCATGGAGTAGCATATTTAAGGAACTCAAGGATGGAAAGCATAAGCCACAAATTTTCTACCCAAACTTAGCTGCAAGTATAACAACCACAGACGAAGAGTTATGAATAGTATAAGAACTGAACTACTGCTCTCAGGAGCCCTTGCTGAGGAATCTGCTATAGAATGAGCTTCAGACAATCCCCCTCCAAAACAAAACAACCAGGAGACATCATAGGAAAGGAAGCAGTGAAGTGGTTTCCCAGCGCTTAGGTAGTAGCCATGTGACTGAGTTCTGGCCCTGACATGGAGAGACAGAAATGCAGGGTACCTCCAGGCCCCATCCTCCACATGCTCTTCACTGATTGGCCAGCCGGGTGCAAAGGGTCCAGCAAAATATTCTTTGACACCAATAGAAATCACGTTACTGTTATTCCAGATAGCTCAAAGTAGCATCTGTGCTTCACTACTTCAAGATTACAATAATTATGAGATTTACCAGATTAGATTAAATGTTGTCATTTAATCTAATAAGGAAGCACACCTGCAACACCAAATTTTTTAATAACTTTGAAAACTATATTTCAGTATAATCCATTTCCTTGATAATACCCTGCACTTTATGTAACGCATTTAAAAACATTATTCTGAGAAGGGATCCGTATGCTTCACCAAACTGCCGAATGAGTCATAGAGCAAAAGAGTGGAGCAAAAGAAAGGTTCAGAACTCCTGAATTAAATGGAAAGAGGTCTCTAAATTAATAGGAGCCTTCTCTCCACTCTGCCAGCACACACTGAAAATGACTCGAGCAAGAAATAAACGTCTGTTGTGTTTAAATGAAAATGATAAAAAGGAAAAAAAACTTAGTATGGGAGAAAGTCCTTACATGATTTTATTCAAATGCTTTTATAGAAAGAACATTAGTTTTTCTGAGTGTTTTAGTAGCTTTTGGCTATTCAAAATCAATTTACATGGTCTTTACTGGTTATCCACAGGGGGCAAAAGAAGCACCAGTGTTTCTTCAGTTTTTGTGGCTGGACTGAATAGGCCAGACGGAACATTCTGTTACCTGACTGAAACACACAGCGATTCTAGTTCTTACTTTAAAATGCAAATCAGGAGTTTGGGATTAGCAACTACTGTATATAAAACAGATAAACTATTATGTATAAATAGATAAACAACAAGGTCCTACTGTAGAGCACAGGGAACTGTATTCAATATCTTGTAATAAACTATAATGAACCCGAAAAAGAATATATATGTCTGTGTGTGTGTGTCTATAACTGAATCACTGTGCTGAACACCAGAAACTTAACACAACATTGTAAATCAACTCTACTTCAATTAAAAAAAAAAAGGGCAAATTTGATTCAAAGCACGCTTCTCCAGGGGGCCTGTGCAGATATCAGACACAAGTAAGGACATTTTAGTATACTTTTGGTAATCTTCTAACACAAGAAATCCTCATGAGATTAGGCCAGACGTGATTGCTGAAGGGGACTTTGTCCACCATCCTCACCTTTGTAAGTGTGACCTGAGGGCCAGACAGGTGTGGTCAGCTTTACTGTGGTCACAGCCAAGGCGGCCGCCTAGGCCCCAGCTGTGCCGTCTACACGTGTGACATTCACGTGGTGCTCTACCTGTCACCATCCCCACCCCCAGCTTCCCTCCTTCCCTCACGTCACAGTAGAATTGCCCCCAGTCATTCTGCATGGATTCCTGGGAAAACTTTACCAGTTCTCTAGCTTTCTTGCTTTTAGAGCTCAGGAAAAGGTTTTCTTTTCCCTCCTTTCTTAAGGCTGTTTATGTATTTCTTTTCTTTACCCTCATACATTTGGTTACAGTGACTTTGACTTAATTAAAATGAATAAATGAGAGATAAAAAAACAAATGATCTTTATTATACAAATACGTTTGTACTTAAATGTTGCCTAAGAACAGGTGGTTAAACCTCAGAAGACCCACAAATTTATCTGGTGGGCAAATTGTGAATACAAAACATTCTCTTACCATTTTTTTTGTTTGTTTCTAGATGTAATGCCTAAAATTCCAATTAACATCATTGTTAGCTATCCTACCACTGACCCAGATAGCTTTCAAATCTACCTTTGTTACTTAGATGTGGAGAAACAGAGAATATTTTTTCTTATGTTTTTAATTTAATTTTTATTTTATATTGGGGTATAGTTGATTTACAGTGTTGTGTTAGTTTCAGGTGTACAGCTAAGTGATTCAGTTATACATATACATGTATCTATTCTTTTCAGAATCTTTTCCCTTTTAGGTTATTATAGAATGTTGAGTAGAGTTCTCTGTGCTATACAGTAGGTCTTTGTTGATTATCTATTTTATATACAGCAGTGTGTATGAAACACAGAATTTTAATGTTCACGAATGCTGACAACAGTTTGAGAGAAGGAAAGTAATGCACTTAAAAACTCTCTGATGCCCCAGGGTGTGTATTCTTTGGATAGTCTCTTGCAGCTTCTTGTGACCAACCACTTTGTAGAGTGAACCTGGGTGCCCTGCGCAGTGTCTTTTCCTCTGTTTGGCCCGTTTCTGGTCCATGTCAGCATCTGGTCTTTCCTTCCCATGAGGTTCCTTCTTAGGAATAACCCCGCGAGAATTATCTTTGTTTCCCTGCCTTTACTATATCATTGGGGTGGGTGTGTGTTTAGCCTACTCGTCACTGCTTCGCTCAGAGAACTGATGCTTTGCAAGCCCTCCTGATCTTTCTGTGACAGAGTCAGAAAGCTGATTCAGACCTAACAGGATCTCAGGTAGGTTTTTCTGTACTTGGTGTGCTTCTTTCTAGCCTCACCATTCCTACTCTCTGGGAGAAAGCATATCTCAGAGCTTTTGTCTCTGAAACCATTTTTCAGATTGGAGTTCTTAGCAACACCCTTAGGAAGAGGGTTCCGTTCTCTTTTCAGTTCTTGATGTCTTTCTCTTGGTCTGTATGTGTAACTTTATTATGGGTCGGCAGCAGAGTTAAATTGAATAAAATGCAGTGCTTAAAATTCTAATCAATAAATCAAAGTGTAAATTAGTTAGGGTTTATGGAGAAGCAGAAAGCTGCCAAGAGATGAGTTTGAGCTTTTCTAAGGGCTTATTTTTTAAACGCGATTAACAATGAAAGGGAAGCAGGTCTCAATTGTTTTGGGTTGGATTTCTCAGTGAGACACGCAGCTCTCTTTGAAATCCACATATTAGCAGGTCTTTAATTTTTTCCTGGCATTGGACTGTTCCAGTAAAAGAATATATTTATATCTGTTTAAGAGAAATACACTAATGTGTGATGATATCATAACTATCCAAACATAGACCCTTCGCCTGCACTGAAATTAGCTTAACCACCATACGAGGCCACTGAGTTGACAAGCCGAGCATTACAGGGGAACCTGTGAACACTCATAATGTGTCTACAAGTTGAGCCTTTTTTTTTTTTTTTTTTTTTTTGTGCTGTACGCGGGCCTCTCACTGTCGTGGCCTCTCCCGTTGCGGAGCACAGGCTCCGGACGCGCAGGTTCAGCGGCCATGGCTCACGGGCCTAGCCACTCCGCAGCATGTGGGATCTTCCCGGACCGGGGCACGAACCAGTGTCCCCTGCATCGGCAAGCAGACTCTCAACCACTGCGCCACCAGGGAAGCCCAAGTTGAGCCTTTTTAAACAGAAG
Source organism: Mesoplodon bidens (assembly GCF_964165515.1). NCBI lineage: Eukaryota > Metazoa > Chordata > Mammalia > Artiodactyla > Ziphiidae > Mesoplodon > Mesoplodon bidens. The sequence goes on from NC_138161.1 coordinate 122,692,826, forward strand.
AGTTAAAAGCATGAATTGATCTGTCAGCCGCCATCTGAATAAGGCTCTAAATTTTTAAAACAGAGGAGTTATTTAGTCTGTGGTGACTTTTTGGGCTTTGGAAATAGACTACCACCAACCCAGGCAAAAGCATGGGACTCCCAAGGATTCCCATTCACTGTGAGTTATAATCTACTCTATCATGTGCGGAGCACACCTTCCCTTTCCACATTGTTTTCTGTATTGTCTAAATGACCCAGCAAACAAATATGCTTTGTTAGACTTCTCTTCCTTTATCCAAGATACTTCTCTCAATATTGGTTTGCCTTTCTCTGTGGTTCTTCTTGTTGCTGTTGTTTTTGAAACTTAGAAAATAGTATTGGTGTTTTGATAGCTTAGGTATTTTTTAATTTAATTTTTATTTTATATTATAGTTGATTTACAATGTTGTGTTAGTTTCAGGTGTACAGCAATGTGATTCAGTTATACATACACATATATCCATTCTTTTTCAGGTTCTTTTCCCATATAGGTTATTACAAAATATTCAGTAGACGTTCCTGTGCTATACAGGAAGTCCTTGTTGATTATCTATTTTATATATAGTAGTGTGTATATGTTAATCCATACTCCTATTTTATCCCTCCCCTTCCCCCTCCCTCTTTCCCCTTTGGTAACCATAAGTTTGTTTTCTATCTCTGTGAGTCTGCTTCTGCTTTGAAAATAAGTTCATTTGTATTAATTTTTAGATTCCACATAAAAATGATATCACATGATATTTGTTATTCTCTGTCTGACTTACTTCACTTAGTATGATATTTTCTTAACCCTGATAGTGGGTATAGGCATTAAATATAATTATTATGCTAGGTACCTTAAGATTTATGAAATTGGCAGTAGAACACCACTAAAAAGTATTGAACCACAGTTTAAATGTAATGACTCTAAATGGTTTTCTTTTCCATTCTACTGTGTCCAATGGTTAATACACTATTCTTTGTTGCTTCCATCCTGTGTATTACAAAACTGTTATATGAATTGCTGCCCTTAAAGTTACAGGAGTAATCAAACTGGAATGTTATGACAATAGCTACTGAGTCCCAGGGTTTAGTCTTTCCAATTGGAGCATTGATTTAGCTCTGGAAGTTTGAATGAAATTTCCTGTTGTTTCTTTTACTAAAAACATTCTGTGTCTTTATTTTAACATTATTCTGCTGAACTAAAGAGATATAATCATTTTTTACAATTACAGTTTTAAAAATTACACTGTGAATATTTAGCATGCCCTGGTCATAAATTGTGTTTGCAGTGAATAAATTGTTAGCCTAAAATAGAAAGAATTCTTACACGAATTAGGACAGAGTTTCTCTCGATATTTTGCAAATCCTCAGCCAGCTGTGAACATGGAACTACATCGCATTACCTTTCACAGAGAAAGCAATTTATTATATGCTAGTAAATATTTTAGGAGCTTTTTAATGATTGTTTTTGGAATAGGAAAAATGCAATTTATAGAGGTAGATAAATGTCACAAGTAATACCTAAATGTTCCACATATGTATTTTAGGTTTTGTTTTGTTTTTAATAATTGGGAATCACTGCCTTCACCAACTCTGTTTTGTTCACCATTATTTCTCACTATCAGACAAATGATATATTTATTTATTTGCTTACTCTTATCTTCCCCTCACTACGATATAGATTTCATGAAATTGAGGACTTTGGATTTGTTCACTGCAAAATGTATTACCTAGAACAGTACCAGACACAAAGAAGGAGTTTAGAATATATTTGTTGAATAAATGAACAAATAAATGAATTTTGTTTTACATCATTTTTCTTTTTATTTAACATATTTTGAGCATTTCTTTGTTATCAAAGAGTAAAATATCTTTTTAAAAAAGAAATCATAGTCCATTAAAGCAATTAAATATAAATCAAATCTGTTGGAGATGTTTTAGTAACTCCATGTTGGTTAAACTGTGATTGTCAACAACAGTTTGTGGAGTCTATATTCTGATCCACCACACCCTTTTTGGAAAAAAATAAAAAGGCAGAAGCTTTACAGTATACTTTATTCTTAAAGAATGAAATAATGCCATTTGCAGCAACATGGATGGACCTAGAGATTGTCATACCAAGTGAAATAAGTCAGACAACTATCATATGATATCACTATCTAAAAAAATGATACGAATGAACTAATGTACAAAACAGACTCACAGACTTCAAAAAGAAACTTATGGTTACCAAAGGGGAAAGGTAGCGGGAGGGTTAAAATAGGAGTTTGGAATTAATATACACACACTACTATATATAAAATAGGTAATCAACAAGGACCTACTGTATAGCACAGTGAACTCTACTCAGTATTCTGTAATGACCTAAATGGGAAAAGAATCTGAAAAAGAACGGATATATGTATATGTATAACTGAATCATTTTGCTGTATACCTGAAACTCACACAACATTGTAAATGAACTCTACTCATATAAAATAAAAATTAAATTTAAAAAAATTTTTAATTAAAACGAACAAACAAAATTCATGAATATACAAGTGCTCAGTTAAAAGAACAACCCTCTTGAAACTGAAAAATATTCATCATTCCATGTAAAGAAGAAAACTGTCGGGATCATGGGTACCCATGAGTGATGCGGTTGGACATGGTACAGTATCACCACTCCCTGTGGAACAGGATGTGCCCCCGGCAGGGCTTGGACTCAGAAGCAAGAGTGAGTGAGAGCAGCTGAAGGAAGTCAAGCGTGCCTGTAAAACAGCAGAGGAAGGGTCCTCTTATTTTTTAGCTAGCCGTTTGCCAGTTGTATGTATTAACTTTGAGAAGCCTCTGGAGCTGATGTTCTCTTAGTCCATTCAGTAAAATAAGAATCCCACAACTGAGTAATTTTCAATCATTTTTTGCCTCTACCCTGCAATCCTACCCAACTCTTTGAGATGGTTGTTGAATAGCTGCTCTCCTTTTATATATATTACATAATACATTTTATCTCAACAAAGTTAGATTTTTTATGCATCGGGGCTGGAACTGGGGTAGGACAAGAAAGTTCAATTCTGCCAGCTTTTAAAATATCATAGTAGATTGTAAATCTATCCAGTCACATTTTAGTAGTCCCAAGCAGCTGTTGTTCACTCCTGCTTTCTTTCCTGTATCTTTTCTTACCTTTCTTTGATCTCCCACTGCCTTCTCTCTCCCTTGCTTTCTCTTCTCCTTTCTCGCGTGCACAAGCCCGAGAGCACGTGTGGGCTGAGTGGTTGGATGCGCAGGCGTGCTGCGGGGGCCAGTGCCCAGCCAGCTCCATTCTTTCTCAGGTTCCTCCCCAACTTTATCATTCTTACCAGTTTCCTTTCTGTACGGATTTCCTTCATATCTTCACGGACAGACATCTGACAGGCAAGTGTACCAAGGAAAGAAGATACTTGGGGACTGCAAAACTAAAAAGTGCTTTTAATAACCATCCGTAGTTACGTTGGAACCATTCATTCTCCCCTGCTTCTTACAGAAAGTTACAGGAATGGACATCTGGACAGTTTGGAGTGTGACGTGCCCTATGGAATTGTTAAGTGACTATTGACCAAATCTTAACTAGTTCTAGGATTTTCATATCATTTCTCTTGAGTATTCAATTGACAATTTGTTTTAAGCAAATTCTTGAATGATAGTCTTTGGGTAAAGGGGGAGATGGGTTTGGGAAGGTATTTTGAGTTCCTAAAATATCATGATCTAAAACACTGGAAAGTAGCCATTGCCATGCCAGCTAACTTTTCTTTTACTATATATTGGTTTTCACTAAGCTTAGTAAAATTATAAATGATATAGCACAGAGGAGTTGAGGGTCTAGGGAGCAAAGGACCAAGCGAACTGAATTTGGACACTTTAACTTGAGTGTGTATCAGGACAGATCCAGTTGAAATATCCCCACCTTCACGTCTCCCCACTCCTCCCCTCCCTCCAAATCAAGTAATTTTAAATTTTGACATTTTATAAATAATATTGGTGAGCACCATCATATTACCAGTATCACTAATAAAACCAGGATGTAGCTAATGTAATGCATTTGACAGTATTTGGGGAAAACCTCCATGTAGAGAGATGAGTAATCATACACTGTCATTGTACAAGCTAAACATTTGTACACAGAGGAATTATCTTTAAAAGAAACCCAAGAAAGACATTGTCTTTGTCATAACAACTTTTTAAATTAACTTTTTATTTTGGAATAACCCTAGATTTACAGGAAAGTTGCAAAGATAGTACAGAGTAGTTCAATATACACTCCACTGAGTTTCTCAACTTAAGTTTTTATTGTATTATTTTTTAAAACAAATGCAGCCTAAGTAGACATGACTGCTAAATAATATGGTGTCCTGGATGGAATCCTGGAACAGAAAAAGGACATTGGGTTAAAATTAAGGAAATCTCAGTACAGTGTGGACTTTAGTTAATAACAATAATAATATATCAGCAGTGGCTTATTAATTGTGACAAACGTACTGTACTAATGTAAGACATTAATAATGGGCTAAACTGGCCATAGAGTATATGAGAACTCTGAACTATCTTTGCAATGTTTCTATAAATCTAAAACTTTTAAAATAAAAAGTTTATTTTTAAAAGTATCATCCCCCCCCCAGAAAAAGTTAATCATATATTCATTCAGTATCTACTCTGCCCTCAGCACTTTTGGTTGGTGTTACAAGTGTCAGTTCTTTGTGAATTCACACAGTGAATCAAAAAACATTCTGTGAGTATCCGTTGTGTTCCTGACACTGTTGCAGCTACATAGGATGCAAAGATGAATAGGACACAGTGCCTGCCCTCAAGGGACTCTGATCTACTCAAGGCAGGAGACAGCGTAACGGGGGATTAGGGCTATAGTGGAGACAGAGGTTGTGGGCTTGGGAAACCAGGGGCCGGAGTCACTTATTTCACTGGGGTTGGAGTGAAACCAAGTGGTACAAAATGGCTAACTCTGAGACAAAAGCAGTGGACTGGAAACCAAAGGAACTTTAAACAAATATCTAACAATTAGAAGGTGATAGCAAAGGTATAGTGATGTTCATAGGAAACAAGAATCATAAGAACAACTGTATCCAGTGGTGACTCGTTACAAGTAGGGCTACAAGTTACAAGATTTCTAGTCCAGTAGAAAGCAAGTTCAATACAAGCCAGCAGTTTTCTTACATCAAAAAACTGACATGAGGGGCTTGCCTGGTGGCACAGTGGTTGAGAGTCCGGACACCATCGAAAAAATGAAAAGACAACCTACTGAATGGGAGAAAATATTTGCAAGTGATATGACTGATAAGGGGTTAATATCCAACATATATAAACAGCTCATACAACTCAACATCAAAAAACAACCTGATTAAAAAATAGGCAGAAGAACTGAATAGAAATTTTTTCAAAGAAGAAATTCACATGAAAAGATGTTCAACATCACTAATTGTCCAGGAAATGCAAATCAAAACCACAGTGAGATATCACCTCACACCTGTCAGAATGGCCATAATCAAAAACACAAATAACAAATGCTGGCGAGGATGTGAAGAAAAGGGGACCCTTGTACACTGTTGGTGGGAATGTAAATTGGTGCAGCCACTGTGGAGAACAGTATGGAGATTCCTTAAAAAATTAAAAGTAGACCTATGATATGACCTGGCAATTCCACTCCTGGGTATATACCTGAGAAAAACACAAAAACACTAATTTGAAAAGATACATGCACCCCAATATTCATAGCAGTATTGTTTACGATAGCCAAAATATGGAAGCAGGCTAAATGTCCATCAACCAATGAATGGATAAAGAAAATGTGGTACATATATACAATGGAATACTACTCAGCCATAAAAAGGGATGAAATAATGCCATTTGCAGCAACATGGATGGACTTGGAGGGTATTATGCTAAGTGAAATAAGTCAGATAGAGAAAGACAAATACTGTATGATACCACTAATGTGTGGAATCTGAAAAAATTCCACAAACTAGTGAATATAACAAAAAAGAAGCAGACTCACAGATATAGAGAACAAACTAGTGGTTACCAGTGGGGAGGAGGGGAGGGACAATACAGAGGAGAGGGAGGTACAAACTATTGGGTGTAAGATAGGCTATAAGGATGTATTATACAACACAGGGAACATAGCCAATGTTTTGTAATAACTGTAAATGGACTATAACCTTTAAAATTGTTTTAAAAAATTAAAAACAAGGGAAGAAAGAATATAACTCGCAAGAACAAAAACATAGTATTTCTGTCCTCCTGGATGAGAAGCTGATCTTTACTAAAATAGCAAGTCCAATTCTGATCTCATTTGATCATCCTTTTATCTATTACGTGCAGAGAATCATCTTTAAGTTAGATATACAAAAAATTAGAGAAGATTCAGAGAAGCAAAAGAAGCATAAAAATGGAAACTAAAGGCCATTTTAAAAGCCATAAAATTGCTTAGTATGGAAAAAAAGAATTCTATCTTCCTAACTTTCCAGTAATGGAAAGGATATTATCAGAAGGGCACTGATACGGTCTTTTGAACAGAAGTAGATGGAAAAAGCCTTAAATTTAGCAAAATAAAATAAAGTTAAGCATAAGCAAGTAATTTCCTAGTTTAAGAAAAATTAAACATAACTACTTTAAAGTCAGTAATAGAAGGAAACTGCCCTCTTTGATTTAGGGGGATGTCCTGCCCTTTGTTGGAGGTCTAGAAACGGATCATTGTTTCCAACTATTCAGATAAATAGGGTACTTGTTGGTTTGAATACAGTATTAGATACTAACAACATTTTAGCAAGACTATAAAATATCAGTGACTGTTTTGTGATGCTAACACATAAATATGACAGTACCTTTGGATTTGGGTTCCCAAAGGAAAATTAAATCCATCAAAAGCAAAGAAGAATCCCAGCTGGCAGAAGCACTTGACAGATTCAGAGAAGATAGGGTTTGCCTGTAATATATTCGATCCTCAACCTTTGTTTCAGCTTTAACATTTCTATTTTTTAAGTGCTATTCCAGCCAATCCACCTGCATCAAATGAATAATGGCTTTCTATAAGAAGTAGCAATTTTTTTTCTGTTCCTGGATAATGAGAGCGCCCATCTTTAGAAGTATTTTTTTTTCTTTAGACTCAGACTCCTCTTGCTTTTTTTTCATTGGAACTAATTATCAGGAGCTTTCAGAGCGTTGCTTTTCATGTACTATATATATTGTAGGCACACTATGTCCTTAGCGTTTGTTTCCGTTTATAAAGAATATAATTAGCCTTTTTAATGTTAGTTCAGTCACAATTAAAACTCTCCTAATGGTTAGGGATTGGTCTTTCCAAGGCTGAGAAGGTGTTTTAAATTATTCATTCCTTGGTTTGTTTCTTACATCAGCCTCAGCTGTGCTTTATTATTCAAAGGTTAATGCAAACTGAGAAGTAGGTAAATTAAATCTGCTTGGCAGTCGGCAACCCTTCATATTAGCAGACGCTGAAAGATGGGGGTGGACAGCGTAAGTTATTTCCACCGTTGCGGCACTGCCAAAAGCAAAAACCACGAAATCCCTCAAAGATAGCCTACTTCAACAGGCATTATTAAGGGATACTATAAATTGGTGGTTCTTAAGTAGCAGATCTTCAGTAAAATCTGTGTTTCACTTACAAAGAGAGAAAGAAGGCAGTGGCTGAACTCAGAAAGGTAATCATAGCTTCTGTAGTAAATGGATGTAGATGCCATGACTAATGAACTTCATATAAGGTTAAATCACCAAGATGAGTGTTAGAAGTCCCTTCCCTAAATGTTTTACAAGGGCAGACTGCAGAATCTCATATGAAAGTGAGGGCATGATGGATGTCCATAGACAACTGAGCAGTATGGAAGTGCAGTCCTAACCCGAGCCAAGTGGGGAGCAGAATGTTTCCAGAGCTTTTCGTGGGCTTCCCTTGTAAGAATGGGTGTTATTCTCCTCTTAGTATTCTGTAGTAACCTGTGTGGAGGCGGAGTCTGGGACGGAATGGATAGATATATATGGTGGGGGGGCTGATTTGCTTTGCTGGACACCTGCAACTAACACAACACTGTAAGTTAGCTGTGCGCGAATAAAATTTAAAAAAAAGAACATGTGTTCTTTACAGCTATGGAATCAGGAATTTTGTAGACTCTTAAGGATGCCTGATAGACATAATGCCACAAATGATGTGGAGGGTAAAGGGCATAACTCCATAGATTTTGTGAACACACCAAACGTCGAAAAGTAACTTCTTAGTCTTCTGTTTGGTTCCCCATTCTCTCTTCTCCATCAGGGTATCTTGTGTGGCTGGTCTCTTAAAAATTCACTAGAGATGATCACACTAAGTGAAGTAAGGCAGACAGAGAAAGACAAATATCGTGCAATATCATTTATATGTGGAATCTAATTTTTTAAAAATGATACAAATGAACTTTTGTAGAAAGAAAGCAGAAATTGACTCACAGACTTGCAAACCAAACTTATGGTTACCAAAGTGGGGGAAGTGAGGGGAGGGATAAATTAGGAGATTGGGATGAACATATACACACTACTATATATAAAATAGGTAACTAATAGGACCTACGATATAGCACAGGGAAGCCTACTCAATATTCTGTAATAATCTATATGAGAAAGGAATCTGAAAAAGAATAGATAGATAGGTAGACAGATATCTGATTCACTTTGCTGTACACCTGTAACTAACACAACATTGTAAGTCAACAATACTCCAATAAAAATTAAATTAAAAAAAGTCACCTCCAGCTGGGGCAGCACTTGTGCCAAGAGCCCCCAGAGTTCAGTCACGTCCCTTCCAGCCCCTCTCTACGGAGCAGAAAAGACAGATGGACCCACACTACCTCCCTGTTCTTACTCCCTGGGACCAAAACCTCATCTGTCTTCGCATCTTTGCTGATGGGCTGAAGGGAAAAAAGAATGACAGACGACGAAATCTGTGCATGTCACTGAAAATCCGGAGCTTTTTTAAACACAAAGCCCGATGCTTTCATGAAAGCCACTGTAGGGTATTAGGAAATCTTGGTGTGTGAGATTCAGTGGGGGTTTAAGGAGGAGAAAAGTAACTGGGGTCGTCTCATTTGAGAATAATAATCCCATATCACATAGTTGTGGTGAAGGTTAAAAGAGATGATGCATGTGAAGTGCTTTGTGCACGCTCTAAACCTGTCCAATGATGAAAGATTGTTAAATCCTAAGTAAATATTACTAGAAAGATTGTTAACTAAGTTGCTAAATATTTACAGGATGTTAGCACTTTACATGTTTTCTTCAGACCGTAATGACTCTAATCTGCTTTTCATTGGTACTTGTTTGTCATTTTAGCCGATTCTCGTCTCTTCCACAGAAAGGTAGGGAGCTGTGCTGACACCGTTTAGTTTATTTTCAGGGCTACAGCGTCTTCTGTTTCTCCTGCTCTCTCATTCCACGCTGAGCCCTGCTGTCAGAACCCTGGGTGGGAAGGAGAAGAGGTTTTGAATGAGACAATCCAGGCTTTGAAACCCAGTTCCACCATTCACTGTGTAACCTTTGTCAAGCCACCGACCTTCTTTGAGCCTGAGTTTCAGAAAACAATAAGTTTGCAGAGTGGCCGTAATTTGAAGGAATATATGTTAAGGGTAATAGCTACCGTTTTTAAAACACCCACTCTTTGCCAGGAGCTATACTTGACACTACATGTATTTACTTCCTCTGACAGCCCTCACGAGGTAAACAACGTTCCCTTTTACAGCTAGCAGTGTGGAAAAGGCCTTGCCACCGTGTCAGAGTCTCAGCACATCACGAGGATTTCATTGTGTGATCCCTACTTAGAAACTTCCATCAGTGTCAGCCTTTAATGTCCATACTGGTCATCTGCCGCTCTTTTTTAATTTATTTTTTTAATTCATTTTCATTTGAATAAGGTTGATTTACAATGTTGTGTTAGTTTCAGGTGTACAGCAAAGTGAATCAGCTATACCTATACATATACCCACTCTTTTTTAGACTCTTTTCCCATATAGGTCATTACAGAGTATTTAATAAATAGAGTTCCCAGTGCGATACAGTAGGTCCTTCTTAGTTATCTATTTTATATGTAGTAGTGTGTATATATTGATCCCAGTCTCCCAATTTATCCCTCCCCCACTGTAGCTCTTTTTTTTTTTTTTTTTTTTTTTTTTTTTGGAGTACGTAGGCCTCCCACTGTTGGCCTCTCCCGTTGCGGAGCACAGGCTCCGGACGTGCAGGCTTAGCGGCTATGGCTCATGGGCCCAGCCGCTCCGCAGCATGTGGGATCTTCCCGGACCAGGGCACGAACCCGTGTCCCCTGTAGCTCTTTCTTTAAAAGTAGGTTCTGTTGAGTAGGTCTGTGTGATGCTGCTGCTCTCTGGACCCTACTTCAAGACCCTCAGTGACTCCACAATCTGTGATGGTGGTTCTCAACCCTAGATGCTCTTTAATTCTGATTCAGCTGGTCTTGGGTGGGACCCAGGCTTTTTTTTTTTAAGTTCTAGTTCAAAGTCTTTTTTAAAGCACTAGACTCCTTTTATTCACATGCTCCCTTTATTCACTAAATATGTGTGTGTGTGTGTGTGTGTGTGTGTAATATATATATATACACACAGTGGAGTTTCTCTGGTTGAATCTCAGGTGAGAGGGAGCAGAGAGATGAGTGATTCCCAAAAGACCTCGGTGGAGCCCTGCAGCTCCTGGAACCAACAAATTTGAAAACCACAGGTCTCCAGCATCCAATTCCTGTCATATCATTTAAGGCCCTACACTGCCTCACCTCAGTCACCTGCATATTTGCTGTTCTCCCAGCAGGGAACCCACTTCCCCATCCCTGCTTTTTTTTCCATGCAGTGCATTTCACCTGTTAGGCCCAAGCTTCCTGTACCTGTTGGAATCGACTTTATCTTTCACACAGTAAGTGGCAGAGCCGGAATTCAGACACTGAGCCTCTCTCTCCATGTGAAGCCCACTTCCTTTACGACTCGCTGTACTAATAGACTAGACTTCTGCCCCAGATGTTTGTTATTTTTCAACAAGCATTTATTAAGTAGCATGCATGCAGTTTCCTTTTGCCATCAGTCTTTTGGTTGACTTGTTTCCTCTCTCTCCTCTGGGCTGACCTTGGCCTCCAGGCAGCCAGGTGGAAGAAAACGGTGATGGTGAATCTTGGGGCCACAGAGCAGCGTCAGGGGTACAGAGAAAACCACGCAGGTTGTAGGATATCACAGCTGACCTCTTCTGGAATAAATTAGGCAGATCTGTGAGGAAATTGTTGCTTACCACTTTCCTATGAAAGAAAGATTCTCAGCCAGTGAGAAGTGTATCGAGTATATTGGAGGTATCTAACCTACTTGAGAAACAAAACTGCCTTGATAGTAACTCTGTATACAAACAAACAAATCAGTCTTATCTCTCCTAAGAATAGTTAGCTGTCCTCAAGCTCCACCCTGCCCTAACATTGGAATAGAATTTTTACTTTGGTATAGTGTAAATGTCAGAAAGTCATAAAGCTGCGGTTGAAATGATACCAGGGGATCTTACATTCTGTCCCCAGTGCGTGGTAACATTTTGGAGAATTGAAACGTTTTGAGAAGGATTTGGCTTCCTGAAAACTGAGCAGGGGCAGCAATGGCTTGTCTGCTTGTCAAAGGCTTGTTCAACCTGCAGATAAGATCAGGAGACACATTACAGCTCTACAACCTTCCTGTCTAACACTTGGGGGTGGAGTGGGGATTTTAAATAATAAAGACACATGACGTGCCACATGGGCTAGCTCCAAAATTGTTCTTACAGTGCAGATAAGAGAGGGCTAATTCTGCAGGCCTGGGGACCTTGAGCGCTTCCATTTCTCACACAAACTAGAGAAAACGCACAGGCATTGAGGTGGGAGGTGAGCAACAAAAGCGGGGTGGCAAGAAATGGTAGATTTCCTGAAGAAATGAAGAAAGTTGCTATTTCTACTTTGAAAAGTTAAAAAAAAAAAAAAAAAAAAAAAAACTTGGGAGCTGAAATAAAAATGGCTGTTCACCAAACCTCTGAAGCTACCCTGAAACGTGCCCAGGATGTGAAGGCCGAGGACAGTCCAGATGTTGGTCTTGCTCTCTGGTCTCCTGTCTGGAGCACAGCAGTTCATGGTCGTGGTCACCACAGGGCTGTTCCAGTTGAGTCTTGCTGTCTGATTGGAAGCAGTGGTGACGCAGGAAGAGCTCTTCTTGGGGTCAGAGGGCACAGGTGTGTCCAGGTGTGGTCTTGGGCAAAGCACTTCACTTTTCTTAATCTTTTCTTAACCCTTAATCTTATTGCCTTTGAAATGAAGGCTTTGAACTAGCAGGGATTCCCAGTGGGAAAAGAGCTTTTTCATTTTTTCACATTATTCCCTCCCCTGCCTTACCCCCATATACATGCTGAGCGTCACTGCTGAAGTGGGTTGCTTTTTCCGCAAGGCGAAGGTGCATTGAAAAAGATTTTTTAAAGACTTAGAATAACTCCATCACCTTATTGCTGGAGGCCTTTCAGCTCACTAATGGATTAAAAATTCTATAATTCAGTGTTTTAAGTGACGCTGATTGATGTCATGCCTGATGGGCTAACTCAGTGGAATTCCAGTCCAGTTCTAATGCTTGCTTCTGTGTGATGAAAAAGTTGAACTAGATGGTTTCCAAAGTCTTTATGATTATAACCTTATTTCTGACAACCCACATATATAAAATAGGATGTGGTTCCTTTTGACCCTGTGACTTATCTTTGTGCTTACAAGTGAATGCGTCTTACGGAAATGTAGCTTAGAAGGGAAAGGGAGAATATACCATTTTTTCCCTGAGGTCTTCCTGCTTCCCAGTTTCTCTGCTTTTCCCTCCTCGCTATTTCATAGTTATGTCTCTTAAAATGATGTCTGTTGCAAAGTTGTTCACTCAGTGCAATGTGTCACCTATTGGGAAAATTAAACACATACACACACACTCCTGCACTCCTGTATTATGTAATGTAGAAAGAAGCAAGGATGTCTAAGCTGTCATGAATATAACTGAAAGAGACTGCCTTCCTCAGTAACTTCTAGAAGGTTAGTTTATGACTTAGCATACTATCTTTTCAGCTACTGCCTGCCCTGGGAAAAGGAAGTGCTATGATTCTTAAGCAGTACTTATTTTGTGTTTAAAATTTTTTTTTCCTCCTGTTTCTTCCTCTCAGCCCAGTCACTGACACTGTTAACAAAGCATCCAAAGTAGATGACAGTAACAACTTTTAAGATTTGGTAAAAGATAACTATAGTCAAATGAATTTTTTTTTCATCTTTGCATCTCATATCTGAAAAGGGTGACTGAGGACAAAGGTCCTTCCCATTTATTAAAGCACTCACTCACAAAAAGCGTAAAATAATTATTTTTCTTGGCCTACCTTGAGATAAGCACCAGATCCTTGTGAGCTGGAAAGAAGCTGTATGAAACAGTACTTGGAGGAAATAGTAACAGTCCAATTCTGCTTGGAGCTTAGTGTACACAAGGGATCTTGTCTTTTTCTTTTTAATTGTCCTTTCTTTTAGGATTTCACCCTTTTGCCTGATTCTTTTTTTAATTTTTTTCTTTTACATTGGAGTATATAGTTGATTCACAATGTTGTGTTAGTTTCAGGTGTATAGCAAAGTGATTCAGTTATTCCATACTCAGCACTGTTATATCCTAACTTCCTAAGGTGTTATGGTGGACTTCAGTGGTCTTGGTTCTTTAGAAAAAAATCACTGAATACAAACACAGAGACCCCCAGGAGTTTGTGAGGCACCATTCTCTATTTGTCCTCTCGAGAGCTGCAGACCTGGCTTGTTTTCTCAACGCCCGCTTGGTGGTCAGGGATGCCCTTTCACCATCAGAGTGAGTTCTTCTTTCCTGTGATCCAGACAATGTTGTTCCTTAATATTTCTTCTTTCCCCAGTATTAAAGGCCCCATTCGTAACTGTTTTTATAATGTCATGTTTGCATAGAATGTTACCCCCCTGCCTTTGGGGGTAAGGAAGATGTCCTGGAGGAGAATGCAGCAAAGTTAAGATCTCAAAGGACAAGTAGAATGGTCAGACCTGCAGAGCATCTTATCCAAAAGCCCAGAAAGAGCCCAGTCCCTGTGGAGGTTCTACAGGTGATTCCAGTATGATTGGAGGATGGAGTGAGAGGGGGCTGCAAAGGATGAGGCCAGAGATGCAAGCTGGAGCCGGATCTTTCTGGAAGACTTTGTGTGCTCCAGAGGAATCGGGGCTTGATCTTGAAGGTATTAAGAAGTCAGAGGAAACAGGGAAACAAGATCCCATTTAAAAGATTCCCTGGAGGGGCTTCCCTGGTGGCGCAGTGGTTGAGAGTCCGGCCTGCCGATGCAGGGGACACGGGTTCGTGCCCTGGTTCGGGAAGATCCCACATGCCGCGGAGCGGCTGGGCCCGTGAGCCATGGCCGCTGAGCCTGTGCGTCCAGAGCCTGTGCTCCACAACGGGAGAGGCCACAACAGTGAGAGGCCCGTGTACAGCAAAAAAAAAAAAGATTTCCTGGAGATTGGATTGGAGGAAAGCAGAAGTGGAAGCAGGGAGACCACAGAGGATGCTGGTGCCATCATGAAAGTGACAGAGGATGCAGCCAGCAGACGGATTAGGAAGATACTCTGGAGTAGGATTCAACAGGTTTTGGGGAACTTAGAGGAGAAGGAGGAAGCACGGTCCCCGTCGACGGTCAGGTTTCTGACCAGGTTAGAGATTCCGTCAGTGTTTGGTAGGTTGATTGTCGAAGGTGGATGATGAGATCCCGAGATGGAAGGTGAGAAAACAAGGTGGCCGAGGGTAGAGCCCCCAGGGAGGCAGGCGCTGAAGAGGTGTCACTGAAGAGGACACAGGCGTCGGAGCGGTGCCCTATCGGAGGAGGCTCTTAGATACCTGGGGAAGAGAGCTTTTCAGGAATCGGGGTGGGGGGCAGAGCTACGGAGAATTTTATTAAAATGAAGAGAAAAAGCAAGCAACAAATAGGTCTGCGTATGACCTTGAGAGTCTGAAAACATTTTCCCCCTTAAACCTTCCCAAGCCCACATGTTTTTCCTCATTTTATTCAGACAGTTGTGTGGCTTTTCCCCTCTTTAGCTGCCTTTCCTACTATCCTTATCTGCAGCTGATCTGCGCCTTGCCTTTATATTTTCTTTCAACACATGGGAACTAGAAACTACCCTTTCCTTCCAGTCTGACGCTAGAGAAACACACGTTATTTATTATGTTGTAACCCCAGAAGCTCAAAATGCCGGCAGCTGTTTACTCGCAAAGGGACTTTGGACACGGGTTCAGTATATCATTTGTGTGTGAATGACGTGCCTCCCAGTGGGAAGGGGTGAATTCAGCTCCATGGAGTCTGATGTATAAGCAGAGGTTGCCAGAGCTCCTGGAGGTCCCCCTGTACCGCCTTCTCCTTGCTGCCCTGTCTCCACCGCTTTCAGATGAGTGATAGCACATCCGAGAATCTCTCCAAAGGCAGGTTCCTTGTCGTGGGGAGCCTGGGCACCCTTCCTCTTTACCCGGCTTGGAGTCAGCATTAAAGAAGAGGCAGCAGGCACAGCCAAAAACTCTCGGTCTTAGAGTCACAACTGTGGCACAGCACATTCAAAGTATTCAGATATGTTTAAAGCATCTTATGATCTTAAATACAGTGAGCACTTAGTCCTTCCTTTTCATCAGTTTTATTGTAAATGTGTAACATTTCATATATACATAAGGGCTCTTCCACTGTAGAGAATGGCATTTAAAGCCAAACAGTTTATAACACTTACTCTCTAAAGGATTTCTCCAAGCAGCAACTTTGGCCCTTCAACCAATTAGTAATTTGTGAACTGATATTTGCATGTTAATGGATTTGTCTTTTATTTGCAATTTAACTCCCTTAACTGTGTTTATTTTTCTTCTTTAAAAAATAAAGTCTGGGAGTTCCCTGGTGATCTAGTGGTTAGGATTCAGCGCTTTCATTTCAGTGGCCTGGGTTCAATCCCTGGTCAGGGAACCGAGATCCCGCAAGCCAAGCGGTGCCGTGCCCCCCCACCGCAAAAAATCTGATTGGTGCAGCCACTATGGAAAACTGTAGGGAGGTTCCTCAAAGAACTGAAAATAGAGTTGCCATATGATCCAGCAATCCCACTCCTGGGCATATACCCAGACAAAACTCTAATTCAGAAAGTTATATGCACCCCTATGTTCACAGCAGCACTATTTACAATAGCCAAGACATGGAAACAACCTAAACGTCCATCAACAGATGAATGGATAAAGAAGATGTGGCACATATATACAATGGAATACTGCTCAGCCATAAAAAAGAGTGAAGCAATGCCATTTGTAGCAACATGGATGGACCTAGAGATTCTCATACTAAGCAAAGTAAGTCAGAAAGAGAAAAACAAACACCATATGATATCACTTACATGTGGAATCTAAAATATGACACAAATGAACTTATCTACAAAACAGAAACAGACTCACAGGCATAGAGAACAGACTTGTGGTTGCCAGAGCTGGGGGGATGATTGGGAAGGATTGGGAGTTTGGGATTAGCAGATGCAAACTGTTACACAGAGAATGGATAAACAACAAGGGCCTACTCTGTATATAGCACAGGGAACTACGTTCAGTATCCTGTGATAAACCATAATGGAAAAGAATACGAAACAGAATGTATATATATGTATAACTCAATCACTTTGCTGTACAGCAGAAAATAATACAACATTGTATATCAACTATACTTCAATAATAAATTTTTTAAAATAAATAAATAAAATCTGAAAACTAAAGAAAATTAAGGGTATTGAACATTAAGAATACTGCAAGTGGGAAAACGTTGCTAAATATAATAACTTCATACCTAAAAATCCTGATTCTAAATAAACATTCCATTTAATGCAAAATTTGGTTTCCTGGGAGCGGCAGCTATGAATTCTAATGGTTTCCAAAGTTTCGCCCTAAATACACATCATAAGATTAGATGGCAGGGTGATGATGAAGAGGAAGATGATTGCCACTATTTGTGCACAGGTCTTGGTAGCCCGCTTTCTAGTCCTGGTATCTTGAAACCTTTTTTAGAAAACCACCAGGCAGTAACCTCTTGAGTGCATTGGTGAACTTTTGTGCCAGCCACAGGCATAACTGCGACAACAATAGCAGCTAACATTTGGAGGCTTACCATTTGGACTGTTACAGACCCATTTTCCAAGCTCTGTGAGTGCAATTCCGCTAAAATTTCAGTTGGTCCTCCGGGTTGGTGCTGTAACGGCCCCATTTTGCAGATGAGAAAACTAAAACATAGAGAGATGACTTATTTACCCAGGGTCATACAGGTGCTCAGTGGGAGGGCTGGGATTCAGACAAGCAACTCTGTCCACGGGCTTCCCCACTGTACTGCAAGTGTCCTCTGGCACCAACCTCTATTTGACCAATTTAAGAAAGAAGGGATAGTTTAAAGGATAAAACAGTCTGCAGCATCTGCTTCTCACTTTTTTGGTACAGTCAGAGTGTATAAAAGCCCATTCTTCCATTTTGTATAGATGTAAATAATTCCTTTTTTTATAAATTTATTTATTTATTTATTTTTGGCTGTGTTGGGTCTTCATTGCTGCATGCAGGCTTTCTCTAGTTGAAACGAGCATGGGCTACTCTTCGTTGTGGTGTGCAGGCTTCTCATTGAGGTAGCTTCTCTTGTAGCAGAGCATGGGCTCTAGGTGCGTGGGCTTCAGTAGTTGTGGCACACGGGCTCAGTAGTTGTGGCTCGTGGGTTCTAGAGCGCAGGCTCAGTAGTTGTGACGCACAGGCTTAGTTGCTCTGCGGCATGTGAGATCTTCCCAGACCAGGGATCGAACCCGTGTCCCCTGCAATGGCAGGCGGATTCTCAACCACTGTGCCACCAGGCAAGTCCCTAGACCCAAATAATTCTGACATATTAAAAAAAATTCTGGGGGGACCTTCAAGATGGCAGAGGAGTAAGACATGGAGATCACCTTCCTCCCCACAAATACATCAAAACTGCATCTACATGTAGAATAACTCCTACAGAACACCTACTGAACGCTGGCAGAAGACCTCAGACTTCCCAAAAAGGCAAGAAACTCCCCACGTACCTGGGTAGGGCAAAAGAAAAAACAGAGACAAAAGAATAGGGATGGGACCTGACCCTTTGGGAGGGAGCTTTGAAGGAGGAAAAGTTTCCACACACCAGGAAGCCCCTTCACTGGTGGAGACGGGGTGGGCAGGGGGAAACTTTGGAGCCACGGAGGAGAGCGCAGCCACAGGGGTGCAGAGGGCAAAGCGGAGAGATTCCCACACAGAGGATCAGTGCCGACCAGCACTTACCAGCCTGATAGGCTTGTCTACTCACCCGCCGGGGCGGGCAGGGCTGAGAGCTGAGGCTCGGGCTTCGGAGGTCAGACCCCCAGGGAGAGGACTGGGGTTGGTGGCGTGAACACAGCCTGAAGGGAGCTAGTGCACCACAGCTAGCCAGGAGAGAGTCAGGGGAAAAGTCTGGACCTGCCGAAGAGGCAAGAGACCATTGTTTCGGGGTGCGCAAGGAGAGGGGATTCAGAGCACCACCTAAATGAGTTCCAGAGACAGGCGTGAGCCGCAGCTATCAGTGCGGACCACAGAGACGGGCTTGAGTCTCTAAGGCTGCTGCTGCCGCCACCAAGAAGCCTGTGTGTGAGCACAGATCACTATCCACACCTCCCCTCCCGGGAGCCTGTGCAGCCCACCACTGCCAGGGTCCCGTGATCCAGGGACAACTTCCCCAGGAGAACACAAGGCGTGCCTCAGGCTGATGCAACGTCACGCCGGCCTCTGCCGCCGTAGGCTCGCCCCGCATCCGTACCCCTCCCTCCGCCCGGCCTGAGTGAGCCAGAGCCCCTGAATCAGCGGCTCCTTTAACCCCATCCTGTCTGAGCGAAGAACAGACACCCTCAGGCAACCTACACACAGAGGCGGATCCAAATCCAAAGCTGAACCCCAGGAGCTGTGCAAACAAAGAAGAGAAGGAAATCTCTCCCAGCAGCCTCAGGAGCAGCGGATTAAATCTCCACAATCAACTTGATGTACCCTGCATCTGTGGAATACCTGAATACACAACGAATCATCCCAACTTGAGGCTGTGGACTTTGGAAGCAACTGTAGACTTGGGGTTTGCTTTCTGCATGTAATTTGTTTCTGGTCTTATGTTTATTTTAGTTTAGAGCTTATTGTCATTGGTAGATTTGTTTATTGATTTAGTTGCTCTCTTCCTTTTTTTTTTAAATATATTTTTTTCCTTTTTCTCTTTGTTGAGTGTGTATGTGTATGCTTCTTTGTGTGATTTTATCTGTATAGGTTTGCTTTTACCATTTGTCCTAGGGTTCTGTCTATCCGTTTTTTTTTTTTTAGGATAGTTTTTAATGCTTGTTATCATTGGTGGATTTGTTTATTGGTTTGGTTGCTCTCTTCTTTCTTTTCTTTTTATTACTTTTTTATTCTTTTAATTTAAGGATATTTTTTATTTTTTATTTTAATAACTATATATTTTTCTTTCTTTCTTTTGCCCTCTCTTTTTTTCTGAGCCGTATGACTGGCAGGGTCTTGATGTTCCAGCCTGTGTCAGGCCTGAGACTCTGAGGTGGGAGAGCCGAGCTCAGGACATTGGTCCACCAGAGACCTCCTGGCCTCACATGATATCAATCAGTGAGAACTCTCCCAGAGATCTCTGTCTCAATGCTAAGACCCAGCTCCACTCAGTGACCAGCAAGCTTCAGGTCTGGATGCCCCATTCCAATCAACCAGCAACACAGGAATGCAACCCCCCCCCCATTAACAGAGAGGCTGCCTGAAATCATAACAGTTCACAGGCACCCCAAAACACACCACTGGACACGGTCCTGCCCACCAGAAAGACAAGATCCAGCCTCATCCACCAGAACACAGGCACCAGTCCCCTCCACCAGGAAGCCTACACAACCCACTGAACCAACCTGAGCCACTGGGAGCAGACACCAAAAACAGTGGGAATTACGAACCTGCAGCCTGCGAAAAGGAGACCCCAAACACAGTAAGTTAAGCAAAATGAGAAGACAGGGAAACACACAGCAGGTGAAGGAGCAAGGTAAAAACCCACCAGACCAAACAAATGAAGTGGAAATAGGCAGTCTACCTGAAAAAGGCATTCAGAGTAATGATAGTAAAGATGATCCAAAATCTTGGAAATAGAATGGAGAAAATACAAGAAACGTTTAACAAGGAACTAGAAGAACTAAAGAGCAAACAAACAATGATGAAAACACAACAAATGAAATTTAAAATTCTCTAGAAGGAATCAACAGCAGAATAACTGAAGCAGAAGAACGAATAACTGACCTGGAAGATAAAATAGTGGAAATAACTACTGCAGAGCAGAATAAAGAAAAAAGAATGAAAGGAATTGAGGACAGTCTCAGAGACGTCTGGGGCAACGTTAAACGCACCAACATTCTAATTATAGGGGTCCCAGAAGAAGAAGAGAAAAAGAAAGGGACTGAGAAAATATTTGAAGAGATTATAGTTGAAAACTTCCCTAATATGGGAAAGGAAATAGTCAGTCACTTTCACGAAGCACAGAGAGTCCCATACAGGATAAATCCAAAGAGAACCATGCCAAGACACATATTAATTAAACTATCAAAACTTAAATACAAAGAAAATATATTAAAAGCAGCAAGGGAAAAGCAACAAATAACATACAAGGGAATCCCCTTAAGGTTAACAGCTGATCTTTCAGCAGAAACTCTGCAAGCCAGAAGGGAGTGGCAGGACATATTTAAAGGGATGAAGGGGAAAAACCTACAACCAAGATTACTCTACCCAGCAAGGATCTCATTCAGATTCGACGGAGAAATTAAAACCTTTACAGACAAGCAAAAGCTAAGAGAGTTCAGCACCACCAAACCAGCTTTACAACAAATGCTAAAGGAATGTCTCTAAGCAGGAAACACAAGAGAAGAAAAAGACCTACAAAAACAAACCCAAAACAATTAAGAAAATGGTAATAGGAACAAACATGTCAATGATTACCTTCAATGTAAATGGTTGAAATGCTCCAACCAAAAGACACAGACTGGCTGAATGGATACAAAAACAAGATCCATATATATGCTATCTACAAGAGACACACTTCAGACTTAGGGACACATACAGACTGAAAGTGAGGGGATGGAAAAAGATATTCCATGCAAATGGAAATCAAAAGAAAGCTGGAGTAGCAATTCTCATATCAGACAAAATAGACTTTAAAATAAAGATTATTGCAAGAGACAAAGAGGACACTACATAATGATCAAGGGATCAATCCAGGAAAAACATATAACAATTGTAAATATTTATGCACCCAGCATAGGAACACCTCAATACATAAGGCAAATGCTAACAGCCATAAAAGGGGAAATCAACAGTAACACAATAATACTAGGGGACTTTAACACCCACCTTCGGCAATGGACAGATCATCCAAAATGAAAATAAATAAGGAAATACGAGCTTTAAATGATACATTAAACAAGATGGACTTAATTGATATTTATAGGACATTCCATCCAAAACAACAGAATACACATTCTTCTCAACTGCTCATGGAACATTCTCCAGGATAGATCATATCTTGGGTCACAAATCAAGCCCTGGTAAATTTAAGAAAATTGAAAACATATCAACTATCTTTTCTGACCACAACGCTATGAGACTAGATATCAATTACAGGAAAAAATCAGTAAAAACTAAAAACACGTGGAGGCTAAACAATACACTACTAAATAACCAAGAGATCACTGAAGAAATCAAAGAGGAAATCAAAAAATACCTAGAAACAAATGACAATGAAAACACGATGA
This sequence comes from Mesoplodon bidens, assembly GCF_964165515.1. Taxonomy (NCBI): domain Eukaryota; kingdom Metazoa; phylum Chordata; class Mammalia; order Artiodactyla; family Ziphiidae; genus Mesoplodon; species Mesoplodon bidens. Next base: position 122,714,705 of record NC_138161.1, read on the forward strand.
CCCAAAACCTGTGGGATGCAGCAAAAGCAGTTCTAAGAGGGAAGTTTATAGCAATAAAATCCTGCCTCAAGAAACAAGAAAAATCTCAAATAAACAACCTAACCTTACACCTAAAGCAATTAGAGAAAGAAGAACAAAAAAACCCCCCCAAAGTTAGCCAAAGGAAAGAAATCATAAAGATCAGATCAGAAATAAGTGAAAAAGAAATGAAGGAAACGATAGCAAAGATCAATAAAACGAAAAGCTGGTTCTTTGAGAAGATAAAATTGATAATCCATTAGCTAGACTCATCAAGAAAAAAAGGGAGAAGACTCAAATCAATAGAATTAGAAATGAAAAAGAAGTAACAACTGACACTGCAGAAATACAAAGGATCATGAGAGATTACTAAAAGCAACTCTATGCCAATAAAATGGACAACCTGGAAGAAATGGACAAATTCTTAGAAAAGCACAACCTCTGAAACTGAACCAGGAAGAAATAGAAAATATAAACAGACCAATCACAAGCACTGAAATTGAAACTGTGATTAAACATCTTGCAACAAACAAAAGCCCAGGACCAGATGGCTTCACAGGCGAATTCTATCAAACATTTACAAAAGAGCTAACACCTATCCTTCTCAAACTCTTCCAAAATATAGCAGAGGGAGAAACACTCCCAAACTCATTCTAAGAGGCCCTGATACCAAAACCAGAGAAAGATGTCACAAAAAAAGATGACTACAGGCCAATATCACTGATGAACGTAGATACAAAAATCCTCAACAGAATACTAGCACCAGAATCCAGCAGCACATTAAAAGGATCATACACCATGATCAAGTGGGGTTTATCCCAGGAATACAAGGATTCTTCAATATACGCAGATCAATCAACGTGATACACCATCTTAACAAATTGAAGGAGAAAAGCCATATGATCATCTCAATAGATGCAGAAAAAGCTTTCAACAAAATTCAACACCCATTTATGATAAAAACCCTCCAGAAAGTAGGCATAGAGGGAACTTACCTCAACATAATAAAGGCCATATATGCCAAACCCACAGCCAACATTGTTCTCAATGGTGAAAAACTGAAATCATTTACTCTAAGATCAGGAACAAGAGAAGGATGTCCACTCTCACCACTGTTATTGAACATAGTTTTGGAGGTTTTAGCCCCAGCAACCAGAGAAGCAAAAGAAATGAAAGGAATCCAAATCAGAAAAGAAGAAGTAAAACTGTCACTGTTTGCAGATGTCATGATACTATACATAGAGAATCCTAAAGATGGAACCAGAAAACTACTAGAGCTCATCAATGAATTTGGTAAAGTAGCAGGATACAAAATTAATGCACAGAAATCTCTGGCATTGCTATACACTAATGATGAAAAATCTGAAAGAGAAATTAAGGAAACACTCCCAGTTACAATTGCAACAAAAAGAATAAAGTTCCTAAGAATAAACCTACATAAGGAGGCAAAAGACCTGTATGCAGAAAACTATAATACACTGATGAAAGAAATTAAAGATGATACAAACCGATGGAGAGATATACCATGTTCTTGGATTGGAAGAATCAACATTATAAAAAGGACTATACTACCCAAAGCAATCTGCAATGATTTAATGCAATCCCTATCAAACTACCAATGGCATTTTTCACAGAACTAGAACAAAAAATTTCACAATTTGTATGTGAAACAAAATTGAGTTATTTTAGTGAGGTGGATGGACCTAGAGTCTGTCATACAGAGTGAAGTAAGTCAGAAACAGAAAAACAAATACCATATGCTAACACATATATATGGAATCTTAAAAGAAAAAGTGGTTCTGAACAACCTAGGGGCAGGACAGGAATAAAGACACAGATGTAGAGAATGGACTTGAGGACACGGGGAGGGGGAAGGGTAAGCTGGGATGAAGTGAGAGAGTGGCATGGACATATATACACTACCAAATGTAAAATAGATAGCTAGTGGGAAGCAGCTGCACAGCACAGGGAGATCAGCTCGGTGCTTTGTGACCACCTAGAGGGGTGGGATAGGGAGGGTGGGAGGCAGTCGCAAGAGGGAGGGGATATGGGGATATATGTATACGTATAGCTGGTTCACTTTGTTATACAGCAGAAACGAACACACCATTGTAAAGCAATTATACTCCAATAAAGATGTTAAAAAGGGCTTCCCTGGTGGCGCAGTGGTTAAGAATCTGCCTGCCAATGCAGGGGACACGGGTTCGAGCCCTGGTCTGGGAAGATCCCACATGCCGCGGAGCAACTAAGCCCGTGCGCCACAACTACTGAGCCTGCGCATCTGGAGCCTGCGCTCCGCAACAGGAGAGGTCGCGACAGTGAGAGGCCTGCGCACCGCGATGAAGAGTGGCCCCCGCTCGCCGCAACTAGAGAAAGCCCTCGCACAGAAACGAAGACCCAACACAGCCATAAATAAATAAATAAATAAATAATAAATTTAAAAAAAAAAAAAAAAAAAAAAAGATGTTAAAAAGAAAACAAACACAGCACTGTAAATCAACTATACTCCGGTAACATTTTTTTTAATTAAAAAGTAAAAATAAAACACCCATCTGTTTTTCAGATAGGTTGTCACTACTAGTAATTTCTCAAAAAGACACATTTTGGCAGCATGACCAACTCAGAGTGATACTGTTAACTGAGTCATTTAATCCACTGTTAATAAGTACATGGACAGCATACTGACTTAAAAGAAGCAATAAAATTTGGAGTTCTGACTGAGAGCCAGATAAAACTTGGAATGGGCACAAATGGAATATACATTACGTGCAGACATGGCCCAGTTTGTGAAGTATCTCCTGCCCTGTGCTTTCGAGGTCCTTCTTTGGTGGCACTATTGGCGACTCCTTAATTAGCCGACATTATATAACTAACTGTGGTGACCATTCTTGGAAAATCATCTTAAAATTCCTCAAAGTGACTCACAAATTATATCTTCAGATTTGGGAAATGTGTCTCTGCACACTGTTTCATAGCTGTACACTCTCCTGTGTGTATTTTTTAAACTAAATTTCATCTACCTTGAAGTAATGTTGTAAGTACAAACCTATAATTTACTTTTAAGCCCTTCCTTCTAATAAACTTATTTATGTGTATTGCGTCTAATTATAGCTCCGGGCGTAACCATGTGTATTATTCATCTAAATGAGTGAGCTTGTCTGGCAACCAGGGCTGTTGGCAAGGTTTGGCTGTCATCTGGCCTGAATATTCCGTCTGCCTCACTGTCTGCTTCAGGAGAGGGAGGTCAGTGGTCAGATGGGGCAGGGAGGCTACACCCCGGTCCCTTGCACCATGTTTCAGTACTTGGCCATAAACTTGGCTAACTGTGATTTTCTTTTATTTTATTTTACTACATCTTATTTTAAATAAGAGAAATCAAACTGTAGAAATAAAATTGAACTCTCCTTCATTCTCTATGTTCAGATTTCCTCCCCTCACCCCCTCCAATTCTCCCCTGTTCCTTGCACAGCTACCATCTTGAATTTAGGTGTATTTTTCCAGTTCATTTCCTGAAAGACATTGACACAGATATGTATCCATAAATGATATAAAATGTTGTATTATTAATATGTTTCTAGTTCCTATAGTAGGATCGCACTGTACCTGTGCTACAACTTGCTGTTGGCATAGTTTATCTTAATATGAAAATGTGATACAGATCTAAGAAGATATCTAACTCCTAAGTAAGTTATGAAACCTAGTAGTAAAACAAATACTCCTGAATCCACCACACATCCTGAGAAGTAGAACATCCCCAGAACCATTGAAGCTCCTGTGTGCTACTTCTCCACCCTCTGGTTCTACCCAGGAGACTCCTCTCTGGAACTTTTTGTGTATGTCCCTCCATAATTTATTTTCCTATTTACCTTTAAACTTTGTAGAAATAGTGTCATACCGTATATATTCCTTTTAGACTTGCTTTTTTATCCAATATGCTATTTCTAAGATTTATCAATGTTAGTCTATATATTTTCACTGCTGTGTAGTATTCCTTTGGGTGAATGGATCCATTTTTCTGTCAGTGAACATCTGTGTTGTTTCTAATTTTGCTATTACAAATAGTGCATCCATGAACATTCTTGTACATGTCTTCCGGTGCATGTGTAAAAGTTTTTCTGGGGTATGTACCTAGGAATGCAATTCCTGTGTTGTAATATAGAACTGTCTATATTCAGCTGAACTAGGGAAGTCCACGTCCTCATTCAGAGTGATTGGCATGCTCATCAACAATGGATAGTTCTTGTTTTTCCACATCTTCATCAACACTAGGTTTTGTCAGGCATTTATTTTTGCCTATATATTTTGTGAAATAATACTAAATTGTAATTTTAAGTTTCCTTTCTCTTATTTTAATGAGATTGAGCATTTTCATACGATGATGGCCATTTGTGTTTCCTCTTTTTTCCTTTCTAATGGATCGTTAGTCTTTTCCTTATTGATTGATAGGAATTTGTATATTATGGACACTAGAATTTTGTCAGTTTTATATGATCCAAATATCTTTTCTCTGTTTATGGCTTGCCTTGTCACTCTCTTTAGTCAAACTCCAAAACTTTTGATTTTTGCACTTAAGTGTTTAATCCATCTGCAACAGAGTTTTACATATTTATTGAGGTAGAAGTCAAATTTCTCTCTTGTCCAAAGACAGAACTGTTTTCTTAGCCCCATCAGTTCTGACATATATCAGATTTTCATATGTGTGTAGAAAAGTTTCAGGAGCTTCTTGGAGCTCCCAAACGCATTCTAGAATCAACGTGTCAAGTTTTGTTTTTTAAAAAACTGTTGGACTGTGGATTAGAATTGCATTGGATCAGGGAGAAATTGACATACCCAGGATCCTGGGTCTTCCTACCTATAAACTTGGTGTCTTCATCTATTGATATTTAATTTTCTTGAGTGTATTTCAGTATGTTTTATAATTTTCTCCATAAAAATCTTACATATTTTTTATGAAATTTATTCATAAGTTTCTTATATTTTTAATACTATTATAAAAGATAGCTTAAAATACATTTTCTAATTTTGCTGATGTGTTGAATGCAGTTGATTTTGCCTATTGATCTTACATCCAGCTACTTTGCTAAACTTTTACTAAATTTAATAAATTGTGTATCGATTTGGGGAGGTTTTTTCTGTATACATAAATACTGCAAATGCCAACAACTTTATTTCTTCCATCCCGATCCATACATCTTTTGGTTTTTTTCCTATGTCTTTCATACCTTGATGAACATGAGCTCTAGTACAGTAATGATTAGAAATGGATATAGTGGGCATCCTTGTCATGTTCCTCAGTTTTTAAAGGGTGTGCTTTAATATTTTACCATTGAATATATAGTTGCTATGAGGTTTTTGGTATATGCCTTTTATCAGGTTAAAGATGTTTCTTACTATTCTAATTTTGGTAGGAGTTTTTATCTTAAATAGCTATCATTTTTAATAAAAAAAAGCACCTATGGAGTGCTTTTTCTGCACCTATAGAGATTATCATTTTCTTCTACTTTAATGTATTATAAGGTAAATTACAATAATAATTTTCTATTATTAAACTATCCTTGCATTCCCAGAATAATCCGAACTTGGTTAAGATGCATGCTTCTTTGGATTTTGGGGGTTTTTTTGGTGTCACCATACAAAAATGTTCCATAATTATTGACTGTATACTTCATACCTGTAACTCATTTATTTTGTAACTGCAAGTTTGTACCTCTTGATCTCCATCACCTGTTTCTCTCATCCACCAACCTCTCCTCCCCTCTGGCAACCACCTGTTTGTTCTCTGTATCTGTGAGTCTGTTCTGTTTTCTTACATGTATTCTTTTGTTTTGTTTTTTAGATTCCACATGTAAGTGAAATGATGTGGTTTTTGTTTTTCTCTGTCTGACTTATTTCACTTAGCATAATACACTCAAGGTCCATCCATTTTGTCCCAAATGGCAAGATTTCATACTTTTTATGGCTCAGTAATATTCCATTTTGTGTATATATATGTACCACATCTTCTTCATCCATTCATCTATCGATGGTACTTAGGTTGCTTTTTGTATCTTGGCTAGTGTAACTAATGCTGCAGTGAACACTGGGATGCATATATCTTTTCAGTTACTTTTCAAATTACTGTTTTAATTTCTTCGGATAAATACCCAGAAGCGGAATTACTGGATTGTATGGTAGTTCTATTTTTACTCTTCTGAGGAATCTCCATACTGTTTTCCATAGTGGCTATACCAATTTACATTCTCACCAACAGTACACAAGGGTTCCCCTTTTGTTCACATCCTCATCAACACTTGTTAATTGTTGTCTTTTCGATGATAGCCATTCTGACAGGTGTGAGGTGATATCTCATTGTGGTTTTGATTTGCATTTCATGATTAGTGATGTTGGGCATCTTTTCATGTGCTTGTTAGCTATCTGTATGTCTTCTTTGGAAAAATATCTATTCAGGTCCTCTGCCCATTTTTTAATAGGTTGTATGTTTTTTGATGTTGAGTTGTATGGGTTCTTTGTATACCTTGGATATTAACCCCTTATTGAATGTATCATTTACAAATATCTTCTCCCATTCAGTAGGCTGCCTTTTCATTTTGATGATAGTTTCCTTCACTGTGCAAAGGCTTTTTAGTTTGATGTACTCCCATTTGTTCATTTTTGCTTTTGTTTCCCTAGCCTGAGGAGACTTATACAAAAAAATATTGCTAAGATGTCAATCTTAGATGTCAAAGAGTGTACTGCCTTTGTTTTCTTCTAGGATTTTTATGGTTTTAGATCTTACAGTTAAGTCTTTAATCCACTGTGAGTTTAATCATGTATATGGTGTAAGAAAGTAGTCCAGTTTGATTCTTTTGAATATAGCTGTCCAGTTTTCCCAGCATCATTTATTGAAGAGGCTGTCTTTTCCCTATTGTATATTTTTCCTCCTTTGTCATAGATAAGATCCATGCTTTTTTGATATACTGCTCAACAATGAATTTTTTGTAGATATGAACTAATTTCAAAATAAGAAAGAAGACAAATCTTTGTTGGCAATAAAATCTTCCCAAGCACTTTAACAGGGTTTCCCACTTTGCTACAGGGTATAAGGGGAATTTCTGGTTGTTAGATGTACATATTAGCTCGATGGGGCAAGAGGAACACTGGAGCTAAACTATAATCTCACTTTGCCTTCTGTTACCCTTAAAGAATTAACACAGTTAAGTTGACTTGTGTGGGCCTTATTTTCCTCAGTGAGTTTCTCTGCAACTGGGGGACGTATGTTTGCTGCTAGTAGCCATGGGGCTTCCCTTGCTTCACTGTTTAACCCAGCATCATCATCCAATAAACGTTTACTTACTAGGCACTGAGGACAAGGCAAAATGTGTTCCTCAAAGAACTTCCAGGGAGGGATGGAGAAAGCAAACAGTTACACAACACAGGTATAAAACAAAAGGATGCATCTTATCTTCTACAGACCACACTAGTTGGAGGGTGTGGGTGTTGGCCAGGAATCTTTGGGTGGAGAGAGAAAGGAAGATTCGGATGGAAATGATACTCGAACTGAGTCTTGTGAATGATGAACATTTACTGATCTCCATGAACCTCTTTTGTGTTCTTAGTTAACAAAGGATTGGAGTATTTTTTTTCTCTAGTGTCCCTTGTAGCTTTGAAAAAAAATTTTTTTTTTTTCGATACGCGGGCCTCTCACTGTTGTGGCCTCTCCCGTTGCAGAGCACAGGCTCCGGATGCGCAGGCTCAGCAGCCATGGCTCACGGGCCCAGCCGCTCCGCGGCACGTGGGATCTTCCCAGACCTGGGCACGAACCCGTGTCCCCTGCATCGGCAGGCGGACTCTCAACCACTGCACCACCAGGGAAGCCCTGAAAATTTATCTTTTTGATACATCTATATCACCCTTCTCAGGATCTCAGAAATAATTTTATGCTTTATCAAACATTTGTGCTCCTACCTCTGGTCTACAGTCCTTGGAATCTTTAGTTTCATAAGTTTAGGGTTATGAATGGCAAAACAGAATCTTCTTGGTTCTGTTTTATTTCGTAATACCAACATATTCCATTTATAGAATACTGATGATGTTGACAAGGGACTCCTTATGTAGAGTTAATCTGTTAACTTCGGTGTGTTTTTATGGAATGGCTCAATTTATTGTTACCGTAAATAGATATTTTTTAAATTCCAAGCTTTATATAATCTCTAAGCACATTTCATTTGTATGTCTTATTTCAGTGCTGGACCCAAAGGAGACAACATTTATGAATGGAGGTCAACTATATTGGGACCCCCAGGATCTGTCTATGAAGGAGGGGTGTTCTTTCTTGACATTACCTTTTCACCAGACTATCCGTTTAAACCCCCCAAGGTCAGTATGAAGTATTCATCCATTTTTAGCAATATGTATTGTTGCATATATATATATGTGTGTGTGTGTGTGTGTGTATAAATATATATATATATATATATATATATATATTTATATACACATATTCTTCAGTGTACATACCTAGGAATGCATGTCTGTTCTCTTAGCATAGGCAACTTCCCAGGGCTGATTGTATGTAAATGGAAACAGAATGTGAAAAATTGTTTATTCCCTCATCCCAGCCCTTTACGCATACTTCGTTGCTTTTTTTCATCCTTCCTCATGTTGCCTTTCTGTGGTACATGTTTGAGTGTAACATCAGACAGCATGTTATGGGTGGAAGTAGGGGCAGAGGGTGGGCTGGTGCCAGCCCTAGAGCCAGGAGAACGAGACCTGACCTGGGGGTGAGGGAGCCCACCACGGCCAGGCTTCAGGCGCCAGCTGCGAGCTTTGAGTTTGATGCCTCCAGGGCTCAGCTGCCCATGTGAATTCCACATGCGCTAGAGTGGAGAGTGTGACCCACAGAGACTGAGAAATCATGTCAGGAAAATGCAATAAAGAAGAATTTATAATAGTCCATTAATAAAAACAATGGATTAATGAAAAGCCATACATAAATGACTGGAGAAAGTATAAGAGCAGTGTCATTAGAACATGGGTGAATTTTCACCTACTTAAGACAAGATTATATCCTTTAAGAATTCTTCACATAACTTTCTACTGCCTGTAAGTCAGTCAATGATGACTTTAAATTCATTCTTTTTTTTAATTTTTAATTTATATTGGAGCATCTTTGATTAACAATGTTGTGTTAGTTTCAGGTGTACAGCAAAGTGATTCAATTATACATATGCATGTATCTATTCTTCTTCAAATTCTTTTCCCATTTAGGTTATTAGAGAATATTGAGCAGAGTTCCCTGTATAAAGTCGGTCCTTGTTGGTTATCTGTTCTAAATATAGCAGTCATTCTCCGCTTTGGAAAGGAAAAGACCCAGAGGACATTGACTCTGTCTGTTGGCCACCAAGCAGAATTCTTATTTCATCTGGCTTAACTTCTCAACGTAGAGGGAAGTAAAACCTATTTGAGTTGTCGGTTGGAGTGAACAATTTAAAAAGCAAGACTCAGACTAGACCTTCACCTTCCTGTGATCCCCCTCCCTGGCTCCTACCTCCCCTCTTTTATTTTCCTCTCTCTTCCTTTCTTCCTTCCTTTCCATTGAGGTTTGGATCTTGTTTTGGTATCAAAGCAAAAAGTAATAACTATCATTTTACCAAATAGGAAACCCATGCACAGAGAAACTAAGTAACTACCCAGCATAATCCAAATGATATCAGGATTGAACCCAGGAAGTCTGGCTCCAAAGCCTGTGTTCCTTACTACATTACACAGTACATTTTATCCAAGATGACAGAGCTGGTGGCACTGGGACCACCCAGGGCTGTATTTGGTTGGTTTTTAGTGATGAAGCCCCAGTATAACTAAACTTTATTTTCTCCTTTTACTGGGTGGGAACCTTACATCTTCCCTTCTACTTTGGACCAGCCCATAAGTCATCTGGTTTTACCTGTTGCACACTGCCAGTGACGTGAGGACCTTTCTCTGCAGCCCCATCAGTAACGGAAGCACAGGTGGTGAGGAGGGAAAACTCAGATCAGGCAGTTGAGCTGCTTATAAGCCTGGTATGGTCTGTTCTATGAAACATACATCTCACAAAATGCGTGGGCTTCTCCAGCTTCTGCATGACAGAACTGTGTAGATTAAACAAACCCAGGAGGGAAAATGGATTAATAGGTTAGATAAAATAATTCCGTTTCTGAAAAGGCCTCCTTGATGGACTCGAAGGATCGGCCAAAACTAACAAGATGGAATGTAAACGGCTCAAGGTATAGTATTTCATTGAAAATTCAGAAAGAAATCATGATACAAGATAGGAAAGAGAGACTTGCTTTATTTTCATATAAATAAAATGTGTGGCCTTCTGACTGAGTACAATTCTGTGGGAACTTGAAGTTCTTGAAGCCCTAAGGAGATATTTTTAGGAGCACAATCTCTGGAACTTTGAACCCATCGGCTGGTATCAGGGGTGCCTCATTCCCTTCTGAGCTCTTCATTTTCAGAAGGACAAACAGGAATAAGCTGGGGAGGGAAAGAGCTATTAGCATTCTTGAGTTTCTTCACTGGAGTGGGCGTCCGCTGTGTGAACCATCTCTCCTCCAAAACACCCTAGTAAGGCTGGGATGTTCCCTTTCACAGAGAAGCGGACTTAGATGAGGTTTGGAGAGGTTTTTCTAATAACATACAGCCAGGAATCTACTGAACTTGGCCTCCAGGGACCATGTACTTTCTGCTGAATTATACATAGTTACCCTGGAGATGTTTACTAGGAAAAATAGGACCTAGGAGGAACGTGATAGCTGTTCTCTGATGTTTCAGAAACTGTGTGGGGTTAGACTTGCTCCTGGATGGCTGGATGGGACAAAAATAGAAGCAGAAGGGTGTCAGTTACAGGGAAGCAGATTTCGATTCCACGTGAGGAAAATCTGACCCATCGAGGGACAGTCTGCGTTTGAATAGCTTTGCCTCTGAGACCAGGCTTCCCTTTCCTGGGAGTGTTCAAAGAAACAAGCTGAATTAGAACCTGTCAAGAATACTGCCAGAAGAAAACCCAAATCCCTCGAGTGGATAAATTTGATTAGACAATCTATTAGGACAAAGAAAAATCAAACTTTGGTAATCAAATTATCATTTAAATGCACATTTATTAGAAACCCGTGGGAAGTTTTCAAAGCACATTATCACCACCTAATTTATCAGTTTTGGAAATCGCATCTTGTAAACAGAGGTGTTACTCCAAAGGGGAAAGTTTGCGAGTGTCTTGAAAGCGGTTCACTAAAACGAAGACTTACTAATAATTTGGAAGTACCACGCCCATCCTTTCTAGTCTCCTGTTACTCTAAATAGTCCATATGTGTGATTAAGTTTTGTTTATTTCTTCATTGGCTTCATCCTTTGCTCTTCTTTCAGTAATCTTAGGCACACACTTTGATTCATGCAGCATTTTCCAGTGCTCTGAAGAATGAACCAGGGTAGCTGTAGGTGTCAGAGAGAATCGTTGATGAGAGCAGAGGTTCACAAATCAACCTGACTGGCCATCTAATCGTTATCAAATATCTACCATAAAATGAGTCTGTTGTGCCATTGAATCCATGAGATCCCTTTTCCCAAACTCTCAGACTGGGAATCCTTACTAAGAACTTTTAACTACTATCGTGCTCAAACCTGTCACTTAAAGGGCAGTGGAGTGGCTTGGATGCCTCTTCTTGCCACAGGGACTTTTTGAATATCCCACACTCCAGCACCTAATTTTTCACACTTTCAGAGGAACCATTCCAATAATTCCTTCCAGAAGTCACCTAACTTCTAACAAGGCAAGCAAAACACATTTTTCATGCAGTATGTAATGTTCATTACACTTAGTATACTAGTTTTAAATCAGTCAAGTACTAGTTGTACTTTCAAATGCTGTATCTCAGTACATTTTTTAGTCCACTGACTTTTTTATCTAATCAATATGTTTATTGCCTCTTTTACTAAATGCATGGCATGTCTGTTTGTATGATACTGGTAGTTGTCTCTGATGCCAAGTCTTTAGTTGAATACTTAACCACCAGTGATGTCATTTCTCTGAGAAAATATCTGTTTAGTGAAACTTTATCCAGGAATAATATATATATGGCCAGAAAGAAAAGCATGATACTCCCATAACATTGTCTGTGGAGCCTTTAACCATACTCAAGTATTTAAAATATTTTTGATCAAAAAAAGAAAGAAAAGCATAATAAATCACTGGTATGTCCCAAAGTCTTTTAATACTGTATTTCTTTTTCAGTGTAGACATACATTTTAATGTTATAATTCAGATGTCTATTTATTTGTAAAGTAGGAGTTGTTTTATATCTTATTGGGGATTACATTTGCACACTCATATCATAGGTAATTACTCCTGTGCTCAAAACCAGCACTTTTTAAGTAGTCTAATGTGTAAATATTTTCATGTGTACTTGAAAAATTCGGAAGCAAAATAATGGAATATGTTGTATTCCTATAGTATTTTTTTTTTCTGCTAAAAACCCTTTGAAAAGATTGTGACATACTGTGTCTGGTATTTCGTATCTTAGAGATTCTGATGACATACATCCTAAGGATAAGGGGTCTTGTTAGGTAACAGGTCAGAGCTGTGTTTTTGTGGTAGAAATACATAGACATAGCCTATTCATAATTGGCTTTTTCTGTCTCCCTGTGGATCTGGATATTTTATAAAATAAATAAATAAGTGGGTCTTCTACGTAGATCTAAGAGTGGGTCGGTAGAAGGATCAAACGGGCTTGTTGTTTATTTTTAGTATCTCGGGCCACCTACACCCCAGTGAGATGCACTATATTGATGCTCATATCTGTTACTGGAAAGCATTGTTCTCGTGGTAATGGCAGGACAGTATCTGCCAGTGGGTATTTTCCAAAAAGGAATGATAAAATTTGTGCCTAGGATGTTTAAAAAAATAAACAGAAAAACTACAGGCATACATATTTGTTTGAGAAAAAAGCTCGTTAGTATTAGCAGTCTCTAAAAGCTTTTTAATATAGCGCGTTCCTCCATTATAAATTGCATCAAATATATTTTAAAATAAATCTTAACTCAGAGATCATTTCAGAGTGTATTGTATGTTTTATGGTTTGGTTTTGTTTTTTATGAAATTAACTGTGGTTTGCTTACTAATGAAAAGTCAGTTAATAGGAAAGGTATTAATTGCTTTCACACAATGAAATAGATAATTTAGGTCCGTTAGATTTTCAAAATTTTCATTCTTAAATTGATAAGTCGAGGCTAATTGTGAATAAAGTAGCTAACTAGTTATACAAGAAGCAACGATACCCAGCATTTGAAAGCCAAGAGATCTGAAACTAAAGTTCATCAGGGATTTCCATAATTTTATTCTAACTAGGTTATTATTATTCACTTGCTTTGGTTGTTGTTGCTGCTTCTGCTACTCAAAGAAGAAAGCTGACAGTGTCCCCCAGCATTTTCAGAGAGAGCAGTGGTTTACGTGTGTAACCCAGCTGCCTGCTCATTCACTCTGGTCTTGGAGAGAGAGCACACAGCTGTCATGAAGTGACATGAATTTACTTGTTTTTAACCTGCGTTCATACATTCATATAAAGCCTGGCCATGGATCAGGTGCTTTCACACGGATTGGCTTGCCTATTTGACATGTCCAGCTGAACACCCAGCGGTCAGGTCCCAAACCAAACGGTTGATGACACAACCCACCCGACTCCTGCCAATCCAGGTCCTCCAGTGCTCCCCACCTCAATGTATGGGAACTCCATTTCTCTAGTTGCTAAAGCTTAAAATCTTGACTCTTCTCACAGCCTAGCCAGATCCCGTCTCACCACCTCAAAATAAATGTTCAGAATAAACCCAGATCTAACCATTTAGTAATACTCTTTCTAGCAGTAACACTCTGGCCCCAGCCTCCATCAGCTGCTTCCCTCCCCTGGATTATTGTGGAGTCTCCTATCTGATCTCCCTGCTTCTGCCTTATCCCTCCTGCAGTGTATACCCCTGCATCAAATGATCCATTTAGAGTGTGAATCAGAGTACGTCCATTCTTGGCCTAAAAGTAAAAGCACGCAAGACCTTACAGCATCACGCTGAAACCGCCAGCTGTCACTCTTGGTTCAAATACTCTAAGCAGGCTCCTTCCGTGGAGCCTTGACATTTGCTCTTCCTTCTGCCTGCATTGTCTTCCCCCAGAAATCCACATGGCACACTCCCTTCCTCCCTGCAGGTATCTGCTCAGTGTCACCTTCCAGGGAAGGTCTCATGCGACAACCCCCAACCACGTTATGCTCCTGAACTCCCCCTCCCCCACCTGCAAACGTGACTTTTCTCCATAGCATTTCTCCCTCCTGGCATCCTGTGTTTCTCTGTTTATGAGTTGGTGATGCTTCCCTTTCTCTAGTTAGCATGTAAGCTCCAGGAGCACAGGCACTTGTCTATGTTTATGTCACTTCTGAATTCCCAGCACCTAGAACAATGCCTGGCGATCCAGTAGGCCTACAATAAAAATGTGTTGAATTAATTTAATCCATACAACTTTGCCATGGAGATAGCATTTACCCTCCCACGCACACTTCATAGATCAGAAAACTGAGGCCCGTGGAGGTCACATGGCACACAGGTCACATAAGAAGTAGGTAGCAGAACTGGAGTTCAAACCCAGTTCTCAACTGAACCTTTCATTCCCCAGGTATAGAGAAAATTTAAATTACTTAAATCCTGGAAGAAGGCACACTTGTTCTTGGATTTTACACTCTGGTATAAATTCACTACATTAGATCATTCTCTAAAACAGGATTTTGGGAGGGAGATGAAAGAGATGATCCAGGGAGGGAAGAACGCTACGAAGAGATTCTGAGTCCCTTGCAGTTTTGCCAAAGGCACCTGGGACTCTTCACCAATGAGTTCCTAATTAGCAGACTCTGCAGTATTAAATCTGTGTGGAATAGTAAATACTGATTTCTGGATTTTGATAGCCCTAAGCTAAAGGAGAAGTCATTTCCTAGGTATAAAAGGAACATACCTCAACTAATAAAGGCCATATACAGCAGACCCACAGCTAACATTATACTCATTGGAGAGAAATTGAAAGTGTTTCCTCTAAAATCGTGAACAAGGCAAGGATGCCCACTCTCACCACTCTTATTCAATATAGTCCAAGAAGTTCTAGCCAGAGCAGTTAGGCAACACAAAGGAATAAAAGGCATCCAGATCAGAATGGAAGAAGTAAAATTGTTATTATGTGCTGATGATGTGATCCTGTATAGAGAAAATCCCAGAGAATTAGTCAAAAAATTGTTGCAGTTAATCAATGATTTCAGTAAAGTGGCAGGATACAAAATCAACATACAGATATCAATTGCATTCCTTTACACTAATGATGAAGCATCTGAAAAAGAAATAAAGAAAACCATCCCATTCACAATAGCATCAAAAACAATGAAATACTTGGGAATGAATTTATCCAAGGAAGTGAAAGATCAGTACAATGAAAACTATAAAATTTTGCTGAAAGAAACTTTAGACACAGACAAATGGAAAGACATCTCATGTTCGTGGATCAGAAGAATTAATATTGATAAAAATGGCCATACTACCCAAAGCCATCTACAGATTCCATGCAGCCCCCCTCAAAATGTCAAAGGCATTCTTCACAGAAATAGAAGAAACAATCCTAAAATTTGGGCAGAACCATGAAAGATCTTGAATAGCCAAAAAAGAACAAAACTGGAGATATTGTGCTCCTGGATTTCAAACTATACTACAAAGCCATAGTAATAAAAACAGGTACTGGTACAAAAATAAGCACATCTACCAGTGGAATAGAATAGACATCCCAGAACTATATGGTCAACTAATATTTAAACAAGGGATCCAAGAATGCTCAATGGGGAAAGGATAGCCTCTTCAACTAATGGTGCTGGGAAAACTAGAAACACACACAGAACAATGAAATTAGATCCCTGTCTCACACCACTCAGAAAAATCAACTCAAAATGGATCAAAGACTTAAACATAAGACCTGATACCCTAAAACTTGTAGAAGAAAACATAGGGAAGAAGCTCGTCCTTATTGGTCTTGGCAGTAATTTGGGAGGCCCAACACCAAAAGCACAAACAACAACAAAAATCAACAAATAGGGCCACATCAAACCCACAAGCTTCAGCACAGCAAAACAGACAAGTAACAAAATGAAAAGACAGCCTACCAAATGAAAGAATATTTCTGCAAAGCACATATTGATAAGAGGTTAATGTCCAACATATATAAAGAACTCAGTCAATTCAATAACAACAACAACAACAACAAAAAAACGATTGACAAATGGGCAGAAGAACTAAATAGACATTTCTCCAAAGAAGATGCAGAGATGGCCAGCAGGCATGTGAAAAGATGCTCAACATCACCCATCGTCAGGGAGATGCAAGTCAAAACCACAGTGAACTATCACCTGACACCTGTCCGAAAGGAGGTAATCAAAAAAGACAAGAGACAACAGGTGCTGGTGAGGATGTGGTGAGAAGGGGTCCCTGTCTGGTGGGAATGCAGATAGGTCCACCCACTATGGAGGTTCCTCAAAAAAATTAAAAATGGATTTATTTACCATATAATCCAGCAATTCCACTTCTAACTATACACCCAAAAGAAATGAAAACAGGAATTCAACGCAACACATGCACTGTCATTTTTATCACAGCATTATTGACAGTAGCCAGGGTACAGAAACAACCCAAATGCCCATCAATGGATGAATGGATAAAAAAGATGTGATATATATACACAACAGAATATTATTCATCTGTGAGAAAAGAAAATATCCTCCCATTTGTGACAGCATGGGTGGACCTTGAGAACATTATGCTAAGTAAGACAGAGAAAGACAAGTACTGAACGATAGCACTTATATGTGGAATCTAAAAATAATTAAACGTGTAAAAAACAGTAAAACGGGGCTTCCCTGGTGGCGCAGTGGTTGGGAGTCCGCCTGCTGATGCAGGGGACACGGGTTTGTGCCCCGGTCCGGGAAGATCCCACATGCCGCGGAGCAGCTGGGCCCGTGAGCCATGGCCTCTGAGCCTGCGCGTCCGGAGCCTGTGCTCCGCAACGGGAGAGGCCGCAACAGTGAGAGGCCCGCGTACCGCAAAAAAAAAAAAAACGTAAAACAGTGGTTACCAGAGAGGATGGGGCTGGGCAGCAGGGTAAGAGTAATGGTATTTAAAGGTACAAACTTGTAATGAGTAGTAAGTAAGCCAGAGATGCACAGTATAATGAATATAGACCAAATATTGTATTATAATTATACAATTGATAAATATAGCTACATCGGCAATTATGTTACAGTATACAGATTTATCAAAGTAACACATTTTACACCTTAAACTTATACAATGTTGTGTATCAAATTTATTCAAATAGTTAGGGAGATCTAGAGAGAGAGAGATGGATAGATGGATAGATACATACATAAATGGATGGATGGATGGATAGATAGATGCATAGATGATAGATGATGGATGGATAGATAGATAGATGATGGATGGATAGATAGATGAATGAACTGACTAACTACTTTTCTACGTGGAGACCCTGACCCTGGCCTGGCTGGTCTTTAGCGTTGCCCAGTTGAGCTGGCAGGAAACTGGGCTCTGCTCTGGCTCTGGAACTCCTCCATCTCCATCCTCAACCTGCCAGGGACCAACTTCCTCTTCCTCTGCTGCCAAATTATCCATTCCCTGGAGGGACTCCTTTACTCCTTCCCTTCTCCCTTATCTCTATCCTCAGCCTTTTCACCACGGTGTCGCCACAGGCCTGAGCATCCTCAGGACCATTAGCGCCAAGCACTGCCTTTCGGTCTCGTGGCCCGTCTGGTACCACTGCCACTGCCCGAGACACATGCCAGCTGTCGTGTGTGCCCTGCTCTGGGCCCCGTCCCTGCTGAATGTTCTGGGGGGAACTGCTGGGGCTTCCTATTTTGGGGTTCTGACCAGGTTTGGTGTCCGGTGTGTGATTTCATCACTGCCACGTGGCTGATTGTTGTACTGGTGCTTCTCTCCAGGTCCAGCCTGGCCCTGCTGTCGGGGTCCTCTGAGCCCCCAGCAGATGTGGTGACCGGGCTCCACGTGGTCCTTCCACACACAAGGCTGATCTTTCTTCTCTTCGGCCTGCCCTTTGGCTGTGCTGGATTCCGAATGATTCCAATCTGCTCTTAGATTATCTCAGAAGGACCAGATGATCCTGTCTCTTAACAGCAGCACCAACCCCATCATTGACTGTTTCTTTGGCTCCTTTAGGCACCCGAGGCATCAGAGACTCTCGGGTTGGTTCTCCAGGGGACTTTGGAGGACATAACTGGGGTGAGGAACAGTGGAGGAAGCCTTCCTCAGGAAACCGTGGAGATTTCAGGAAACAGGTTCGTGCAGTGATTCTGTATCAAGCAGGTTCAGTCAGAGCAGTGGTACAGCTGGTCCTCCACATCCATGGAAATACTCCAGGATCTGCAGTCAGTTGAATCCACAGATGCAGAACCCAGGGATAGGGAGGGCCAGCTAGGAGGGGCTTGAGCATCCTCAGATTGTCATGTCCTCCGGGAGTTACTGGAACCCATGCCCTGTGGCTACCGAGGGAAGACTGTTTACTCGTAGGAGAGTCTACATACAATTGTGTAAGGAGATATATATGTATCTGTAGGACCCCACACAGAGGTAGGTTCTGGTTAAATTGTCTCTGGGAGGCTGTTGTCTGATGCTAGAGCTTGAAGTCTGCAGGGCAAGCTAGAACCCAGGAACATGAGCTAAAACCCACGAGAACTGTCAGTAACTCATGTCTCTCATCGCCTGCGGTTGTGATGATACAGGAGTTCTGCAGAAGAAGGTGGCTCCCAGTGCCATCGAGGTAAATAAATACACCCCCAGGCCAGGGGTCAGAGGAGCTGAAGGGGAGAGTGGAGCCCTGCGCCAGTGAGATGAGCCTACAGAGAAGCAGCAACACCTATGAGCACCCTGATGCCCTGGCACCAGCCTTCCACACATGGAAACCATCTCTCTGCTCCCTTCTTTCCAACCACCAACTCTTGCGCACAATGCCTCTTTGTGCCCACCTAACCAGACACATGTATGGAAGGGAATTCTGCGCAACGCAGTTCAGCCTAACCAGGTTGGCACTTTTCAGACCCATCACCGTTTACCATTGTCAACTCGGCATCCATAAACACCTCATTAAACCCCACTTAAGCCAAACAAGATAATAAAGCAAAGTCAAGCTTCTCCCTAACCCTGACACCTACACCGCATACACCTGAAACATAGCATTCATTTTCCTAAAAGAGGACACATCTTTTCATGTGCTATACACCATTTATATATCTTTTTTGAAATGTCTGTTCAAGCTTGCTATCCCATTTTTATTGTTGTTTGTCTCTTTACATTGATTTGTTGGCACTCTTTATATATTTTAAATAAAAATCCTTTGTCAGATTTATGCAGTACAAATATTTTTTCCCAGTCTGGGACTTCCGTCTTCATTTTTGAAATATCTTTTGGTGGGCAGAGGGTTTTTTTTTTATGTACTCTATCAAATTTTTTATTTTATGGTTAGTGCTTTATACATTCTGAGAAACCTTTGACTACTCCCAAGGAAGCAAAGGTATTCCCCAATATTTTTTCTTTTTTTTTCTTTTATTTTTCAATTTAAAGGCCTGCCTTTTATTCTGACATTACAGCTTTTTGCCATTTTATTGTTAAAATGTCCTTTCTTTTATGAAATTACAGTCCTTGTAGATTGTAGATAGTAGATCCCCCTCCCACTCATCTGTTTATTTTCCAATTTTTTTTACAGTATCATAATTTTTGCTTTTACATTTAAATGTATGAGACATTTCAAATAAATTTGTGTGCAAAATTTGAAGTAGGGGTCAAGGTTCCTTTTGTCCCATACAGTTATCTAGTTGTTCCAGCACTGCTTGTTGAAAAAACATTCTTTCCCCCCATCACCCCCATTGAATTATTTAGTCCCTTTGTCAAAAACTAGCCTTATAAGTATGGGACTGTTTCTGGATGTTCTGATCTGTTCTCTTAGTCTATTCCAGAAGTCAGAAAACCATAGCCTATGGGCCAAAGCCAGCTCACTGCCTGCTTTTGTAAATAAAGCTTCACTGGAACATAGCCATGCCTGTTCGCTTACATGTTGTCTGGGGCTGCTTTCCTGCTCCAGCACCAGGGTTGAGGAGTTGTAAACGAGACTATATGGCCTCAAAGACTAAAATATTTATTATCTATCCCTTTATAAAGCAAGTTGGCTGATCTCTTCTATTCTTAAACCAACACCCACTGTTCTGATGACTGTCGCTTTGCACTAAGTCTTCAAATCAGGTAGTATATGTCCTCTAACTTTGTTTGTATTTTTCAGGATTATTTTAGCTACCCAAGTCTTTTGCATTTGCCTAGAAATTTTGGAATAAACTTCTCAATTGCCACAAAAAATCCTGATGGGATTTTGTTGAATCTATTAATTAATCGGGGGATAATTGACATATTAGAATAGTCTTTGAATTAAAAAAGTAAAAGAAATCATTTCACAGGTCAATTTCATACTTAGTGCCGAAACAGCCTTATATCCTCCGTATCATGACTGGGCTATTGCTTACATTTCATGAGTCAGTAATTTATCTTTTTAGTTCGTTCTCCTTTTTCATAAACCTTTTAAAAATGCTATGCTATACTTTAATGTTGTGAGAAATTTCAGAATCAATGTGGTGAATAAAAATAGAGCAAAACAGTGGTCATTGTCTTCCTGCTTTTAAAATAAGGTACATTGTATCCATCTGTGTGAGCAGCAACTGCCCCAGCTACCACCAATATAAGAGTTACTGAAAGTAGGATTGGATTTCAAGTAGGATTGGAGGTCAAGGAATACCAATTTTATTTGTTCTAAACCAAATATGCCCATAAACTAATAGGAAATCAGCCATTAGGCTGACAGGAAGTTCAATTTAGTCACATTTTGGGTGGATTCCTTTCTCCCTAGCTTTCCAGAATCTGATGAAGTTACAAACTTTGGAGAAAGACTTTTGGTTTTCCACTGTCTCCTCTGAAATGCTTATTGCCCAAGCCAACTTAATCTCTTCAGATTGGATCAACTCAACCACTGACACCTTTGCCCAACTCTGATGGAGCTGGTGTGTGACCAGCCCTTCTGATATCTACCATCCTCCCCCATCAGAGCCTGGCCGTAGATATGGGGGCTTCGAACAAGGGTTTTGCTATGTCCCTCCATGCTCTGGAATTCCTTCTCTGTGGAGTGTGCCCTCCTTCCAGATTGGAGTTGGTGTTTGTGGATATTACTGTCAGCATATCTGGGAGAAATGGGCAGGTGTACATCTCTTCACAAAGGTTGTTCTTCTACAGAGAGGTTAAATGAACAAAGGAAACTGGAGTGAGACATTCGGATGTTTGGAAAACAAGGAGTTCTCTTGCCGTCATGGCCAGGGAAAGATGGCAACTCGTTTATCAGAGAGATTTTTCCAAAGAAAAATTCACAGATCTAGACAAGTGACACCCTCTCCTCATGGGTTTTCTGAAAAGAAAAGGGTGGAGCTGCTTCAGGATGAAGTTTTCAGGATCCCAAACATCAAAGGATAGGGACCCACTAGTCCCAGAAAACAGCACTGGGAACTCTGAAACACCATGACCCATGGAAAGTTCAAGGCCAGAAGGATGATGTTGAAGGAATAGTGTGGTGAAGAGGGATGCCTTCTGCGTGACTGCGCCAGAAGCAACTTCGAATTTGACATTTTTCCAACCTTGTAGGAAAGAGCCCCTGATGGGACCAGATCAAGACATGGAACAGACACCCTGGGTTGATTAAATGTCTGTCAATTTTTAAAGAAATCACATCCACTTGAGAAATGGGATGGGGAAATGGTATTCCACGTGTAAGAAAAAAATTGTAATATTCTCTACTTTATGTAAATGTGCTACTTTTGTTTGGATCGCTATAGATAATGTTATTTTGTTCAAGTTTGGGTAGAGTGGGGAGGTCTGAGTTAATTTTTAGGACTTCCAGCCAAATATCACCCCCCATTATAGCAAATGATCACGTTTCCTTGATTTTTTTTTTTTTCCTTAGAGTTGAAACCGGATCTCTTGATGAGATAGCAGCCACTCGGAGATTTGCTCAAGCAGGTCCAAGGAAAATTAGGGAGAAAAGAATGTTCTCAGCCCCCAGTTGGTCAAGATCAAAACGTCAGTATGTAATTATGACTTGTCACTGAGTTGGGGGAAAGATATGGTCAGCTGGCCCTTGGAGGTGTTAGGCAGGTCTCACTCACCCTGCAGAGCATACGAAGAAACAGAGTCAGAAGTTAAAGCTTGTAAGTGAAATAGATTGAGAATCAGACAGTGACAGTGATTTATTCATACGGGTGTAGCTATTCTAAGCAATCAGATATATTCTTCTGATGGTATCAGTATATCGGGAGAAACTTGCCAAAAATTCTTAGAAGTTGGTTGCTTTTTAAAACGTCTACTTTAAGACTAATTTATAAAGCAGAGATTCATTGAGCCCTTACTGCTTTCCAGGCCCTCCATATACAGACATGAGTAAGAGGCACCCCAGGAAGCACGGAGACAAGGAAGGAGAACAGTTAGGGGCTTTGTTTCCAATTCTGTTGACATCATGGTGGTCGTGGAGCATGGGGTACTAGACATCACGCTGTATTTTATACTAATGTTATACTGTACTTTTGCATTCATTATCCCACTTGGTCCTCTCACTTTGAGAGGCAGGTTTCATTATCCCAGGAAGCTAAAATTTAGATTAAATAATGTGATTAGGATCACATAGCTAATAAGTGCCAGGGCCAGGATTCAAACTCCTGGCTTCCTGATTTCCAGTCCAACACTTTTCACACCTAAAGTAGCTGAGCTGTGCTGAGCTGTGATCTTGCTCAACACACAGTAATTCAGTTTATTGACAACAGCCATACTTTCCATCACCCCATTGCATTCTTTTATGTAGTTAATGGAGAACATCCTTTTTATAACACATTTCCCTTTATCAACTTTACACATCTGTCAGGTGATACCCGCCCTAATACAAGGCTCTGTAAACCTAACTGTTGGCATATCAGAAGTTCTCACTCAGTTGTCATTTTTAATTATGGTATGTATGGCCTTTTAAAATGTAAATATTCTATATTTTCAATTCATTTACTTACTGAATAAATACATGTTGACATCCTACACGCCCCTGTAGAGGATAAAAATCAGTATCAGATAAAATCCTTGTCCTTAAGGACCTTATATAAATTTGTTCCCTTTGTAGATAAACATGCACTGTTAGCCCGTCTACCAAAATTCATTTCTAAAAGCTTTATTTAGCTATGAGTACAGCTATCAGTTTTGTTAAGTGAAGTTGGCACTGTTTATAGGAAAGCCACGTATATGCGGTGCCGTTGTTTGCTTTTAAAAGGTAATATTTGTTATGTCACAGAAGCCAATTTTCTACACTACAGAGTTGAATGTTGCAAATTATAGGGAAAGGGCCTCGAGGTTTTTTGGGGGTTTTTTAAAATATTTATTTATTTAAATATTTATTTGGCTGTGCCGGGTCTTAGTTGCACCATGCAGACTTCTCAGTTGTGGCATGCATGTGGGATCTAGTTCCCTGACCAGGGATCGAACCCAGGCCCTCTGCATTGGGAGCACAGAGTCTTAACTGCTGGACCACCAGGGAAGTCCCTCAAGTTTTTATTTAAGATACTACTTCAGAATTTTTTCCACGGATAGGAGATTCAGGCAGCTGGGATAGAACATTAAAAAATGGGAGGGTATTTTTCCCATACAATTCTGAATCATTGCTATTAGACTTCCTTTTTGTTGCTGTTATCTCTTCCAGCAGATAGATTTCCACACAGCCTTAGGGAAAATTAACCTGTTGGGTGTTTTTAAATTAAGATACAATTTATTTTTTTATTGAAGTATAGTTGATTTACAATGTTGTATTAATTACTGCTGTGCAGCAAAGTGATTCAGTTTTATATATATATATATATATATATATATATATATATATTCTTTTTTTGTCTTCTTTTCCATTATGGTTTATCATAGGATATTAAATATAGTTCCCTGTGCTATACAGTAGGACCTTGTTGTTTATCCATTCTATATATAATAGTTTGCATCTGCTAATCCCAAACTCCCACTTCACCCCTCCCCCAATCCCCTCCCCCTTGGCAACCACCAGTCTGTTCTCTATGTCTGTGAAAACTAAAAATAGAATTACCATATGATCCAGCAATCCCACTCCTGGGCATATATCCAGACAAAACTATAATTCAAAAAGATACATACACTCCTGTGTTCATAGAAGCACTGTTCACAGTAGCCAAAACATGGAAACAACATAAATGTCCATCAACAGATGAATGGATAAAGGAGATGTGGTACATATATACAACGGAATATTACTCAGCTATAAAAAAAAGAATGAAATAATGCCATTTGCAGCAACATGGATGGACCTAGAGATTATCATGCTGAATGAAATAAATCAGAGAAAGTCAAATACATATGATACCGCTTATATGTGGAATCTAAAATGTGACACAAATGAACCTATCTATGAAACGTGTTGGCTTTTTTAGGGAAGTCATCTTACAGAGAATACCAGAGGGAAAAAGACAAACCCAGAGCAACAGGCTTCAGAAGCCCCGAGGTGTGAAGCTAGAAGATAACCCAGGAGGTAGAACTAAAGAGTGAAGGAACAGTGTCAGGAATCACAGATGGTAGCAAAGACTAGACTGTAGACGGGCAAGAACAGGAGTGGGACAGAGGAGGAGGAGGGGAGAGATTGCCTGCATCAAAGAAAAATAGGGGGGCTTCCCTGGTGGCGCAGTGGTTGAGAGTCCGCCTGCCGATGCAGGGGACACGGGTTCGTGCCCCGGTCCGGGAGGATCCCACGTGCCGCAGAGCAGCTGGGCCCGTGAGCCATGGCCACTGAGCCTGCGCGTCTGGAGCCTGTGCTCCTCAACGGGAGAGGCCACAACAGTGAGAGGCCCGCGTATCGCAAATAAATAAATAAATAAATATTAAAAAAAGAAAAATAGGCATGAAAATTTTAAAAGGAAACCAACCCGTGTAATTTTCCTTAGATAAAAATAAAATGTAAGGAATCCCTCATAATACAAAACATTCCTTCAGTAAAACTTACAAGTAGTTCTTGAATGGTTGCCAGGAAGGCCAGAAGAGCTTTGTTGCTGGTAGCCCTGCAGTTCTTGATATTCTTTTTTTTTTTTTAGGGGGGAGGGGGGTGAGGAGGGAAACAAATATCCATCCTTCTGAGGATGCCTCAACCCAGGGGTCACTCAGAGTAAGAATTGTTGGCGCAGGAAGTTGGGGTTAGCAGATGCAAACTATTATATATAGAACAGATAAACAACAAGGTCCTACTGTGTAGCACAGGGAACTGTATTCAGTATCCTGTGATAAACCGTAATGGAAAAGAATAAAAAAAAAGAATGTATGTGTATGTATAACTGAATCACTTTGCTGTACAACAGAAATTAACACAACATTGTAAATCAAGTATAGTTCAATTTTTAAAAATTTTTAAATTAAAAAAAAAGAATGGTTAACCTTGAGCTATGAGATATGTACCATCTTTCTTTTCCTGTCTCTGTCTCAGCAGGAGGCCTCCAGGGGGTGATGAAGGCCATGATCAGAAATGGTTTTTCAGCCATTTCTGGTGGTTCTTTGCCTGCAGTGCTTGGTCCCTCCTTTCCTAAGGACCTGCTTCAGATTGTGGCCTGAGCTGCCCCCCTTTCCTCCCTTCCCACCTCTTCTCTTTTGTCAGCTATATCTATTTCTCTCTTGATTTGGTCAGCTGTTCAGACAGTATACCAAAAACAGCTTCCACACTGTTGATCATAGAAAAGCCATTTTATGAACTTAGGAATAAGTCAGTGTCATCAACTGTAAAGGATTCGTTCCACACGGGGCTAGTTTAAGAAGAAATGCTGTTGTAACAACCCTATTACAAATGCTCCAGTCCCCTCTCATCATGGCGCTCCTCTGATCAAAACCTACAGAAGCGACCCGCTCCCTATTTTATCTCTGAACACCCAGACCCCCCGTCCTTCCAAACAGACCTCAGTCATATTTTACTTTTCAGGTAAGTTACCTGGTACAGTATCACAAGTATCAGTCCCCTTCGTTACATCTGTTCCCCACAGATGTTTGAAGAATACTCACTAGGATGTTCTAAGTGGTGAGATTTAAATTATTCAAAAATTAGATAAATCTAAGTGACAACTTTCAAGTCATATTAAAACATCTGTTTATCTTTTTTTGACCGTCTTGGTTTTTCTTGCCTTCAGTAATCTCACAGAGATGACAGGTCAGTTTGCAGAATAAGAGCAGTCACAATAATAGTGAACATGGCTTTTCTTCTCTTTGCTGAAAGCACTTTACATGAATTCTCATTTTACCAGAACTTGATCCGAAAAAGCTATTGAAACCGTGTATCATTAGCTTTTCCATCTAAAGTCAGACTGTTGAGATTTAGAATTCATGTAAATTTCTTTATCCTCTTCCTGTTTTCTTCTGTTATTTTCCAAAAACTCTTAGGGGTGTGGGTTGTTTTCTTGTGTGTGGTTGTTTTGGGTTGTTTTCATCTGTTTCCTATTTCCTTCCTCCTTGTAACTTCTTTACTTTCTCTTGGAATTGTCTCAACTTGAATTCCTCCGAAGCTGTGTCTCAGTTTCTTTATCTGTAAAATGAGAATAATAGTAATACCTACCTCACAGGTTGATTATGTAATCAACACACATCAGTTAGAACAGTACCTGGCACATTGTTAGCTGTTTCTAATTTATTAGTAGTAGTAGTTGGAGTTATCATTTTCTGTGATATACATGACATACTTTTTAATTTCATGGTACAAACATAGGGAACCAGTTACCCCCCCAGTACACACGCAAAGTTCGGAAACTTCTATTGTATTTATGAACACTGCCACTTTCAAAGGACGTCTCTTGTGTGTCATGTAGCACTCACTGAGATTGTGGGCATTCAGCCAACTCTATAATTGCTGTTAATTTACTGTATCATTAACAGAATTAGTCATTGTTTCATTTTAGACTGTTAAAATATAGTTTACTTCTAGACTGTTGTGGGCTATATGAAAAAACAAATTGCCACTTCCAGCTAGCGATGATGAATACTTTGTGTTGTGTTGTATGTATGTTGAATTATTAATCTCTTAAAATAAATAACTGCCACTTCATATGTCTACAAACATGAAATTTATTACTTCTTTTCCAGAGGATAAAGGAAGTCTGTATATTACTTCCATTTTACCCTTAGCAAATCTGTAAATAGGCTACATCTCATAGAATTGCCTCAGGTAATGTGAGTCCTGTAAAAAACGTAAACAAAATACAAAAGAGGGCATTCTTCTCATGTTTATGTTCATGTCACTGTCTTTAATTTAACAGCAGCTGTCATATGGTTGGTCATCTGTTATACACTTTACATGGACCCCATTAAGTATCTCAGCTGTTAACGCTTCGTAATGAATTGTCGTTATGTAGAGACACTTTTGCAGTTTTAAAGCAGAAATGAATCATGTTGTCTTCCAAGTGTAGGTTCAGGTCAGCATCGCCCCACATGACGGTTTGAGGTTCAGTGTCCCCAGGAACAGCAGCTTGTGGGATTTAGGCTAGACAGCAGGAGGACTTCCCACCAGCAGGCTGCTGGAAAGCCCGCGGGGACTGTCTTTGAGAAGACACCGGCACAGCCCTCAGCATGGTGCCTGGCACACTCAGTGCCCCAACGGGACACAGTTTTTCCCCGAAGAGGATCTCCTTAGGCTTGGCCACGTTCTCCCCATCAAAGAGTTGGGGACTACCAGTGGACAGCAACACATGCTTTAATTGACATTAAAAAGCATACGGTAGCACATCGAGAAAAAAAAGAGGTGGGAGGTGATGCCTCTTAAGAGAGTATTCAACTCAGAGAGCTTTGGGGTCTGCTTTTGATGGACCCTCAGGCATTGGTCGAGTATCTACTGTGTGTATGTGCTCAGTGAATAAAAACAGTGGGAATGTTTAAGTGATACTTTGGGCATACGTTTCTGTTTAGATACCAGATCATCTTCATTTTCCCCTCAACTGTTCGGGATTCAGCAGTTTTGGAATCCATATATGACTATATGACTGGAAAATTTGTCCAAGCCATGAAAACCCATTTGTAGAAAACTCAAACAGCCAGATTTTTAAGAAATTTCTTAATTGTTTGAAAGTAACTGTATTTCTCTTTTCAGTGATCTTTAAAAGGCTGTTAAAATCCGAGTCTTCAAATGGTAAAGTCGTACTCCTAGGAATGTCCTACTCCTAGAGCATTGTTAAATTTCTGTATTTTCCTTTTTTTTTAACTGATTTGAGGGAGGAAACTTCTATATGCATGCCAAACAAGAATTGACTGAGCTGATTTCAGGCTACTGTGCCTTTAGCAGATAGTATCCTATTCAAAATAAAATAATTGAGACACTAAATATAAGAGATGTTTCCTTTAGACTTTTTTAAAAAAAATTTTTACAGTGGTAAAATTCACATAATATAAAACATACTGTTTTAACCATATTTAACTGTACAGTTCAGTGGCACTAAGTACATTCACATTGTACATTCACAACTCTCACCGTCATCCATCTCCCGAATTTTTTACCTTCCTAAACTGAAACTCCATCCCCATTAAATAAAGAGTAATAAAGACTGTAAGTCAATTCGTCCTAAGCAGTGAGTTTATTGCTTTACATTTTGGCATGTATAATACAATCTGCGCTCAAACTAGTGTTGTCCTTGAAACCCATGAAGAAGCAAATGCAAAACACTCCACCATCCAAGGCACATGGGATTTCTACAGGAAAATAAATAATGTACACGGAGGATGAACTCACACTCAACAGTTACAATCCACACTTGGATACAATCCTGCCATCGAGGAGAATCTGCTGGAGACCATTACTGAAACCTGAGACAGTGGAACGAGTCAAAAGAGACAAGATAATTGTTTAAGGAGTACAAGATGGAAAAGCACAGTGAAAGAACGAGTCACTGATAAAAAAGAACACACAGGGCTTCCCTGGTGGCGCAGTGGTTGAGAATCCGCCTGCCAATGCAGGGGACACGAGTTCGTGCCCCGGTCCGGGAAGATCCCACATGCCGCGGAGCAGCTGGGCCCGTGAGCCATGACCGCGGAGCCTGTGCTCCACAACGGGAGAGGCCCCAACAGTGAGAGGCCCGCGTACCGCAAAAACAAAACAAAACAAAACAAAAAACACACAAATGTGAAAAACCAAATTGCGCCTTACTCACTATAGGTATGTTCCTGAAACATTCTACACAAATTGAATTTTTATAAGAAGGAGTCTAATGATTGGTCCCTTATCAAGTCATTGCAAGCATCATGCCTTGCAGGAGGTAGGAGTAATCCATTGCTGTGTGGTTAGAAATTGAATTGGGAATTGAATACGGTGTCCCAACTCCCAATAGATTTGCTGCTCAGGATGGGGGAAAGTTTCTAGTTGCATCTTTTTCTACATCTATACTTCCAAGGAACTGAGAAAGACCTTTTTAAACTTCAATGTCTATGGTATAAAGTGTTTTTATTTTTAATCATTTAAATTGTGCTTGAAGCTTTTACAGCGTAGCTCTGGCCCACAGCCAAATGGAGCAGTGCTCTGGTCTCAGTCACAGCAGGGCGGGGATCGTGTTCACACATCGTGGTTTCTAGGTGATGTTTCATTTTCATTCCCGTACTGCCAGTTATTCAAGGTGAAATCTACTTCCAGTTTTTTTGTTTTTTTTTTTAGTTCAGGGAGGTTTTTTGTTTTGTTTTGCTGATGTGTATTTCTTAGTGTGTCTTTACGATTTGTGATTCCCCTCCCTTAAAATGGATCTTTCCAGTTTTTATTTTGCCGCTAAGACTTTAAAATAATCTTAGGATGTGTTCATTGTTGGGACAGTGCTCTTAAGTCAGTTTTAAGAAAAGAGCACTTGAGGTCTCTAGGAGGGTGGTAGGACTAACATTTTTAAGTGTGCACTAAAAACTGTTCAGATAAAGAGTTTCATAGTGAGTCTGTGGCCAAGATCCACTTGAATGATGGTAACCCTGCTATTTTGGGACCTTTGTTACATGATTCACTGATTTATGGCACAGGGGCTCCAAATATTTCCTCTCTGGGTCTCCATGGAAAGTCTTTTTAAGAGGAATGTATTTCTCACTGATCTCATACTTCCTCAGTAAAATCACAGTGGCATTTATCTCCTGATCAAGACATTTTTTTGAAAAATGGAAGCTGTGTTAAAAATAGAGGTTATTACTGAAATCTTATTTGAATTGATTATTTTTACTGTCATTATCAGCTTTCCGGCTTTGAGGTAGTTATTTGCTTTACAACATTTTTCTAAATTATGTGTAGACTCCGTTGGACAGAAATACTTTCTTAAAATATTTTCTTCTCTATCTCTATTCGTACCCTACATGACCTCTCTCCCCGTTCAGAACAGCTTTCTGTCTGTGGATGGCATGTAATCTCCGCTCTAGAGCAGGGGCATGGGAGAAAGAAAGCATGTTTAAAGTTCAGGTGACAGGGAATTATTGCATGAACACGTGCATCCTGCAATGACCTTGTAGAACTAGGAGAGGTGAAGGAGGGAGAGGGGATTCACACTGCTCCAGCTCCTGCTGGGGGCCAGGCCTGGTGTTAGGAGTTACCTTGTACTACAGTCATCACAGCCTCTGTGGGGATAGCTGTTGTTTCCCCATTTTTGCACATGAGGAACCTGAATCCCAGAGATGCTACGTTGATCTGTCCAAAGTCAGGATTCCAGCCCAAGTCCAGCTACTCCCAAAACCATATATTCTTTTTACAGTACAGCTCCTGGATCTTGGTACTAGAATGGGCCTTAGAAATCATCTAGTTTAAGTCTCTCACTTTGTCAGGAAATAGAGGCTCAGAGTAGCAAGCAACTTACCCGAGATCATTCACTACCTAGTAGCATTTTTTTTGTGCTGTAGTCAACACAAAGAATCTTATTAACTCTTTCTAAAATTACTTTTGTAATAAGCGCCAGTCTCCTCATCTTTATTTTTTTGTTGACTTCAGATCCTTTTTTTTTTTTTTTTTTTTTTTTGCGGTACGCGGACCTCTCACTGTTGTGGCCTCTCCCGTTGTGAAGAACAGGCTCCGGACACGCAGGACCAGTGGCCATGGCTCACGGGCCCGGCCGCTCCGTGGCATGTGGGGTCCTCCTGGACCGGGGCACGAACCCATGTCCCCTGCATCGGCAGGCAGACTCTCAACCACTGTGCCACCAGGGAAGCCCATGACAGAGCTTTTAAGGTACCCTTTTTAGATAAAGAAAGGAGGCAACTGGAAACTATATATACAAACGTGTTTGTTTCCTGTAGCTGCTGTACCAAATTAACTCAAACTTTGTGGCTTAAAACAATTGCAGTTTCTTTCTTACAGTTCTGGAGGTCAGACTAAAATTAGGGTGTCAGCAGGGCTGCATTCCCTCTGGAGGTTTCAGGGGGAATCTGTTTCCTTGCATTTTCCAGCTTCTAGAGACCAGCAGCATCCCTTAGCTCATCCCTTAGGCCTCTTCCCTCACATCACTCCGACGCCTTCTTTCTGTCATCACATCCCCTACTGATCTTCCTGCCTCCCTCTTATAAAGCTGTTTTGATTATATCAAGCCCACCAGACAATCCAGGGTAATCCCCCCCTTCTCAAGGTAACTTAATCACACCTGCAAAGCCCCTTGTAAAGCAGCATATTCACAGGTTCCAGGGGTTAGTACAGGGACATCTTTGGGGGGATAGGGCTTTATTCTGTCCAACACACACACTCACACACACACATACACACACATACACGCGTGCACACACACACACATATGCCTGTGTGGGTATTTATGTATCACACATAAATTAAGACCCCTCTCATCCAGAATTATCTGGGAATTAGCCATTCTGGATAAATTAGTTTTCTGTATCACTATATGCAAATCACGTTTTTAAACTTTCTTAGTATATGGAAAATGTGCTGTCTTCCTGTCTTTGAAAACGGGATCCTCAGTATAATTTTCCCTCTCCTTGAGGAATTGAGCGCGCCATTGTAAAACATCAGTATTGAGTTGAGCTTCAAATACAGCGGTAAATGCAAGGGCAGGAACAACCCTGTGATAATTCTGGAAGGCCTATAAGATCTGCAAGGCCATAAAAAACATTGACTTTGCTTGGCGTGAGGTTACGGCTGTCACCATGAAGGGGCTGGAAGAACCTTTGCCCACAGTAAGTTCACGATTTTCGTGGATTTGAGGAGGTGGATGACGAGTCCGAAGAGGTCTTCAGCAACCTAGTGACCCTCAGCGAGAAGCTGGAGCCAGATCTGCAAGAAGACAACTTCATTGAACTCCCTTCTGTGCAACACCAGGAACTTACTAATGAAGACATGATGGATTTGGAGGCTTAGAGAAAGGACGAAGAGGGGCAAGAGGAAGAAGAAGTAACTGAAGAACCGAAGGGATTCACGATGCAGGAAGTGGCAGAGGATTTTCTTTATTTGAGGCGGCACTGTAAGTTTTTGAGGTACGGGACCTGAACGTAGAACGGTACACGAAGGTTGCAGCAGCTGCTCAGAATGCAACCCAGTGCTACCGTGTCACCTATGACGAGAAAAAAAGAGCTACTACCCAGACATCACTGGATCGTTTTTTCAAGAGGGTGGATAGAATTGGATCCAGCCAGGAAGCAGATCCTGTGCCATCAGCGTCAGGCGTGAGCGACATTGCAGCTTGCCCTCCGTCCCCTATTGCTGTCGATCCTTCAGCTCTGCCATCTCCCTCCTCCCCTCCCTCCTCCGGTCAGTAACTCTTCCTGCTGTTCCCTCGATGCCAGCCCCTGACTGCCAGCTGTTGTACTGTACTACTGTACTTTTCAAGGGACTGTACTGTAAGATTAAAAATGTTTTCTTTATTTTTTGTGTTTGTGATTTATGTATTATTTGTTTGAAAAGTATTACAGGGCTTCCCTGGTGGCGCAGTGGTTGAGAGTCCGCCTGCCGATGCAGGGGACAGGGGTTCGTGCCCCGGTTCGGGAAGATCCCACATTCCGCGGAGCGGTTGGGCCCGTGAGCCATGGCCGCTGAGCCTGCGCGTCCGGAGCCTGTGCTCCGCAACGGGAGAGACCACAACAGTGAGAGGCCCGCATACCACAAAAAAAAAAAAAAGAGAGAAAAGTATTACAGCCTATTACAGTACAGTACTATGTAGCCAGTTGTGTTAGTGGGATACCTAGGCTAACTTTATTGGATCTCCCAACACATTACGTTTGTATGTAAGGGACTTACTGTAATTAGAAATTGGCAAAAAAAACATACACATCCTCTCTCATGGAAGAGAGTATCCAGATAACAAATAATCACATGAAAAAGTGTTCAACATCATTAGCAGCTAAGGAAATGCAAATTAAAGCCTCAATGAGGTATCACTAAACCCTATCGGAATGGCTAAAATAAAGCATGTTGATAGCACTAAATGCCAGCGAGGATGCAGAGAAACTGGATCACTCTGCTGGCGTGCATGTAAAATGGTACGTCTGCTCTGGAAAGAAGTCTGGCAGTTTCTTATAAAGCTAAATATGAGTTTACCATACATCCCAACAATTGCACTCTTGGACATTTGTCCCAGAGAAATAAAAACTTACGTTCACACAAACACAGAGAAATGTTCATACCAGCTTTATTTGTAATAACTAAAAATGGGAAGCAATCCATTGTCCTTCAGTGGGTAAATGGTTAAACAAACTGGTACATCCATATCGTGGATTACTACTCAACAGTAAAACAACAAAGTCTTGATACATGCAACAACTTAGATGGATCACAAGAGTATTATGCAGAGTGAAAAACATCCAATTTCAAAAAGTTACATCCTGTATGATTTCATTTATATAGCATTCTTGAAATGACAGAATTATATAGAGAGGAATAGTGTTTGTTGGGAATTCAGAAGTGGGGGGAGGACTGTGGCTAGTGAAGGGTCTCACAAAGGATGTTTGTGATGGACTGTTCTGTGTCTTGACAGTGGTGGTGGGCACACAAATCTACCCCTGATACAATTGCATAGGAACACATATATCCATCAGTGCATGTAAAACTGGTGATGTATGGGAAGGTCAGCGGACTGTGTCGGTATCACTCTCCTGTGATATTGGGGGAAAGTGGGGGAAGGATGTAGGTGATCTGTCTGTATTCTTTCCTACAACCGCATGTGAATCTGTACTTAGCTCAAAATTAAAAGTTTTTTAAAAAAATAAAAAAACAGGCATTGAGGCTGAACAGGAGAGCATGGACTTTTGGATCAACAAGGTTGTGTTCAAATTCCGGCTCCACCACTTACCAGCTGTGGGACCATGAGCCAGTTCTTAACCTCTCTGTGCCTCAGTTTCTTCATTTTTTTTTACCACAATAAGTTTAGTGAACATTCATCATCTCATATAGATCCAAAATTAAAGAAATAGGGAAAAAATTTTTATTAAAAATATGTATTTTTATTTTCATAAACCCTTAGGATTTGCTCTCTGAACCACTTTCATACATAACAAACAGCAGTGTTAATTATATTTACCATGTTGTACATTATGTCCCTAGTGCTTATGTATCTTACTGGGAGTGTGTGTCTTTTTTTTTTAATTTTTTGTGGCTGCCTTGGGTCTTCATTGCTGCGCGCTGGCTTTCTCTAGTTGTGGCGAGCGGGGGCTACTCTTCGTTGCGGTGCGTGGGCTTCTCATTGCAGTGGCTTCTCTTGTGGTGGAGCACGGGCTCTAGGCGCGTGGGCTTCAGTAGTTGTGGCACGCAGGCTCAGTAGTTGTGGCGCATGGGCTTAGTTGCTCCGTGGCATGTGGGATCTTCCCGGACCAGGGCTCGCACCTGTGTTCCCTGCATCGGAGGCGGATTCTTAACCACTGAGCCACCAGGGAAGTCCCTGGAAGTGTGTATCTTTTGACTGCCTTCATCCAGTTCCCCCTCTGCCCACAAATCTGATCCGTTTTCTGTGAGTTTGTTTTTGAAGTATAGTTGACCTACAACACTGTCTTAGTTCCTAATACACAATATAGTGATTCAGTATTTCTATACATTTCAAAATGATCACCACAATCAGTCTAGTTACAATATGTCACC
Organism: Mesoplodon bidens; assembly: GCF_964165515.1. Lineage (NCBI taxonomy): Eukaryota > Metazoa > Chordata > Mammalia > Artiodactyla > Ziphiidae > Mesoplodon > Mesoplodon bidens. The sequence continues at coordinate 122,749,950 of NC_138161.1, forward strand.
ATGCAAAGGATATTACATTATTACTGACTATATTCCCCACACTCTACATTTCATACCTGTGACTCATTTATCTTGTAATTGCTAGTTTGTCATGTACCTTTAATCTCCTTCACCAATTTCTCTCCTCTCCCCACCAGCCTCCCTTCTGGCAACCACCTGTTTGTTCTCTGTATCTGTGACTGCTTCTGCTTAGTTACGTTTGTTCATTTGTTTTGTTTTTTAGATTCCACATATAAGTGAAATCATACAGTATTTATCTTTCTCTGTCTGATTTATTTCACTTAGCATTATACCCTCTAGGTCCATCCATATTGTTGCAAATGGCAAGATTTCATTCTTTTTTATGGCTGAGTAGTATTCCAGTGTTTGTGTGTGTGTGTGTGTGTGTACACTACAACTTTATGCATTCATTTATTGATGAACACTTATGTTGCTTCCATATCTTCTATTGTAAATAATACTGCCATGAGCATAGGAGTGCATATATCTTTTCAAATTAGTGTTTTCGTCTTCTTCTTCAGATAAATGCCCAGGAGTGGAATTGCTGGATCATATCATAGGAATATAAATTGGTGCAGCAACAATGGAAAACAGCATGGAGATTCCCCAGTTTCTTTATTTAAAAAAATTTTTTTTGTTTTATTGAGATATAATTGACATATAACATTGTATTAATTTTAGGTGTACAACACACTCATTTGATACATGTATATATTTTGAAATAAGTACCACAGTAAGTTTAGTTAGCATCTACCGACCTCACATACTTTCAGCTTCTTTTTAAAGTGAGTACATCTCCAAAGAGGATATACAGACTGCCAACAAACACATGAAACAATGCTCGACATCATTAATCATTAGAGAAATGCAAATCAAAACTACAATGAGGTATCATCTCACACCAGTCAGAATGGCCATCATCAAAAAATCTAGAAACAATAAATGCTGAAGAGGGTGTGGAGAAAAGGGAATGCTCTTGCACTGCTGGTGGGAATGTGAATTGGTACAGCCACTATGGAGAACAGTATGGCGGTTCCTTAAAAACTACAAATAGAACTACCATATGACCCAGCAATCCCACTACTGGGCATATACCCTGAGAAAACCATAATTCAAAAAGAGTCATGTTCATTGCAGCTCTATTTACAATAGCCAGGAGATGGAAACAACCTAAGTGTCCATCATCAGATTAATGGATAAAGAAGATGTGGCACATATATACAATGGAATATTACTCAGCCATAAAAAGAAACGAAATTGAGCTATTTGTAATGAGGTGGATGGACCTAGAATCTGTCATACAGAGTGAAGTAAGTCAGAAAGAGAAAGACAAATACCTTATGCTGACACATATATCTGGAATTTAAGGGAAAAAAATGTCATGAAGAACCTAGGGGTAAGACAGGAATAAAGACACAGACCTACTAGAGAATGGACTTGAGGATATGGGGAGGGGGAAGGGTAAGCTGTGACAAAGTGAGAGAGTGGCATGGACGTATATACACTACCAAACGTAAAATAGGTAGCTAGTGGGAAGCAGCTGCATAGCACAGGGAGATCAGCTCGGTGCTTTGTGACCACGTAGAGGGGTGGGATAGGGAGGGTGGGAGGGAGGGAGATGCAAGAGGGAAGAGATATGGGAACATATGTATATGTATAACTGATTCACTTTGTTATAAAGCAGAAACTAACACACCATTGTAAAGCAATTATACTCCAATAAAGATGTAAAAAATAATAAAAATAATAAAAAAGATAAAGTGAGTACAATAATAATACTTCCCTCCTTTACTCATTTTGATGATTAACTGGCTCAGAGTAGTCTGAGCTAGGTTCTTCTCTTTTTTTACATTTTATTGGAGTATAGTTGATTTACAATGTTGTGTTAGTTTCAGGTGTACAGCAAAGTGATTCAGTTATACGTATATATACATATATCCATTCTTTTTCAGATTCTTTTCCCATATAGGTTATTACAGAGTACTGAGTAGAGTTCCCTGTGCTATACAGTAGGAGTTTGAGATTAACATACACACATTACTATATATAAAATAGGTAACCAAGAAGGATCTACTGTATAGCACAGGAAACTCTACTCAGATAGGTTTTTAAAATATGGTATTATAGACAAAAGCCACTCACCACGTACACTGGATCATAAAAGTATTTTGTCTTTTCATCTAGCACTTAAACAGCTAGGTACTCTCACTTCTCTGAAGAATTTTAATATCACAGTTATTATCTATTTTATTAACTTCGGCCCATTCTTCTCTACTTTCATGGGATTTACTCTATCCTTTTTTCTTCCTTTGGACACATCTCAGGAAACTTCTTCCTCTTTAATATATGCATTTGAAACTGTAGATTTCTCTTTCATTAACTGCTTTAGGCAAATCACAGATTTTGGTATTGGCAACTCAACGTTTTCATTGTCCCTCAGTTATAAACATAGCTGATTTTTTTTCTTTGATCCAAGAATTATTTGAAAATGTATTTTTCAGTTTGCAAACGTATGAAGGGGGACCTTAATAGTCTTAATAATTTTTGGAAATATGTTAAGCTTTCTTTGTGGCTTAGCATGTGATCAGTTTTTATAAATGTTTCTTATGTGCTTGGAAAAGAATAAGTATCCTTTAGTTGTTGAGCATGGAATTTCATCTTCATTCAGCACCTTGATTTTGTTAATTTGGCTTTTCATATTTTCAGTATCCTTGCTGTGTTTTGGTCTGGTTGACCAAATCTACTGCAGTGACAATGTCCCTCTTTGACTGTAGATGTGTCATTTTCTCCTTACAATTCCTCCAACTTTTGCTTTTTATATTTTGGGCTATGTTGTTAGGTATAATACATTCAGAATTGTTATGTTTTCCTTGTGAATTATTAATTTCGTCATAATGCAGTTATTCTCTTTATTCATTTTTGCCTTAAATATATTTATATGTTTTGCCTTAAGCATGTATTTGATCTGATAGTAAAAAAAAAAGCTCTTTTTAGCTCTTTTTTAGTTAGTGTTTGCATAGTCTATGTGCCCAGGATTTAGAATTCTCAGGGGAAACACTTTTCTCCCAATTCCAGTGCCCAAGTTCTCTCTGGCTAGTGTCTTAGCTCCCTCTCCCATGAGGCATTATCTTTTCAGGTTCAGTCATCTACTGAAAGACTAGTTGCTCCGGTGGCCTAATTTATGTAAGGGCTCTCAATTCCAAACCCTCACCACCTACAGACCTAAGGTTTCATCTTCTTTCTCCATGAGGGCATCAAAACCCAAGCCCCACCCCTGGCAGCTACACTGTCTGCTCATGTGCTAGCTGTAAGTTTTGGTTTTCAGTTCTGGCCTCTGGGGATGCCCCTCGCCCATTCAGCTATGCATTTTAAAGACTGTTAGTTATATTTTCTTCAACGTTTCTGGGTGTTTGGGATGTGTGGGGTTGGCAGGGATATCTCGAGGTTATCTGGTCTGGCGTGTTGCTAACAGGGCTAGTGCTCATCTAGCCTGAGAATGGTACCATGTGTTGAACAGTAATATTGATAGAAGGCCCTTTCTGACCTTGACATCATAAAAACTCAGCAAATCTGATGTTTGAGTAGCTACTGGATGCTCTGGTGGGGTGGCAGCACCTACAAAGATCTGCCATGTGTGTGTTTCTTGGTTCAGAGTCATTTTGAACTTAGAGTACCAGAAGGACTGGTCTTGAGAACACCAAGATTTTTTAAATATTCCAGCTTATAAATTTGAGGACACTTACAAACATGATATTAGTAAATAGCATTAAAATCTTGTTGCTTACATAAGACTTTTGTATTGATAAGACAGAATTTTATCAGAGTTACAAAACTGATTTGGACTTAACTTTTTCAATCAAAGTTCTTGAAAAATTTTTATAAGCATGTTTCAGAATTATGCCTAAGCAAAGTACAGTGGCAATCTAGCTATTATAGGTAGGCTGCACTAATATTACATTCAAAATACAGAATTTAAGGAGGAAAATTATAACATACAGTTTTTCCATGAACTAAGTGTCTTATTTACATACGTTCCCTAGTTCATGTTTTTAAACTGTAACATAGAATAATGTTTATTTCCTGTTTGTAGTATTGCCATGTGGTTTTTTTTAATTTAATAATGTGCAAAATCCTTCAAATAACTGGAATCTAAGAAAAGTTTCCTTTGCCATTTTTATTTTTGAAAATGTCTTTCTGTGAACTTTTTTTCGAGCCTTGAGTTAGTTTTCCCCTACGAGCATTCCTGCCGTTTCACCAAGAGCAAATTCAGCCCCCAGAATGTTCGTTAAGTGATTAGACTCTTCATCAAAAGCAGAATGTCATGATTTTGCCGCTGGGGTTTAGTCAACTCTGTGCCCAGAATGAGAAGTTCTAAAATAATGATTTTGTTTATTGATTCTTCTCATGTGCCGAAGGAACAATTAAGTATAGGGTCAACCGGTGACCATTGGATTATTTTGTCTAATAAATGGTGTGTCTACCAGTCAGAATGGCCATCACCAAAAAGTCTATAAACAATAAATGCTGGAGAGGGTATGGAGAAAAGGGAACCCTCCTACACTGTTGGTGAGAGTGTAAATTGGTGTAGGCACTATGGAGAACAGTATGGAGGTTCCTTAAAAAATTAAAAATAGAGCTACCATATGGTCCAGCAATCCCATTCCTGGGCATATATCCGGAGAAAGCCATAATTTGAAAAGATACATGCACCCCAATGTTCATTGCAACACTGTTTGCAATAGCCAAGATATGGGAGCAATCTAAATGTCCATTGACAGAGCAATAGGTAAAGAAGATGTGGTATATATATATATATGTGTGTGTGTGTGTGTATATATATATATACACACACACACACACATATACAATGGAATATTACTCAGCCACAAAAAAGAATGAAATAATGCTATTTGCAGGCACATGGATGGACCTCGAGATTATCGTACTAAGTGAAGTAAGTCAGACAGAGAAAGACAAATATCATATGATATCACTCATATGTGGAATCTAATTTTAAAAATTGATACAAATGAACTTATTTACAAAACAGAAACAGACTCACAGATTTCAAAAACAAACCTATAGTTACCAAAGGGGACATGTGGGCAGGGAGGGATAAATCAGAAGCTTGGGATTAACATACACACACTACTATATTTAAAATCAATAACCAACAAGGACCTCTACTGTATAGCACAGGGAACTCAATATTCTGTGATAACCTATATGGGTAAAGACTCTGAAAAAGAGTGAATATATGTTTATGTATAACTGAATCACTTAGCTGTACACCTGAAACTAACACAACACTGTAAATCAACTATAATAAAATTTTATGAATAAATAAACAGTGTGTCTATTTATATCAACTTTACATTTTCTTCTAGGTTACCTTCCGAACCAGAATTTATCACTGTAATATTAACAGCCAAGGCGTGATCTGTCTGGACATCCTGAAAGACAACTGGAGTCCGGCGCTCACCATTTCTAAAGTTCTCCTGTCTATCTGCTCTCTTCTTACAGACTGCAATCCTGGTAAGAGATTTGTAATCCAGTGTAGAATTGGAGCTACTCAAAGCTTGAATGTCAGTCCTTAGTAAATTGTTTACCACTGCCAGTACTACCACTAGCACTATTATTTTTATTCTTATTGATCTTAAATTTTCATAGTTTGTAACTGCTTTCTTTTCCAATTCAGTCTGGTCATTGGTCTTTCGAAAACTTATTACTTGCCAAGAACGAAAAAGCATAGTGTGATAAGCATGAGTGAAAAATCATTTTAGATGGGGAAGTGCATTTAAAGAATGTGTTACCTTCTGCTTTCAAATAATAATAAAAATTCAAATTGAATAGCTAGATATTTAATTAGGTGCCTACCAGAAGATGTTCATTTGGGAAACGTGGGCTATTAAAATCCGACAGCCACCAGGCAGCACCACACACACGTCACCATTTTTGCATCTCAATAATCATGCATCCTTACAAGCTATTAGGGCCAAAAAACTCCTGAACTAGGAAATACCCAAAAAGTCAACGAGGAGATACAGCTTCCCAGGAAACCTGAAAAGAGCCTATGGCCAAGCCCTTGAGGCTTGCTGGTATGCTTAATGCTGAAAATTCTTACTTCCTGTTTTCCTAGATGCGCGATTACATGTCTTTGACCAGCTTCTTTTAACTAAAAGACTAACCAACTGCCAATTTTTTTACATATTTGGGTGTATTTTGGAAAATACAAAAATCCAAAGGTTTTTCACTGGGGTTTTCATTGATGTTCTCAATGAGAAATTCTTCATTGAGTAGTTAATTAATAGTCTTAATGTTTTCTGAGATTCCATCTACTATGTTCAGGAATGAACTCACTAGATAAGTGAAGTTTTAGATGAGAGAAATGGCAAATGGGAATCGAGGTCTCTCTTAGGTCCCTGGCTGGTTAATAAAACATGAAGAAATTATCATCTTTTCCATTTTTGTATGTTTGTTGTTTTTCAGTAATAAAAATTTTTTTAGTGAAGGCATTTAAAAACAGAATCTAATTAAATTGTGATATTGTAGACCATATATAACAAATTAATGGTTTTAACACCAAAAAGAAAATATAGTTGTGCAAGATCATTATAAAATTTTTTTAATTAATTCATACTTCATGCCAGATAGTGAAGTTCAATCATGATGTACTAATTTAAAACTAAATGACAAATACTTTGTTTTTTCAGTCTCACTATTCCTATTTCAATCCTATTTGTCTCTGTGACACTGTATAACCTCATTTGGAGGTCTTGTCTTAAAAAGGCTTTTTGTGTGTGTGATATTTCCTTTTGGAAATGTTGCAACGTGGGACTACATCTGCCTCCCCACTCTCCAAAAGGTACTTCTTATGGGGTTTGCTGAAATTTGGAGAGGAGGGTTTTTTTTGTTTGTTTTTTAGAGAAAAAAATTATTTTGAGAGGTAAGTCACTTATTCAGGAAACTTTTGGTGTCAAGTACACCTTAAATTCACAGTGTTATATGTCGGTTATAGCTCCATAAAACTGGGGAAAAAAGAAAGAAAGCAAAAAACACTTCTGAGACTCTACTATTTATGAGGCACTTCTGAGCGTCACACAAGATGAATAAGAAGTCTTCACTTCTTATACATGGAATAAGGTGTCACTTCACACTTAGAGAAAACTTGGTGCCGAGAGGCAGTCCTTACCCCAGAGGGAACCACGTGAGCTAAAATGGACCCATCACCTCATTCTCTTCTCTATGGAGGTGACCCTGCGCTCCACCAGAGCCTTCTCTCAGCAGTCAAGAAAGGTCTCCGTTCCGTAAGTTCGAGTTTTTTCTGTGTCTCAGAAAATTAGAGACACATTCTGCAAAAAAAATAAAAAATCACCCCTGGCTAAAGCAAAATCACATAAATAGGATAAATAGGTTTTGAAAATTATGCTATGAATAGTAAGAAAAAACCTAAAGCTAGTAATGTTCCTTGAGTGTCACCAACTAGAGATAGCCTATCTGGTATAAGAATAGAATACTATCTGTAAAATACATGGTAACAAACTAAGTGTTCATACTTTAACACACATAAAAAAGGTTTCTAATCGGCACATCATTTACAGGTATGTTCACACCTCTAGGGTTTTAAACAAAGTTATCAAAAACAAGTCAAAAAAGTCCATTGTTTTGTTCAGTGGATTTACTGCACACTTTTCTGGTACACTTCCTTCTAGTCTCTGTTGATTTTTCTCCCTAGATTTATGTTCCACTTCAATCTAACCTATTTCCAAGCAGTCACAAATGTGAGTTTGGTAGACTGTGAATAAAGCTTTCCCCGCTCTGAGTCTGCAGACCTACTTTAACACCAGAAATGCTGTAGCTCAGAAGGAGGCTTTGCATGAAGACACAGATGTAACCCACTTTATAAGGGCTCCCACTCTTGTTCCTACATGAAATGGGTTTTGTTCATCTCTTTTCATATTTTTCTCATAATTTACATTTGTCTCTTTCAAGAATTTTTGGTCCATTCAGAAACAGATGTTTTGTGTTTCAGTGTGGGGCTACACACCCTTTCTTGCATGGTATTGATAGTCAACAGATGTTGATTTAAAAACCAGCTCCACTGTTTATTACTTGTGTGACCTTGTACCAGCCATTTAACTTTCCTCACCCTCCGCTCATTATATCAAACGGACATTATCCTCAGCTGTACCTAGATCACAGGATTCCTGTGACTTTAAAATGAGATGGTGTCTGTGAAAGCCCTTTGTAAGCATAATGGATTGTTCTTGGTGTTATCTCTCAGAATTTCTATTTAGGACTCCAAATGGGCATCCATTTGATGTGATAAGTACCCTCTCAGCTGCATTTAACTGAGAGAAGATAGTATTAAATAATCTCTAACAAACACCACCTCCTCAGCATGGACCCTCTTGGATTTTTTAATCTGAAAAAAAGCCTAGTCCTGAATTAGTGGTGCCAAGACTATATTATCTCTTGGGAAAGATTATCTGTCAGGTGGCAGATGTCCAACCATTACCAGCCAGGTGACGGGTGCACCAGGGGTAACTATTCTGTTCCCAGCAGGTCTGTTCTAGGCAGGTCTCCCTCTTCACACTTCACAGGGGTGTATATTGGGCCTGCTGTGACACTCTGCTTTGTCAGGCATGGCTGGCTGCCAGAGTATGGCTGTGACACACTGCTGGGAGCAAAGGGACAGCCAGAGGAGTGGAGGTGGATGGGCTCAAAAGGTCAGCACCAGCCTCCCAGATCCTCTGACTGTGGTCCTGTTTGGTGAACATGATTTAATCCATGAATTGCTGAAGTTTACAGTAGTAAACACATTTCCATCTTTCATGGCAGAGCCCCTATGGGCAAACACTCTATTCTCAAGCGTATATAAAATTTAAGCTCTGTTCTATTTAATGTCATCTTTCGAAGTTTGTTTTTGCTGTTTTGTGGTTGCCTTTTCAAACTCTGAACTGTTTTAGCATATCCTTTATATGAAATCTGTTGATTTATTATTTAAAATCTGCCTATATAATGGTCTTCAGACCTATTAATAATGGGTATTTTCCCTCATACAAAATGAACTATCCTGAGAACACTGACACTTATGAGATAAAATAAGGTCAACAGTTTTCCTGTCCCAAATGCTTTATTCACAGAGTAATGTCCAGAAATATTACTAATTTTTTTTCATAAATCTGCGTAACATCTGGCATCATTAATCTCAGTTCTTTCTGCTCTACTACGGTTGCTTTCTAAAGTTTTATGAACTTGTTTGATTCTTTTGTTGTGGTGGTGGTTCCCTAAGTGCTGAAATGGAAGATGTTGGCATTTCATAATATGGGGAAATTCTGAAAAGACAACTTGGTGGTTATAAACTTTTTTGTTCCACACTCTCAGTTCCTTTGTACCTAAGCCTCTATTTCTGTGGTGTGTTCTTAATAGAACCATCCAGGCCTTTTTTTGTTTGTTTTTTTTGCTGAAAATCTCTACTGAGCTGCTAAGCTTTCCCCTTCATTCTGACTGTGGCCATCAGGCTACTAACTCCTCTCTGCCTCGGCCTTCTGGTCTGTAAAATAGGCATAATGATAGTGCCTACCTCAGGACACATCATGAGATTCTTATGCTCTTGTGAACTGGTTTGATTCTAAATGCGATTCTGACACTGTATCATGCAAAAATTCTGCCCCCCAAAACATATACCACTTAGGAGATAATCGGAAATTGGAAAACCAAGTATTGGATATTGAGGAATGATTGCCAGAAATTTTTAGGCATAATAAAACAGAATTGTGATGCTGAATTATTTATCTGTCCTCTCCTTTTAGAGATCCATACTGAGTGCTTTGCAAATACACTCTGTGTATTTCATTCCCTGATAATCTGCTTCACACTCCAGGCTGCCTGCGGTGAGCCTGGCCAGCAGGGTCCCGCGTCCATAAACAGCCGAGAGGTCTTCGTCCACCACTTTTCAAGCAGGCAGAATGCCCCAGGCCAGGTCACTTGAAGATGCTCTGAGCACACCCACAGTCGTCACACTCCTCCCCTCCCCCCATCATCTGCCAAATGAAATCAAGGATCGGTTACTCCCAGTCTCAGATTTATGCAGATCTTTATTAGAACAACAAGTGGAGCTAAGAATGGCAGCTAATTAACCCTCTGCCTTACACAGCGATTAAGCCAAGGATGCACGCAGCTGCAGCTTCCCTGGTGAGAGTTCTGTTCTTCCCAGACGCAGCAAACAGAGGGAGGAATCTGCTCCCCGGGACCCTTTGATAGGGTTCAAATGCCCTCCTCCTTCCCCAGCATCACAGCCCTTAGCTCCAGACCTCTTATGGCCTGTTTTTAACCAACTAATACAATCCTTATCCACCAGTTGTCTCAGATACATTAACTTTGATTGTTACCAATTGCTTGTCTTTGCCCTGGTTATGATTCCGTAGTAAATTGTGTTACTATTAAATATTGAACTTTTTGATAGTGACTGCTGAGGGGTGGGGACCATAAAATAGGATTAATTATTTCAACACAGATGTATTTGTGTGGATTATTTACACTACGTTTGTGAGCTCTTAGGCTGATGCAAGGTACACAAATGGAATTTAAGAGAATTCTGTTGCTTACAACAGCAGCGCAAACCTTGCTTCCGCATACCCCATTCCACTCCTACACTTGAGAACTGGCAGAGAACAATTTATTTAACTGAAATTTAGGGAAAGCTGTAAAAGTGATAAGCCTACCTGTTTTCAAAGCAGGCTATCTTAACAGGAATGCAAAAAAAAAAAGTTGATTTTTCTAGAACAGACATTACAGATGGCTACGTAGACATCAGATATCTTCTGATACCTATGACTTTTTTTTTAAGTGAGAAACTTATAGTGTAGAAATACACAGTACCACATACAGCTAACTTCAGGCTGTTTTCCTTGTTTGTGAAGAATTGGCTTCTCTTCTAGAACATTACATGTTGAATTCCAAAAGCCATTCCAATCAGTACTTCCAAATATAGATGTAAATAAACTATAATTTGTAGTCATTTGTCTTCCCTGACTCCTTGTACAAGAAAGAGAAAGCTGTAGTTATATGTAGTTAATTAAACTACCTGGTATTTTAAATACCAGGAGTTAAATGGGGACCAAAAAAATGTATAAAGGGCCTTGGGTTCTGGCTCAGTGTTCACTGTAGACTCCTGGGGTCACTGCCCCCTCTTGCCCCATCAGTGCCCATAAGCTTACTCAGATCAATTTGGAAATATGCTGTCTAGGGTGTGGAGGTTCTAGAAGAACTGAGGCTTCATTGAGAAGGATGAATAAAGCCAGGGAATGGGCATCATTAAAAAAATGACGTTTCAGTTTTGCGAATGAAAGAAGTTTCACAGAAATTATTCTATACCATCATAAATTAGGTTAAAAAAAAACAGAAAATAGAAATTCTGAGATATTCACCTTGACCTATATATTTATAATTGTGACTCTTGAATGCTATTAAAAGGATTGTTTCCCTACCTTGTCACTCTGTAAAAAGAAACCCTTTATAGTTATCTTACAAGGTATACTGGTATATAATAATGAAACTGAAAGATCCAGTTGTAACATTTTGTCAAAGGATGATTTTCTAGGAAATATAGAATGATAAAGGAAACTTAAAATTACCTGATCATGGGTTCAGACTTTGGATTGCCATGTAGTGAAATAAGGGAAAAGGATTCCTCTTTGAGACAAAGAGTTGCCAGGTAAGGGTTGGGGGCTTTAGTGTGTAGGTGAAAGACAGAGGTGCAAGTGTCCTAATCAGCCTTTGGTGTTTCTATTGATAATTCACGTAGGCAAGTCTTTTTTTGTTCTTTTCTGGCTGTAGACATAAAATAAACTTTATTTTTAGAGCAGTTTTAGTTTTACAGCAAAATCGAGCAGCAAGTACAAAGTGTTTTCATATACACACACCCACAGCCTCCTCCACTGTCAGCATCCTGCACCAGAGTGTACATTTGTTACAGTCAGTGGACCTGCATATAGGGTTATCCCTCAGTGTGCGTAGATTACGTTAGAGCTCACTTCTGGTGTTGTACACTCTACAGGTTATGTCAAATGCATGATGGTATGTACTATTACAGCACCACATAGAATAGCTTCACCACCCTAAAGTCCTCCATGCGCCACCTGGTCATCCCTTTCTCATCCCTAACCCCCAGCAGCCACTGATCTTTTTCCTGTGTCCATAGTTTTGCCTTTTCCAGAAGGTCATATGTTGGAATCATACAGTATTTACCTTTTCAGATTGGCTTCTTTCAATCAGTAATATGCATTTAAGGTTGCTCCATGTCTTCTCATGGCTTGATGGCACGTTTCTTTTTAGCTCTGAAAAATATTCCATTGTGCAGTTGTAGCACACTTTATCCATTCACCTACTAAAGGACACCTGGGCTCTCTGTTATTTTCCATGGATCTATTTATCTATTCTTTCACAGCACCACACTGTTTTGATTACTGTAGCTTTATAGTAAATTTTGAAGTTGGAAGGTGTCCGTCCTGTGACTTTGCTCTTTTTCTTTAGTATTGTGTTGGCTATTCTGGGTCTTTTGACTCTCCATATACTTTAGATTCAGTTTGTCAATATCCACAAAGTATTGATAACTTGCTGGGATTTTGATTGGGATTGTGTTGAATCTATAGGTCAAGTTGTGAAGAACTAGCATCTCGATACATTGAGTCTTTCTATCCATAACACAGAATAGCTCCATTTATTTAGTTCCTTTTTGATATCTTTAATCAGAGTTTTGTAGTTTTCCTCGTATAGATCTTGTACACATTTTGTTAGATTCATACCTCAGTATTTCCTTTTATCGGGTGCTAATGTAAATGATACTGTGTTTTTAATTAAAAATTCCACTTGTTCATTACTGGAATATAGGAAAGTAATTGACTTTTGTACATCAACTTTGTGTCCAGTAGCACTGTTATAATTACTTATTATTTCTAGGAGAATTTTTTTCTCTCTCAGATTTTCTACCTAGACAGTCAATGTCATCTGTGAAAAAATACAGTTTTATTTCTTCCTCCCTAATCTGCATACTATTTTTTTCATTTTCTTCTTTCCTTCTTCTTAGTTAGGACTCCCAGTGTAATGTTGAAAAGGAATAATGAGGGGGACATTTTTGCCTCTTTCCTGACCTTGGTGAGAAAATGAAAACTTCCTCACCATTAAGTATGATGATTGCTGTAGGTTTTTTTGTAGATTCTTAAAATCAAGTTGAGGAAGTTTCCCTCTATTTCTAGTTTGCTGAGGGTTTTTTTCATGAATGGGTGTTGGATTTTGTCAGATGTTATTTCTGCATCTATTGATATAATCACATGATTTTTCTTCATTAGCCTGTTGATGTGATGGTTTTACATTAATTCATTTTGTAATATTGAACCAGTCTTACACACCTGGGATAAATCCCACTTGGTAGTGATGTACAGTTCTTCTTATATATTGTTGCTAATATTTTGTTGAGGATTTTTGCATCAATGCTTATGAGAGATATCGGTCTGTAGTTTCCTTTTCTTTTAATGTCCTTGTCTGGTTTTAGTATCAGGGTAATGCTGGCCTCAGAATGAGTTAGTAAGTATTCCCTCTGCTTCTATTTTCTGGAAGAGATTGTAGAGAATCGTTATAATTTCTTCCTTAAATATTTGGTAGAATTCATCAGTAAACCCAAATGGGCCTGGTGCTTTGTGTTTTGGAAGGTCATTAATTACTGGTTCAATTTCTTTAACAGGTATAGGCTGTAGACAAGTCTTTATCTAACATAACCATCATTTTGCTATCTTTCCTGAACAGCCAATGTGTCTAGGTTAAAAAGAACATTAGCTGCTTATTATTCTTTTGATAGATCATTGTCCAGAAATGCTGACCTCCAAAACCTTTGTTGCTTTCATAGTTAAATATATCTCCTTCATAGGTTTGGTTCTTTTAAAGATGGCAAAAACTAAACTTTACCATATTTGTTGATATATGGGATGAGATGCACTTAAAATGTGCCCATAAAGTTTCACCTTCATAACTTAAGAAAAGGGCCATTGGGGAAATTGCTCCCAGTGGTAAATATGAAAATACAGCCTTGGATTTATCATCCTCCTGTTTTTTTTCTGGCTTCCATTTCCTTACCTCTGACCTAGGGAATAGCTGTGACCAGGGAAGAGCTGTGCTTTGGTGTTCCTAAAGCAGGAAGATGAATCCTGGGGTCGCAACTGCAATTCCGCTCTCGTGTTAACCATTATGGAGTTGTCCACTCATCCTTTGTAAGGATTCTGATTGGTGTGTCCCACAACAGCGTGTACAGTAAAAATCTCACCATTTCAGTATAATTAAGAAAAGGTCAGCCTGATTAGTTATTTTTTAATGAATTGTAGGAAATCTTAAATGAGTGAAGCCCGAATACTTTTAAGCATGTATAGGGAACATTAGTAAAATGTTGAGACTGGATGCCCTGTAGACTCTGCTTTACCAAGGAAAGGGGTGAAAGTGGGTTTTTCATGTTCAGAAAAATAGAGAAAATGGTTATAATTAACCCTAATATATCCCTCACCTAATACATATTCAAAACTTACCTTTATTTAGGGCTGAGGTATTATTACAGGTTAGCAAGTACTCTTTTAGACAGGCTGACTAGTCTCAGATAATATTGCTTTCCACCATTCATTTTCACGGCAACCCTTTTTAAAAGGGACGAAACAGTCAACTTCAGAACGGGTTGTTGCCTCACAATTATTATTAATATTCATTACTGAAGGGTGCAATGTGTGTTGCTGTGGACAGTAGGCCACTGAGTGAAGTCTTGTTTTTTTAAGGAGAAATGACGATAAACTATTTAAGTAACACATGTTTGAAATCATTACCATGCACTGTAGTGTTTTAATATGGAAACTTTAGAATTCTGAAACATAATAAAACACCTCTAATTGTCCAGAAATGTACTTGTGTGGACAAAACATCAGATGATTAACAGTTTGCCTTTTTAATTTGGATATTTGAGATTGTATTGTCTGGGGAGAAATATCATAATTATGGGAATTTGAAGAGTTAATGTAACCCTACCAATGTCTGGCACCCTTAACAGATCAGCAGTCATCTTTACTTTTCCTTATTTTCTAACTCAGCCTTCAATTCAAAATTGGGCCTGGGGGCTTCCCTGGTGGCACAGTGGTTGAGAGTCTGCCTGCCGATGCAGAGGACACGGGTTCATGCCCCGGTCCAGGAAGATCCCACATGCCGCGGAGTGGCTAGGCCCGTGAGCCATGGCCGCTGAGCCTGCGCGTCCAGAGCCTGTGCTCCACATCGGGAGAGGCCACAACAGTGAGAGGCCCGCGTACCACAAAAAAAAAAAAAAAAAAAAAAGCAAAATTGGGCCTGGGAAGGGGCTGTCAGTAACAGCATGTGCAATAATTCTTATATTAAAAAGAAGATGCTTCTAAAATGTCAGACTAATTATTCCTATCCAACAGCAATAACTTCTTTCTCTTTTTCTTCTCTTTCTGTTTGTCCTTTAAGAGATCCTGGAGCCTCATGCTTATTACGGGTGTTGAATTTCTGGTTGTGTCATGTTGGTGAAGAATCCTGTACTAAGCAGTACAGGACTTCCTTTAAACCACAGGCATATGTCTTTCCACAACAGGTGTGTTCCTAGGAAAAAATTATAAATCAAAATATTTTTGGTGTATTTGAAGAACTTTTCTGCTGCAGCGTAGCCTATGGAGGAGCGAAATGAAGCACTTTTAAACTTGAGTAATGAACGCCCCCATTTGTTTTTTCTTAAAAATGCAAGAGTTTTTTCCCCCTAATTCAGCACTGCCTTTCCTTTGAGGGCATTTCCCCAAATTAGTCATATCGTTTGTGATATTCAGGTGCCTAGGCCAGCTGACAGAAGCCTGCCAGCCATGTGCCCAGTGGGCAAGCATGTAGATAGGACCTTTTCGGGGGACTTAACATCAGTGAAGAGCTTCGTGGCCACACCTTACCCTGGTGACTGACTCTTGTGCAGACTGGCTCCTGTGATGGAAACGTGTTCATCCACAGTCTAATTCAAATACATAAGGGAAATTAGGATAAATGGAGACATAGAGGACCTGTCTTTACAGTATATTGAGCTTTGGATGCCAGCGTTAGGTTTTTAGAAGAAAAACTCTAGAAAAGAGCACTCAGCTACAGTGCATGAATAAGTGCCTGCTTCACTCGGGCAATGACACGTAAGAGTACCAGCCACCCCTGGTCCTCTGTAGAAGGGTGCATTTACCTGAGGAATGTGTACGGTTTTTATCTAGGCAAGGGTCACCTAGGGCTGGTGTATAGTAACTTCAGCCTTATCCAGAATAGTTTTGAGCCTGCAGAGAACACATGCTTTCAGTGGAGTTACATTCCAAATACTGTGAAGAGGGAATTCCCTGGCAGTCTGCGGTTAGGACGCCGAGCTTCCGCGGCAGGGGGCCCGGGGTCAGTCCCTGGTTGGGGCACTAAAATTCCTCAAGCCACGTGGCGTGGCCAAAAACAAAACAAAAACAAACCAACACAAATACTGTGGGTAGCTTAGAGCTGGGATTCATCACATCTGAGTTCAAAACAGCCTGTGTCTAGTTCGGTAAGTTTTTAAGTGAAAGATTACTGTTTGTGGGAGGGTTTTGTTTGCTTGTTTGTTTAATTCTCTGGAAAAGTGATTTAAAGTCGCAGTTATTCTAACCAGGCAAAGAAGCCTTTGATTTACATGCGAGAGTTGCGTTTGGGGAACTCAGTTCTAGCCATGGGTATATTCATAGTGTTCGTCATGGAGGAGGGTATCTAAGGTGAAAAAAAAGGGGGTTCTAGATGCATGTACTCCTTGATTATGTATCTGTAGTGGCTCTTCCTTTTTTCAAGTGGAAATATCTTTAGTGTATTTTCTTGTAAAAATAATGCATGGTTTTTAATTTTTTCTTAAGTCAACTGTCCTTTAAATGTAAGTATTT